>NW_028270169.1:64656676-65856676 GCF_037043375.1 Chiloscyllium plagiosum
GAGGAGGACGGGAGGGGAAGGAGGAGGAGGGGAGGGGAGGAGGAGGAGGAGGAGGAGGAGGAGGAGGAGGAGGAGGAGGAGGGGAGGGGAAGGAGGAGGAGGGGAGGGGAGGGTGGAGGGGAGGGGGAGGAGAGGATGGGGAGGAGGGGAGGGGAGGGGGAGGAGGGGAGAGGAGGGGAGAGGATGGAGAGGAGGGGAGAGGATGGAGAGGATGGAGAGGAGGGGAGAGGATGGAGAGGAGGGGAGAGGAGGGGAGAGGAGGGGGAGGAGGGGGGGAGGGAGAGGAGGGGGAGGAGGGGAGGAGGAGGAAGGGGGAGGAGGGGAGAGGATGGAGAGGAGGGGGGAGGAGGGGAGAGGATGGAGAGGAGGGGAGAGGGGCGAGAGGAGGGGAGAGGAGGGAGAGGAGGGGGAGGAGGGGAGAGGAGGTGGAGGAGGGGAGGATGAGGGGAGGGCGAGGGGGAGGGGGAGGAGGGGAGAGGAGGGGGAGGAGGGGAGGGGAGAGGAGGGGAGGAGGAGGGGAGGGGGAGGGGAGAGGAGGGGAGGGGGAGGGGGAGAGGAGGGGAGGGGGAGGAGGGGAGGAGGGGAGAGGAGGGGAGGAGGGGAGGGGAGAGGAGGGGAGGAGGGGAGGGGAGAGGAGGGGAGGGGGAGGAGGGGAGGGGGAGGAGGGGAGGGGGAGGAGGGGAGAGGAGGGGGAGGAGGGGAGGGGAGAGGAGGGGGAGGAGGGGAGGGGAAAGGAGGGGGAGGAGGGGAGGGGGAGGAGGGGAGGGGGAGGAGGGGAAGGGGAGGGAGGGGGAGGAGGGTGGGAAGTGGAGAGGAGGTGGGGGAGGAGGAGGAGGTGGGGGAGGAGGAGGAGGAGGGGGAGGAGGAGGAGGAGGAGGGGGAGGAGGGGTGGGAAGGGGAGGAGGGGTGGGAGGGGGAGAGGAGGAGGAGGAGGGGAGGGGAAGGAGGAGGAGGGGAGGGGAGGAGGAGGAGGAGGAGGAGGGGAGGGGAAGGAGGAGGAGGGGAGGGGAGGAGGAGGAGGGGTGGATGGGGGGAGGGGAGGGTGGAGGGGAGGGGGAGGAGAGGATGGGGAGGAGGGGAGGGGAGGGGGAGGAGGGGAGAGGAGGGGAGAGGATGGAGAGGAGGGGAGAGGATGGAGAGGATGGAGAGGAGGGGAGAGGATGGAGAGGAGGGGAGAGGAGGGGAGAGGAGGGGGAGGAGGGGGAGGAGGGGGAGGAGGGGGGGAGGGAGAGGAGGGGAGGAGGGGGAGGAGGGGGGAGGGGGAGGGGGGGAGGGGGAGGAGGGGGAGGAGGGGGAGGGGGGGAGGGGGAGGAGGGGGAGGAGGGGGGAGGGGGAGGGGGGGAGGGGGAGGAGGGGGGAGGGGGGGAGGGGGAGGAGGGGAGGGGAGGAGGGGAGGGGAGAGGGGAAGGGGGAGAGGGGAGGGGGAGTGGGGAGGGGGAGAGGAGGGGAGGGGAGGGGAGGGGAATGGAGGGGAGGGGAGTGGTGGGGAGAGGGGAAGGGGGAGGGGAGGGGAGAGGGGGTTGTGGGGGAGGGGAGGTGGGAGGGGGTAGGGGGGGAGGGGGAGAGGGGGAGGGGGAGGGGAGGAGGGAGAGAGGGAGGGGGAGGGGACGAGGAGGGAGGGGATGGGGTAGGGGAGTGGGTAGGGGGGAGGGGGGAGCGGGGGGAGGGGAGGTGTGGTGGCTGAGGTGGGGTGGGCGAGGAGGGCGAGGAGGGGAGGGAGGAGGGGAGGGAGGAGGAGGGGAGGGAGGAGGAGGAGGCGAGGGAGGAGTGGGAGAGGGGGGAGAGGGGGAGGTGAGGGGGAGGAGTGGGAGAGGGGGGAGAGGGGGAGGTGAGGGGGAGGAGTGGATGGGGAGGAGGGAGGAGGGGATGGGGAGGAGGGAGGGAGGAGGATGGGAAGGGGGTGTGGAGGAGGGAAGGGGTAGTGGTAGGGGTAGGGCGGGAGGGGTAGCGGGGAGGGGAGTGTAGGGGGGGGAGGTGGGGAGGGGGAGGCGGAAGGTGGGGAGTGGGAGGTGGGGAGGGAGTGGATGTGGGGAGGGGGAGGGAGAAGGGGAGGAGGGGGGAGAGGGAAGTGGGAGAGAGGGAGAGGGAGGAGAGGGGAGGGATTAGGGGGAGGTGTGGGAGGGGGAGGAGAGGGGCGGTGGGGGAGGAGGGGAGGGAGTGGATGTGGGGAGGGGGAGGAGAAGTGGGGAGGGGGAGGAGAAGTGGGGAGGGGGAGGGGGAGGAGGAGGGGAGGGGGAGGAGGGGAGGGGAGGGGGAGGAGGGGAGGGGAGGGGGAGGAGGGGAGGGGAGGGGGAGGAGAAGGAGGGAGGGGGAGGAGGGAGGAGAGGGGAGGGAGGGGAGGGGGAGGAGGGGAGGGGAGGGGGAGGAGAAGGAGGGAGGGGGAGGAGGGAGGAGAGGGGAGGGAGGGGAGGGGGAGGAGGGGAGGGGAGGGGGAGGAGAAGGAGTGAGGGGGAGGAGGGGAGAGGGAGGGGGAGGAGGGGAGAGGGAGGGGGAGGAGGGGAGAGGGAGGAGGGGGAGGAGGGGAGAGGGAGGAGGAGGAGGAGGAGGGGGGAGAGGGAGGAGGAGGAGGAGGGGGGGAGGAGGGGAGAGGAGGGTGAGAAGGGGAGGGAAGGGGCGGGGAGGGGGAGGGGAGGAGGAAGGGAGGGAGTGGATGTGGGGAGGGGGAGGAGAGGAGAGGATGGAGAGGAGGGGAGAGGAGGGGAAGGAGGGGAAGGAGGGGAAGGAGGGGAAGGGAGGGGAAGGAGGGGAAGGGAGGGGAAGGAGCGGAAGGGAGGGGGAGGGGAGGGGGGGAGGGGAGGGGGAGGAGGGAGAGAGAGGGGGGTGGGGGAGATGGGGAGGGGGAGAGGGGGGATGAGGGGGGGGAGGTGGGGAGGGGGAGAGGGGGAGGTGGGGAGTTGGGAGGGGAAGGGAGAAGGGGGGATGGGGAGGAGGGGGGAGAGGGAAATGGGAGGGAGGGAGAGGGAGGGATTAGGGGGAGGTGTGGGAGGGAGGAGGGGGGAGAGGGAAGGGGGAGGGAGGGAGAGGGAGGGGTTAGGGGGAGGTGTGGGAGGGATTAGGGGGAGGAGAAGGAGGGGAGGGGCAGAGGGGAGGGAGGGGGAGGAGGGGAGGGAGGGGGAGGAGGGGGAGGAGGGGAGGGAGGGGAAGGGAGGAGGGGAGGGGGAGGAGGGAAGGGGAGGAGAGGGGAAGGAGGGGAGGGGAGGGAAGGAGGGGAGGAGGAGGAGGGGAGGGGGAAGAGGGAGGAGGAGGGGAGGGGGAAGAGGGAGGAGGAGGGGAGGGGGAAGAGGGAGGAGGAGGGGGAGGGAGGGAGGAGGAGGGGGGAGAGAGAGGGGGAGGGGATGGAAAGAGGGAAAGAGGGGAGGAGGAGGAGGGGAGGGGGAAGAGGGAGGAGGAGGGGGAGGGAGGGAGGAGGAGGGGGGAGAGAGAGGGGGAGAGGAGGGGGAGGGGAAGAGGGAGGGGGAGAGGGGGAGGTGGGGAGTTGGGAGGGGGAGGGAGAAGGCGGGAATGGGGAGGAGGGGGGAGAGGGAAGGGGAAGGGAGGGGGAGGAGGGGAAGGGGAGAGGGGGAGGAGGGAGGGGAAGGGTGGAGGGGGAGGAAGGGGAGGAGAAGGTGAGGAGCGGGGAGGGAGCGAGGGGGTAGGGGAAGGTGTGGGAGCGGGAGGTGTGGGTGTGGGAGGGGGCGGGTCAGGGGGGAGGGGAGGGGGAGTGGGGGAGGAGGGGGGAGGGGGAGAGGAGGAGGGGGAGGGGGAGAGGAGGAGGGGGAGGGGGAGAGGAGGAGGGGGAGGAGGGAAGGAGTGGGAGGGGGAGGGGGGAGGGGGAGGGAGTGGAAGAGGCGAGGAGGAGGGGTAGGGGAGGGGTAACGGGGAGGGCTGTGTAGGGGGGGGACGGCGAGGTGGGGAGGGAGAGGTGGGGAGGGAGGAGGGGGAGAGGGGGGAGGGCGAGGTGGGGAGGGAGGAGGGGGAGAGGGGGGAGGGGAGGAGAGGGGGGAGGGGAGGTGGGGTGGCCGAGGTGGGGAGGGCGAGGAGGGGAGGGAGGAGGAGGAGGGGAGGGAGGAGTGGGAGAGGGGGGGGAGAGGTGGAGGTGAGGGGGAGGAGGGGATGGGAGGAGGGAGGGAGGGGGAGGGGACGAGGGCGAGGGGAAGAGGGGGAGATGGGGAGGGGAGGGGGATAAGAGGAGGAGGGAAGGGGAGGAGAAGTGGGGAGGGGGAGGAGGAGGGGAGGGGAGTGGGAGGAGGAGGGGAGTGGGACGAGGGGAGGGGAGGAGAGGAGGGGAGTGGGACGAGAGGAGGGGAGTGGGAGGAGGGGAGGGGAGGGGGAGGTGAGAGGAAGGAGGGGAGGGAGGGGAGTGGGAGGAGGGGAGGGGAGTGGGAGGGGGGAGGGGAGGGGAGGGGGAGGTGAGTGGGAGGAGGGGAGGGGAGGGGGAGGTGAGAGGAAGGAGGGGAGGGAGGGGAGAGGGGAGAGGAGGGAGGGAGGGGAGGGGAGGGAGGGAGGGGAGGGGAGGGGAGGGAGGGGAGGGGAGGGGAGGGAGGGGAGGGGAGGGGAGGGAGGGGAGGGAGGGGAGGGAGGGGAGGGGAGGGAGGGGAGGGGAGGGGAGGGAGTGGAGGGGAATGAGGGGAGGGGAGGGGAGGGAGGGGAGGGGAGGGAGTGGAGGGGAATGAGGGGAGGGGAGGGGGAGGAGAAGGAGGGAGGGGGAGGAGGGGAGAGGAGGGTGAGAAGGGGAGGGGGAGAGGAGGGTGAGAAGGGGAGGGAAGGGGAGGGGGGGAGGAGGGGAGGAGGAGGAGGGGAGGAGGAGGAGGGGAGGGGAGGAGGAGGAGGGGAGGAGGGGGAGGGGAGGAGGGGAGGGAGTGGATGTGGGGAGGGGGGTGGAGAGGTGGGCGGGGAGAGGAGGGGAAGGGAGGGGGAGGAGGGGAGGGGAGGGGAGGGGGGAGAGGGAAGGGAGGGGTAGGAGGGGGAGAGGGGGAGAGGGGAGAGGGGGAAGGAGAGGGGGAGAGGGGAGAGGGGAAGGGGAGTGGGGGAGGAGGGAGGGGAAGGGTGGAGGAGGAGGTAGGCGAGGAGAGGGAAGGGGGAGGAGCGGGGAGGGAGCGAGGGGGTAGGGGAAGGTGTGGGAGCGGGCGGAGTGGGTGTGCGTGTGGGAGGGGGAGGGGAGGGGGAGAGGGAGGAGAGAGGAGGGGGTAGGTGGGGGAATGGAGGGGGTAGGTGGGGGAGGGGGAGAGGGGAGGTGGGGAGTTGGGAGGGGGAGGGAGAGGGAAGGGGGAGGGAGGGAGAGGGGAGGGATTAGGGGGAGGTGTGGGAGGGGAGAGGGGAGGAGGAGGAGGAGGGGAGGGGAGGGGGAGAGGGGAAAATGGAGGGGTGGGGAAGGGGAGGTGCAGGGGGAGAGAGGTTGAGGGGAGGGGGAGAGGGTCAGAGGGAAGCGGAGCCTGGGGGCGGGTGGGGGTCAGGGAGGGGGGTAAATGGCCGGTTTCGCAAATTTTCTTCCCGAGCGCGGTCCGATCCGGCTCTGCCGTTTATTAACCCCCCCCCCCCCCCCCAATCCCGACCCCGACCCCCTCCTCGTCCCCCCGCGGCGTCGCACTCCCGCAGAGACACAGAGTGAGACACAGACACAGACAGGGACAGGGACACAGAGTGAGACACAGACAGGGACAGGGACACAGAGAGGGGTCGGAAACCTGCCGGAGATCGCAGTTTGCGGTAAACGGTGCGGCACTGACTGCAGGGTCTGACTGTCCGTGATTCTGTCTGTCAGGCCCGGGGGGAGGGGGAGAGAGTGAGGGGGGGAGGGGGAGAGAGTGAGGGGGGGAGGGGGAGAGAGTGAGGGGGGAGGGGGAGAGAGTGAGGGGGGGAGGGGGAGAGAGTGAGGGGGGGAGGGGGAGAGAGTGAGGGGGGGGAGGGGGAGAGAGTGAGGGGGGAGGGGGAGAGAGTGAGGGGGGGAGGGGGAGAGAGTGAGGGGGGGAGGGGGAGAGAGTGAGGGGGGGAGGGGGAGAGAGTGAGGGGGGTGGGGGAGAGAGTGAGGGGGGGAGGGGGAGAGAGTGAGGGGGGGAGGGGGAGAGAGTGAGGGGGGAGGGGGAGAGAGTGAGGGGGGGAGGGGGAGAGAGTGAGGGGGGGAGGGGGAGAGAGTGAGGGGGGAGGGGGAGAGAGTGAGGGGGGGAGGGGAGAGAGTGAGGGGGGAGGGGGAGAGAGTGAGGGGGGGAGGGGGAGAGAGTGAGGGAGGGAGGGGGAGAGAGAGTGAGGGGGGAGGGGGAGAGAGTGAGGGGGAGGGATAGAGTGTGAGGGGGAGGGGAAGCGAGGGAGGGGGGAGTAAGTGAGGGGGGAGGGGAGGAGAGAGTGAGGGGGAGGTGGAGAGAGTGAGGAGGGGAGTGGGAGAGAGTGAGGGGAGTGGGAGAGAGTGAGGGGGGAGTGCGAGAGAGGGGGAGGAGAGAGAGAGGGATGGGGAGGGGAGAGAGAGAGTGAGGTGGGAGGGGAGCGAGGGGGGGGCGGGGAGGAGAGAGGGGATAGAGTGAGGGGGAGGGGAGGAGAGAGGGATGGGGAGGGGTGAGCGAGTGAGGTGGGTGGGGGAGGGGGAGCGAGTGAGGGGGAGGGCGAGAGAGTGTGGGGGAGGGGGAGCGAGTGAGGGGGTGGGGGTGGGGGAGGGGGGAGCAAGTGAGGGGGAGGGGAGGAGAGAGTGAGGGGGGAGGGGTATAGAGTGAGGGGGGAGGGGTATAGAGTGAGGGGGGAGTGGGAGAGAGTGAGAGGGGAGTGGGAGAGAGTGAGGGGGGAGTGGGAGAGAGTGAGGGGGAGGGGAGGAGAGAGTGAGGGGGGAGTGGGAGAGAGTGAGGGGGGAGTGGGAGAGAGTGGGGGAGGCGGGAGCGAGTGAGGGGGAGGCGGGAGCGAGTGAGGGGGAGGGTGTGGGGGAGGGGGGAGCGAGTGAGGGAAAGGGGAGAGAGTGAGGGGAGGGGGAGGGTGTGGGGGAGGGGGGAGCGAGTGAGGGGGAGGGAGAGAGAGTGAGGGGGAGGAAGGAGCGAGTGAGAGGGATTGGGGAAGGGGGGAGCAAGGGAGGGGGAAGGGGCGAGCAAGTGAGGGGGAGGGAGGAGAGAGTGAGGGGGAGGGGGAGCGAGTGAGGGGAAGGGGAGGTGAGGGGGAGGGGAGAGGGAGGAGGAGAGAGTGAGGGAGGAGTGGGAGAGAGTGAGGGGGAGGGGAGGAGAGAGTGAGGGGAGGAGAGAGTGAGGGGGGGAGTGGGGGCGGGGGAGAGAGTGAGGTGGGAGTGGGGAGAGTGAGGGGGGATTGGGGAGGGGGAGAGAGCGAGGGGAGAGTGAGGGGGGAGTGGGGAGAGTGAGGGGGAGGGTGGGAGAGTGGGAGTGAGGGGGGAATGGGAGAGAGTGAGGGGGAGGGGGAGAGAGTGAGGGGAAGGGGGAGAGACTGAGGGGGGAGAGGGGAGAGTGAGGGGGAGGGGAGGAGAGAGTGAGAGGGTTGAGAGTGAGGGGGAGGGGAGAGAGTGAGGGGGAGAGAGTGAGGGGGTTGAGAGTGAGGGGTGAGTGGGGAGAGTGAGGGGAAAGGAGGAGAGAGTGAGGGGGAAGTGGGGAGAGTGAGGAGGAGGGGAGGAGAGAGTGAGTGGGAAGTGGGGAGAGTGAGGGGGAGGGGGAGAGAGTCAGGGCCGGGGAGGGGAGAGTGAGGGGGAGGGGGAGAGAGTCAGGGCCAGGGGAGGAGAGAGTGAGGGGGAGGGGAGGGGAGAGTGAGTGGGGAGTGGATAGAGTGAGGGGGAGGAGAGGAGAGAGTGAGGGGGAGGGGGGTTGCGAGTGGGAGAGAGTGAGGGGGGAGTGAGAGAGAGTGAGGGGTGAGTGGGGACAGTGAGGGGAGAGTGGGGAGAGTGAGGTGGAGGGGGAGCGAGTGAAGGGGGAGTGGGAGAGAGTGAGGGGGTTGAGAGTGAGGGGGGAATAGGGAGAGTGAGGGGGAAGGGAGGAGAGAGTGAGGGGGGAGTGGGAGAGAGTGAGGGGGGAGTGGGAGAGAGTGGGGGAGGTGAAGAGAGGGAGGGGGTTGAGAGTGAGAGGGAGGGGGAGAGAGTGAGGGGCAGGGGAGAGAGTGAGGGGGTTGCGAGTGAGGGGGAGGGGGAGCAAGTGAGGGGGAGGGGGAGCGAGTGAGGGGGGAGTGAGTGTGGGGAGCGAGTGTGGGGGGTTGAGAGTGAGGGGGAGCGGGAGAGTGAGGGGGAGGAGAAGAGAGAGTGAGGGGGAGGGGGAGGAGGTTGAGAGTGAGGGGGGAGTGGGAGAGAGTGATGGGGTTGAGAGTGAGGGGCGTGTGGGAGAGGGTGAGAGAGTGAGGGGGAGAGAGTGAGGGGGCTTGGAGAGGGGCAGAGAGTGAGGTGGGGAGGGGGAGAGAGTGAGGGGAGAGGGCGAGAGAGTGAGGTGGGGAGGGTAGGGGGAGAGAGTGAGGTGAGGAGGGGAGAAAGAGTGAGGGGGAGAGAAAGAGAGGGTGAGGGGAGAGAGTGAGGGGGTGGGGGGAGAGAGTGGGCGGGAGAGGGGGAGAGAGTGAGGGGGGAGGGTGGAAAGACTGAGGGGGAGAGAATGAGGGGTGGGGATGAGAGGGGTAGAGAGTGTGGGCTGAAAATGTGGTGCGGGAAAAGCGCAGCAGGTCAGGCAGCATCCAAGGAGCAGGAGAATCGACGTTTCGGGAATGAGCCCTTCTTCAGGAATTCTCCTGGGAGAGAGTGAGGGGGAGGGGGAGAGAGTCAGGGGGAGGGGAGCAAGAGGGAGGGTGGGAGAGTGAGAGGGGAGGGGCAGTGAAAGTGGGGGGGAGAGTGGGGGGAGAGAGAATGAGGAGGGAGAGAGTTGGGGTAGAGAGAGTGAGGAGCGAGAGAGTTGGGGGTAGGATAGCAAAGATAATTCTGGGTAGGAGCGAGAGTAACAGGGTAGCTGTTATGGAAGACCTTAACTTTCTAAATATTGACTGGAAATACTATAGTTCGAGCATTTTAGATAAGTCAGTTTTTGTCCAATGTGTGCAGGATGGTTTCGTGACAGTATGTGTCAAGTCAACAAGGGGCGAGGCCACATTGGATATGGTATTGGGTGTTAGATTTGGAGGTAGGTGAGCTCTTTGGTGATTGTGACCATGATTTGGTTACACAGTTCCTTGTAGGGAATCTAATCTAAATTGAATAGGGTTCAGAAAACTTTTACCAGAATATGCCCGGGGCTGAGAGATTTGAGTCATAAGGAGAAATTGGATAGGCTGGATTTTTTTCCGTTGGAGAGTCAGAGGTTGTGAGATAAACTTTTATGAAATAATGTCATAGATGAGGTGAATAGCAAAAGTCTTTTCCAAAGGGTGGCACAGTTCACAACTAGAGAGTTTATTTTTAAGGTGACAGGAAAAAGATTTAAAAGGGACCTGAGGGGCAACTTTTTCAACACAAGTGTTGTTTCGTATATGAAATGAACAGCCATATGAAATGAATTGATAGATCCAGTCAGTTACACAACTTCTAAGACATTTGGATAAGTTCACGAATAGGAAAGATTTTGACAGATAAGAGCTGGACTCATGCAAATGGGATTAGTTTAGTTTGGGGAAGTTAGTGGGCAAGGATGAGTTGGACCAAAGGGACTGTTACAGTGCTGCATGGCTCTGTCATTTAGTAGTCCAACAGGTGGGTCATCACATGCAGAGTGAAGTCAGTAAATGATCATATATAAATCATCTAGCTCCATTTAATGAAGGTCATGCAGTCATCCATGATATACATGCCCCTTTCTCAGGCAATATTGGTTGGTATGAACACCTACCTGCCTATCTCCTTTTCCACCTATCCACTCCACCCTCTCTTCCCTGACCTATCACCTTCATCCTCTCCCCCACTCACCTATTGTACTCTATGCTACTTTCTCCCCACCCCCACCCTCCTCTAGCTTATCTCTCCAGGCACACTGCCTTTATTCCTGATGAAGAGCTTTTGCCCGAAATGTCGATTTCGAAGCTCCTCGGATGCTGCCTGAACTGCTGTGCTCTTCCAGCACCACTAATCCAGAATCTGGTTTCCAGCATCTGCAGTCATTGTTTTTACCTGGTATGAACACCAGACGTGCGTTGAAACAGAATGACATCATCACACAGTGAATATGCTCCATCATATTCTGTGGTACTCTAATGGGGTATATTTGTAACAAAATGGGGACAATATGTTTCTGTTTTGTGTTGGCAGTATACAGGGAATGAATACTTGCAGACGTGATTCTCATCAAGTGGTTGCTTTAACCTGGACGGCGTCAATCACCATGAGTTATGTGCAATGTCGATGGTGGACAGCATTTGGGGAGTCAGGAGGTGAATAAACCTTATATATTAAAAATCTGAACCAGGGACCTGAGGGCATTGTCATTAAGTTTGCAGATGACACAAAGGTAGGAGGAGCAATAGCTAGTGTTGAAGAAGCTGGAAGGCTGGAGAACGACTTGGACAGACTCGGCAGGTAGGCAACAAAGTGGCAGACAAAACACAATGTGGGAAAGGAGAGAGTGGCATAGAGTACAATAGGTCAGTGGGGAAGGAGATGAAGGTGATAGGTCAGGGAGGAGAGGGTGGAGTGGATAGGTGGAAAAGGAGCTGGGCAGGTCGGACAAGTCCGGACAGGTCAGGGGATCGAGTTGCTGGAGGTTAGAAGCTAGGATGAGGTGGGGGAAGGGGAAATGAGGAAACTGTTGAAGTCCACATTGCTGCCCTGGGGTTGAAGTGTTCCGAGGCGGAAGATGAGGCGTTCTTCCTCCAGGCGTCTGGTGGTGAGGGAGCGGCGGTGGAGGAGGCCCAGCACCTCCATATCCTCAGCAGAGTGGGAGGGGGAGTTGAAATGTTGAGCCACGGGGCGGTGTGGTTGATTGGTGCGGGTGTCTCGGAGATGTTCCCTAAAGCGCTCTGCTAGGAGGCGCCCAGTCTCCCCAATGTAGAGGAGACCGCATCGGGAGCAACCGGTACAATAGATGATATTAGTGGATGTGCAGGTAAAACTTTGATGGATGTGGAAAGCTCCTTTGGGGCCTTGGATAGAGGTGAGGGAGGAGGTGTGGGCGCAGGTTTTACAGTTCCTGCGGTGGCAGGGGAAAGTGCCAGGATGGGAGGGTGGGTCGTAGGGGGGCGTGGACCTGACCAGGTAGTCACGGAGGGAACGGTCTTTGCGGAAGGCGGAGAGGGGTGGGGAGGGAAATATATCCCTGGTGGTGGGATCTGTTTGGAGGTGGCGGAAATGCCGGCAGATGATTTGGTTTATGCGAAGGTTGGTAGGGTGGAAGGTGAGCACCAGGGGCGTTCTGTCCTTGTTGCGGTTGGAGGGGTTGGGTCTGAGGGCGGAGGTGCGGGATGTGGATGAGATGCGTTGGAGGGCATCTTTAACCACGTGGGAAGGGAAATTGCGGTCTCTAAAGAAGGAGGCCATCTGGTGTGTTCTATGGTGGAACCGCTCCTCCTGGGAGCAGATACGGCGGAGGCGGAGGAATTGGGAATACGGGATGGCATTTTTGCAAGAGGTAGGGTGGGAAGAGGTGTAATCCAGGTAGCTGTGGGAGTCGGTGGGTTTGTAGAAGATGTCAGTGTCAAGTCGGTCGTCACTGATGGAGATGGAGAGGTCCAGGAAGGGGAGGGAGGTGTCAGAGATGGTCCAGGTAAATTTAAGGTCAGGGTGGAATGTGTTGGTGAAGTTGATGAATTGCTCAACCTCCTCGCGGGAGCACGAGGTGGCGCCGATGCAGTCATCAATGTAGCGGAGGAAGAGGTGGGGAATGGTACCGGTGTAATTATGGAAGATCAACTGCTCTACGTAGCCAACAAAGAGACAGGCATAGCTGGGGCCCATACGTGTGCCCATGGCTACCCCTTTGGTCTGGAGGAAGTGGGAGGATTCAAAGGAGAAATTGTTAAGGGTGAGGACCAGTTCGGCCAAACGAATGAGAGTGTCGGTGGAGGGGTACTGTTGGGAACGTCTGGAGAGGAAAAAACGGAGGGCTTGGAGGCCCTGGTCATGGCGGATGGAGGTGTAGAGGGATTGGATATCCATGGTGAAGATGAGGCGTTGGGGGCCGGGGAAACGGAAGTCTTGGAGGAGGTGGAGGGCGTGGGTGGTGTCTCGAACGTATGTGGGGAGTTCCTGGACTAGGGGGGATAGGACAGTGTCGAGGTAGGTAGAGATGAGTTCAGTGGGGCAGGAGCATGCTGAGACAATGGATCGGCCAGGGTGGTCAGGCTTATGGATCTTGGGAAGGAGGTAGAACCGGGCAGTGCGGGGTTCCCGGACTATGAGGTTGGAAGCTGTGGGTGGGAGATCTCCTGAGGTGATGAGGTTCTGTATGGTCTGGGAGATGATGGTTTGGTGATGGGGGGTGGGGTCATGGTCAAGGGGGCGGTAGGAAGAGGTGTCCTCGAGTTGGCGTTTGGCTTCCGTTTTTTCCTCTCCAGACGTTCCCAACAGTACCCCTCCACCGACACTCTCATTCGTTTGGCCGAACTGGTCCTCACCCTTAACAATTTCTCCTTTGAATCCTCCCACTTCCTCCAGACCAAAGGGGTAGCCATGGGCACACATATGGGCCCCAGCTATGCCTGTCTCTTTGTTGGCTACGTAGAACAGTTGATCTTCCGTAATTACACCGGCACCACTCCCCACCTCTTCCTCCGCTACATTGATGACTGCATTGGCGCCACCTCGTGCTCCCGCGAGGAGGTTGAGCAATTCATCAACTTCACCAACACATTCCACCCTGACCTTAAATTTACCTGGGCCATCTCTGACACCTCCCTCCCCTTCCTGGACCTCTCCATCTCCATCAGTGACGACCGACTTGACACTGACATCTTCTACAAACCCACCGATTCCCACAGCTACCTAGATTATACCTCTTCCCACCCTACCTCTTGCAAAAATGCCATCCCGTATTCCCAATTCCTCCGCCTCCACCGTATCTGCTCCCAGGAGGAGCGGTTCCACCATAGAACACACCAGATGGCCTCCTTCTTTAGAGACCGCAATTTCCCTTCCCACGTGGTTAAAGATGCCCTCCAACGCATCTCATCCACATCCCGCACCTCCGCCCTCAGACCCCACCCCTCCAACCGCAACAAGGACAGAACGCCCCTGGTGCTCACCTTCCACCCTACCAACCTTCGCATAAACCAAATCATCCGCCGACATTTCCGCCACCTCCAAACAGACCCCACCACCAGGGATATATTTCCCTCCCCACCCCTCTCCGCCTTCCGCAAAGACCGTTCCCTCCGTGACTACCTGGTCAGGTCCACGCCCCCCTACGACCCACCCTCCCATCCTGGCACTTTCCCCTGCCACCGCAGGAACTGTAAAACCTGCGCCCACACCTCCTCCCTCACCTCCATCCAAGGCCCTAAAGGAGCTTTCCACATCCATCAAAGTTTTACCTGCACATTCACTAATATCATCTATTGTATCCGTTGCTCCCGATGCGGTCTCCTCTACATTGGGGAGACTGGGCGCCTCCTAGCAGAGCGCTTTAGGGAACATCTCCGAGACACCCGCACCAATCAACCAAATCGCCCAGTGGCTCAACATTTCAACTCCCCCTCCCACTCTGCTGAGGATATGGAGGTGCTGGGCCTCCTCCACCGCCGCTCCCTCACCACCAGACGCCTGGAGGAAGAACGCCTCATCTTCCGCCTCGGAACACTTCAACCCCAGGGCATCAATGTGGATTTCAACAGTTTCCTCATTTCCCCTTCCCCCACCTCATCCTAGCTTCTAACCTCCAGCAACTCGATCCCCTGACCTGTCTGGACTTGTCCGACCTGCCCAGCTCCTTTTCCACCTATCCACTCCACCCTCTCCTCCCTGACCTATCACCTTCATCTCCTCCCCCACTGACCTATTGTACTCTATGCCACTCTCTCCCCAACCCCACCCTCCTCTAGCTTATCTCTCCACGCTTCAGGCTCACTGCCTTTATTCCTGATGAAGGGCTTTTGCCCGAAACGTCGATTTTGCCTGTCCTCGGATGCTGCCTGAATTGCTGTGCTCTCCCAGCACCACTGATCCAGAATCTGGTTTCCAGCATCTGCAGTCATTGTTTTTAACCACAATGTGGGAAAGTGCAAGGTTATACACTTTGGTTTGCAAAATAGGAGTATAGTCCACATGAGAAAAGAGGAAATAACTTCAGAAATGTGAAGCATAAAGGGATTTTGGAGTCTTCATCCTATCTTAAAGTGAGCATTCAGGTTCAATTGACAGGAACACAAATTCACTGTTGACATTCATTTCAGGAGGACTAGAATACAAAAACAGATACACTGCTGAGGCTGCGTAAGCCTCTGATCAGCCTGTAGTTGGAATAATGTGAGCAGGTTTGGCAGCGTATCTGAAGAATGATATGCTGGAATTGGAGGGGGTCCTGAGGAAACTAATACGAATGATCCTTTATGAAAGGCTTGTCACGTGAGGAACGGTTGAGAACGTTGTGTCTGTGCTTGATGGAGTTCAGAAAGATGGGGAGGAGGTTGATCTGATCAAAACTGACAGAACACAGAGAGGTCTGGAAAGAGAAAATGTGGAGAGATGGTTGCGCTAGTCTGCGAGACTAGAACCCGACTTTAGAAGTGAAATGAGGGGAGGAATTCCTTTCATTAGAATGTGGTGAATCCGTGGAATGTCTTGCCACATTGGGCTGTGGAGGTCAGGTGGTTGAGTATATTTATGACAGAGTTCTTGAGTATTGAGGGTGTCATGGATTATGACCAATATTTCACAATTTGGAGATAGCTTGAAAGAGTGAGCATGAGGGAGATTCAATTAGATTCCCTACAGTATGGAAACAGGCCCTTCGACCCAACAAGTCCACACCGACCCTTTGAAGAATAACCCACCCAGACCCATTCCCCTACCCTATTCAAAGTTTGTGCGAAGATTTGTAGCTCGGGTGCTCGTTGTCGTGGTTCTGTTCGCCGAGCTGGAAGTTTTTGTTGCAAACATTTCGTCCCCTGGCTAGGCGACATCATCAGTGCTTGGGAGCCTCCTGCGAAGCGCTTCTTTGATGTTTCCTCCAGTGTTTATAGTGGTCTGTCCCTGCCGCTTCCGGTTGTCAGTTTCAGCTGTCCGCTGTAGTGGTTGGTATATTGGGTCCAGGTCGATGTGTTTGTTGATGGAGTTTGTGGATGAATGCCATGCCTCTAGGAATTCCCTGGCTGTTCTCTGTCTGGCTTGCCCTATGATAGTAGTGTTGTCCCAGTCGAATTCATGTTGCTTGTTGTCTGCGTGTGTGGCTACTAAGGATAGCTGGTCGTGTCGTTTCATGGCTAGTTGATGTTCATGTATGCGGATTGTTAGCTGTCTTCCTGTTTGTCCTATATAGTGTTTTGTGCAGTCCTTGCATGGTATTTTGTACACTACATTAGTTTTGCTCATGTTGGGTACGGAACGAGGACATACCAAAACCAAAAGGACTAGCCACACTACCATACATCAGGAGCATCTCAGAACTGACAGCCAGACTACTGCGACCCCTAGGACTCATAACAGCACACAAACCAACAGCCACACTCAGACAACAACTCACCAGAACGAAGGACCCGATACCCAACATGAGCAAAACTAATGTAGTGTACAAAATACCATGCAAGGACTGCACTAAACACTATATAGGGCAAACAGGAAGACAGCTAATAATCCGCATACATGAACATCAACTAGCCACGAAACGACACGACCAGCTATCCTTAGTAGCCACACATGCAGACAACAAGCAACATGAATTCGACTGGGACAACACTACTATCATAGGGCAAGCCAGACAGAGAACAGCCAGAGAATTCCTAGAGGCATGGCATTCATCCACAAACTCCATCAACAAACACATCGACCTGGACCCAATATACCAACCACTACAGCAGACAGCTGAAACTGACAACCGGAAGCGGCAGGGACAGACCACTATAAAAACCGGAGGAAACATCAAAGAAGCGCTTCACAGGAGGCTCCCAAGCACTGATGATGTCGCCTAGCCAGGGGACGAAACGTTTGCAACAAAAACTTCCAGCTCGGCGAACAGAACCACAACCCCTACCCTATACTTATCCCTTACTAATGCACCTAACAGTATGGGCAATTAAGCATGGCCAATTCACCTGACCTGCACATCTTTGTATTGTGGGAGCACCCGGAGGAAAACCTCGCAGACACAGGGAGAATGTGCGAACTCCATGCACACAGTAAACTGAGGCGGGAATCAAATCCGGGTCCCCGGCGCTGTGAAGCTGCAGTGCTAACCACTGAGCCACCGTGCCACCCAGATAAATAGATGAAGAGAGATGGAGAGTGAAGGGAGACAAACTGAGGGAGGAGAGAGAGAGAGGGGATGTGATAGAGTGAATGGGAGAGCAAGGAGACTTAAAGAGGGAGGCTATAGATAGTCAAAACATAGGATGAAGAGCGATCAACAAGGACAGGCATAAAGTGGAGATTTTACTCAGAAATTCCCATGGACTGCGAATACTTTGATTGACCCCATACATTTTGAATAAAATTATGTATCTAACTATGATCCCAGATCATTTATCTCAAATCATATCAGAGAGGTTAGTTGCTGACAACTGAACAGAACTCAACAGGCCAATTGTTTTATTCCAGTGTGAAGATGGATTTATTTAAATTGACTGGGGCAACAGCAGAAGGAGCTGATAATACACTGTGTAGGGATTCTGTGATTCCATGAGTGAGAGTCTGTGGCATAATTTCTGCTCCTATGAGGAGAATTACTGAGAGAGGGGATTAGCTGATGATCAAATAATGATGGAAAAAGTGTGAACACCAATTTCATGGTTTTGTAAACTATTTTTCTACTTTGCTTAAAATGATGAGTGCAGTTTCACGTTCTTACATCATTGTATTCCAGTGATTGATTAGTGTCTTTTTAATGTCATTTCATTCTGACATTGAGTGGAATTGCCCCACTTCATTTAGATTGTCTCCTGTGTCTTCATGGTAAACATATGTTTGACTCTGCTCTTTACATCAGTTATGAAGAGTAATAGTCTAACATCAATGAGGGGGAAGTGTTATTGTCCTTCCCTCCAGTCTGAGTGGCGATGTTCCTCAATCTTCTCTCTTCTATTTCAATTCAAACTCGTACTGCCCCTTCAATTGTCCAGTAAATGATAGTTGATCACAATTTGTTGATCACATCCACAACAGCACCACCATTAGTCCTCTCCAATCTTGAATGAAGGATCGGTTGTGATTTTGCCAGGTACGATTCTCTATTATCATAACTATGCTGTTTGTCTGCTATAAACTCATGTTTTTTTTGCCAAGTATCATTTCCTACAGATTATCGACTTTTAAAATTCCCTTAATGTTTCACGAATAATGTAATGTCTGGCCAGTTGGTATAGGACGTACATCTATTATGAACAGTGAAACAGTCCTTTAGTATAAGTCTCATGATCAAGGCAGATTGAATGTTCACACACAATCGCTGCAATATATCCATCATTTCTTCTCTCAGTGATTCTCATGTATCCCATCCAGAATGTGTGCATATTATACATTATGTTACTTGTTATTTTAAATGTAATTGGAATGAAAGTGACTAACTGAACCTATTCAGTGAATATGATTAATGTCAGTCTCCATGTTACTGGATAGTTTCTGTCTTTCATTAATAAAGGGTCTCATTTCAATATGTTATCCACTTGGATCAGTAATAGCATTACTTTTGACATTATCAGGGATTACCAGCTCCAGGAGAGATCAGAATCTGAGAACAATAGACTGGATCATTACAGCAATGGAGCAGAATCTGACTGCTGAATAGACTGGAATGTTCCAACAATGGATCAGATTCTAAGGATAATAGACTGGAATGCTACAACAATGGATCCTCATGTCTTTACTATCTTTTGCAGGAATGGATATCATTAGCATCGTGGATACAGGACGTACGTTGGATTATTCGAAGTGATTACTATCCCTTCCTTGCTTTCGTTGGTATTCCTGGTAAATCAATCTATCTAGTTATCAAACTGGGTTGGAATTATGATTAGATTCCCTACAGTGTGGAAGCAGGCCCTTCGACCCAACAAGTCCACACCCACCCTCCAAAGAGCAACCCACCCAGATCCATTCCCCTACATTTACCCCTGGCTAATGCACCTAATGCTATGGGCAATTTAGCATGGCCAATTCACTTAACCTGCACATCTTTGGACTGCGGGAGGAAACCGGAGCACTCAGAGGAAACCCACGTAGACAATGTGCAAAGACAGTCACCTTAGGCTGGAATTGAACCTGGGATCCTGGTGTTGTGAGGCAGCAGTGCTAACCACTGAGCCATCGGGTTGAATTGAATTGCTGCTCATTTTATTTTAATTTTGGAACAATGAAAGTTTTCAATTTCAGTCAAAATTTCCATTCCTTACAAATTATATTTAGCAAATTACTAATTGGAAATTACTCACCAATAACTGAGGAGGAACCAGTGCACAGACTTACATCTCCATGTCCTGCCCAGCATCAATCCGGTCTAGTACAACCATCATTATATTCCAGTTTCCACCTCCGTCTCAATGCAACTTCCAAATCAACCATCATTTTTGCCTTTGTAAAATCTGGATGCAACTGTTCCAATTTTCTTCCAGCGATCCTTTCGTTTACAAAATAATTACACTTGAGTTGTTAACCTGTTCTCCCCATAGATTTCGGGCAATGCAAAGGTGGTGCATGGTATTCAAGTCATTGCCTCATAATCTAGAGACACAGAATAATAATTGGTGCTCATCAGTTAGTATCTCATGAAAGAAATTAGTAAAGTTTAAATGGAGGCCATGAAACCATCATCATTTGTAAGAAAGAGAAAAGAAATCAGCTTAACTCATGCATTTGAGGGAAGGCAACATGTCTTCCTTCTCAGGCCAGGTCTCCATGTAACTACAGATACACATCAACATGTTCTACTCTTTATTGTTGTGTGTAACCTTTGGGAAAGATACACAGTTCAAGAGAAATTCAGGATGGGCATAAAAGTTTGGCTTACCACAGATGTATACATCCCATGAAACAAAAATGAAGATAATCCCTTTCTCTGCCATAATCCAACAACTCATTCCCATTCAGGTATGTAGTATTTCCCTAACTGAAGTGCATTTCTTTCCCTGTGCGTGATGTTCATCGCCATAGGCACCTCCGGTGCTGGTTTTATTGATGCTGACATACAGAAAAATGTGCAACAAAATTGAAGTTTTGGAATAAACACTGGAAACCTTGTTGGCAGTATTTGGGGTATCGTGTACAGAATTGATTTCTTTTATATGTAATGTTCTCCTTACCACAGGAAGAGTGCAAAGGAGTTTCACCAGACTAATTCCTAGGATCATGGCGCCATGAAGACAGCGTGAAGAAAGTGGGTCTTAATATGTAGTGCTGTGACAGAAAATGAAAGATAATTGCATTGAAACTTCAGTGTTACAGGTAATCACTCTGATCCAATAGTTTTCGTACCTCTGCTGAGCCCCATTTCTATTCAGAGAGAGAGATTCAGTTTCTAAATTAACTCTTTTCTCATTAATGTGCCGTGATAGTGTGATCCTGCACTGAAAATCATGTTGTTCACAATCCTGTCAGCAATCACAATGCCTTCATTCTAAAACAGTTAGGTATTCACACCTGTTTCCTACTTGGGGAACATGGGGCAGTCTTCTCAGTGATGGAAGATGCCTACCTGAGATTTAGCACACACCATGTGGCTTCCTTACCCACTGCTAGAAAACCACATTAAAATACTATGTGTGTACGTCAAGCAATGTGGTCATGAGGAATAACCTGGAGAGGTCTTTCTGTGCAGTCTCTGCCCCATTAGTTTGTCATATTGGAGCATTAATCACCTCCTCCTGTTCTCGTATAAATGACTCAAGGGCCTGAATAGCCACATCCTGTCCCTCAAAGGGGCTGAATGGCTACTTTCTGGTGCTGTTTAATGTGCTCACTAGATTTCTTCTCTTCCTACTTTATAAGCAGGAGGGATGCAATGGCCTATTCCTCTTCTTGTCTAATACTTGTCTAATATGATAGATTAGATTAGATTAGATTACTTACAGTGTGGAAACAGGCCCTTCAGCCCAACAAGTCCACACCGACCCACCGAAGCAAAACCCACCCAGACCCATTCCCCTACCTTTATCCCTTCACCTAACAATTTAGTATGGCCAATTCACCTAACCTGCACATTTTTGGATTGTGGGAGGAAACCGGAGCACCCGGAGGAAACCCACACAGACACGGGGAGAATGTGCAAACTCCACACAGAGAGTCGCCTGAGGCGGGAAATGAACCCGGGTCTCTGGCGCTGTGAGGCAGCAGTGCTAACCACTGTGCCACTGTGCTTCCTCATATTCCTGTAAAACATGTTTGAATTGCTAAATAAACTTTTTTCCTCAGTGTGCACATGTGCAGTGTCCAGGAGCACTGTTACACTTTGATAACATAAGCTTGAATGTTGTTCAGGTCTTGCTGCGCATGGACATCGTTGTTTCAGTAGCTGAGGGGTGATATATTGTTCTTAAGATTTTGTAATCTTCAGTGAACATTTCCACTTCTGATCTTATGATGGAGGGAAGGACATTGATGAGTCAGCTGAAGATGTCTATGCTATGGAAGCTACCTTGAAGATCTTCTGCAGATATGTCCCGGAATGTACCAGAAACATCTTTCTTTGTGCTCTGGACAACTCTAACCAATGGAGATTATGCAACTGATTCCCACTAAGTTAAGTTTTCTTGCCCTCCTTGGTGCCATTTTAGTCAAATGCTGCCCCTAATGTCAAGGCCAATCACTTCTATCTACTCCGTAAGATCTTAAGACATAGGAGCAGAAATTATGCCATTCAGCCCATCGAGTCTGTTCACCATTCATATAGAACATTACAGTGCAGTACAGGCCCTTTGGCCCTCAATGTTGCATCGCCCTGTCATTCTAATCTGAAGCTGAAAATGTGTTGCTGAAACAGCGCAGCAGGTCAGACAGCAGCCAGGCAACAGGAGAATCCTGGATGCTGTCTGACCTGCTGCGCTGTTCCAGCAACACATTCCCCACATTTTCAGCTCTGATCTCCAGCATCTGCAGACCTCACTTTCTCCATACTAATCTGAAGCCCATCCCACCTACACTATTCCATGTACGTCCATATGCCTGTCCAATGACGACTTAAATGCACTTAAACTTGGCGAATCTACTACCATTGCAGGCAAAGCATTCCATACCCTTACTACTCTCGGAGTAAAGAAATTACCTCTGACATCTGTTTTATACCTATCTCCCCTCACTTTAAAGTTGTGTCCCCCTCGTGTTTGTCATCCCCATACTTGGAAAAAGGCTCTCCCTGTCCACCCTATCTAACCCTCTGATTATCTTGTATGTCTCTATTAAGTCACCTCTCAACCTTCTTCTCTCTAACGAGAACGGCCTCAAGGCCCTCAGCCCTTCCTCGTAAGACATTCCTTCCATACCAGGCAACATCCTAGTAAATCTCCTCTGCACCTTTTCCAAAGCTTCCACATCCTTCTTATAATGCGGTGACCAGAACTGTACACAATACTCCAAATGTGGCCGTACCAGAGCTTTGTACAGCTGCAGCATAACTTCCTGGTTCCAGAACTCAATTCCTTTATTAATAAAAGCCAAGACACTATATGCCTTCTTAACAACCCTGTCAATCTGGGTGGCAACTTTTAGGGATCTGTGTACATGGACACCGAGATCTCTCTGCTCATCTGTACTCCCAAGAATCTTACCATTAGTCCAGTACTTTGCATTCCGATTACTCCGGCCAAAGTGTATAACCTCACACTTGTCCACATTAAACTCCATTTGCCACTTCTCATCCCAGCTCTGCATCCTATCTATGTCTCTCTGCAACCTACTACATTCTTCGTCACTATCCACAACTCCACCGACCTTAGTGTCGTCCGCAAATTTACTAACCCACCCTTCTAAGCCCTCATCCAGGTCGTTTATAAAAATGATGAACAGCAGTGGACCCAACACCGACCCTTGCGGTACGCCGCTAGTAACTGGACACCAAGATGAACATGTTCCATCAACTACAACCCTCTGTTTTCTTCCAGCAAGCCAATTACTGATCCAAACTGCGATATTTCCCACAATCCCATTCGTCCACATTTTGTACAATAGCCTACTGTGGGGAACCTTATTGAACGCCTTGCTGAAATCCATATACACCACATCAACCGGTTTACTCTCATTCACTGTTTGGTCACTTTGTCAAAAAACTCAATAAGATTCGTTAGGCACGAACTACCCTTCACAAAACCGTGCTGACTGTCCCTGATCAGATTATTCTTTTCTAGATGGTTATAAATCCGATCATAACCTTTTCCAAAACTTTACCAACAACTGAAGTGAGACTCCCTGGTCTATAATTACCAGGGTTGTCTCTACTACCCTTTTTGAACAAGGGAACCACATTTGCTCTCCTCCAGTCCTCAGGCACTATTCCTGTAGACAATGATGATTTGAAGATCAATGCCAAAGGCTCAGCAATCTCTTCCCTTGCTTCCCAGAGGATCCCAGGATAGATCCCATCTGGCCCAGGGGACTTGTCTATTTTCACACTCTGCAGTATTTCTAATACCACTTCCTTGTGAACCTCAATCTCTTCTAGTCTAGATGCAAGTATCTCTGTATCTTCCTCGCCAACATTTTCATTTTCTATAGTGAACGCTGTCGAAAAATATTTATTTAGTGCTGCCCCTATCTCCTCTGACTCCACACACAACTTCCCACTATTATCCTTGATTGGCCCTAATTTAACTCTCGTCATTCTTTTATTCCTGACATACCTATGGAAAACCTTAGGTTTAACCCTGATCCTATCCGCCAACAACTTCTCATGTCTCCTCCTGGCTCTTCTGAGCTCTCTTTTTAGGTCTTTCCTGACTTCCTTGTAATCCTCAAGCACCCTGAGTTTTCACATTTTGTTCTAACATAAGCCGCCTTCTTCTTCTTGACCAGAGATTCCACTTCCTTAGTAAACCACGGCTCACGCGTTCTATATCTTCCTGCCTGACAGGTACATACTTATCTAGGACACACAGGAGCTTTTCCTTGAATAAGCTCCACATTTTTAATGTGTTCATCCCCTGCAGTTTCCTTCCCCATTCTACGCTTCCTAAATCTTTCCTAATTACATTGTAATTTCCCTTCCCCCAGCTGTAACTCTTGCTCGGTGGAGTACACTATCCCTTTCCATCACTAAAGTAAACCTGACAGAATTGTGATCGCTGTCTCCAAAGTGCTCACCTACTTCCAAATCTAACACCTGGCCAGGCGCGTTACCCAGTACTAAATCTAAAGTGGCTTCGCCCCTTGTAGGCCTGTCTACATACTGTGTCAGGAAGCCCTCCTGCACACAATGGACAAAAACTGACCCATCTATAGTACTCGTACTGTAGTATTCCCAGTCAATATTTGGATAGTTGAATTCCCCCATGACAACTACCCGCCTCTCTCACTCCTATCGAGAATCATCTTTGCTATCCTTTCCTCTACATCTCTGGCATGACTAACAATGAAGTATAAGCTTCTGACAGGATGATCTCTAAACGTTGAAGAGGGTCCTCTTTCATACCCAGTATGGGATTTCCAAAACGTTTCCATACCAGACCGATTGCAAAGTGTGATGGCCTCGAGGCGATAAAAGGTCACTTCTGTTGCTGTGCACCAGGTGCTAGGAGCAAATGCCCTCTAACTGCTCCTGCCTAGCAAATTTTAGTGGCTGAATGGACACATAGGAACATAGGGCTGAGGATGAGGTCATTTGGCACTTTGCCCTGCTTCACCAGGCACTAAGATGGTGGCTGATCCAGTTGTGGTCACAACTGCACTTACCTTTCTGCACCCTATACACTTGACTTATTTGTCTGTCAAATGTTTAACTAACTCAGCTTTGAATAAGGAACCACAAACTTCTGAGGAAGAGAATTAGTAGTCGAATGGCTCTTTGAGAATTCTTCCTTATACCTGTTTTTACCAGGAATGGATGATCACTGTTTCCGCTTCCTTCTCCCTCCTCCAGCAGGAGAAACAAATTTTAAATGTAACTGCATTGGCGATATAACCAATTATATCAGTCACGGATTGGGTCAGCATCAGTGTTTGGAACAAAGTAGGCAAACTTCTTTAATTTGCACAAAATTGGTAGTTTATTTTATCAAAATAAAGTTAATCATGACCATGATGAAAAGGAGAATGAAAAACTGTTTGGACATTGCAAATATGTACATCATTTAAAAAAATAAAAATACTGAGCTAGAGAGACAAACCTGCACAGACAAACATATCGGTACACACCGAGACAAACTCAGATACGCAAACTCACACACACACACGGTGATTTATTTGTCTCTGCTTAATGGACACGTGTGTGTGTGTGTGTCTGCATGTAGCTGTGTATGTGTGTTTGTCTGTGTTTTCGTATGTGTTTGTCTGTATGTTTCTGTCAGTGTCTATATGTTTCTCTGTGTGTGTCTACCTCACTGTGTATATGAGTGTATTAGTGCACCTAGGTTTGTGTGTATCTCTGTGCAATGGGTTCTGTTGTTTTGGGGGTGAAACCATTGAGTTGAAGATGGAAGTCTCTCCTTCCCACTCTTTTCCTGTCTGTCCCTCGTGTATTTAAAGTCACCCTCTGCTGGCCTCCCAACGCCACCGCACAAGCAACAGATTTTTTTTCTTTTAAGAAGTCATCACTGATTGTGAATCTCTAAAGTTGCACGGCTGTTTCATTCTTTAAAGAATGTCTTTCAAGACACAAAGCAATTTTGTCCGATCCTTTGCAATGCTGTCCCTAAGATCTTAGCAGAAGGAGACGAACATTCCCAGTGTTCGTCTCCTTGACCTGACCTCTGCCACTGGATCTGTTTCGGGATATTACAGAACTTTCTCGTTTATAGATTAGATTAGATTACTTACAGTGTGGAAACAGGCCCTTGGGCCCAACTAGTCCACACTGACCCTCCAAAGAGCAACCCACCCAGACCCATTTCCCTCTGACTAATGCACCTAACATTATGGACAATTTAGCATGGCCAATTCACCTGACCTGCACATCTTTGGACTGTGGGTGGAAACCCACGCAGACACGGGGAGAATGGGCAAACTCCACACAGACAGTTGCCTGAGGCGGGAATTGAACCCAGGTCTCCGGCGTTGTGAGACAGCAGTGCAAACCACCGTGCCGCCCGTAATTTAGAAGAGTGCATCACAAAACAAGTTACGGAACATGCAATTAAATTCACTGGGTCTCCTTACAAAAATTGTTCACACGGAGGTGCTTGGATACAATTTGAGTGAAATTACTCTTTAATGTGTTCACTCTATGTTGGGAACACCCCGAAGACAAAACAATTCCGGATTGCAAGTGGAGCACAAATATTTATCCATTTGAGCATGTTCCACCCTGAGGAGCCTCAGTACAATTGCAATCCTCTCCACAACAGCTGTGTTTTTGTGTATGTGTGTGTTGATGGTGCTGTCAGTTTTCATGGTATTAGGAACTGCTGTCTTCTCAGTCGGTCAGAGGTTAGGGTTAGCGCGGTGAGTAACCCACGTGTCTCCCCAAAGCCTGTACACAAGGCATAACTCCAGTGTGTGATGGAATACCCTGTACAGGTGGGTACAGCTCCAAAGAAAGTCAAGAAGCTTGACGCGGTCCAAGACGAAGCAGCACACGTGATTGGTATTACAACCACAAACGTCCACTCCCTCTACAACCAATGATCAATAACAGCACTGTGCATTATCTACAAGATACACTGCAGAAATTCACCACCTCATACAGCAACTTCCAAAACCACAACCACTTCCATCTAGAAAGACAATGACAGAAGATACATGGGAACATCACCAAGTGCAAGGTCCTTTCCAAGTCAGTCACTGTCCTGACTTGGAAATGCACTGCTGTTTCTTCACTGTCACTGGGTCACAATCCTGGAATTTCCTCCATTTGGAACTGTAGAATGTAGGGCTGCAACAGTTCAATAAGGCAGCTTAACACCAACCTTTTCAAACACAACCACAAACAGGCAATAACTGCTGGCCAGTCAGCGATGCCCGCGTTCCACGGGTACATTAAGAAAAGACTAAATTCCTGTTGGCTCTCAGCCTCCGCTTTTGCCTATACTTGGTATTGTATTACTTTAACAGGAAAGGCTGCATTTAAGAGCAATGCACTTTTGTTAAAATTTAGCCTTTTCTGTTCCTAATAAATCTATTCAGAGACTGGCAGCTTAATGTGCCAGGATACAGGTGCTTTAGGCGAGACAGAGGTAGTGGAAGGAGGGAAGGGGGCATTACATTTTTCATAAAGGCGAGTATCACAGCAATAATCAGAGATGAGATAAGTGAAGGATCATTGCAGTGAGTCTTTGTGAGTGGAGCTCGGAAATAAAAAGGGATAGGGACATTATTGGGATTATACTGCAGGCCCCCAAATAGTCAACGGGATTAGATGAAGAAATATGCAGGGTGATAGTGATTGCAACTCCCTTACCTTTACTATAGTCATGGAGAGGGATAGGAGCAGATGGTATGGGAAAGTATTAATTGGGGGAGGGGGAATTACAATGCTGCTGTGGTTCTGTTCGCCGAGCTGGAAATTTTTGTTGCAAACGTTTCGTCCCCTGTCTAGGTGACATCCTCAGTGCTTGGGAGCCTCCTGTGAAGCGCTTCTGTGGTGTTTCCTCCGGCATTTATAGTGGCCTGTCCCTGCCGCTTCCGGTTGTCAGTTTCAGCTGTCCGCTGTAGTGGCTGGTATATTGGGTCCAGGTCGATGTGTTTGTTGATGGAGTTTGTGGATGAGTGCCATGCTTCTAGGAATTCCCTGGCTGTTCTTTGTTTGGCTTGCCCTATAATGGTAGTGTTGTCCCAGTCGAATTCATGTTGCTTGTCGTCTGCGTGTGTGGTTACTAGGGATAGCTGGTCATGTCGTTTCATGGCTAGTTGGTGTTCATGGATGTGGATCGTTAGCTGTCTTCCTGTTTGTCCTCTATAGTGTTTTGTGCAGTCCTTGCCTGGGATTTGTACACTACATTAGTTTTGCTCATGCTGGGTATCGGGTCCTTCGTTCTGGTGAGTTGTTGTCTGAGGGTGGCTGTTAGTTTGTGTGCTGTTATGAGTCCTAGTGGTCGCAGTAGTCTGGCTGTCAGTTCTGAAATGCTCCTGATGTATGGTAGTGTGGCTAGTCCTTTTGGTTGCGGCATGTCCTCGTTCCGTTGTCTTTCTCTTAGGCATCTGTTGATGAAATTGCGCGGGTATCCATTTTTGGCGAATACCTTGTACAGGTGTTCCTCTTCCTCTTTTTGCAGTTCTGGTGTGCTGCAGTGTGTTGTGGCCCTTTTGAATAGTGTCTTGATGCAACTTCGTTTGTGTGTGTTGGGGTGGTTGCTTTCATAGTTCAGGACTTGGTCTGTGTGTGTGGCTTTCCTGTGTACCTTTGTGGTGAATTCTCCGTTTGGTGTTGTCTGTACCATCACGTCTAGGAATGGGAGTTGGCTATCTTTTTCTTCTTCTCTCGTGAATCGGATTCCTGTGAGTGTGGCGTTGATGATCTGGTGTGTTTTCTCTATTTCTGTGTTTTTAATGATTACAAACGTGTCATCGACATATCTGATGCAGAGTTTGGGTTGAATTTGTGGTAAGACTGTTTGTTCTAACCTTTGCATTACTGCTTCTGCTATGAGTCCAGAGATCGGTGAGCCCATGGGTGTTCTGTTGATTTGTTCGTATATCTGGTTGTTGAATGTGAAGTGTGTTGTGAGGCACAAGTCCAGTAGTTTAAGTATGCCATCTTTGTTGATAGGTTCAACGTCCTGTTGTCTGTTCTGTATGTCCAGCAGGTTGGCTATTGTTTCTCTGGCTAGGGCTTTGTCAATAGAGGTGAACAGTGCCGTTACATAGAACATAGAAGAATACAGCGTAGTACAGGCCCTTCGGCCCTCAATGTTGCGCCGATCCAAGCCCACCTAACCTACACTAGCCCACTATCCTCCATATGCCTATCCAATGCCCGCTTAAATGCCCATAATGAGGGAGAGTCCACCACTGCTACTGGCAGGGCGTTCCATGAACTCACGACTCGCTGAGTAAAGAACCTACCCCTAACATCTGTCCTATACCTACCCCCCCCTTAATTTAAAGCTATGCCCCCTTGTAATAGCTGACTCCATACATGGAAAAAGATTCTCACTGTCGACCCTATCTAAACCCCTAATCATCTTGTACACCTCTATCAAGTCACCCCTAAACCTTCTTTTCTCCAATGAAAACAACCCCAAGTGCCTCAGTCTTTCCTCATACGATCTTTCTACCATACCAGGCAACATCCTGGTAAACCTCCTCTGCACCCGTTCCAGTGCCTCCACATCCTTCCTATAGTATGGCGACCAAAACTGCACACAATACTCCAGATGCGGCCGCACCAGAGTCTTATACAACTGCAACAAGACCTCAGTACTCCGGAACTCAATTCCTCTACCAATAAAAGCCAGTACGCCATATGCCTTCTTCACCGCACTATTTACCTGGGTGGCAACTTTCAAAGATCTGTGTACATGGACACCAAGATCCCTCTGCTCATCCACATGACCAAGTATCTGACCATTAGCCCAGTACCCCATCTTTTGTTACTCTTACCAAAGTGAATCACCTCACACTTAGCTACATTGAACTCCATTTGCCACCTTTCTGCCCAGTTCTGCAGCTTATCTATATCCCGCTGTAACCTGCCACATCCTTCCTCACTGTCTACAACTCCTCCGAATTTCGTATCAGCCGCAAACTTGCTCACCCAACCTTCTAACCCTTCCTCCAGGTCATTTATAAAAATGACAAACAGCAATGGTCCCAAAACAGATCCTTGCGGAACACCGTCGAATGAGACCATAGTTTCTTCCTTGTCTATGTGTATATTTCTGATGATGTCCAAGAATTCCTGTGTTGATTGTATGGATTGTCTGGATCCGCTGACCAGTTGTTTCAGTTTCTGCTGTAGTTCTTTAGCCAGTTTGTGTGATGGTGTCCCTGGTAGTGATACTATGGGTTTGAGTGGGATGTCTGGTTTGTGCACTTTAGGTAATCCATAGAATCTGGGGGTGTTGTTGCTTTCAGGTTTCATTCTTTGTAGCAAAACTAATGTAGTGTACAAAATCCCATGCAAGGACTGCACAATACACTATGTAGGACAAACAGGAAGACAGCTAACGATCCACATCCATGAACATCAACTAGCCACAAAACGACACGACCAGCTATCCTTAGTAGCCACACACACAGATGACAAGCAACATGAATTCGATTGGGACAACACTACCATTATAGGGCAAGCCAAACAAAGAACAGCCAGGGAATTCCTAGAAGCATGGCACTCATCCACAAACTCCATCAATAAACACATCGACCTGGACCCAATATACCGGCCACTACAGCGGACAGCTGAAACTGACAACCGGAAGCGGCAGGGACAGGCCACTATAAATGCCGGAGGAAACACCACAGAAGCGCTTCACAGGAGGCTCCCAAGCACTGAGGATGTCACCTAGACAGGGGACGAAACGTTTGCAACAAACATTTCCAGCTCGGCGAACAGAACCACAACAACGAGCACCCGAGCTACAATTCTTCTCCCAAACTTTGAATTACAATGCCATTAGGCAGGATCTGTGCAGCATAGATTGGGAGCAGATGTTCTCAGAAGACAGAAATGTTGAGGTTATTCAGGGAGCACTTGCTGCGAGTGCTGGATAGGTTTGTCCCACTGAGACAAGGAAGGCATGGTAGGGTGAAGGAACCTTAGTTGACAGAGATGTGTAACATCTAGTCAAGAGGAAGAAGGAAGCTTACTTAAGGTTGAGAAAGCAAGGATCAGACTGGGCTCTAGAGAATTATAAGATAGCCAGGAAGGAACTGAAGAATGGACTTAGGAGAGCTAGAAGGGGGCATGAAAATACTTTAGCGGGTAGGATTAAGGAAAACCACAAGGTGTTTTACACTAATATGAGGAACAAGACGATGGCCAGACTGAGTGTAGGGCCAATCAGGGATGGTGGAGGGAACTTGTGCCTGGAGTCAGAGGAGGCTGGGGAGGTCCTTAAAGAATACTTTGCTTCAGTATTCATTAGTGAGAGGGACCTTGTTGTTTGTGAAAACAGTGTGTAACAGGTTGATGTTAAGAAGAAGGATGTGCAGGTTATTTTGAAAAGCATAATGATAGATAAGTCACCGGGGCCAGATGGGATATACCCAAGGTCATTATGGGAAATGAGGGAAGAGATTGTTGTGCCTTTGGCGATGATCTTTGTATCCTCACAGTTTACTGGAATTGAGGTGATTGGAGTGTAGCAAATGCTATTGCCTTGTTCAAGAAAGGGAATATATATAACTCTGGGAATTGGTGTCATGTCGACCCAGATAATGTGTAGAAGGTGTGAGGTGCCCTGTGTGAGGCTATCCATTCCACAATGATCAGACTGATTCTAATCTAAAAAAATGGATTTACAGAATCTTGCATGGAATGTTAAACTCCAGTTTCTACAGAAATGCAGGCAAGTAGGAAAGATCTCAAAAGGATTACAGATCATGAGCCCGCTCAAGTCGAACTACAACACAGACTTTGCCCCCGCACCTTTCACAAACTCCTCAATCATCTTGTGCACCAACTCTACAGCAGTCGCCACAACATTGAAATTCAGATGGAGTCCACACTCTCAGCCTGCACTTGGGATACAGCAGTACAGTTACGGGATATTGCCAAACAGGCAAGGCGACAAAACTACACCACGTACATGCACACTAAGGCCAAGAAACTGGAGAAATTTGGCATCATCACTAACAGTAGCCAAGCCCACTCTGGCACTACAATGGATAATGGTATCACCGCAGGGAAGTCGATTGTTAACTTATCGGATCACACCCTTCAACAGGAAGAGATTGAAGTTCTTAGCAGGGGTCTCAGTTTCTGCCCCACTCCATAGGTCTTGCAGCAGACACGGAGGAATTAATTAGATGAATGAGAATTGTTTCAAGATGCCAGCAAAGATCCCAATGAGCCCACTGAGGAACCAGAACAGTCATCACAGGGATCCATAGAGGACTGACCAAAGAAGGAGTCAACTTGGACCCCACCAGAGGGCCACTGCTCTGGGCTTGACATTTATGCTGAATCCATGTTTGCTGATGAAGGGCTTTTGCTCAAAACATTGATTCTCCTGCTCCTTGGATGCTGCCTAACCTGCTGTGCTCTTCCAGCACCACACTAATCTTGACTCAAATCTCCAGCATCTGCAGTACCCACTTCCACCCTGTATACTCAAATCGTCAGGAAATATATAAATGCCAGATTCATTGGCCGCACCCACAAGGTAGAGCAAGACATCACCTGATCATAAAGCAATGCTATCCATGCCCTCAAAACCAATCACAACATTGTCATCAAATCAGCAGATTGAGGAGAAGCGATCATCATTCAGAATAGAACAGATTACTGCAAGGAAGTGTAGCGACAACTAGGAACACTACAGACAGCTACCGGCTGATCCGACCAAAGAACACACCCGTGAATTACATACATTGATCAGTGTCCAACAATGATCCAGTCCTTCAGAGTTCCCTACGTGCCCTCATCCCACGTACTTCTCACATAGGTGCCTTCTACTGCCTTCCAAAGGTACACAAAGCCAACACACCAGGACATCCCATTGCATCAGGCAATGGGACTCTGTGTGAGAATCTCTCTGGCTATGTTGAAGGCAGCTTGAAACCCATTGCACAGGGGACCCCCAGCTTCTGTTACAGATTTCTTACAGAAACTCAGCACACACAGACTAGTCGAACCGGGAACATTCCTCGTCACAATGGATGTTTCCGCACTCTACACCAGCATCCCCCACAATGATGGCATCGCGGCAACAGCCTTAGTACTCAACACCAACAACTGCCAATCTCCAAACACCATTCTACAACTCATCCTTTATCCTTGATCACAACGTCTTCACCTTTGACAACCAGTTCTTCATCCAAACACATGGAACAACCATGCGGACCAAATTTACATCTCAATATGTCAGCATTTTCATGAGAAATTCGAGCAAGGCTTCTTCTCTATGCAGGACCTCCATTAACACACTACACCAGGTACATTGATGACATTTTCTTCCTCTGGGCCCATGGTGAGGAGTCACTGAAACAACTATACAGTGAGATCAATGAGTTTCATCCCACCATCAACCTCACATGGACTACTCTCTACTATCCGTCCCATTGTTGGACACATGCATCTCCATCAAGGATGAGCAACTCAGCATCTCACTCTACTGCAAACCCACGAATAACCTCATGATGCTACTCCAAATTGAACCCGAAACATATTAAAACAGCCATCCCCTATGGACAAGCACTACGCATACACCGGATCTGCTCAGCTGAGGAGGAATGTGACGGGCACTTGGAAGTACTCAGGGATGCCCTCATAAGAACGTGGTACGCTGCTCAACTCATCAGCCGCCAGTTCCAGTGCGCCACAACGAGGAGACCTAATGACCTCCTCAGGAGATAGACACAAGCTGCAACTGACAAGGTACCCTTCATTGTCCAGTACTTTCCAGTAGCCGAAGAAACTATGCCATGTTCTTCGCAACCTGCAACACATTATCAATGTGGATGAGCACCTCACTGAGACCTTCCCCACACCTCCACTTCTCACCTTTAAACAACTACCAAACCTGAAACAACTACACAGTGAGATCAATGAGTTTCATCCCACCATCAACCTCACATGGACTATGGCATTAATGTTGACCATTGAGCTTATGAAGCTGCTCCTTCGTGCCCAGCAAAGCTGCTGCTGCTGCTCCACTCTGACTGAAGATGGGGCTTTATCGAGACTGAAACTTCCTCGTCTGTCCACCATCTGCCAGCACAACTCTGGCTTATATATTTCTGTCCATTTCCCTTTCTTTAAATTCTGGGGTTAAATTATTAACTTGTAGGAACTAAAGGGAAAGGAACTGAACCAAGGGTGGGAGTAAAGTTCGTCCAGGACAAGAAGTGGTGATCAAGCAGATTTGATTTTTCTGAATTTACCTAATATCTAATCTAATAGTAAAGATTTTTATAACACTTTTTGCAGGATGTTAGAAAGGGAATATTTACAGACAGAAACCTCAAAACAATCATCACATGAAGATCTAACGGAGCCATTGAAAGAACTGACACTTGAATATCATTGGCTTGAAACTATAGATCCAGAATATTGGTCTAGTTCAAAAGATTTGAAACATCAGTTTGTTTGGAAAAGCACTGAGACATACACACCCAGCTGAGAGAGTTCCAGTGAACTGTTATACCTTCAACCAATCACAAGATCACCTGAAGAAACATTGTACCATTCACAATAGGAAGAATCAATACATGTGTTGCAGGTGGACAAGGATTCAGCTTATTGTTGAAATTACAGAGACACATGCCACCCATAATATGGAGAATCCATGGACATGTGAGGACTGTGGGAGAGGATTTCATTCCCTATCAATACGGGACTTTCATCAATGTGGTCGCTAGGTACATGCTGTTCACCTGCTCTGATTATGGGGAGGGATTCCCTGATTCTTTTGCTCTTTGGAAACACCAGTTTGCTGCCACTGAAGAAAGGCCATTCACCTACTCCGAGTGCGGCAAGAAATTCCACGAATACTTTATCCTATTGAAACACTAGCAAGTTCACACAGGGAAGAGGCCATCTACCTGCTTGGATGTGGGAAAGTATTCACTCAGTTATCCAACTTGTTGTGCACCAGCGAGTTCACAGTGGGGAGAGGTCATTTACATATTGTGATTGCGGAAAAGAATTAACTCAGTCAACAAGCCTGCTGAGACATCAACAAATCCACATAGGGGAGAGGCCATTCAAATGCTCCAAGTGTGGGAAGTGGTTCAGAGATTCATTTGCACTATAGAAACACCAGCAAATCCATACTGGGCGAAGCTATTCATCTGTTTTGAGTGTGGAAAAGGATTAATCAGTCATCCAGTCTGTGGAAGCCTCCGAAAGTTCAGAAATGATCATTGGAGTTGGATCTGCAGTTAATCTGCAATATCTGTGCTGCTAGACAACACATTTCAAACCCCAACCTCTACCCTCAGGAAGACCAAGAGCATCAGTTACGGCAAACCATTACCACCTGCAAGCTGCTCTCCATATTGCACACCATTCTCAGAAACAGGATGTTAGAAAGGGAAGATTCGCAGGCAGAAATCTTAAAATGAACATCATATCACAATCTGATGGAATTACTGAAATAACTGCGTTTCAGTGTCATAATCCTTCATATTGGCTGTTCCTTCACTCTCAATGGGTCAAAATCCTGCTACTGCTCCCTAACAGCATTGAGGATGACACTTACCCACAAGAATTGCAGTCACAGAAGGCAACTCACCATCACCTTCTCAAGAAGAAGAACTGGAATGGGCAATAACCGCTGACCTAAATATTGATTCCAAACCCCATGAACTGAATTAAAAATGTGGAAAGTCACATCCAGAACTGTCAGTATTTATGCTCCACATGTATGTCCACCCTCCCCACTTCATCTCTCTATCAGCAGATTCTTCTATTCCTTTTTTACTCCTGGATGTATCCGTTTCTCCTTTAATATATTCCTGCTGTTCACCTCAAACATTTGCTATTGGACTAAGTTCCACATTCTCACCTCTCACTGGATACAGAGGTTTCTCATGAAATCCCTGTTGAATTTTTGAAGTCCTTCATCATTTTGAAGACCTCCACCAGGTCATCCTTCAGTCTTCTCTTTTCTAGAGAAAAGCCCACCGACCATTCTGAGGATGATACACTCTCAGTTCTGATAATATCTTTGTGTATCTGTGTGAGACTTTTTCCAGTGTCTCTGTTTCTTTTCTCTAAATGGAGATGACAAAGGTTGACAGTGCTTCCAGTGGAGTCCAACTTTCATTTCAAATAAATGAAATATCAGCTTGCTTCTTTTCAGTATTTTCTTGCCCAAACACAGGCAAATCCTTTTTGAGAAAGAAGCTCCTTGAGATGCTTGAGACATGAATTACGTGAATGTCGTCAGGGATTTAGAACTTCAGTTGGTTGGAAAAAACGGAGCAATTGATACTGTTCTCTTTGGATAATAGGGTTAGTGTGGCAGAGCGGAGAGGGAGGCCATTCTGCCCTCTGAACTCATGATCGTTCTGTTTAGAACAAGTGTCAGTACTTTTTCTGTCCTAATAATCCTACAGGTTTATATCCATTAAGGAAAGATCAGGATCACACAGGGAGATGTTGAGACAGACATCACTTATGACAAATGCACCTGAAAGTTGATATGTAATGTGATGTTGGAAAATCAGTGAATGTGCAGATAGGATGTGTTACACATGAAAGAAATAATGTGTAAATTTACGGTGAACCTGCACTGAAGGGTGGGTCTCAAACACATGCAGCTTCTTGAGAAAAGCAAGACAAGAAATGGTTAGTTTAGCAGACGGAATAAGACAGCATTGTGAAATCATGAGGACAGTAAGACATTCTTCCACAAGAAACTACTTTTAACCAATCAGGAGAGAATTCACCACCATCACCAACCCCTCCTTCCCTCCCAGGGCAACGGGCAGAATGGCAGCGAGGTTCATTAGGGAGGGTTTATTAGTTTAGACTTTGATAATTAAGACCTGTTCACTGGTTGAGCACAGGTAAATAAAAAGAATGGAAAATCCTTTGCACCCATGCTTGATCTGTTGCTTGAAGCTCAAGTATGGTGTGCCTGAGTACTTTATAAATCACGTCACTCCTCAGCAGAAGAACAGCTTGAGTCGTTGTGACCCCAGCAGTGGTCAGAACAGAACTGAAAATTACAAATGCAATTGAGCGAGAGGTGAGAGAGAGCTATGCCACCTCAAGTAAGCAAATATCCTATTCCAGTTTAATTGCTAATTAGCAGACATTCGATACCATGATCTTCTCATTTGCTCAAAGGTCATTCACATTGCTAGTGAGACAAGCATTTATTGCCATCTTTAAGTGCCCTGCAGCAGCTGCCTTCTTGAATCACTACAGTCCATGTGCTGTTGGGAGACCTACAGTGATATTAAGTAGGGAATTCCAGGATTTTGACCAGGTGACGTTGAAGGAGCATGATATATTTCCTAATCAGGACAGTGTGTGGCCTGGAGGGGATTGAGTGGGTGGTGGATTTCACATGTGACTGCTGCTCTCGATGGTAAAAGCTGCAGTTTTGGAAGGTGTTGTTGGAGGAGTCTTGCTGAGTCACTGCAGTGCATCTTGTAGATAGTACACACTGCTGTCACTGTGCATCAGTGATTGAGTGGGCTGTTTTGTGTTGGATGGCATCAAGCCTTTTTGTAAGGCTTTTGAAATAAAAGTAAATATTGCCACATGAAACAGTCCACAAAGTGAATGGTTAGTTTTTGACAGGACTCTCTGGACAGGACAAGTGAATGGAACGTGGGCAAGTTGGGAAAAAAAGACACTTCATGGAGACATTCACAGCAGATTACACATTATTGAAAAGTGATAGTCTCAGATGAAACTCTTTGGAGAAAGATACTTACCACTGCCAGCTCTAACCCATATTACCCCCCTTCCTGATAATTATACATATATGTTACATTCAAAGTTTGTGAAAAGATTTGTAGCTCGGGTGCTCGTTAGAACATAGAACATAGAACATAGAACAATACAGCACAGAACAGGCCCTTCGGCCCACGATGTTGTGCCGAACATTTGTCCTAGCTTAAGCACCTATCCATGTACCTATCCAATTGCCGCTTAAAGGTCACCAAAGATTCTGACTCTACCACTCCCACAGGCAGCGCATTCCATGCCCCCACCACTCTCTGGGTAAAGAACCCACCCCTGACATCTCCCCTATACCTTCCACCCTTCACCTTAAATTTATGTCCCCTTGTAACACTCTGTTGTACCCGGGGATAAAGTTTCTGACTGTATACTCTATCCATTCCTCTGATCATCTTATAAACCTCTATCAAGTCACCCCTCATCCTTCGCCGTTCCAATGAGAAAAGGCCTAGCACTCTCAACCTATCCTCGTACGACCTATTCTCCATTCCAGGCAACATCCTGGTAAATCTTCTCTGCACCCTCTCCAAAGCTTCCACATCTTTCCTAAAGTGAGGCGACCAGAACTGCACACAGTACTCCAAATGTGGCCTAACCAAAGTCCTGTTCAATCAATAAGCACATCGACCTGGACCCAATCTACCGGCCACTGCAGCGGACAGCTGGAACTGACAACCGGAAGCAGCAGATTCAAACCACTACAAATGCCGGAGGAAAGATGACAGAAGCGCTTCACAGGAGGCTCCCAAGCACTGAGGATGTCACCTAGACAGGGGATGAAACGTCTGCAACACAAATTCCCAGCTCGGCGAACAGAACCACAACAATATATGGTACATGAAAGAAAATGAAAATTAACATTTTGTCAACCATCACCAATAGACTCCCCTCCCTTCCCCCCACACCCCATCACCCCATGTCCTCATTCTTGGTCAAGTATAGTTTCTCACTCAAGTCCTTCTCTCACTTCTACCTGATGCATCCGCTGTGGTTTCAGCAGAGGTAGCTCAACCCCATGCTGCCACTGCTCACATGTTTTTAATATCCATGTTATAGAGTCATAGAGATGTGCAGTACGGAAACAGACCCTTTGGTCCAACCTGTTCAGGCCTACCAGATATCCCAACCTAATCTAGTCCCACCTGCCAGCACCCAGCCCATATCCCTCCAAACCCTTCCTATTGATATACTCTTTTCCTGAAGAAGGACTTATGCCCAAAACGTCGATTCTCCTGCTCATTGGATGCTGCCCTGACCTGCTGCGCTTTTCCAGCAACACATTTTTCAGCTATTCATATACCCATCCAAATGCCTTTTAAATGTTGCAATTGTACTAGCCTCCACCACATCCTCTGGCAGCACATTCCATACATGTACCGCCCTCTGTGTGAAAAAGGTGTCCCAGTGGTCTCTTTTATATCTTTCCCCTCTCATCCTAAATCTATGCCCTCTAGTTCTGGACTTCCTGACCCCAAGGAAAAGACTTTGTCTATTTATCCTATCCATGCCCCTCATAATTTTGTAAACCTCTATAAGGTCACCCCTCAGCCTCCAAACCTCCAGGAAAAACATCCCCAGCCTCTTCAACCTCTCTTATAGCTCAAATCCTCCAACTCTGGCAACATCCTTGTAAATCTTTTCTGAACCCTTTCAAGTTTCACAACATCTTTCCGATAGGAAGGAGACCAGAATTGCTTGCAATATTCCAACAGTGGCCTAGCCAATGTCCTGTACAGCCGCAACATGACCTCCCAACTCCTGTACTCAATATTCTGACGAATAAAGGAAAGCATACCAAACGCCTTCTTCACTATCCCATCTACCTGCGACTTCACTTTCAAGGAGCTATGAACCTGCACTCCAAGGTCTCTTTGTTCAGCAACACTCCCTAGGACCTTACCATTAAGTGTATAAATCCTGCTAAGATTTGCTTTCCCAAAACGCATCACCTCGTATTTATCTGGATTAAACTCCATCTGCCACTTCTCAGCTCATTGGCTCATCTGATCAAGATTCTGTTGTAATCTGAGGTAACCTTCTTTGCTGTCCACGACACCTCCAATTTTGGTGTCATCTGCAAACTTACTAACTATACCTCTTATACTCACATCCAAATCATTTATATAAATGACAAAAAGTAGAGGACCCAGCACCTATCCTTGTAGCACTCCACTGGTCACAGGTCTCCAGTCTGATAAACAACCCTCCACCACCACCCTCTGTCTGCTACCTTTGAGCCAGTTCTGTATCCAAATGGCCAGTTCTCCCTGTATTCTGTGAGATCTAACCCATGCTAACCAGTCTCCCATGGGGAACTTTGTCGAACGTCTTACTGGAGTCCATATAGATCACATCTACTGCTCTGCCCTCATCAATTCTCTTTGTTACTTCTTCAAAAAACTCAATCAAGTTTGTGAGACATGATTTCCCACACACAAAGCCATGTTGACTATCCCTAATCAGTCCTTGCCTTTCCAAATACATGTACATCCTGTCCCTCAGGATTCCCTCCAACATCTTGCCCACCACCAACGTCAGGTTCACTGGTCTATAGTTCCCTGGCTTGTCCTTGCCACCCTTCTTAAACAGTGGCACCACGTTTGCCAACCTCCAGTCTTCCAGCACCTCACCTGTGACTATTGATGATACACAGCAAGAGGCCCAGCAATCACTTCTTGAGCTTCTCACAAAGTTCTAAGGTACACCTGATCAGGTCCTGGGGATTTATCCACCTTTATGCATTTCAAGACATCTAGCACTTCCTCCTCTGTAATGTGGACATTTTTCAAGGTGTCACCATCTATTTCCCTACATTCTATATCTTCCATATCCTTTTCCACAGTAAATACTGATGCAAAATACTCGTTTAGTATCTCTCTCATCTCCTGTGGCTCCATACGAAGGCCGCCTTGCTGATCTTTGGGGGGCCCTATTCTCTCCCTAGTTACCCTTTTGTCCTTAATATATTTGTAAAAACCTTTGGATTCTCCTTAATTCTATTTGCCAGAGCTATCTCATGTCCCTTTTTTGCCCTCCTGATTTCCCTCTTAAGTATACTCCTACTTCCTTTATACTCTTCTAAGTATTCATTCGATCTATCTTGTCCACACCTGACATATGCTTCCTTCTTTTTCTTAACCAAACCCTCAATTTCTTTAGTCATCCAGCATTCCCTCTACCTATCAGCCTTTCCTTTCACCCTAACAGGAATATACTTTCTCTGGATTCTCATTATCTCATTTCTGAAGGTTTCCCATTTTCCAGCCATCCCTTTACCTGTGAACATCTGCCCCTAATCAGCTTTTGAAATTTCTTGCCTAATACCATCAAAATTGGCTTTTCTCCATTTTAGAACTTCAATTTTTCAATCTGGTCTATCCTTTTCCATCACTATTTTAAATCTAATAGAATTATGGTCGCTGGCCCCAAAGTGCTCCCCCACTGACACCTCAGTCACCTGCCCTGCCTTATTTCCCAAGAGTAGGTCAAGGTTTGCACCTTCTCTAGTAGGTACATCCACATACTGAATCAGAACATTTTCTTGTACACACAACAAATTTCTCTCCATCTGAACCCTTAAAACTATGGCAGTCCCAGTCTATGTTTGGAAAGTTAAAATCCACGATCTCCTTACAAGTTTGTTTCTCAATTTCCCTCTGACTATTAGGGGTTTATAGTACAATCCCAATAAGGTGATCATCCCTTTCTTATTTCTCAGTTCCACCCAAATAGCTTCCTCTATGTATTTCCAGGAATATACTCCCTCAGCACAACTATAATGCTATCCCTTCTTAAAAACACCACTCCCCCTCCTCTCTTGCCTCCCTTTCTAACCTTCCTGTGGCATTTGTATCCTGGAACATTAAACTGCGAGTCCTGCCCATTCCTGAGGAGAAAGTGAGGACTGCAGATGCTGGAGATCAGAGCTGAAAATGTGTTGCTGGAAAAGTGCAGCAGGTCAGGCAGCATCCAAGGAACAGGAGAATCGACGTTTCGGGCATAAGCCCTTCTTCAGCCCTGAAGAAGGGCTTATGCCCGAAACGTCGATTCTCCTGTTCCTTGGATACTGCCTGACCTGCTGCGCTTTTCCAGCAGCACATTTTCAGCTGCCCATTCCTGAGCCATGTTCCTGTGATTGCTATGATATCCCAGTCCCATGTTCCTAACAATGCCCTGAGTTCACCTGCCTTCCCTGTTAGACCCCTTGCATTGAAATAAATGCAGTTTAATTTATTAGTCCTACCTTGTCCCTGCCTGCCCTGATTGTTTGACTTGCTTCTGTTCTCAACTGTATCAGTTTCAGATTGATCTCTTTCCTCACTATCTCCCTGCCACCCCCCCCCCCCCCCCCCCACTCCACCACCACCACCTTACTAGTTTAAACCCTCCCGAGCAGCTCTAGCAAATCTCCCTGCCAGTATATTAGTCCCCTTCCAATTTAGGTGCAATCTGTCCTTCTTGTACAGGTCACTTCTACCCCAAAAGAGATTCCAATGATCCAAAAATGTGAATCCTTCTCCCATACACCAGCTTCTCAGCCATGTATTCATCTGCTCTATCGTCCTATTCCTGCTCTCACTAGCTCGTAGCGCTGGGAGTAATCCAGATATAACTACCCTTGAGGACCTCCTTTGTAAATTTCTGCCTAACTCTCTGTAATCTCCCTTCAGAATCTCAACCTTTTCCCTTCCTATGTCGTTGGTTCCAATATGGACAATAAGTATGTACCTGTCAGGCAGGGAGGAAGTGGCGAAGTGAGGGCACTGTGGTTTACTGAAGAAGTTGAATCTCTTGTCAAGATGAGGAAGGAAGCTTATGTAAAGACCAGAACTGAAGGCTCAGTTAGGGTGCTTGAGAATTACATGTTAGCCAGGAAGGACCAAAAGAGAGAGCTAAGAAGAGCCGGGAGGGGACATGAGAAGTCTTTGGTGGTAGGATCAAGGAAAAACCTAAAGCTTTCTATAGGAATGTCAGGAATAAAAGAATGACTCGGGTAAGATTAGGGCCAATCAAGGACAGTAATAGGAAGTTGTGTGTGGAGTCTGAAGAGATCGGAGAGGCTCTAAATGAATATTTTTTCATCTGCATTCACACAGGAAAAAGACAATGTTGTTGAGGAGAATTCTGAAATACTGACAATTTGGCTAGATGGGATTCATGAGCATTAGGGGGTATTAACAATTCTTGGAATTGTGAAAATTGATAAATTCCCTGGGCCTGATGGGATTTATACTTGGATTATCTGGGAAGCCAGGGAGAAATGGCAGAGCCTTGGCTTTGATCTTTATGTCACCATTGTCCACAGGAATGGTGCCAGAAGACTGGAGGATACGAGTAGGAATGGTTTGGAGGGATATGGGCCGGGTGCTGGCAGGTGGGACTAGATGGGGTTGGCATATCTAGTTGGCATGGACGAGTTGGATTGAAGGGTCTATTTCCATGCTGTACATCTCTATGACTATGACTCTATGATAGCCAATGTTGTCCCCTTGATCAAGAAGGGGAGTAGAAACAACGCTGGTAATTATAGAGCAGTGAGCATTACATCTGTTGTGGGCAAAATTTTGGAAAGGATTAGAAGAGATAGGATTTATAATCATCAAGAAAGGAATAATTTGATCAGGGTTGGTCAACATGGTTTTGTGAAGTGTAGGTCGTGCCTCACAAACCTTGCTGATTTCTTTGAGAAGGTGACCAAATAGGTGGATGAGGGTAAAGTAGTTTATGTGGTGTATATGAATTTCAGTAAAGCATTTGATAAGATTCCCCACAGTGGGTTATTTCAGAAAATACAGTGGCATGGGATTAGCAGTTGCGATCAGAATGTAAGTTTCCTCGCTGAGCTGGAAGGTTCATTTTCAGACATTTCGTCACCATACTAGGTAACATCATCATTGAGACATTGCTGAAATGCTCATGCTATGTTCCACTTTTTATTTATGTGTTTAGGCTTCCTTGGGTTAGTGATGTCATTTCCTGCTTTGGTAATGTCACTTCCTGCTTTGGTGATGTCATTTCCTGTTCTTTTTCTCAGAGGGTGATAGATGTGGTCCATTTCCATGTGTTTGTTGATAGAGCTCCAGTTGAAACGCCATGCTTCCAGGAATGCTCGGGCATGTCTCTCTTTGGTTTGTCCTCGGATGGATGTGTTGTCCTGTGAAAGTGCAGTCCCTCCTCAGATGTATGGAAGGATACTAGTGATAGTGGGCTATGTCTTTTTGTGGCTAGTTGATGTTCATGAATCCTGGTGGCTAGCTTTCTGCCTATTTGTCCCATTTATCAGAATTGGTGAGCCGCAAGAACACAGAGAGTGGAGGTTGATGGGAAATTTATCACCCTAGCGTTTAGTTACCAGTGGTATACTGCAAGGATCTGTTTTGAGGCCACTGTTGTTTGTCATTTTTATAAGTGACTTGGATGAGGGCATAGAAGGATGGGTTAGTAAATTTGTGAATGACACTAAAGATAGTGGAGTTGTGGGCAGTGCAGAAGGATGTTGCAGGTTACAGAGGGACATAGATAAGCTGCAGAACTGGGCTAAGAGGTGGCAAATGGTATAGATTAGATTAGATTAGATTAGATTAGATTAGATTAGATTAGATTCCCTACAGTGTGGAAACAGGCCCTTCAGCACAACCAGCCAACACTGACCCTCCGAAGAGTAACCCACCCTGACCCATTCCCCTCTGACTAATGCACCGAACACTATGGGCAATTTAGCATGGCCAATTCACCTGACCCGCACATCTTTGGACTGTGGGAGGAAACCGGAGCACCCGGAGGAAACCCACACAGACACAAGGAGAACGTGCAAACTCCACATAGACAGTCACCCAAGGCTAGAATTGAACCTGGGACACTGGTGCTGTGAGGCAGCAGTGCTAACCACTGAGCCACTGTACAGGCATTAAATGGAGTTTAATGCGGAAAAATGTGAGGTGATTCACTATCGAAGGAGTAACAGGAATTCAGAGTTCTGGATGTAAGTTTGCTCGCTGAGCTGGAAGGTTCGTTTTCATCACCATACGAGGTAAAATCTTCAGTGAGCTTGCGAATGAAGCACTGGTGCAGTAGCTTGCTTTCTATTAAGATGTTTGAGTTTCCTTGGGTTGGTGTTTTAATTTCCTGTGGTGACATAATTTCCTATAGTGATGTCATTTCCTGTTCTTTTTCTCAGGGGAAATGGGATCCAAGTCAATGTCTTTGTTGACAGTTTCCAGTTGGAATGCCATGCTTCTAGGAATGAATCAAAAAGACTATATTGAGAAAGCAAATGCACTACTTGCAGATGCCAACACTTAACAACAAGTGGCAATAGACCCGACCCCACAACTACAGAACTGAATCACAGCGCTACTCAAAAAACTTCAAATATCTAGAGAAATAAATAAGACCGACTTCCAAAAAGTGAAACCAGACAGATCCGACACATCATACTTCTATCGATTACCCAAAGTTCACAAACCTGGAAACACCAACTTACAGATTGGCCAAGGAGCTACACCAAAGACCAAACACTGAGTAGAAGATGCACGAGAATTCCTGAAGACTATCAACGACACGAAGATAGAGGAGGATGAAATAATGGTCTCCTTTGATGTAACAGCCCTGTTCACATCCATCAACATCAACCTGGCCAAAGAAACATTTCCTGAAGAAGGGCTCATACCCGAAACGTCGATTCTCCTGTTCCTTGGATGCTGCCTGACCTGCTGTGCTTTTCCAGCAACACATTTTCAGCTCTGATCTCCAGCGTCTGCAGTCCTCACTTTCTCCAAGGAAACACTGACTACATTATTAGAAGAACCAAAGACACATACACCAAACACCACCAACTTCATCAGCAAGGACAATATTGTCAACCAATGGACCTATGCCTTACCACCCACTTCACCTTCAACAACAAAACCTACAGACAATCCAACAGAAAACCCATGGGATCCCCGCTATGAGGGTTCTAAGCAGAGGCAGTAATGCAGAGACTTGAACAAACAGCTCTGCCAACCATCCAACCCAAACTCTGAGTCCACTATGTGGATGACAACTTCGTTATCACTAAATGAAATAAATTAGAGGAAACCATCAAGGCCATCAATAATACCCTTACTGGTATAAAATTCAATAAAGAGGAGGAAAATAACAACAAAATGCCATTCCTAGATGTCGCAGTAGAATAAATAGCCAATAGGGAACTTCAAACCAGCGTCTCCAGGAAAACAACACATACGGATCAAATATTGAACTACAGAAACAGTCATCCTAACATCCACAAACGAAGCTGCATTAGAACATTTCAATGACCCACCACACACTGCAGAACAGAGGAACTACGCAGAGCAGAGGGAACTCACCTACACAGTGTATTTAAAAGGAACGGGTACACAATGAACAGGGCAGTGTAGGTCAGTGAGTACATGGGTAGTGGGTGAACGGGACAGTGTAGGTCAGTGAGTATAGGGGTAATGGGTGAATGGGACAGTGCAGGTCAGTGAGTAAAGGGGTGATGGGTGAACGGGACAGTGCAGGTCAGTAAGTACAGGAGTAATGGGTGAACGGAACAGTGTAGGCCAGTGTGTACAGGAGTAATGGGTGAACAGAATAGTGTAGGTCAGAGAGTACGGGAGATATTGCGGGTCAGTGAGTCCGGTCATGGTGGGTGAACGGGACAGTGCAGGTCAGTGAGTAGAGGTGTAATGGGTGAATGGGACAGTGCAGGTCATTGATTTCATGGGTGGTGCGTGAACGGGACAGTGTGAGTCAATGAGTACAGTGATGAAGTGTGAACGGGACAGTGTAGGTCAGTGAGTATCAGGTGATGGGTGAACGGGACAGTGTATTTCAGTGAATACAGGGGTGAAGTGTGAAAGGGACAGTGTAATTCAGTGAATACAGGGTGAAAGGTGAAAAGGACAGTGTAATTCAGTGAGTATAGGGGTGATGGGTGAATGGGACAGTGTAGGTCAGTGAGTACAGGGGTGATCGGTGAATGGGACAGTGTCGGTCAGTGAGTACGGGGTAGTGGGTGAATGGGACAGTGTCCGTCAGTAAGTATGGGAATGATGGGTGAAAAGGACAGTGTGGATCAGTGAATAGAGGAACGATGGGTGAATGGGTTGGTGTGGGACAGTCAGTACAGGGGTAATGGGGGAACGGGTTAGTGTAGATCTGTAAATACAGGTCTGATCGGTGAACAGAACAGTCGAGGTCACAGAGTACAGGGGTGATGTGTGAACAGGACAGCGCAGGTCAGTGAATGCAGGCATGTTGGGTGATCTTGAGAGTGTGGGTCAGTAAGTACAGAGGGGACGGGTGAACGGGACAGTGTAGGTCAGTGCATACAGGGGTAATGGGTGAACGGGGCAGAGTAGGTCAGCGAGTATCGGGGTGATGGGTGAATGGGGCAGAGTAAGTCAGCGAGTATGGGAATAATGAGTGATCTGGATACAGAAGGTCAGTGAGTACAGGTACAATGGGTGAATGGGAAACTGGAGGTCAGTGAGCATAGAGGTAATGGGTGAACAGGATAGTGTAGGTCAAAGAGTATTGGGGTGTTGAGCGAACTGGACAGTGTAGGTCAGTGAGTACAGGTGTAATGGGTGAATGGGACACTGGAGGTCAGTGAGTACATGGGTAATGGGTGAAAGGGACAGGGTTCGTCAGTAAGTACAGGGGTGATAGGTGAACGAAACAGTGTAGGTCAGTGAGTACAGGAGTAATGGGTGAACGGAACAGTCTCGGTCAGTGAGTACAGGGGAGATGGGTGAATGGGACAGGGTTCGTCAGTAAGTACAAGGGTGATAGGTGAACGGGACAGTGCAGGTCAGTTAGTACAGCGGTGATAGGTGAACGGTACAGAGTAGGTCAGTGCGTTCATGGGTAGTGTGTGAATGGGACAGTGTAGGTCAGTGAGTAAAGGGGTGATGGTTGAACGGGACAGTGTAGGTCAGTGAGTACCGGGGTAATGGGTGAACGGTACAGTGTAGATCAGTGCGTTCATGGGTAGTGTGTGAATGGGACAGTGTAGGTCAGTGCGTAAAGGGGTGATGGTTGAACGGGACAGTGTAGGTCAGTGAGTACCGGGGTAATGGGTGAACGGGACAGTGTAGGTCACAGAGTACAGTCATGATGGTTGAACAGGACAGTGTAGGCCAGTGAGTACAGGTTTAATGGGTGAATGGGACAGTGTGGGTCAGTGAGTATAGGGGTGATGGGTGAACAGGATAGCGTAGGTCAAAGAGTATAGGGGTGTTGAGCGAAGTGGGCAGTGTAGGTGAGTGAGTACAGGGTAATGTGTGAATTGGGACAGGGTTCGTCAGTGAGAACAGGAGTGACAGGTGAACGGGTCAGTGTAGGTCAGTGAATACAGGGGTGATGGGTGAACGGGACAGGGTTTGTCAGTAAGTAGAGGAGTGTTAGGTGAACGGGATCGTGCAGGTCAGTGAGTACAGGGGTGATGGGGGAATGGGTCAGGGATCGTCAGTAAGTACAGGAGTGATAGGTGAACGGGACAGTGTAGGTCAGTGAGTACAGGGGTGATGGGGGAATGGGTCAGGGATCGTCAGTAAGTACAGGGGTGATAGGTGAATGGGATAGTGCAGGTCAGTGAGTACAGGGGTGATGGGGGAATGGGTCAGGGATCGTCAGTAAGTACAGGGGTGATAGGTGAATGGGATAGTGTAGGTCAGTGAGTGCAGGGGTGATGGGGGAATGGGTCAGGGATCGTCAGTAAGTACAGGGGTGATGGGTGGATGGGACAGTGCAGGTCATTCAGTACAGGGGTGATGGGGGAATGGGACAGTGTAGGTCAGTGAGTACATGGGTAGTGGGTGAATGGGACAGTGCAAGTCAGTGAGTAAAGGGGTGATGGTTGAATGGAACAGTGTAGGTCAGTGAGTACCGGGGTAATGGGTGAATGGGACATTGCAGGTCAGTGAGTACAGGAGTAATGGGTGAACGGAACAGTGTAGGTCAGTGAGTACAGGGGTGATGGGTGAATGGGACAGTGTAGGTCAGTGAGTACAGGGGTGATGGTTGAATGGAACAGTGTAGGTCAGTGAGTACAGGGGTGATGGGTGAACGGGACAGTGCAGGTCAGTGAGTACAGGAGTAATGGGTGAACGGAACAGTGTAGGTCAGTGTGTACAGGAGAGATAGGTGAACGGAACAGTGTAGGTCAGTGAGTACAGGGGAGATGGGTGAATGGGACAGGGTTCGTCAGTAAGTACAGGAGTGATAGGTGAACGGGACAGTGCAGGTCAGTGAGTACAGGGGTAATGGGTGAACGGGATGGGGTTCGTCAGTAAGTACAGGAGTGATAGGTGAACGGGACATTGCAGGTCAGTGAGTCTGGTCATGGTGGGTGAACGGGACAGTGTAGGTTAGTAAGTACAGGTGTAATGGGTGAATGGGACAGTGCATGTCATTGATTACAGGGGTGGTGCGTGAACGGGACAGTGTAAGTCAATGAGTACAGTGATGATGTGTGAATGGGACAGCATAGGTCAGTGAATACAGGAGTGAAGGGTGAAAGGGGCAGTGTAATTCAGTGAGTACAGGGTGAAGGGTGAAAGGGACAGTGTAATTCAGTGAGTACAGGGGTAATGGGTGAATGGGACAGTGTCAGTCAGAAAGTATGGGAATGATGGGTGAACGGGACAGTGTGGGTCAGTGAGTACAGGTGTAATAGGTGAATGGGACACTGGAGGTAATGGGTGAATGGGACAGGGTTCGTCAGTAAGTACAGGAGTGATAGGTGAATGGGACCGTGCAAGTCAGTGAGTACATGGGTAATGCGTGAACAGGACAGGGTTTGTCGGTAAGTACAGGAGTGATGGGTGAAAGGAACAGGGTAGGTCAGTGAGAACAGGGATGATGGGTGAACGGAACAGTGCAGGTCAGTGAATACAGGGGTGATGGGTGAACGGGACAGAGTAGGTCAGTGAGTAAAGGTGTGATGATGAACGGAACAGTGTAGGTCAGTGTGTACAGGGGAAATGGGTGAACAGGACAGTGTAGGTCACAGAGTACGGTCATGATGGTTGAACAGGACAGTGTAGGCCAGTGAGTACAGGTTTAATGGGTGAATGGGACAGTGTGGGTCAGTGAGTATAGGGGTGATGGGTGAACAGGATAGCGTAGGTCAAAGAGTATAGGGGTGTTGAGCGAAGTGGGCAGTGTAGGTGAGTGAGTACAGGGTAATGGGTGAATGGGACAGGGTTCGTCAGTAAGTACAGGAGTGACAGGTGAACGGGTCAGTGTAGGTCAGTGAATACAGGGATGATGGGTGAAGGGGACAGGGTTTGTCAGTAAGTAGAGGAGTGTTAGGTGAACGGGACCGTGCAGGTCAGTGAGTACAGGGGTGATGGGTGAATGGGTCAGGGATCGTCAGTAAGTACAGGTGTGATAGGTGAACGGGACCGTGCAGGTCAGTGAGTACAGGGGTGATGGGGGAATGGGTCAGGGATTGTCAGTAAGTACAGGTGTGATAGGTGAACGGGACCATGCAGGTCAGTGAGTACAGGGGTGATGGGGGAATGGGTCAGGGATCGTCAGTAAGTACAGGGGTGATGGGTGAACGGGACAGTGCAGGTCATTCAGTACAGGATGATGGGGGAATGGGACAGTATAGGTCAGTGAGTACATGGGTAGTGGGTGAATGGGACAGTGCAAGTCAGTGAGTAAAGGGGTGATGGTTGAATGGAACAGTGTAGGTCAGTGAGTACCGGGGTAATGGGTGAACGGAACAGTGCAGGTCAGTGAGTACAGGAGAGATAGGTGAACGGAACAGTGCAGGTCAGTGAGTACAGGAGAGATAGGTGAACGGAACAGTGTAGGTCAGTGAGTACAGGAGTAATGGGTGAATAGGACAGTGCAGGTCAGTGAGTACAGGGGTGATGGGTGAACGGAACAGTGTAGGTCAGTGAGTACAGGAGTAATGGGTGAATAGGACAGTGCAGGTCAGTGAGTACAGGAGTAATGGGTGAACGGAACAGTGTAGGTCAGTGAGTACAGGAGAGATAGGTGAACGGAACAGTGTAGGTCAGTGAGTACAGGAGTAATGGGTGAACGGAACAGTGTAGGTCAGTGAGTACAGGAGTAATGGGTGAACGGAACAGTGTAGGTCAGTGAGTACAGGAGTAATGGGTGAACGGAACAGTGTAGGTCAGTGAGTACAGGAGTAATGGGTGAACGGAACAGTGTAGGTCAGTGAGTACAGGAGTAATGGGTGAACGGGACGGGGTTCGTCAGTAAGTACAGGAGTGATAGGTGAACGGGACAGTCACAGTGCAGGTCAGTGAGTACAGGGGTAATGGGTGAACGGGACGGGGTTCGTCAGTAAGTACAGGAGTGATAGGTGAACGGGACAGTCACAGTGCAGGTCAGTGAGTCTGGTCATGATGGGTGAACGGGACAGTGTATGTTAGTAAGTACAGGTGTAATGGGTGAATGGGACAGTGCATGTCATTGATTACAGGGATGGTGCGTGAACGGGACAGTGTAAGTCAATGAGTACAGTGATGATGTGTGAACGGGACAGCATAGGTCAGTGAATACAGGAGTGAAGGGTGAAAGGGGCAGTGTAATTCAGTGAGTACAGGGTGAAGGGTGAAAGGGACAGTGTAATTCAGTGAGTACAGGGGTAATGGGTGAATGGGACAGTGTCGGTCAGAAAGTATGGGAATGATGGGTGAACGGGACAGTGTAGGTCAGTGAGTACAGGTGTAATAGGTGAATGGGACACTGGAGGTAATGGGTGAATGGGACAGGGTTCGTCAGTAAGTACAGGAGTGATAGGTGAATGGGACCATGCAAGTCAGTGAGTACATGGGTAATGCGTGAACGGGACAGGGTTTGTCGGGAAGTACAGGAGTGATGGGTGAAAGGAACAGGGTAGGTCAGTGAGAACAGGGATGATGGGTGAACGGAACAGTGCAGGTCAGTGAGTACAGGGGTGATGGGTGAACGGGACAGTGCAGGTCAGTGAGTACATGGGTAGTGTGTGAACGGGAAAGTGTAGGTCAGTGAGTAAAGGTGTGATGGTTGAATGGGACAGTGTAGTTCAGTGAGTATAGGGGTAATGGGTGAACGGAACAGTGCAGGTCAGTGAGTACAGGGGTGATGGGTGAACGGGACAGTGTAGGTCAATGATTACAGGAGTGATTGGTGAATGGCACAGTGTACGTCAGTATGTACAGGAGTGATAGGTGAATGGGACAGTATGGGTCAGTGAGTATAGGGGTAATGGGTGAACAGGATAGCGTAGGTCAAAGAGTATAGGGGTGCTGAGCGAAATGGGCAGTGTTGGTGAGTGAGTACAGGGTAATGGGTGAATGGGACAGGGTTCGTCAGTAAGTACAGGAATGACAGGTGAACGGGACAGTGTAGGTCAGTGTGTACAGGGGTGATGGGTGAAGGGGACAGTGTAGGCCAGTGAGTATAGGGGTAATGGGTGAACGGGACAGTGTCGGTCAGTAAGTACAGGAATGATGGGTGAACAGGACAGTGTAGGTCAGTGAATAGAGGAACGATGGGTGAATAGCGTGGTGTGGGACAGTCAGTACAGGGGTAATAGGGGAACGTGTTAGTGTAGATCTGTAAATACAGGTCTGATCGGTGAACAGAACAGCGTAAGTCACAGAGTACAGGGGTGATGTGTGAACAGGACAGCGCAGGTCAGTGAATGCAGGCATGTTGGGTGATCTTGAGAGTGTGGGTCAGTAAGTACAGAGGGGACGGGTGAACGGGACAGTGTAGGTCAGTGAATACAGGGGTAATGGGTGAATGGGACAGTGTAAGTCAGTGAGTATTGGGGTGATGGGTGAATGGGCAGAGTAAGTCAGCGCGTATGGGAGTAATGGGTGACCTGGATACATAAGGTCAGTGAGTACAGGTGTAATGGGTGAATGGGAAACTGGAGGTCAGTGAGTATAGTGGTAATGGGTGAACAGGATAGCATAGGTCAAAGAGTATTGGGGTGTTGAGCAAACTGGACAGTGTAGGTCAGTGAGTACAAGGGTGATGAGTGAACGGGACAGTGCGGACCAGTGAGTACATGGGTAGTGGGTGAACAGGACAGTGTAGGTCAGTGAGTACAGGAGTAATGGGTGAATGGAAAAGTGTAGGTTAGTGAGTACAGGGATTTTGTGTGAATGGGACAGGGCAGGTCAGTGAGTAAAGGGATGATTGGTGAATGGGACAGTGCAGGTCAGTGAGTACACGGGTGATGTGTGAACGGGACAGGGTTCGTCAGTAAGTACAGGGGTGATAGGTGAACGGGACAGTGCAGGTCAGTGAGTACAGGGGTGATGGGTGAACGGTACAGAGTAGGTGAGTGAGTACATGGATAGTGGGTAAACGGGACAGTGTAGGTCAGTGAGTAAAGGGGTGATGGTTGAATGGGACAGTGTAGTTCAGTGAGTACAGGGGAAATAGGTGAACGGAACAGGATTCGTCAGTAAGTACAGGAATGATAGGTGAATGGGACACTGGAGGTCAGTGAGTATAGGGATAATGGGTGAACGGGACAGTGCAGGTCAGTGAGTACAGGAGTAATGGGTGAATTTGAACAGGGTAGGTCAGTGTGTACAGGAGTAATGGGTGAACGGGACAGGGTTCGTCAGTAAGTACAGGAATGATAGGTGAATGGGACAGTGCAGGCAGTGAGTACAGTCATGATGGTTGAACGGGACAGTGTAGGTCAGTGAGTACAGGTTTAATCGGAGAATGGGACACTGGAGGTCAGTGAGTATAGGGGTAATGGGTGAACAGGATAGCATAGGTCAAAGACTATATGAGTGTTGAACGAAGTGGGCAGTGTAGGTGAGTGAGTACAGGGTAATGGGTGAATGGGACAGGGTTCATCAGTGAGTACAGGAGTGACAGGTGAACGGGACAGTGTAGGTCAGTGAGTACAGGGGTGATGGGTGAACGGGACAGGGTTCGTCAGTAAGTACAGGAGTGATAGGTGAAAGGGACCGTGCAGGTCAGTGAGTACAGGGGTGATGGGGGAATGGGTCAGGGATCGTCAGTAAGTACAGGGGTGATGGGTGAACGGGACCGTGCAGGTCAGTGAGTCCAGGGGTGATGGGGGAATGGGTCAGGGATCGTCAGTAAGTACAGGGGTGATGGGTGAACGGGACAGGATTCATCTGTACGTACAGGGGTGATAGGTGAACAGGACAACAAAGGTCAATGTGTACTGGGGTGATGGGGAATGGATCAGAGATCGTCAGTAAGTACAGGAGTGATAGGTGAACGGGGCAGTGCGGGTCAGTGAGTACAGGGGTGATAGGTGAATGGGACAGTGTAGGTCAGTGAGTACAGGGGTGATGGGTGAACGGGACAGTGTAGGTCAGTACGTACAGGGGTGATGGGTGAACAGGACAGTGCAGGTGAATGCATACAGGGGTGATAGGTGAACGGGACAGGGTTCGTCAGTAAGTACAGGGGTGATAGGTGAATGGGACAGTGCAGGTCAGTGTGTACAGGAGTGATGGGTGAACAGGACAGTGTAGGTCAGTGAGTACAGGAGTGAAGGGTGAATGGGACAGTGTGGGTCAGTGAGTGCAGGGGTGATGGGTGAATGGGACCGTGTATGTCCGTAAGTATGGGAGTATTTGGTGAACACAACAGTGTAGGTCAGTGTGTCCAGGGGTAATGGGTGAACAGGACAGGGTTCGTCATTAAGTACAGGAATGATAGGTGAATGGGACACTGGAGGTCAGTGAGTACAGGCGTAATGGGTGAACGGGATAGTATAGGTCAAAGAGTATAGGGGTGTTGAGCGAAGTGGGCAGTGTAGGTCAGTGAGTACAGGCGTAATAGGTGAACAGGATAGTGTAGTTCAAAGAGTACAGGGGTGTTGAGCGAAGTGGGCAGTGTAGGTGAGTGAGTACAGGGTAATGTGTGAATGGGACAGGGTTCATCAGTAAGTACAGGAGTGACAGGTGAATGGAACAGTGTAGGTCAGTGAGTACAGGGGTGATGGGTGAACGGGACAGGGTTTGTCAGTAAGTACAGGAGTGATAGGTGAATGAGACCGTGCAGGTCAGTGAGTACAGGGGTGAAGGGTGAACGGTACAGTGTAGGTCAGTGAGTACATGGATAGTGGGTGAATGGGACAGTGTAGGTCAGTGCGTAAAGGGGTGATCGTTGAATGGGACAGTGTAGGTTAGTGAGTACAGGCGTAATGGGTGAACGGGACAGTGCAGGTCAATGCGTACAGGGGTGATGGGTGAACGGGACAGGGTTCCTCAGTAAGTACAGGAGTGATAGGTGAACGGGACATTGCAGGTCAGTGAGTCCGGTCATGATGGGTGAACGGGACAGTGTAGGTCAGTGAGTACAGTGATGATGTGTGAACGGGACAGTGTAGGTCAGCGAATATCGGGTGATGTGTGAACGGGACTGTGTAATTCAGTGAATACAGGTGTGAAGGGTGAAATGGACAGTGTAATTCAGTGAGTACAGGGGTAATGGGTGAATGGGACAGTGTCGGTCAGTAAGTACGGGAATGTTGGGTGAAAAGGACAGTGTGGATCAGTGAATAGAGGAACGATGGGTGAATAGGGTGGTGTGGGACAGTCAGTACAGGGGTAATGGGGGAATGGGTTAGTGTAGATCTGTAAATACAGGTCTGATCAGTGAACGGAACAGTGTAGGTCACAGAGTACAGGGGTGATGTGTGAACAGGACAGCGCAGGTCAGTGAATGCAGGCATGTTGGGTGATCTTGAGAGTGTGGGTCAGTAAGTACAGAGGGGACGGGTGAACGGGACAGTATAGGTCAGTAAATACATGGGTGATGGGTGAACGGGGCAGAGTAGGTCAGCGAGTATAGGGGTGATGGGTGAATGGGCAGAGTAGGTCAGCGAGTATGGGCGTAATGGGTGAACGGAACTGTGCAGGTCAGTGAGTACAGCGGTGATGGGTGAATGGGACAGTGTAGGTCAGTGTGTACAGGGGTGATAGGTGAACAGGACTGTGCAGGTCAGTGAGTACGTGGGTAGTGGGTGAACGGGACAGTGTCGGTCGGTGAGTAAAGTGGTGATGGGTGAACAGCACAGTGCAGGTCAGTGAGTACAGGGATGATGGGTGAACGGGACAGTGCAGGTCAGTGATTACAGGAGTGATTGGTGAACGGGACAGTGTAGGTCAGTGTGTACAGGAATGATAGGTGAATGGGATAGTGTCGGTCAGTGCGTATAGGGGTAATGGGTGATCAGGATAGCGTAGGTCAAAGAGTATCGGGGTGTTGAGCGAAGTGGGCAGTGTAGGTGAGTGAGTACAGGGTAATGGGTGAATGGGACAGGGTTCATCAGTAAGTACAGGAGTGACAGGTGAACGGGACAGTGTAGATTAGTGAGTACAGGGCTGATGGGTGAGGGAGACAGTGTAGGCCAGTGAATACAGTTGTAATGGGTGAACGGGACAGTGCAGGTCAATGCATACAGGGATGATGGGTGAACGGGACAGGGTTCATCAGTAAGTACAGGAGTGATAGGTGAACGGGACCATGCAGGTCAGTGAGTACAGGAGTGATGGGGGAATGGGTCAGGGATCGTCAGTAAGTACAGGAGTGATAGGTGAATGGGATAGTGCAGGTCAGTGAGTACGGGAGGTGAAGGGTGAACAGTACAGTGTAGGTCAGTGAGTACAGGAGTGATGGGTGAACAGGACAGTGTAGGTCAGTGAGTACAGGAGTGATGGGTGAACAGGACAGTGTAGGTCGGTGAGTACAGGGGTGATGGGTGAAAGGGACTGTGTTGGTCAGCGAGTACAGGGATATTGGATGAATGGAACAGTGCAGGTCAGTGAGTACAGGGGTGATGGGTGAGCAGGAGAGTGTCGGTTAGTGAGTACATGGGTAGTGGGTGAACCGGACAATGTATGTCAGCGAGTATAGCGGTGATGAGTGAATGGTACAGTGTAAGTCAGTGAGTACAGGGGTGATGGGTGAATGGGACAGGAGGGAATAGGTGAACAGGACAGTGTAGGTCAGTGAGTACAGGGGTAGTGGGTGAATGGGACAGTGTACGTCAGTGCGTAAAGGGGTGATGGTTGAATGGGAGAGTGTAGTTTAGTGAGTACAGCGGTAATGGATGAACGGGACAGTGCAGGTCAGTGAGTACAGGGGTGATGGGAGAACGGGACAGTGCAGGTCAGTGAGTACAGGAGTAATGGGTGAACGGAACAGTGTAGGTCAGTGTGTACTGGAGAAATGGGCGAACGGAACAGTGTAGGTCAGTGAGTACAGGGGTGATGGGAGAACGGGACAGTGTAGGTCAGTGAGTACAGGGGTGATGGGAGAACGGGACAGTGCAGGTCGGTGAGTACAGGGGTGATGGGAGAACGGGACAGTGTAGGTCAGTGAGTACAGGGGTGATGGGGAATGGGACAGTGCAGGTCAGTGAGTACAGGAGTAATGGGTGAACGGAACAGTGTAGGTCAGTGTGTACTGGAGAAATGTGCGAACGGAACAGTGTAGGTCAGTGAGTACAGGGGTGATGGGAGAACGGGACAGTGTAGGTCAGTGAGTACAGGGGTGATGGGAGAACGGGACAGTGTAGGTCAATGAGTACAGGGGTGATGGGGAATGGGACAGTGCAGGTCAGTGAGTACAGGAGTAATGGGTGAACGGAACAGTGTAGGTCAGTGTGTACTGGAGAAATGTGCGAACGGAACAGTGTAGGTCAGTGAGTACAGGGGTGATGGGAGAACGGGACAGTGTAGGTCAGTGAGTACAGGGGTGATGGGAGAACGGGACAGTGTAGGTCAGTGAGTACAGGGGTGATGGGGAATGGGACAGTGCAGGTCAGTGAGTACAGGAGTAATGGGTGAACGGAACAGTGTAGGTCAGTGTGTACTGGAGAAATGGGCGAACGGAACAGTGTAGGTCAGTGAGTACAGGGGTAGAACATAGAACATAGAATATAGAAAAATGCAGCGCAGTACAGGCCCTTTGGCCCTCGATGTTGCGCCGGTCCAAGCCCACCTGACCTACACTAGCCCACTATCCTCCATATGCCTATCCAATGCCTGCTTAAATGCCCATAAAGAGGGAGAGTCCACCACTGCTACTGGCAGGGCATTCCATGAACTCACGACTCGCTGAGTAAAGAATCTACCCCTAACATCTGTCCTATACCTACCACCCCTTAATTTAAAGCTATGCCCCCTCGTAATAGCTGACTCCATACGTGGAAAAAGGTTCTCATGGTCAACCCTATCTAAACCCCTAATCATCTTGTTACACCTCTATCAAGTCACCCCTAAACCTTCTTTTCTCCAATGAAAACAGCCCCAAGTGCCTCAGCCTTTCCTCATATGATCTTCCTACCATACCTCCACATCCTTCCTATAGTACAGCGACCAAAACTGCACACAATACTCCAGATGCGGCCGCACCAGAGTCTTATACAACTGCAACATGACCTCAGTACTCCGGAACTCAATTCCTCTACCAATAAAAGCCAGTACGCCATATGCCTTCTTCTGACATTTACCTGGGTGGCAACTTTCAAAGATCTGTGTACATGGACACCAAGATCCCTCTACTCATCCACACTACCAAGTATCCGACGATTAGCCCAGTACCCCATCTTCTTGTTACTCTTACCAAAGTGAATCACTTCACACTTAGCTACATTGAACTCCATTTGCCACCTTTCTGCCCAGCTCTGCAGCTTATCTATATCCCGCTGTAACTTGCCACATCCTTCCCACTGTCAACAACTCCTCCGACTTTCGTATCATCCGCAAACTTGCTCACCCAACCTTCTAGCCCCTCCTCCAGGTCATTTATAAAAATGACAAACAGCAATGGTCCCAAAACAGATCCTTGCGGAACACCGCTAGTAACTGCACTCCAAGATGAACCTTTACCATCAACTACTACCCTCTGTCTTCTTCCAGCCAGCCAATTCCTAATCCAAACCTCCAACTCACCCTCAATTCCATACCTCCGTATTTTTTGCAGTAGCCTACCATGGGGAACCTTATCAAACGCCTTACTAAAATCCATATACACTACATCTACCGCTTTCCCCTCATCCACCTCCTTAGTCACCTTCTCAAAGAATTCAATAAGGTTTGTGAGGCACGACCTGCCCTTCACAAAACCATGCTGACTATCCTTGATCACATTATTCCTATCCAGATGTTCATAAATCCTATCCCTTACAATTCTCTCTAAGACTTTGCCCACAACAGAAGTGAGACTCACCGGCCTATAGTTATTAGGGTTATCCCTACTCTCCTTCTTGAACAAGGGAACCACATTTGCTATCCTCCAGTCTTCTGGCACTATTCCTGTAGACAACGAGGACATAAAAATCAAGGCCAATGGCTCTGCAATCTCCTCCCTTGCTTCCCAGAGAATCCTAGGATAAATGCCATCAGGCCCGGGGGACTTATCTATTTTCACCCTTTCCAGAATTTCCAACATCTCTTCCCTACATACCTCAAAGCCGTCCATTCTAATTAATTGTGACTCAGTATTCACATCGTCAACAACGTCCTGTTCCTAAGCGAATACTGACGAAAAGTATTCATTCAGTGTCTCCCCAATCTCTTCAGCCTCCACACGCAACTTCCCACTACTATCCTTGACTGGACCTATTCCTACCCTAGTCATTCTTTTATTCCTGACATACCTATAGAAAGCCTTAGGGTTTTCCCTAATCCTACCAATTAAGGAATTTTCATGTCACCTCCTTGCTGCTCTTAGCTCTCTCTTCAGATCCTTCCTGGCTACCTTATAATTCTCAATCACCCCAATTGAACCTTCACGCCTCATCTTTACATAGGCCGCCCTCTTCCCTTTAACAAAGGATTCCAATTCCTTATTAAACCATGGCTCCCTCACACGACCCTTTCCTCCCTGTCTGACAGATACATACTTATCAAGAACACTCAATAGTTTCTCCTTGAACAAGCTCCACATATCAATTGCGCCCTTCCCTTGAAGCCTACTTTTCCAAGCCACGCATCCTAAGTCGTGTCTCACCGCATCATAATTTCCCTGTCCCCAGCTATAACTCTTGCCCTGCAGTGCGCACTTATCCCTCTCCATCACTCGAGTAAAAGTCACCGAATTGTGGTCACTGTCCCCAAAGTGCTCACCTACTTCTAATTCTAACACCTGGCCTGGTTCATTACCCAGAACCAAATCCAGTATGGCCTCACCTCTTGTTGGCCTGTCTACATATTGTGTCAGGAAATCCTCCTGCCCACATTGGACAAACACCGACCCATCTAACGAACTCGAGCTGTAGCTTTCCCAGTCAATATCTGGAAAGTTAAAGTCCCCCATAACAACCACCCTATTACTTTCACTCTTCTCCTGAATCATCCTCGCAATCCTTTCTTCTACGTCTCTAGGACTATTAGGAGGCCTGTAGATAACTCCTAACAGGGTGACCTCGTCTTTCCTATTACTAACCTCAGCCCAAACTATCTCAGATGGCGAGTCTTCATCCATCATCCTTTCCACCGCTGTAATACTATCTTTGACAAGCAATGCCACACCTCCCCCTCTTTTACCCCCACCTCTGACCCTACTAAAACATTTAAACCCTGGAACCTGCAACAGCCAATCCTGTCCCTGTTCTACCCATGTCTCCGTAATAGCCACAACATCGAAGTCCCAGGTGCCAACCCACGCTGCAAGTTCACCTACCTTATTTCGTATACTTCTTGCATTGAAGTATACACACTTCAAGACACTTTCCTGTTTACAGGCACCCTCCTTTGAGATTGATGCCATGTTCCTAACCTCCCTACACTCCAGGTCCTGCACCCTAAAGCTACAGTCTAGGTTCCCATGCCCCTGCAGAGTTAGTTTAACAACCTCCTAAGAGCACTAGCAAACCTCCCCCCAAGGATACTGGTGCCCCTCAGGTTCAGGTGTAGACCATCCTGTTTATAGAGGTCCCACCTTCCCCAGAAAGAACCCCAGTTATCCAGATACCGGAATCCCTTCCTCCTGCACCATCCCTGTAGCCACGCATTTAACTGTTCTCTCTCCCTATTCCTCGACTCTCTATCACATGGCATGGGTAACAAACCAGAGACAACAACTCTGTTCGTTCTAACTCTGATCTTCCAACCTAGCTCCCTGAAAGCCTGCCTAACATCCTCAGCCCTCTTCCTACCCATGTCGTTGGTGCCTTGTGGACCACGACTTCGGGCTGCACCCCCTCTCCCTTAAGGACCCGGAAAACACGATCAGAGACATCACGTACCCTTGTACCTGGGAGGCAACATACCAAACGTGAGTCTCTCTCGCCCCCACAAAACCGCCTATCTGTGCCCCGAACTATCGAGTCCCCAATTACTATTGCTCTGCTCTTCTCCACCCTTCCCTTCTGAGCAACGGGGACAGGCTCCTCTCCTGCGCGCTTTTATAGGAAAAAAAACCTACCCAGGTAAGCTTGCGCTACACCAGCTTCCAGGTCCGCTCCGCACTTTTTTTTAAAAAAAAACTTTCAAATTTAAACCGTTAAACAAACGTCACCGAGCTTCAAGCAGCAACTGCCAAACAGTGTGAGGCCCAGGCCTTGGAGCTGTGCGCTTTTATAGGGTGATGGGTGAATGGGACAGTGCAGGTCAGTGAGTACAGGAGTAATGGGTGCACGGGAAAGTGCAGGTCAGTGAGTACAGGAGGAATGGGTGAACAGGAGAGTGTCGGTCAGTGAGTATATCGGTAGTGGGTAAACGGCACAGTGTATGTCAGAGAATACAGCGGTGATGGGTGAATGGTACAGTGTAGGTCAGTGAGTTCAGGGGTGATGGGTGAACAGGACAGAGTTCGTCAGTAAGTACAGGGGTGATAGCTGAACGGGACAGTTCAGGACAGTGAGTACAGGGGTGATGGGTGAATGGGACAGTGCAGGTCAGTGAGTAAAGGGGTGATGGGTGAATGGGATAATGCAGGTCAGTGAGTACAGGAGTAATGGGTGAACGAAACTGTGTTGGTCAGTGAGTACAGGAGTAATGGGTGAATGGAACAGTGTAGGTCAGTGATTACAGGAGTGATTGGTGAACAGGACAGTGTAGGTCAGTGTGTACAGGAGTGATAGGTGAATGGGACAGTGTGGGTCAGTGAGTATAGGGGTAATTGGTGAACAGGATAGCGTAGGTCAAAGAGTATAGGGGTGTTGAGCGAAGTGGGCAGTGTTGGTGAGTGAGTTCAGGGTAATGGGTGAATGGGACAGGGTTCGTCAGTAAGTACAGGAGTGATAGGTGAACGGGACAGTGTAGGTCAGTGAGTACAGGGGTAATGGGTGAATGGGACAGTGCCGGTCAATGCGTACAGGGGTGATGGGTGAACGGGACAGGGTTGTCAGTAAGTACAGGAGTGATAGGTGAACGGGACAGTGTAGGTCAGTGAGTCCGGTCATGATGGGTGAACGGGACAGTGTAGGTCAGTGGGTACAGGAGTAATGGGTGAACGGAACTGTGCAGGTCAGTGAGTACAGGAGTGATAGGTGAATGGGACAGTGTGGGTAGTGATTATGGGTGATGGGTGAACGGGACAGTGTAGGTCAGTGAGTACGGAAGTGATTGGTGAATGGGTCAATGTAGGTCAGTGACTACAGGGGTGATGTGTGAATGGGACAGTATAGATCAGTGAGTACAGGAGTGATGGGTGAATGAGACTGCACAGGTCAGTGTGTGCAGGGGTAATGGGTGAACGGAACAGTGTAGGTCAGTGTGTACAGGTGTAATGGGTGAACGGGACAGTGTAGTTCAGTGAGTACAGGGATGATGGGTGAATGGGATTGTGTAGGTCAGTGAGTACATGGTTAGTGGGTGAATGGGTCAGTGTATGTCAATGAGTACAGGGGTAATGGGTGAATGGGACAGTGCAGGACAGTGAGTATAGGGGTAATGCGTGAACAGGAGAGTGTCGGTCAGTGAGTACATGGGTAGTGGGTGAACGGGACAGTGTATGTCAGAGAGTACAGCGGTGATGGGTGAATGATACAATGTAGGTCAGTAAATACAGGGGTGATAGGTGAACGAGACAGGGTTCGTCAGTAAGTACAGGGGTGATAGGTGAACGGGACAGTGCAGGTCAGTGAGTACAGGGGTGATGGGTGAACGGGACAGTACAGGTCAGTGAGTACAGGGGTGATGGGTGAACGGGACAGTGCAGGTCAGTGAGTACAGGGGTGATGGGTGAACGGGACAGTGCAGGTCAGTGAGTACAGGGGTAATGGGTGAATGAGACTGTGCAGGACAATGAGTATAGGGGTGATGGGTGAACGGGACAGTGTAGGTCAGTGAGTGCATGGGTAGTGGGTGAACGGGACAGTGTAGGTCAGTGACTATAGGGATGATGCATGAACGGGACTTTGCAGATCAGCGAGTACAGGGATGATAGGTGAACGGGACAGTGTAGGTCAGTCAGTACAGGGTTAATGGGTGAACGGGACAGTGTAGGTCAGTGAGTACAGGGGTGATGGGTGAATGAGACAGTGTAGGTCAGTGAGTACAGGGGTGATAGGTGAATGGGCGGCACGGTGGCACAGTGGTTAGCACTGCTGCCTCACAGTGCCAGAGACCCGGGTTCAATTCCCGCCTCAGGCGACTGACTGTGTGGAGTTTGCACGTTCTCCCCGTGTCTGCGTGGGTTTCGTCCGGGTGCTCCGGTTTCCTCCCACAATCCAAAGATGTGCAGGGTCAGGTGAATTGGCCATTCTAAATTGCCCGTAGTGTTAGGTAAGGGGTAAATGTAGGGGTATGGGTGGGTTTCGCTTCGGCGGGTCGGTGTGGACTTGTTGGGCCAAAGGGCCTGTTTCCACACTGTAATCTAATCTAATCTAATCTAATGGGACAGTGTAGGTCAGTGAGTACAGGGGTGATGGGTGAATGGGACAGTGTAGGTTAGTGAGTATAGGGATGATGGGTGAACATGACACTGTACTTCACTGAGTACAGGAGTAATAGGAGAAGGGGACTTTGTAGGTCAGTGAGCACAGGGGTGAATCGTGAATGGGACAATGTACTTCAGTGATTACCACTGTGTTTGGTGAACGGGACAGTGTATGTCATGAGTGCAAGCATGATGGATGCACACGATAGTGTAGGTCAGTGAGTCCAGGGGTGATGTTTGGATGGCACACTATTGGTCAGTGAGTACAGGGATGATATATAAACAGGGCAGTGTACTCATTGAGTACAGGTTTGATGGGTGAAGGGGACATTGTAAGAATTGAGCTGATGTATGAAAGGACACTGTAGGTTCACGAGTACAGGCTTGATGTGTGAACAGGAAATTGTATGTCAGTGAGTACAGTGGTGACAGGTGAATAGGACAATATATGTCAGTGAATGATGATTGAATTATCAGTGTAGGTCAGTGAGTACAGGGGGGATGTGAACAGGACAGTGTTGGGGATTAGGCTGACTGTGCTTGATTTCAGATTGACTGGATGTAAGGTTCTTTTTCAGACGTTTCATCACCATACTAAGTAACATCTTCAGTGAGCCTCCGAATGAAGCACTGGTGGTGAAGCCTGCTTTCTATTTATATGTTTGGGTGTCCTTGGGTTGGTGACATCATTTCCTGTGGTGATGTCATTTCCGGTTCTTTTTCTCCCACTGAGAAAACATCCCGATTATCCCTCTTTACATGCTCCCTCACTGTGCAATATTTGCTCCAGATGTTTCTCATGCTGCAGAACCAGATTCACTGAATACAGCCTCCAAATCTCACCCAGAATTGTCTTGAATAAGTCCTGCTGTCTTGTTGATTGTAACATTCCACATACAACTTCCAGGAAAATAATCAGTAACTTTCCAATAGAATGATATAAGAGGGTTGATACATCAGCTCGAAAATGTGTTTTTGTTCTTTTTTTAAAAATAAAGAAGATGCTTAAGGCAGATGTGTTGAATCGTCTACCAGAGCCATGAGAGTAAACAACTTGTGAGGAGTTGGGTTTTGTTTTTAAAAGTTGGAACAACAACTTTGACACAGCCTCAGTGGGTATGATCGAGCTTCCACACAACCTAGAAAAAGTGAAAGCTTTCCTTTTCCTCTCCCAGTACAGCCTGGGAGTCCTCTACTCCGGGAGTTGTATGTGAGCCAATGGCATGTTTATGGAATGTTGCATCTCCAGTGTAACTGTTGGACTATAACCTGTTGTTGTCTGATATTTAACTTTCTATGTGTGTGGTGCTGGAAAAGCACAGCCAGTTAGGTAGCATCTGAGAAGCAGGGGAATTGACATTTTGAACATAAGCCCTTCATCAGGAATGAGGCTTGTGGCACAAGGGGGCTGAGAAATTAGATTAGATTAGATTAGATTAGATTACTTACAGTGTGGAAACAGGCCCTTCGGCCCAACAAGTCCACACCGACCCGCCGAAGCGCAACCCACCCATACCCTTACGTTTACCCCTTACCTAACACTACGGGCAATTTAGTATGGCCAATTCATCAGACCTGCACATCTTTGGACTGTGGGAGGAAACCGGAGCACCCGGAGGAAACCCACGCAGACACGGGGAGAACGTGCAAACTCCACACAGTTAGTCGCCTGAGGCGGGAATTGAACCCGGGTCTCTGGCGCTGTGAGGCAGCAGTGCTAACCACTGTGCCACCGTGCCGCCCAAATTAATGGGAGGGGGGTGGGTCTGGGGAAAGGTAGCTGGGAACACGATAGGAAGATGAGGGTGGGGATGGTGATAGGAGGGTGGAGTGGATCAGTGGGAAGGAAGAATGATGGGTCAAGAGGGCAGTGGTGAGTTGGACGTTTGGATTTGTGATGAGGTAGGGAGAGGGGAAATGAGGAAACTGGTAAAATCCACATTGATTTCCCTCCTGCTCCTCCAAGGATATGCAAATCCTGGGCCTCCTCCACTGCCAAATCCTAAGAACCCTGGAGGGAGAATGCCTCATCCTGTGCCTTGGGACCCTCCAACCACACGGGATGAGTTAAGCTATTCCAATTCCTTCTGTATTTTGTTTTATTTTAACTAAAGTAGATAAATAAAGTATTTCAGTTTAAATCTGGCAGTTCGACAAATTTGGACCATGACATACTATATTTACCTTTAAAATAAGAAAACATCATGGTCTAGTCCACCTTCCGAATATTTTGAAAGATTTGGCCTGGTCCGTAACATAAGAATATAAGAAATATGATCAGGACTGGACCATTTTTCCCCTCAAGCCTAATCTGCTGTAGAGTTCAACTCCACTTTCCTGCCAACTCCTTATATCCCTCAACTCACCGCTATGTCAAACATCCACCCACCTCATCTGTAAATGGTTTCAGTAATCTGGTTTCCACAACTCTCTGGGTTAGAGAATTTCAGCCATTCACTACCTTCTGAGAGAAGAAAACATTTTGCATCTTAGTTTTAAATCATTGTCTCTTATTGTGTTCCTAGTTCGGGACTTAGCCCAGAAGTGGAAACACCTTCTCAATATCTACTTTGTCAAGTCCCTTCTATATCTTGTATTTTTTTAATACTAAGATCCCTCGATCGTTTCAACTACAATGAATAAACACTTAAACATTTTAGACGTTCTTGATAATTCAACAATCTCATCCCAGAAATCAGCCCATTGAATCAAACTAATTACTTGCTGCACCAGCATGCTAACATGTATCTTTTATTGTCTTGATTCCTGAAGAAGGGCTTATGCCCGAAACGTCGATTCTCCCGTTCCCTGGATGCTGCCTGACCTGCTGCGCTTTTCCAGCAACACATTTTCAGCTGGGGATAGGTGAAGACAGGTATAGGGTTCGACCTGGTTGGTCAATGGGAGGAATGAATCTGGTTGGTGTCAGGGAGCAGTGGAAAGGATGGGGAGGGGGCTAGGAAGGCAGTCAGGGGATGGGAAGGGAGTTTATTTGACATTGGAGAACTCAATGTTGAGTCCTCTGGGCTGTAGGCAGCCCAGGCAGAAGAGAAGGTGTTGTTTCTCCAATTTGCGCTGTGGTTTATTTTGGCAATGGAGGAGGCCAAACATGGTCACATCAGAAAAGGAGTGATAGTGGAAATTGAAATGGGTGGTGACTCGGAGGTCTGGTCAGCTCTTGCTGACCCGGCTGTGATGCTCGGTGAACCGTTCCCTAAGAATACGTTCAGTCTCCCTGATGTAGAGAAGACCATGATGCAGTAAACTAGGTTGAAAGGGAGGTAGGTAAACCTCTGTCTCACCTGGAAGAACTGTTTGGTGCCTTGGATGGAGGTGAGGGGGCTAGTGTACTGGCAGGTTTTGCATCTTTTCCGGTTGTAGGGAAAGGTACTTGGGAGTTTGGAAGAAGGGGTTTCATTGGGCAGAATGGCGCAAACCAAGGACTGTCAAAGGGAATGGTCTTTGTGGAAGGCAGAGAGGGGTGGGTAGGGGAAGATGTTCTTGGTGGTGGCGTAACCCACCCAGACCCATTCGCCTACATTTACCCCTTCACCTAACACTACGGGCAATTTAGCATGGCAAACCGGAGCACCCGGAGGAAACCCACGCAGACACGGGGAGAACGTGCAAACTCCACACAGTCAGTCGCCTGAGGCGGGAATTGAACCCGGGTCTCAGGCGCTGTGAGGCAGCAGTGCTAACCACTGTGCCACCGTGCTGCCCACAGTGTGGAGACTGATGGGGTGGTAGATGAGGACAAGGTGGGATTCTTTCTTTATTGTGCTGGGAGGAGGGTTTAGAGCAATGGAACGGGGAATTGAGGTGCTGCGGTGGATGGCTGTCTGGATGACTGAGGAGTGAAAAGCATGTTGTTCAAAATAGGCAGACATCTGGGATGCTTGTGAATGGAATGTCTTCTCGTCCAAGCAGATGTGGTGGAGGCAGAGGAATTGGGAGAATGGGATGGAGTTCTTGCAGGATACTGAGTGGGAGGAGGTGTAGGCCAGGTAGTTTGTTGTTGTGTAGTAAACATCAGTTTGGAGACTGTCGCCAGAGATGGAAATGGTGAGGTCACGAAAGGGGAGGGAGGGAGGTGTCCAAGATGGTCCTTGTGAATTTGAAGGTGGGGTGGAAGTTGTGGGTGATGTCAATGAACTGCTCCAATTCAGCCTGGGTACAGGACGCTGCACTGATGCAGTCATTGATGTAATGGTAGAAGAGTTGGGGCACAGTTCCTGTGTAGGTACTGAAGAGGGACTGTTCAATATAGCCGACAAAGAGGCAGGCATAGCTGGGACCCATCGGGGTGTCCATGGCCACCTCCTGGATTTGGAGGAAATGGGAGGAGTTAAAAGAAAAGTTATTGTGGGTGGGGACCAGGGCATTGGTGGAGGGGGAATGGATTGGTCTGATGGAGAGTGAGAAGCTGAGGGCCTGAGTACAGCATTATTGAGTTATGGACATGTATAAGAACTGCATGTCCATAGTGAAGATAAAGTGCTGGGGTTTGGGGAACTGGATGTTACTGAAGAGATGGAAGGTATGGTTGGTGTCGCGGATGAAGGTGGGAAGTGCCTGAACTAAGAGGGACAGGATGGTGACGAGATAGGATGAGATGAGATCGGTGGGGCAGAAGCATGCCGAGATGATAGGTTGGCTAGGGCAGTTGGTGCTTGTGGATCTTGGGGAGCAGGTAGATCTGGGAAGTGTAGAGCAAGGGGACTATGAGGTTGGAGGCAGTGGAGGGAGATCACCAGAGGCAGTGAGGGCACGGACAGTGCATTTCATTTTCGACTAATGGGTCGTGGTGTGGTCGCAGGCAAGGGGAGGTAGGATGTGGTGTTAGACAGTCTCTCACCTTCTTATTAAGTCCTTCTTTTTGCATCATTGCTGAGTGTTTTGAAATGTCTCTTTAACTGTCTTCTACTGTACATCTGCTGTCCTTCCTCAGGGTCTATTTTCACATCCTATTTTTGACAAGATTTAAGATAAAAAGTCCACAATTGAGATACTTGGTTATAATAAATTATTCAGAGGGAACTTTCATATGTGGCTGAACACATGATCAGCTGAGAGTGACTCTTTTCTCTCAGTTTCTCTCTCTTCTGTTCTATTTATGCCACATTACAGTGGGAATCCTCCAACATGACTCCTTTTCCCTCCATTGAGAGATAGATATCTCCTAACTCTTGTGGACAATCCCTTTACTTGTTACTGTCCCATCTCGCATGATTCTCACCTCACCCCTTCCCCTCCTTTCCAGAAGAATGATGGAGATTGCCTTGCCCTTACTTTTCACTGTGCTACTGTCTCCCTTCAAAGAGTTATCCTTTCCCACTTCTGCCACCTCCAGCAGGATACCAACATCAAATACGCCTTCCCCTTACATCAACTGTCAACATTTCACAGGAACCATTCCTTCTGTGAAATCCTTCATCACCCGAAAATGCCCTCGTAGCACCTTCCCATACAACTGCAGAAGCTGCAACACTTGCCCATTCACCCCCTCCCTCCTCACTGTCCAAGGCCACAACACAATATTCCAGGTGAAGCAGCATTTCACTTGCACTCTTTCAATCCAGCCCATTGTCATTTCTGCTCACAATGCAGTCTCCTTTTCATTTAGATTATGATTAGATTGCATTACAGTGTGGAAACAGACCCTTTCGGCCCAACAAGTCCACACCAACCTGCCGAAGCGCAACCCACCCATACCCCTTACCTAACACTACGGGGAATTTAGCATGGCCAATTCACCTGACCTGCACATCTTTGGACTGTGGGAGGAAACCGGAGCACCCGGAGGAAACCCACGCAGACACGGGGAGAACGTGCAAACTCCACACAGTCAGTCGCCTGAGGCGGGAATTGAACCCGGGTCTCTGGCGCTGTGAGGCAGCAGTGCTAACCACTGTGCCACCGTGCCGCCCACCTTGAGACCAAACAGAAACTGAAAGAGGAATACTTCCACTCTGTCTGTAGGAATAACCCTGACCTTCTCATTGCTTTCCATTTCAATAACTCTTGAAACTTTATTGCTGGAACAGCACAGCAGGTCAGGCAGCATCCAGGGAACAGGAGATTCGACGTTTCGGGCACAGGCCCTTCTTCAGGAATGAGCAGAGAGTGTTCAGCAGGAGAAGATAAAAGGTAGGGAGGAGGGACTTGGAGGAGGGGCGTTGGAAATGTGATAGGTGGAAAGAGGTCAAGGTGAGGGTGATAGGTCGGAGTAGGATGGAGGCGGAGAGGTCAAGAAGAAGACTGCAGGTCAGGAAGGCAGTGCCGGGCTGGAGGGATTCGGCTGAGACAAGGTGGGGGGAGGGGGGATGAAGAAACTGGTGAAGTCCAAGTTCATCCCCTGTGGTTGGAGGGTTCCCAGTCGGAAGATAAGACGCACCTCCTCCGACCGTCGCGTTGTTGTGGTTTGGCGGTGGATGAGTCCAATGACCTGCATATCCTCGGTGGAGTGGGAGGGGAAATGCTGTGCTACAGGGTGGTTGGGTTGGTTCGTCCGGGTGACCTTTACACCGCTGAGGCCAAACGCCAGCTCGCAGATACCTCCTCCTACCGTCCCCTTGACCATGACCCCACCCCCCACCACCAAACCATCATCTCCCAGACCATCCATAACCTCATCACCTCAGGGGACCTCCCATCCACCGCCTCCAACCTCATAGTCCCACAACCCCGCACCGCCCGTTTCTACCTCCTGCCCAAAATCCACAAACCTGACTGCTCCGGACGACCCATCGTCTCAGCCTGCTCCTGCCCAACCGAACTCATCTCGGCATACCTAGACACGGTCCTGTCCCCATTAGTCCAAGAACTCCCCACCTACGTTCGTGACACCACCCACGCCCTCCACCTCCTCCAGGATTTCCGCTTCCCCGGTCCCCAATGCCTCATCTTCACCATGGACATCCAGTCCCTGTACACCTCCATCCCCCATCACGAAGGACTCAAAGCACTCCGCTTCTCCCTTTCCCGCCGTACCACCCAGTACCCTTCCACCGACACCCTCCTTCGACTGACCGAACTGGTCCTCACCCTGAACAACTTTTCTTTCCAATCCTCCCATTTTCTCCAAACAAAAGGAGTAGCCATGGGCACCCGCATGGGCCCCAGCTATGCCTGCCTCTTCGTAGGGTATGTGGAACAATCCATCTTCCGCAACTACACTGGCCCCACCCCCCATCTTTTCCTTCGCTACATTGATGACTGTATCGGCGCTACCTCGTGCTCCCACAAGGAGGTTGAACAGTTCATCCACTACACTAACACCTTCCACCCCGACCTCAAATTCACCTGGACAGTCTCGGACTCCTCCCTCCCCTTCCTAGACCTTTCTGTTTCTATCTCAGGCGACCGAATCAACACGGACATCTACTACAAACCAACCGACTCCCACAGCTACCTGGACTACACCTCCTCCCATCCTGCCCCCTGTAAAAACGCCATCCCATTCTCCCAATTCCTTCGTCTCCGCCGCATCTGCTCCCAGGAGGACCAGTTCAAAATACGTACAACACAGATGGCCTCCTTCTTCAAGGACCGCAATTTCCCCCCCGACGTGGTCGACGGTGCCCTCCACCGCATCTCCTCCACTTCCCGCTCCTCCGCCCTTGAGCCCCGCCCCTCCAACCGCCACCAGGACAGAACCCCACTGGTCCTCACCTACCACCCCACCAATCTCCATGTACAGCGCATCATCCGCCGTCACTTCCGCCACCTCCAAACAGACCCCAGCACCAAGGATATATTTCCCTCCCCTCCCCTATCAGCTTTCCGTAGAGACCACTCCCTCCGCGACTCCCTTGTCAGATCCACACCCCCCACCGACCCAACCTCCACTCCCGGCACCTTCCCTTGCAACCGCAGGAGGTGCAACACTTGCGCCCACACCTCCCCCCTCACTTCTCTCCAAGGCCCCAAAGGAAACTTCCATATCCGCCACAGATTCACCTGCACCTCCACCCACATCATCTACTGCATCCGCTGCAGCCGGTGTAGCCTCCTCTATATTGGGGAGACAGGCCGCCTACTTGCGGAGCGATTCAGAGAGCACCTCTGGGCCACCAGGACGAACCAACCCAACCACCCTGTAGCACAGCATTTCAACTCCCCCTCCCACTCCACCGAGGATATGCAGGTCATTGGACTCATCCACCGCCAAACCACAACAACGCGACGGTCGGAGGAGGAGCGTCTTATCTTCCGACTGGGAACCCTCCAACCACAGGGGATGAACTTGGACTTCACCAGTTTCTTCATCCCCCCTCCCCCCACCTTGTCTCAGCCGAATCCCTCCAGCCCGGCACCGCCTTCCTGACCTGCAGTCTTCTTCTTGACCTCTCCGCCTCCATCCTACTCCGACCTATCACCCTCACCTTGACCTCTTTCCACCTATCACATTTCCAACGCCCCTCCTCCAAGTCCCTCCTCCCTACCTTTTATCTTCTCCTGCTGAACACTCTCTGCTCATTCCTGAAGAAGGGCCTGTGCCCGAAACGTCGAATCTCCTGTTCCCTGGATGCTGCCTGACCTGCTGTGCTGTTCCAGCAATAAAGTTTCAACTTTGATCTCCAGCATCTGCAGACCTCACTTTCTCCATTTCAATAACTCACCTTGCTTTGATGGTAACATTTCGGTCTTGGGCTGCTACAATGTTCCAATGAAGCACAACACAAGGTCGAATAACACTTCACTTTACACTTTGGTACTTTGCAGCCTCTAGGATGTAATGTTCAATTCCATAAATTCACAGCCTGACCCAATTATGACTGTTCTCCATTTTTCATACATTCATTCTCCTGGTCTCCTTTTGGCCTCGTCTTATTTGTGGCGAAATATGTGGTGCTAGAAAAGCACAGCAGGTCAGACAGCATCCAAGGAGCAGGAGAATTGAAGTTTCGGGCATAAGCCCTCCATCAGACATTCCTGATGAAGGGTTTATGCCAGAAACATTGACTCTCCTGCTCCTCGGATGCTGCCTGACCTGTTGTGCTTTTCGAGCATTAGAAATTTCGACTCTGACTCTCCAGCATCCACAGTCCCCACATTTTCCTTGTGTGTTGTTTATCTTGGACTCATTTGAGGGAATGCATTTCCATATTCATGCCTTAACTGACATCCACTTAACATCTATTTCACTTTCACCACAATTAAAAGCCCATTTGTCTTTTGCACAAGGCCTTTACATCCTCTTTTTTTTCCCTTAATTCTCCTTTATCTCTGACAAGGGATTAAAATGCTCATTTTCCAATTGTTTCCAGTTCTTGAAGAAACATCATCTAAACTTGAGATGTTAAGTCTCATTCTCTGACTCACAGATGCTGCAAAACTTGCGAAGTTTCTCCTGAAATGAATAGGGTACAAAAAATTCAATAAAAGGAAGAATTGTGGACATTGGAAATGTGAAACAAAAACAAAAATTGCTGGAGAAATTGCTCAGAACTTTGAAGAATGATCATTGGTCCAAAAAGATGAACTCTGCTTTGACTGATTAGATTAGATTAGATTAGATTAAATTACTTACAGTGTGGAAACAGGCCCGTCAGCCCAACAAGTCCACACCGACCTGCCGAAACGCAACCCACCCATTCCCCTACATTTACCCCTTTACCTAACACTACGGGCAATCTAGCATGACTGCATGAATATTGCCAGAACTGTTTTGCTTCAACAGCCATTTCTGCTTTTGTGCAAGTTTCAAAGATTGTGTCAAAGCTGCTCAAATGCCCTATCAACACAGAACACCAAATACCAGGATGTGCATGATAATGCAAGCTGCAGAAATTAATTGGGTCTGAAGCTACATAAGGCTGGCATCACTGACACTACAGAGCTCTTCATCATAGTCAGGGAGAGAAACAGAGGGAAACACACTCAATTTAAACACAGAAGACAGCATGCCTGGAGGGAAAACATTCAGATGAATGTAGTGGGCAGCACGGTGGCACAGTGGTTAGCACTGCTGCCTCACAACACAGACCCGGGTTCAATTCCCGCCTCAGGTGACTGACTGTGTGGAGTTTGCACGTTCTCCCCATGTCTGCGTGGGTTTCCTCCGGGTGCTCCGGTTTCCTCCCACAGTCCAAAGATGTGCAGGTCAGGTGAATTGGCCATGCTAAATTGCCCGTAGTGTTAAGTAAGGGGTAAATGTAGGGGTATGGGTGGGTTTCGCTTCGGCGGGTCGGTGTGGACTTGTTGGGCCAAAGGGCCTGTTTCCACACTGTAATCTAATCTAATCTAATCAAATCTAATCTTAAACGGTTTTGAGGAATATGACAAATTGAATGCGTGACATGATGGAGAGACCCTCAGAAGTATGAGAATATCAAGATGGAGATGTTATCACATCTTTCTGTTCTTGCAATATTGCTTCCAGTGACTCATGTACAAGGAGATCTAGATCTTTTTCAATGTTACAGCTACCCAATTGGCAAGGTCTATGTACGCGGGCCAGCCTGCCAATGCCATTCCCGGTATTGACTTCTGGCTGCAGAACATGCTGCCGTGCATGAATCTTGGAGGTCTGAGCAGAAGAACACAAAAGAAAGGGAGCATATGTCCCTTTATAGATCAACATCTTTCAACCAATCCCGTGTCAAATGGTAGGCTGCAGTTCTATTTTTCCCAGTCAAGTGCACAATGTCACATCTATCTGCATTGCTCTTGCCACATATTTGCCCATTCACTTCACTTGTCTCAATCATCTTGGGTCTTTTTTATATCGTCTTCACCACTCACAATCCTACATCGTTTGGTACTGTCAGCAGACTTGGAAATATTGTACCTGATTCCCTCAATCAAATGTTTGATATTTATTGTGAATAGCTGAGGTCCAATCACTGCAACACCCCATGATGCTTCCACTCAAAAAACAGATCATTTAATTCCTACACACTGTTTCCTGCCAGCTCTCCCATTCTAAAACCATGCCCATATATTAGCCCCAATTCCATAAGATTTGATTTTGCATATTAGGCTTGGACTTCATCAAAAATCCTCCTGAAAATCTAGGCACATAGTGTCCATTGCTTCTCCATAATTTATCTAACAGTCAGTTTCTAAAATATGAAGCTCATTTTATCAATTCATATTGACTTTGTCTGTGCCCATTACATTAATTTCCAATAATTTCTCGAAATCACCTATTTACTAACTTCACCATGTTCTCTTTGTTTCTCAGCAGACTTAGGCTTCTGTGGGGTATTGTTGGGATGATTTACTTTTGTTTTGATTTCTTCTGAGATGATAGAACTGAAATAGTTGCTTCATAGTTCTGCCATTTCCTTGTTCTCCATTCTCCATTCTTTGGTTTCAGAGTGTGAGGAAGCTGCATTTGGCTTCTCTTAGCTTTCACACTGGCATAATTTTAGAAGGGTTATTAACAACCCTTGTTAATATACTCTTCAAAACCCAGCAAGTCCTGTTTCAACCTTTCACAATCATACAATCACAGATGCATAGACTCTGTACTATTGGAAATACAGCATGATCTACATTAGTCCCACTTTCCTACATGAGGCCCGTAGCCAGGATGTTATGGCACAAATACTTTTTAATGGGTGTGAGGTTACCCGTGACAACAACATTCTTAGGAAGTGTATTCCAGATATCAGCACCCTCTGGGTGTAAAACAATTCTCAAATACTCTCTGAACCTCAAACCTTCACCTTACAAGTCTGTTCCTTTAGTCTTGGCCCTTTGAGTAAAAGAAACAGCTGCTGTCTATCCACCCTGTCCATGTCCCTCAAAATAGACAATAGACAATAGACAATAGGTGCAAGAGTAGGCCATTCAGCCCTTCGAGCCTGTACCGCCATTCAATATGATTATGGCTGATCATTCCTAATCAGTATCCTGTTCCTGCCTTATCTCCATAACCCTTGATTCCACCAACTTTGAGAGCTCTATCTAACTCTTTCTTAAATGAATCCAGAGACTGGGCCTCCACTGCCCTCTGGGGCAGAGCATTCCACACAGCCACCACTCTCTGGGTGAAGAAGTTTCTCCTGAGCTCTGTCCTAAATGGCCTACCCCGTATTTTTAAGCTGTGTCCTCTGGTGCGGCACTCACCCATCAGCGGAAACATGTTTCCTGCCTCCAGAGTGTCCAATCCTTTCATAATCTTAGATTTTTGCATCACGTACCCCCACTGCTGTTTCTGCATCAAAACAAGCAACCCGAGCTGATCCAGCCTCTCTCCATAGCTGATCTGCTCCATCCCAGGAACATCCTGGTGAATATCTTCTGCACTCCCTCCAATGCAATCACATCCTTCCTGTAATGTGGATCCCAAATGTCCTGTATAGTTCTTATAACCTACGACTCGATGAATAAAGACTAAGCCTGTGGCCCCCTATGTCTAATACCCAGTCCAGTCAGAGATCGGGTCGAGAAGCACCCTCTGAACTTCATAGTGTGCTGCTATTCATTCAGTAATCCCCTGTCTAATTCCTTCTCCCAAAGTGCCTCACTTCAGATTTGTCAGGTTTAAACCCATCTGCCAATGATTTGTCCTTCTGACCATTCCAACTATGTCTTCCTGAAACATACGACTTTCCTCCTCACTGCCAATTACTTGACCAACCATTATGTCAAAAGAAACTTATTTAATACACTACACCCACCCACTCCACATTCACATCTCCATCATTTATGAATTTCACAGATAATAAGGGCACACTGATCCTTGTGGTACACCATCAGACACTGGTCTCCAGTCACACAAACAACCTTCTACCATCACACCCTCTCTCCTGCCACGGAGATAATTTTGGATGTAACTTGCAAAGTTACCCTTGATACCATGAAAATTTATTTTCTTTTTCTGTTTCCCATGGAATTTGTCAAAGACATTGCTGAAAACCATATAAATGGCTTTTTTTTAAATTAGATTTGCTACAGTGTGGAAACAGGCCCTTCAGCCCAATAAGTCAAAGAGTAACCCACCCAAATTTCCCTCTGATTAATGCACCTAATATTATGGGCAACTTAGAATGGCTAAATCGCCTAACCTGCACATCTTTGGACGGTGGGAGGAAACCGGAGTGCCCGGAGGAAACCCACGCAGACATGGGGAGAATGTGCAAACTCCACACAGACTGCCGCCCGAGGCTGGAATCAAACTGGATCCCTGGCGCTGTGAGGCAGCCGTGCCTCCCACTGTGCTGCTTCTTCAGGGAAAGTAATTAGATATGACTTCAATCTGAGAAAAACTGCTGACTGTTTCTGATCAAACTTTGCCTCTCTAAATGGATGTCAATTCACTCCTTTCTTATTTTCTCAAATAGTTTCCTGAACACTGATCTCATAGTCACTAGTTTATACTTTCCTGGTCTGTCTCCTGCAAAGTAGAATGACATTTGCTGTTTAACTATCCTGTGGCCAGATTCTACTTAGAAAATTGCATCAGGCCCTTCCTCCCTTGTCTCCAACAAACCCGAGAAACAACTCATCTCGACCTCAGGATTTGTCCAATTTTAAAGCAACCAAAACCATCAATGCCTGCTCACATCTTATGTCCATCTACTCAAGAGCTTCACAGTCAATCTTCTCAAATTCTATATTTGCATCCCTCTTCTCCCAAGTAAAACAGATGCAAATCACACATGTAGCAATTTGTCAATGTTCTCCAGTTTCACACACAGATTGCCCCCTTCATTTCTAATGGGCTGTAATTGTTCCTTGGTTATTCTGCTCTGCTTGACTTACCTATGGAATATCTTCCCATTCTCCCTCATCTTGCCTGTTCGGACTTCTCCATGCTCCTGTACTAGACCCTCCCCTCTGTGTGAATTTTCCAAGTTTCACTGCGATCACTTCTCATTCTTTGAATCTCTGGAGAATACAAGCCGAATTTCCTCATCAGACAATCTTACAATCTGAGAGATTAATGTGAACGATGTCCATTGCACTTCCTGTGTGGTCAGTATATTCTTTCTTAAACTGTGGCACCAAAACAGTACATAAATACTTCAGGTACAGTCTACAGCTTCACCAACACTCTACACAACTAGTGCAGGAATTATTACTTCTATATTCCAATTCCCTTTAAATGAAAATCAACTTAACTTCTCCCTTGCCATTTGCAAATGTTCCTCCCAACTTCTTTCGGTTTAATTTTTTCTACTAAGTCACTGCGAATTCTTTAAATAAGCCCTGCTGAATAGCCAACTATATCTAGCCACTGGTTCTCTATTATCTGTGTCTAAATGAACCATCCTGAAACCATTCCAAAAAAGTTTTTAATTATGATTTTCCTTTCATAAATGCATTTTTTTTTCAATTTTGTTGTTCCTTTCTAAATATCCAACTATAACTCTTCGAAAAGAATCCAACAGATTCCCTACTGTGGATGACAAGTTAACTCATCTGTGGTTCTCTACTCTCCCTTTTCTTCCCTTTGTATATCATTGGATTAAATTTATTATTGGCTTCTTGTCTTTGCAGAATGTAATGGGAAATAACACAATGAGCCCAATGCAATCAGCATGTCTATTGCTGTTTCGTTTAAATTCCCAGTATTAAGGACACTGGTTTGCCAGGCTCATCAATGTTCAACCCAGCTATGTTTTCAAATACTACCTTGTCAAATGAATGCTTTTGATCTTTAGTTACACAAGTCCCATGGTCACTTGATATTTTGGGGAGATTTTCTGGATCTTCCTCCATGAAGACCGGCACAAAGTAACTGTTTTGCTTTCCTGTAATTTTCCTGTTCGCCACAATAAATTATCATGACTGCACACTGTTCCATATTTGACCTCACTTTTATTTTATTTTCAAATATCAATCAAAGTTTTTCAGTAGTTTTTATGTTTTTTGTTAGTTTGCATACTTATACTCTTTCCTTAACATTTCTTGGGCCTCCTTTGATGGGTTCTAAATTTCTCTGAATCCATGGCTTACTGCAATATCTGGTATTTCATTAAGCTGCTTCCTTTGTATTAATGCAATCTTGAACTTTTGTTAACCATCATGAGTCACCTTTCCTTTTGTTGTTTGTACATTGGAGGATATATGTATATTGTACACCTTACAGTGTTTCCATAAATAAAGGCTATTGCTTATCTTCCCTTTTATCTTTTTCATGTACTTTTCCATTTCACTGAAGCCATCTTCTTACTCGTATCTTCATGGCTTGCATGACTCAAGTTTATGATGGTAATTTCAATAAAAATCAAAAATTGTTTTGTATTCAGACATAATCTAAAATGCAATATTAGCACTACTCCTACATTCTCCTTTCCCACAAGGTTTTCAATTAACTCTTCTGATCGCATCATACTAATTCCTAAATAGCCTGATCTCTAGCTCAATGATCAACATAAAGCAAACTATCTCATAGACACTCATGAAATCCATTTTCCCCGGTATTAGCATTCACTTAGGTTAACACAGTTCAGAGCTGAAAATGTGCTGCTGGAAAAGCGCAGCAGGTCAGGCAGCATCCAGACACTTCCATATCCGCCACAAATTCACCTGCACCTCCACACACATCATCTATTGCATCCGCTGCACCCGATGTGGCCTCCTCTATATTGGGGAGACAGGCCGCCTACTTGCGGAGCGTTTCAGAGAATACCTCTGGGACACCCGGACCAACCAACCCAACCACCCTGTGGCTCAACACTTCAACTCCCCCTCCCACTCCACCAAGGACATGCAGGTCCTTGGACTCCTCCATCACCAGACCATGGCAACACGACGGTTGGAGGAAGAGCGCCTCACCTTCTGCCTGGAAACCCTCCAACCACAAGGGATGAACTCAGATTTCTCCAGTTTCCTCATTTCCCCTCCCCCCACCTTGTCTCAGTCAAATCCCTCGAACTCAGCACCGCCTTCCTAACCTGCAATCTTCTTCCTGGCCTCTCCGCCCCCACCCCACTCCGGCCTATCACCCTCACCTTGACCTCCCTCCACCTATCGCATTCCCAACACCCCTACCCCAAGTCCCTCATCCCTACCTTTTATCTTAGCCTGCTGGACACACTTTCCTCATTCCTGAAGAAGAGCTTATGCCCGAAACGTCGATTCTCCTGTTCCTTGGATGCTGCCTGACCTGCTGCACTTTTCCAGCAACACATTTTCAGCTCTGATCTCCAGCATGTGCAGTCCTCACTTTCTCCTCCTAACACAGTTCAGATACAGGTTGAATACGTCCATAGTTACTGCATACCCACAAACTTGTAGATCTAATTTTTTGTTTTAAAGTATGCCCAACATTTGTATTGCAGTTTTGATGGTGACATAAAAATCCCACCAATATTTGTTTCTCCTTGCTGTATCTTAGCTCCACATTACCAGATTCTGTAGATTCAGGCAAGATGTTTGGCGAGGTCCATTTCAACATTGAGATCATCTTGCCACATCTGATTTGTTCTCCTCAAATGTCATTGTGACATTTTTAACAGCCCTCCTGTTATTCTGATGTAGTAGAGAAGGACATCACTGCAGACAGCTGAGACTGCTCCAGCCTGGGCAGGAACCTTTACAGCAGGCTGGCAAAGGGTGGCTGCCATTGTACAGGATCTTCGTGAGATCTTGTTTCCTCACTGATGGACACATACTGTTGCTTTGGAAACATCTCAGAGATGGTTCCCTCAACTGATGTCTGCAATGAAACTGCTAACTTAAAAGGAAAGGATTATCAGTTTGATCCATCAAACAGCAGGAGTCAGCAACAGAAGCAAGTTACAGAGATAATGGAGGAATCTATTTCACTTCTTGAGCCTGGAAAGGAAGAAGTATATTCAGGCCTTCAGCCAAGTTACACCAGTATGGGGCCCCTGGACCCTGATATGCAATAACAGAAGGAGGCCAATCAGCCCCTCGAGCCGGTAATACTGGACCAAGTGTCAGCCTGGAGCACCAGTATCCTGTTACTCAGCAACAGAATCAGTCCATTCAGGCTCCTCAAGTCTGTAACACAGGAACTGGAAGAGGCTACAAAGTGATTGGAGACTGTTACACTGGAATAGGTGGAGGTCATTCAGCCCATTGAGCCTAATGCACAGGAACCGGACAAGGATACAAAGCTATTTGAGACTTTTACAGGAAAGGAGGAGGTAATTCAGGAGAAGATCGATAACTCCTTCAAACCCATTTTAGGGATGCAGTAGCAGGCTGTTCAGCAGCTAGAGTCTGTTACAGTGGAATATGAGACCTTCTGTCCCTCACTTGTTACACAGCACAGGAGGAAGACAAGCAGACCATGAGCCTCTTACTCAGGAACAGGAGTAGGACATTTCAGCCATCGAGTCTATAATGTAATAACACCAGGGGGACATTCTGCTCATCGAGTGTTTAAATCAAGAACAGAAAGTGTCCATTCAGCCACTGATGCCTCTTACATAACAATAGGAGCCTTGTGCCTGTTACACAAGAATTGAAAGGGAACATAGAGTTTTTAGAAAGGGAAGAACTTACAATAATATCTTCACTTGGGAATAAATAGTCGTGAACAAACTATTGGGATTGAAGGCAAATTGTTAGAATCTGTTATGAAGGTGTTAATTGCAGGAGATTTTCAAAGTCAAACCACAATCCATCAGAGTCAACATGATTTTATGAAGGATATGTCATGTTTGAATTATTTGTTCGACTTCTTTAAAGAGGGGACATGCAAGGTGGATAATGGGGATCCTGGAGATATAACACTTGTGGACTTCCAGAAAGCCATTGAATAAGGTGCAGCACAAACCAAAATCCATAACATAAGAGCACATGCTGTTTGGAGTAATTTATTAGCTTGGCTACAGGATTGATTAACTAAACACAATACATTGAGATGTTATATGAATATGTAGATTTCTGATTGTTAGCATTTGGTGTGCATAGAGTTTAGACATCAGGCCATAACTATTTGCAATCTGTAGTATTACTTTTTTGAGGGGATAGAAGATACTATAGTCAAATTTTCAGATGACACTAAAATAGACATAAAAAGTACATTGCAATGAAAATCTAAAAAAAATTACAGAAGGATATGAATAGCTTTGGTGAATGGGCCAACATTTGGCAGTGAAACCTGACATGGATACGTATGAGGTTATCCATTTTAGTCACAGGAATAGAAAGGCACCGGGTTATCTAAATTGTGAGAAATGCCAGAATACTTAAATGCAACAGGTTCTGGGTGCCCTGTGCACATCACAGAAAACCCGCATGCATGTACAGCAGGTCACGAGAAAGGCAAGTGCAATTTTAGGATTTATTTCTAAAAGAATAGAGTTTAAAGGTAGGGAAGTGTTGATGTAACTATGCAAGGCAATAGTGAGATTGCAACTGGTGTACTGGTGTACTGGTGTACTGGTGTACTGGTGTACAATTTTGCTGCCTGACCTGAGGAGGCATGCAGTTGCATTGGAGGCAGTTCAGAAGAAGTTCTCTAAATTGATTCCAGAGGTGAGGAGCTTGTCTTCTGAAGAGAGATTGAGCAGTTCAGGCCTGTACTGTCTTGAGTTTAGAAGAATGAGAGGAAACCTATTTGAGATCTGTAAGTTTCTAAAGGGATTCACAATGTAGATGTGGAATTCAATCTCCCAGATAAAGGAATCTTGAGAAAATGAAGATTTTTGGAATGTGATTGCACTGAATTTTGAATAAGTCTCTGGGCTGCATTGTCGACTGATGCTCTTTGTTCTTATTCAACCCTTTCAGCGTGCTACACAGAATGGGGCACCGCTAGTTATCAAACAGCAAGCAGGCACTCGCGATAAAACAGTTTTAATTGTTCGACAGAACTGTGGAGTTATACAGAGACTGGATCCTCAACTATTTATAATCTATATCAGTGATTTGGAGAAGTGGAACAAATGTGTTGAAACTATGTTTGATAGTGACACGAAGATGAAGAGGAAATTAAATTGTCAAGAGAAGGTGGAGAGTCCCCGAATGGACATAAATAAGTTAAAGTCATTGGATAATAGTTTAGCAGGTGGAATCTCACGTGACTGGATGTGAACCTGTCAATTCCTTTCAGGAAAAATGGAAGTCAGTATGTTACTGAAATGGAGAGAGATCACAGGACTTAGTGGTAGAGTCTGTACTTGGTGGTTCACTCTGACCCAGTCAGACATCAGAATTGGTTTGACAGTCTGCTCCCTAATGATCTCAAAGGCCCCATTGCTCTCAGTACAGATGAGATATTTTGATGTGTTTGATTGGCGATCGGGAGTGGTGTAGGGGGGCAGGTGTAATGAATCATTTATCAATGGGATGACCTTTATCCGAGATGCCATCCTTTCTTTGCATTAGGAGATGCAAGGGCAATGGGAATGGCTGCCTGCTTCTGAATGAAGAGACTGTGGCTGCTGCCAGGACAGTGGGTATTCACCAACATGATGTACTGTGCAGTGTCACACTGCAGCAATAATTGAGTGAGAGTTCCGTCAGTTTCTCTACCTCTCCCCATTGACATGGGGACTCTGTAGAGCCATCTATACCATCGGGAATCCCGCTATACTGGGAAAACAGCTCCCTGCTCATGGAGAGAACATTGTGGGCACCTCATCCACCATATTTCTCCTCCATCTACTGCATGGTGACATTGATGTTGGCATACTGGGATATGGTCGGTATGTCACCAATTCCTGCCTGTTCTGGATCATAGAAGCTGAATGAAATTATGATCCTAACAGCCACTGGTTGCACCGTCCTCCCGCTGGTGTGAAGCTGCAGGTTGTGTTGAAAAAGGTGACACCACTCTGTGAGCAGCTCCTTCTTCAATCAGGGTCCCCTCATGCTCTGCTCCTGAGCTAATATAGCTTAGGAAGCTCCTCATGGAAAATCAGCTGGATTCAGCAAATCCCTTTCCCCACATATACTCACCCCGTGGTTTCAGAGCTTCCCATCTCTGCAGCCTCTCTTCCATTTATTGTTCATGTTGTAGACCCAGGTGCTGTAACTGTGGTCCCCATGCTCTGTCCAGAATTGGATCAACAAGTGCCCAGGTCTCCCTGAATATCTGAGGCAGCTCATAGCACAACCTCCAGCAAACCATCCCCAGCACCTCCACTAACGTTTCAATAACAGGAGTCAGTCAGGAGCTCCTCAGCTGCATGTTCGATGCCTGATCCTTTCCAATTATACTCAAGGGGCTTCCTCGTGCTACTGACAATCAGCTGGGAGGGACGAACAAAGGTGTTCAGTAGACAGGGGCAGACCAACTTTCAAAGATATGAGCCAAGCCTACTGTAACCCTTGTTCAATACGGAGCACCACATGGGATACACTGGGAAGTGAACAACAGCCTGACACACACTATTTCATTGTTTCTGATCCTCACAATGCAAGCATAAAATAGACCAGGGAGCCAAATCCAAAGGCAGAGAGCAATACAGAGGGATGGAAAGATTCATATTAAAGATAGAAACATACAATTAATTAACTGAGAATATGGGGAATATGATAGGGAGTGGGACTGTCTGGAGGAGTGGCACCTCAGACAATCCAACCACAAGAATGAAACATTGAATAAAGGTATTGCTAAATCAGCTGAAATGGTTTGCGACATCAAATTCTGAATCTACCGCACATAGCCAGCCCAGACACCATAACCTGGGACAAGATGTCAGCTCAACATGGAGCTGTGCGGACAAAGGTGTGTACTACTCAGTAAACTGGACTACCTACCGAGCATGGGGAGCACTGTAAACATTTGCTAGTATTACTCTTGTTTGAGCTAACTGCTGAGCAGAGGAATTTGCCACCCATGCTCTGAATAACAGTAAATGAATCTCCTACTAATTTATATCTCATTTTCTCCATTGCAGCAATACAAGACAATGGTGTCTGTGTGTGTGCGTGCGTGCGTGTGTGTGGTCGATAGGCTACATGTGAAAATCATTGTTTGAAAGAGAACATGTATTGAGGAAATCAGTTTAAGTGTAAACATTTGGCAAGGGTTAGGGTAATTAACAGAGAGAGACTGACCGATGTTTCATGGACAGATGTGATGATGTGCTTGATAACATTGAAATCAAGGCATTACCAGACCCAGTAACAAAATAGACCAGTACATGCAGGAATGACGGATGAATGAGATTTTGGTGTGAGTTTAGATCTGAGTCATGGAGTATCGGCTCAGATGAACTCTATGCTCCCAAAATCAAAATAAAAGGGCAGTGATAAAATGAATCATGGCTCACAAGTCAAACAAAATAGGTCAGTATAGAGACCCACGATGCATACTGCCAGAAGCAAAGAGGGAGAGAGAAGGAAGAAAGAAGTTCACTGATGAAGTGGTTTGTTGAGTGAGTATCTTGATTCAAAGGAGAAAGTGAGGACTGCAGATGCTGGAGATCAGAGCTGAAAATGTGTTGCTGGAAAAGCGCAGCAGGTCAGGCAGCATCCAAGGAGCAGGAGAATCGACGTTTCGGGCTTAAGCCCTTCTTCCTGAAGAACGGCTTATGCCCGAAATGTCGATTCTCCTGTTCCTTGGATGCTGCCTATCTTGATTCAGAGTCTTAGCCGGAAAGGGAATAGCAACAGGGAGCACAGAGTAAATGAGAAAAACAGTAATTCAGTCATACATGCTTTACAGAATAATAACTGGACAATGAAACTTACCAGGTACACCATTGAAAACCAGGAGAGGACAATAAAAATATTGAACAATGTAAAGTACATATTCTATATGCTGTCAGAATGACATCCAATCAAAACTTAGAGAAAGCTTCCAAATATTTTCAGATAAACTTCTGTCCATTGTTTAATATTCCAGTCAAATGCTCTCAGATTCTGATCTCTCCTCTTCATCTCTCTGCAGCTGATGATTCCTGTTAGCGTTGTAGGTGATGCTCCTGCTCAATGTGGGATAACACATTGAATGGAACTCATTTAACATTGAAAGATGGAAACCCTCCACTAAGATAATTAGGATTCATGGAGACTGACATTAATCACAGTTACAGATCAAATAGATTAGATTATGTCTGTTGTAGGAAAGATTTTGAAAAGGATTATAAGAGATAGGATTTATAATCATCTAGCAAGAAATAATTTGATTTCAGGCAGTCAACATGGTTTCATCGTGGGCAGGTCATGTCTCACAAACCTCCTTGAGTTTTTTGAGAAGGTGACCAAGCATGTAGATGAGGGTAGGGCAATTGATGTGGTATACATGGACTTCAGTAAAGCCTTTGATAAGGTTCCACATGGTAGACTGTTGGAGGAAATGCAGAGGGATGGGATTAAGGGTGATTTAGCAGTTTGGATTAGAAACTGGCTTTCTGTAAGAAGACAGTGAGTGGTGGTTGATGGAAAATATTCAGCCTGGAATCCGATTACTAGGGGGGCGCCAAAAGGATCTGTTTTGGGATCTTTGTTGTTTGTCATTTTTATAGATGACTTAGACACAGGCATAGGTGGATGGGTTAGTAAGTTTGCAGATGATACTAAAGTCGGTGGAGTAATGGACAGTTTGGAAGAATGTGGTAAAAACAATGACTGCAGATGCTGGAAACCAGATTCTGGATTAGTGGTGCTGGAAGAGCACAGCAGTTCAGGCAGCATCCAAGGAGCTTCGAAATTGATGTTTCGGGCAAAAGCCCTTTATCAGGATTAAAGGCAGTGAGCCTGGAGCGTGGAGAGATAAGCTAGAGGAGGGTGGGGGTGGGGAGAAAGTAGCATAAAGTACAATGGGTAAGTGGGGGAGGGGATGAAGGTGATAGGTCAGGGAGGAGAGGGTGGAGTGGGTAGGTGGAAAAGGAGCTAGGCAGGTAGGACAAGTCCGGACAAGTCATGGGGACAGTGCTGAACTGGAAGTTTAGAACTAGGGTGAAGTGGGGGAAGGGGAAATAAGGAAACTATTGAAGTCCACATTGATGCCCTGGGGTTGAAGTGTTCTGAGGCGGAAGATGAGGCGTCTGGTGGTGAGGTTGCAGGGGGACTTGGATAAACTTGCAGAATTGGGCTGAGATATGGCAAATGGAGTTCAATGCAGCTAAATGTGAGGTGATTCACATTGGGAAGAATAATAGGAAGGCAGAATACTGGGCCAATGGAAAGATTCTTGATAGTGTGGATGTGCAGAGGGATCTTGGAGTCCATGTACATGGATCCCTGAAAGTTGCCACCCATGTTGATAGTGCTGTTAAGAAGGCATACGGTGTGTTAGATTTTATTGGTAGAGGGGTTGAGTTCCAGAGCCGTGATGTCATGCTGCAACTATACAAAATGCTAGTGCAGCTGCTCTGAGAATATTGTGTACAGTTCTGGTTGCCATATTTCGGGAAGGATGTGGAAGCATTGGAAAAGGTGCAGAGGAGATTTACCAGGATGTTGCCTGGTCTGGAGGGAAGGTCTTATGAGGAAAGGCTGAGGGATTTGAGGTTGCTTTTGTTCTATCTTCTACCTTTGAGCCAGTTCTGAATCCAAATGGCTAGTTCTCCCTGTATTCCATGAGATCTAACCTTGCTAACCAGTCTCCCATGGGGAACCTTGTTGAATGCCTTACTGAAGTCCATATAGATCTGCCCTCATCAATCCTCTTTGTTACTTCTTCAAAAAACTCAATCAAGTTTGTGAGGCATGATTTCCCACGAACAAAGCCATGTTGACGATTCTTAATTAGTCCTTGCTTTTCCAAATGCATGTACATCCTGTCCCTCAGGATTTTCTCCAACAACTTGCCCAGCACCAACGTCAGGCTCACGGGTCTATCGTTCCCTGGCTTGTCCTTACCACCTTCTTAAACAATGGCACCACATTAGCCAACCTCCAGTCTTCTGGATGGGGCCTAGCAATCACTTCCTTAGCTTCTCACAGAGTTCTAGGGTATACCTGATCATGTCCTGGGATTTTATCCACTTTTATGTGTTTTAAAACATCCAACACTTCCTCCTCTGTAATATGGACATTTTTCAAGTTATCACCATCTATTTCCCCATATTCTATATCTTCCATGACTGTGGGCAGGCACAGTGGCACAGTGGTGTGGTGGCACGGTGGCACGGTGGTTAGCACTGCTGCCTCACAGGCGCCAGAGCCCAGGTTCAATTCCTGCCTCACGTGACTATCTGTGTGGAGTTTGCACATTCTCCCTGTGTCTGGGTGGGTTTCCTCCGGGTGCTCTGGTTTCCTCCCACAATCCAAAAATGTGCAGGTCAGGTGAATTGGCCATGCTAAATTGCCCGTAGTGTTAAGTGAAGGGGTAAATGTAGGGGAATGGGTCTGGGTGGGTTGCGCTTCGGCAGGTCGGTATGGACTTGTTGGGCCAAAGGGCCTGTTTCCACACTGTAAATTATTTAATTCCATAGTAAACACTGATGCAAAATACTAATTTAGTATCTCCCCCATCTCCTGCGGCTTCACACAAAGGCTGCCTTGCTGATCTTGGAGGAGCCCTATTCTCTCCCTAGTTACCCTTTTGTCCATAATGTATTTGTAAAAACCCGTTGGATTCTCCTTAACTCTGTTTGCCAAAACTATCTCAAGTCCCCTTTTTGCCCACCTGATTTCCCTCTTACATATACTCTTACTGCCTTTATACTCTTCTAAGGATTCATTCGATCTACCCTGTCTATACCTGACATATGCTTCATTCTTTTTCTTAACTAAATCCTCAATTTCTTTAGTCATCCAGTATTCCCTACACCTACTAGCCTTACCTTTCACCCTAACAGTAGTATACTGTCTCTGGATTCTTGTTATCTCATTTCTGAAGGCTTCCCATTTTCCAGCCACCCCTTTACCTACAAACTTCTGCCCTATGTCAGCTTTTGAAAGTTCTTGCCAAATACCATCAAAATTAGCCTCCCTCCAATTTAAGACCATAAGAAATAGGAGTGTAAATAAGGCCATTTGGCCCATCGAGTCCACTCCACCATGACATCATGGCTGATGAGCATTTTAATGCCACTGACCCGTACTCTCCCCATATCCTTTAATTCCTTGCGAGATTAAGTATGTATCAACCTCTACTTTGAAGATATTTAACATGCCGGCTTCCACTGCGCTCCGTGGCAGTGACTTCCACAGGCCCATCACTCTCTGGCTGAAGAAATGTCTCCTCATTTCCATTTTAAATTGACCCCCTGTAATTCTAAGGCTGTGCTCACGAGTCCTAGTATCCCCGCCTGACGGAAACAATTTCCCAGTATCCATCCTTTCTAAGCCATGATTTATCTTGTGAATTTCTATTTGATCTATCCTCAATTTTCTGAAGTCTAACGAATACAATCCTAGGATCCTCAGCCATTCATCGTATGTTAGGCCTACCATTCCAGGGATCATCCTTGTGAATCTCTGCTGGACACGCTCCAGTGCCAGTATGCCCTTCCTGTGGTGAGGGGTCCAAAACTGGACACAGTATTCTAAATGGGGTCTAACCAGAGCTCTCAGTAGCACATCAATGCTTTTACATTCCAACCCTCTTGAAATGAATGACAACATTATATTTGTTTTCTTAACCACGGTCTCTAACCACTACTATCATTTATTGTATCCGTTGCTCCCGATGTGGTCTCCTCTATATTGGGGAGACTGGGCGCCTCCTACCAGAGCGCTTTAGGAAACATCTCCGGGACACCCGCACCAATCAACCACACCGCCCCGTGGCCCAACATTTCAACTCCCCCTCCCACTCTGCCGAGGACATGGAGGTCTTGGGCCTCCTTCACCGCCGCTCCCTCACCACCAGATGCCTGGAGGAAGAATGCCTCATCTTCCGCCTCGGAACACTTCAACCCCAGGGCATCAATGTGGACTTCAACATTTTCCTCATTTCCCCTTCTTCCACCTCACCCTAGTTCCAAACTTCCAGCTCAGCACTGTCCCCATGACTTGTCCAGACTTGTCCTACCTGCCTATCTCCTTTTCGACCTATCCACTCCACCCTTTCCTCCCTGACCTATCACCTTCATCCCCTCCCCCACTCACCTATCATACTCTATGCTACTCTCTCCCCACCCCCACCCTCCTCTAGCTTATCCCTCCACGCTTCAGGCTCTCTGCCTTTATTCCTGATGATGGGCTTTTGCCCGAAACATCAATTTCGCTGCTCCTTGGATGCTGCCTGAACTGCTGTGCTCTTCCAGCACTAATCCAGAATCTGGTTTCCAGCATCTGCAGTCATTATTTTTACCACAGTCTCAACCTGCAAGTCAACCTTTACAGAATCCTGTACAGGAGAAAGTGAGGTCTGCAGATGCTGGAGATCAGAGCTGAAAATGTGTTGCTGGAAAAGCGCAGCAGGTCAGGCAGCATCCATGGAGCAGGAGAATCGATGTTTCGGGCATAAGCCCTTCTTCAGGAATGAGGAAAGTTTGTCCAGCAGGCTAAGATAAAAGGTAGGGAGGAGGGACTTGGGGGAGGGGCGTCGGAAATGTGATAGGTGGAAAGAGGTCAAGGTGAGGGTGATAGGTCAGACTGGGGTGGGGGCGGAGAGGTCAGGAAGAAGATTGAAGGTTAGGAAGGCGGTGCTGAATTCGATGGATTTGACTGAGACAGGGTGGGGGGAGGGGAAATGAGGAAACTGGTGAAATCCGAGTTCATCCCTTGTGGTTGGAGGGTTCCTAGGCGGAAGAAGAGGCGTTCTTCCTCCAACCGTCGTTTTGTTGTGGTCTGACGATGGAGGAGTCCAAAGACCTGCATATCCTTGGTGGAGTGGGAGGGGGAATTGAAACTTTGAGCCACAGGGGATATGTGGAACAATCCATCTTCCACAACTTCACTGGCCCCACCCCCCACCTTTTCCTCCGCTACATCGATGACTGTATCGGCGCCGCCTCGTGCTCCCACGAGGAGGTTGAACAGTTCATCCACTTCACCAACACCTTCCACCCCGACCTCAAATTCACCTGGACAGTCTCAGATTCCTCCCTCCCCTTCCTCGACCTTTCTATTTCTATCTCAGGCGACCAAATCAACACGGACATCTACTACAAACCGACCGACTCCCACAGCTACCTGGACTACACCTCCTCCCATCCTGCCCCCTGTAAAAACGCCATCCCATTCTCCCAATTCGTTCGACTCCGCCGCATCTGCTCCCAGGAGGACCAGTTCCAAAAACGCACAACCCAGATGGCCTCCTTCTTCAAGGACCGCAATTTCCCCACCGACGTGGTCGACGATGCCCTCCACCGCATCTCTTCCACTTCCCGCTCCTCCGCCCTTGAGCCCCGCCCCTCCAACCGCCACCAGGACAGAACCCCACTGGTCCTCACCTACCACCCCACCAATCTCCATGTACAGCGCATCATCCGCCGTCATTTCCGCCACCTCCAAACGGACCCCACCACCAAGGATATATTTCCCTCCCCTCCCCTATCAGCGTTCCGTAAAGACCACTCCCTCCGTGACTCCCTCGTCAGATCCACACCCCCCCACCAACCCAACCTCCACTCCCGGCACCTTCCCCTGCAACCGCAGGAGGTGCAAGACTTGCGCCCACACCTCCCCCCTCACCTCCCTCCAAGGCCCCAAAGGAAACTTCCATATCTGCCACAGATTCACCTGCACCTCCACACATATCATTTATTGCATCCTCTGCACCCGATGTGGCCTCCTCTATATTGGGGAGACAGGCCGGCTACTTGCGGAGTGTTTCAGAGAACACCTCTGGGACACCCGGACCAACCAACCCAACCACCCTGTGGCTCAACATTTCAATTCCCCCTCCCACTCCACCAAGGATATGCAGGTCTTTGGACTCCTCCATTGCCAGACCACAATAACACGACGGTTGGAGGAAGAACGCCTCATCTTCCGCCTAGGAAACCTCCAACCACAAGGGATGAACTTGGATTTCACCAGTTTCCTCATTTCCCCTCCCCCCACCCTGTCTCAGTCAAATCCATCAAACTCAGCACCGCCTTCCTAACCTGCAATCTTCTTCCTGACCTCTCCGCCCCCACCCCAGTCTGACCTATCACCCTCACCTTGACCTCTTTCCACCTATCACATTTCCGACGCCCCTCCCCAAGTCCCTCCTCCATACCTTTTATCTTAGCCTGCTGGACAAACTTTCCTCATTCCTGAAGAAGGGCTTATGCCCGAAACGTCGATTCTCCTGTTCCCTGGATGCTGCCTGACCTGCTGCGCTTTTCCAGCAACACATTTTCAGCTCAGAATCCTGTACAAGCACTCTCAGATCCCTTTGTACTTTGGCTTTATGAATTTTCTCACCGTTTATAAAATAGTCCATGCCTGTGTTATTTTTTCTGAATTGCAAGACCTCGCATTTGCTCACGTCTAATGTCATCAGCCATTTTTTGGACCACTCTCCTAAACTGTCTAAATCTTTCTGCAGCCTTCCCACCTCCCCAGAACTACCTGCTTGTCCACCTAACATCTCATCATCGGCGAACTTCACCAGAAAGCCCCCAGTCTCTTCATCAGGATCATTAATATATAAAATGAATAGCTGCGGCCCCAACACTGAACCCTGCGGGGCACCACTTGTCACCAACTGCCATTCTGAAAAAGAACCCTTTTCTCCCAACTCTTTGCCTTCTGTCAGACAGCCAATCCTCAATCAATTTAGATCTGGTCTATCCTTTTCCATCACTATTTCAAAACTATTTTAGAATTATGGTCGCTGGCCCCAAAGTGCTCCCCCACTGACATCTCAGTCACCTGCCCCGCCTTATTTCCCAAGAGTAGGTCAAGTTTTGCACCACCTCTGTAGTTGGTACATCCACATATTGAATCAGAAAATTTTCTTGTACACACTTAACAAATTCCTCCCCATCTAAACCCTTAGCACTATGGCAGTCCCAGTCTATGTTTGGAAAGTTAAAATCCCCTAGCATAACTTACTCTTTACTCTTACAGATAACTGAGATCGCCTTACAAATTTGTTTCTCAATTTCATTCTGACTATAATACAATCCCAATAAAGTGATCATCCCGTTCTTATTTCTCAGTTCAAGCCAAATAACTTCCCTGGATGCATTTCCAGGAATATCCTCCCTCAGTACAGCTGTAATGTTATCCTTTATCAAAAACGCCACTCCCCCTCCTCTCTTGCCTCTCTTTCTGTCCTTCCTGTAGCATGTGCATCCTGGAACATTAAGCCGCCAGTCCTGTCCATCTATGAGCCACGTTTCTGTAATTGCTATGAAATCCCAGTCCCATGTTCTGAACCATGCCTTGAGTTAATCTGCCTTCCCTGTTTGGGCTCTTGCATTCTCCCTGCCTGTCCTGACTCTTTGCCAGTCTCAGATTGATCTCTATCTCCCTGGGATCCCCCTCTCCTCCCACCTTAATAGTTTAAGTCCTCCTGAGTAGCTCTAGCAAATTTCCTTCCAATTCAGTTGCAAGCTGTCCTTCTTGTACAGGTCACTTCTACCCCAGAGGAGATTCCAATGATCCAAAAATGTGAATCCTTCTCCCATATGCCAACTCCTCAGCCATGCATTCATCCGCTCTATCCTCCTATTCCTCCCCTCACTAGCTCGTAGCACCTGGACTAATCCAGATATTACTACTCTCGGGGATCTCCTTTTAAAATTCCTGCTTAACTCTCTATATTCTCCCTTCAGGATTTCAAACTTTTCCCTTCCTACTTCATTGTTTCCAATGTGTACAATGACCTCCTGCTTGTCCCTATCCCCCTTGAGAACATTCTGCACCCTCTCTGAGACATCCTTGATCCTGGCACCAGGGAGGCAACACACCATTCTCATTTTTTGCTGTTGGCCACAGAAACATCTGTCTGTGCCTCGGACTAGAGAGTCCCCTAACACAATTGATCTCTTGGAACCCAGCGTACCCCTGATTGCATTAGAGCCAGTCTCAATACCAGAAACTTGGCTATTTGTGCTACATTCCCTTGAGAATCCATCACCCCCTACATTTTCCAAAACAGCATACTTGCATGAAATGGGGATAGCCACAGAAGACTCCTGCACTACCTGCCTACCTCTCTTATGTTTCCTGGAGTTAACCCATCTATGTGACTGTATCTGCAACTTTTCTCCCTTCCTATAACTGCCATCCATCACATCCATTTGCTATTGTAAATTCCTCATTGCCACTAACTGTCTCTCCAATCAATCCATTTGATCTGATAGGATTCACAACCAATAGCATGTATTGCATATATAATCCTCAGTAACATGTCAACTCTCCCTAAACTCCCACCTCTGACAAGAAGAGCATATCACTCTATTAAAGGCCATTTTTGTTTCTTTCAATGTATAGACCCAGAAAACAGCACTATCTTACTCCTCGAAAAAACAACACTTACCCAGGCTAACTTAATACTTGTGGCTTATATTTTTAAGTTTAATCAAGTGACATATCTCAATAAACATATAATCAAGAAAGAACCCACTCAACTCACTACTGTAGACTTTTTGTAAGGCCATGCCTAATAATATTCACGTATCTGTTTCTGTGCTGTGACCTCTACCAAACAGGTTCCTCCAAGATTAGTTGTGAATTTCACTGTTTGTTAATTTTCCCAGATTAAATACGATGTCCAGCGATGCATGAATTCAACAGCAAAGGCAGTAACTGCACAGGTTCACTGCTGTGTCAGTTAGCAGTCTGGGTTTTTTCTCATACACTGATCTCACTATGTGCTGCCTTTGCTTGTTCCTCTCCCTGTTAAAAGTGCTGTTATTTTGACTTTTTTTTCTCCAAAGTTCCAAAAGAACACAATAGCATATTTGGTATTGTGGATAAGCAGTGTCCATGTACATAGATTCCTGAAAGTTGCCACCCTGGAGATGTTAAGAAGGTTTTTGGTGTGATCGCTTTTATTTCTACAGGAATTGAGTTTTGGAGCCACAAGGTCATTCTGCAGCTGTGCAAAACTCTCGTGCGGCCAGTATATGGAATATTGCATACAGTCCTGGTCACCGCATTATAGGAGCAATGTGGAAGCTTTGGAAAGGGTTATGAAGAGGTTTACTAGGATGTTGCCTGGTATGGAGGGAAAGTCTTATGAGGGAAGGCTGAGGGATTTGAGGTTGTTTTTGTTTGAAAGAAGAAGGTTGAGATATGACTTAATTGAAACATTTAAGATACTCAGAGGGTTAGAAAGGGTGGATAGTTAGAGCCTTTTTCCTCAAATGGTGATGGCTAGCACAAGCTTTAAATTGAAGGGTGATAGATATAGGACAGATGTCAGAGGTAGTTTCTTTACTCAGAGAGTAGTAGGGGCATGGAATGCACTGCCTGAAACAGTAGTAGACTCGCCAACTTTAAGGGCAGTTAAATGGTCACTGGATAGCCACATGAATGAAAATGTAATTGTGTAGGATCGATAGGTTTCAGATTGGTCCCACAGGTTGGTGCAACATCGAGGACCGAAGGGCCTGTACTGTGCTGTAATATTCTATGTTCTAAGTTCTATATGTACCCTCGAACTTTGTGGAAGTTAGAGAAGTGATTTCTGGGCCACTTGCTGAGATATTTGTTTCATTGATATCCACAAGTGACATGGAAGACTGGAAGTTGGCTAATATAATGCCATTATTTAAGAAAGTGGTATGGAAAAGCTAGAGAACGATAGATCAGTGAACCTGATGGCAGTGGTGGGTATGTTGTTGGAGAAGATTCTGAGGGACAGGATTTTGCTGTGCATGGGAAATCACGCACTAACTTGACTGAGTTATTTGAAGGAGTGACAAAGAAGATTGATGAAGGCAGAGCAGTGAAGATTTTCTCTTTGAAATTCAGCAAAGCATTGAACAAGTTTCCACATGGCAAACTGATCACATGGAATCCAGAGAGAGCTAGCCTTTTGATAAAAATAAATGCTCGAACATAGGAAAATGAGGTTGCTGATGGAGGTTGTTTTTTCAGACAAGAAGCCTGAGACCAGAAGCATGCCTTAAGGCCTGGTACTGGGCTAACTGTTTTTTGTCATTCGTAAATGATTTGAAAATTAATATAGGAGGGAAAGTGAGTAGGTTTGCAGATTACACCAAAATTGGTGGTGCAGTGGACGGTGAAGAAAGTTATTCTCAGGGTACAGTGGGATCTTGATCAGATGGGTCAATTCGCTGAGGAGTGGCAGATGGAGTTAACTTTAGATAAATGTGAGATGTTGCGTTTTAGTAAGGCAAATCGAGGCAAGACTTATAGGTGGGGTTCTGGGTAATGTTGCCAAACACAGAGACCTCTATAGGAATCGTAGAATCCCTACAGTGCAGAAACAGGCCATTCAAGCCCATTAAATCCACACCGACTCTCTGAAGAGCATTCCACCACACACACTTCAACCGATGTCTGTAATGCTGCATTTCCCACAGTCAACCCGCACATTCCTGGGTACTACAGACAGGTTAGCATGGCCTATCCACCTAACCTGTACAACTTTGGGTTGTAGGAGGAAACAGGGGTACCTAAAAGAAACCCACACAGACACAGAGAATGTGCAAACTCCACAAAAACAATTGCCGATGGTGGAATTGAACCTGGATCCACAGTGCTGTAAGGCAAAGGTACGAAGCACTGATTCACCATGCTTCTCCAATGAGCAGCTAAGAGTGCCTGCATTCTCCCACTTTCTCCTGATCTGTCATCCCAGTTCTGATGATATTGAATTCAGTGGCATACCTTCGACATGAGCTCCTTTGCCTTCACTCGAGGATTTTTCACCCACTCCCCCAAACTCTGATAGACAGGGCCTTCAGCTGTAACTGAAACATTTCCTGCGCCACTGCCCTTACCACTTCTCCTTCTTCCCAGATCAAGTTGCTAATTAATATTGCAGTATGGAAAATACTTGCCTATCTAAAATAAAGCAAGGAGATCTGAAACTATTCTGATGAAGAGTTGAGGATTTGAAATGTGATCTCTGCTTATTTCCTTCAGATGCCATCAGACTCATTGAGTTTCACTGGCTATTTCTGTACTGGCACACTAATTTCCTGTTTATGACATGCACAACATCTGCCCTATCGTTTAGTCTTCGATATAAAAATCTCACCAGTACTTGCTGTTTCTGAGCTCCAGCCAAAGTGTTTCTGTAGAATCTCTGTGATGTGGGCTGCAGCGAGATTAATGTTAGATTGAACAAGATATTTGTTGAGGTCTTTCTTGATGCTAAAATGATCTCGCTGCTTGTTCATTCTTCTCAAGGGGGATGGTGAATTCGTCACTGGGTCTTCCCTTACACTGGTGGAATGTTGAAAGATGGTGATCTCCCTACAATGCTGGTGTTGTGTGATTTTTAACTTTGTACACCTCAGTCCAAAACCGGCATCTCCAAATCATGTGTATTTTTCCAAATAGCTAAGTCTACTGTAACCTGGGTTCCAACTTCAGAGCAGTTCTGCTTGTGCACCTCTGCACCAAGAGGAGCTCCATGCCCATGCCCACAACGTGGATTCGGTTAGTACAGCAATTTCTCCCAGAGACCTCTGTGTAGGCTCAATATCAGAGGCTGTAAGGGTAGCGCTGCATGGACTGTGTTTGTTCCAGCTGAGTTTGGTGAGTTCCACTCAGCCTCGCAGTGAAAAGTTCTACCCAACTCAAATCAACTTGCACTTTGCATACAAAAACAAGATAAAGCCAATACCTTGATCATTTGATTTCATACTTCAAAAAACACCATCACCATCCCTGGATCTTTCCTGTCCTACCGGCAAGACAGAACCACCAGTGGTATTCGCAACGTATTATACAGTTAGGATATGAGTTTCCCAACATTGCACCCAGAACCCAAGAAATCTCATGGTAACAGGCCAAAGGTGGTCAAAGAAATAGCCTGACGATGGAAATCTACTGCTCTCTACACCATCCCTCAAATCATTGTCCCTCAATGTTGAAAATAAATTGGAGGAAGCACTGCAGGTGGCATAGGCACAGAACATACTCTGGGTGTGGTCTTTCAATGTCCGTCACCAAGCATGTCTCCACAGGCCCACCACTGACTGAGCAGCCAGATAGTGGGAAGTGATGGGTGAACCAACTAGAGGGAAACATTCTCATCAAACACCTTGTACAGATGTATCTGACCGAACTGTATCGGTACGAACACACAGTGCACAATCCTGGCGAAGGAAATGTCTCCTCCTCATACTATGGATCAGAGCAGACCAGACCCTCTCAAAGTGTTTGAAGAAGGTAGCCCAGGCCTTAAACTTCCTCTTATTTTAAAGGCAGATGTGAAGTGGGTGTTCCAGAATGTGATGCAACTGCTCAAATCACTCAGCTTTAAACAGAACATAATTTATTTAAACTTTGCAGTTGAAACATGAACAAAAGAAGAACTTTAGAATAACTTAACAATTTGAAAATTGAAGCAACTACTCAGTAATTAACTGGTCCCATATAGTAACATCCCATAAACACATCCTGGGCAAAAAGATATTTCAAACATAGAATCTTATGGGAAGTATTCCAATCCAGGAGGGAAAAACAACAAGAGAGATTTCAGAGAGAGTCAGTTAGGAATCATTTAGTGAAACTTGCAACCATTCTGGCTCTCAAACACCTTGTAAATGCTACAGCTAAAACTACTCTAGAAAGCCTGACTGGTAGAACTGGCTGTTCCCCTTCCACTGTTAAGCTGTTTAAATAAACATTATGGGACCTCTGCCTTTACAACCTTTCTTCAAAAAAACAGCCAGGGCAAAATAACCATTTTAAAGTGACAGCATCGTCACACATACATTGAAGATACTGTGTTACATTGCACTACCTCCTGCGAAGTATGGCATACTTTTAAACGATTGAACAAATTAAAACTCACCATCAAACTAGCGCACAAGTTGGGTGCAGTGGTAGTTTGGCACACTGACCTCTACACTGTTGAAGCCAGGTGACAACTCGAAGACACCTCCTCCTATCGCTCCCCCCATCGCCCTTCACCATGACCTCACCCCCCCCCCCCCCCCATTACCACACCATACACAAACTCATCACCCCAGGGGAACTCCCACCCACAGAATCCAACCCCATAGTTCAGGAAGCCTACATCGCCCGATTCTACCTCCTACTCAAGATCCACAAACCTGACCACCCTGGCTGACCCATCGTCACAGCCTGGTCCTGTCCCACCACACGGTGGCTCAGTGGTTAGCACTGCTGCCTCACAGCACCAGGGTCCCAGGTTTGATTCCAGCCTCGGGTGTCTGTGTGGAGTTTGCACATTCTTCCCATGTCTGCGTGGGTTTCCTCCGGGTGCTCCGGTTTCCTCCCACAGTACAAAGATGTGCAGGTTAGGTGAATTGGCCATGCTAAATTGCCCATAGTATTCGGTGCATTAGTCAGAGGGAATTGGGTCTGGGTGGGTTCCTCTTCGGAGGGTGGGTGTGGACTTGTTGGGCTGAAGGGCCTGTTTCCACACTGTCGGGAATCTAATCTAATCTAATCTCATATAATCTGCATCTACCTCGATACTGTCCTATACCCCAGGTTGAGGAACTCCCCACATACGTTCGGGACACCAGCCATGCCCTCCACCTCCTCCAAGACTTCTGTTTCCCTGGTCCCCAATGCCTCATCTTCACCATGGATATCCAATCCCTCTACATCTCCATCCGCCATGACCAGAGCCTCCAAGCTCTCCGTTTCTTCCTCTTCCAACGTCCCCACCAGTACCCTTCCACTGACACTCTCATTCGTTTGGCTGAACTGGTCTTCACCCTCAATAATTTCTCCTTCGAATCCTCCCACTTCCTCCAGATGAAAGGTGTAGCCATGGTCATCCGTATGGGACCCAGCTATGCCTGTCTTTTGTCAGCTATGTAGAGCAGTCTATCTTCCGCAGTTACGCTAGCACCATTCCCCCCCTTTTCCGCCATTACATTGATGACTGCATCGACGCCACTTCGTGCTTCCATGAGGAGGTTGAACAGTTCATCAACTTCACCAACACATTTCACCCTGACCTTAAATTCACCTGGACCATCTCTGACACCTCCCTCCCCTTCCTGGACCTCTCCATCTCCATCAATGATGATCGACTCAACCCTGACATTTTCTACAAACCCACCGACTCCCACAGCTACCTGGATTACACCTCCTCCCACCCTGCCTCCTGCAAAAATGTTATCCCCTATTCCCAAATCCTCCGCCTCAGCCTCATCTGCTCCCAGGAGCACCAGTTCCACCACAGAACACACCAGATGGCCTCCTTCTTTAAAGACCAAAATTTCCCCTCCCACGTGCTTGAAGATGCCCTCCACTCCCTGTATCTCTGCCCTTGAACCCCAACTGCAACAAGGACAGAACCCCCGGTCCTCATCTCCCACCCTAATAATCTCCGTATACGTTGCATCATCCGCTGACATTTCCACCAGCTGCAAATTGACCCCACCACCAGAAATATATTTCCCTCCCCACCCCTATCCACTTTCCGTAAAGACTGTTCCTTCCATAACTACCTGGTCAGGTCTATGTCCCCTAACAGCCCACCCTCCTCTCCAGGCACCTTCCCCTGCCACCGCAGAAATTGCAAAACCTGCACCCACACCTCTCCCCTCACCTCTGCCCAAGTCCTCAAAGTAGCCTTCTGCATCCATCAAAGTTTCACCTGCACTTCCACACATGTCATTTACTGTATTCATTGTTCCTGATGCGGTCTCCTCTACACTGGGGAGACTGGATGCCTCATCAAAGTGTGCTTCAGAGAACATCTCCGGGACATCCACACAAATCAACCCCACCGCCCCATGGCGGAGCATTTCAACTCTCCATCCCATTCTGTCGAGGATGTGAAGGTCCTGGGCCTCCTCCATCGCCACTCCCGTACCACCTGACACCTGGAGGAAGAATGCCTCATCTTCTGCCTTGGAACCCTTCAAACCCAGCGCACCAATGTGTACTTCACCAGTTTCTTTATTTCCCCTCCCCCCACCTTACCCCAGTTCCAACCTTCCAGCTCAGCACAGTCCTCATGACCTGTTGCACCTGTCCATCTTCTTTCCCACCTATTAACTCCACCCTCCTCTCCGACCTATCATCTTTACTCCCACCTCCATCCACCGATCGCACTCTTAGCAACCTTATCCTAGCCCCACCCCTTCCAATTATCTCTCCACCCCCGAGGGTCCCAGCCTCATTCCTGATGAAGGGCTTCTCCCCGAAATGTTGATTTTCCTGTTCCTTGGATGCTCCCTGACCTGCTGTGCTTTTTCAGCACTACTCTAATCTTGACTCTAATCTCCAGCTTCTGCAGAACTCACTTTCGCCAATTTAAAACTGGGCAGCCATGAGGCAGTGTGGGCCATCAGCAGCTGCAGTATGAATGGCCTTCCCTCCATCATAAAGTCAGAACTGGACTGTTCACTGATGGTTCCAAAATGGTCAGCATCATTCACAACTACACTCATACTGAAGCAGTTTATTCAGTCCATTAAGAGATTTAAATAGGAATAGAATGATGTCGCTCATCCATTCAACCCTGTTAATGAGCCATTGGAGCATTGTTTTTAATCTCTCAAGTCTGCTGGGAATGGAAAGGACTATTCAGCCTTTCAAAGCTGCTAAACAGGAGGAGTGGTTCATGAGCTGGAAGCAGGAACAAATGAGGGATAAATAAATCTTTATGACTTTAACAAAAATTAACAATTACAGTGAGAATGTGACCAGTGCTGACTGTTATATATCAGGCCAGACCCACTCAAAATCTTTTAAGAATTAGCCTAGACCCGAACGTTTTCTTATTATAAAGGCAGATATGACGTGGTTGTTCCAGGTCTGATGCAACTGGTCAAACTACTGGCTTTAAGGAAAACAAAATTTATCTAAATACTACAGTTGAAACACGAACAGAAGAAAGCTAAATTTTATAAGTTAGCTACTGGAAACTTAAACAACCCGATTCAGTAACTACCACTAACTAACTGCTCCAATACAGTAACATCCCATAAACACACACCTTGAAAAAATGTAAATACAGGCATTGACTTTTACAGGCAGGAGGGAACAACTTCCAGAGAGAGAGACTTCAATAGACAGTCAGAGGAACACTTTAATGACATATGTAACTTCTTTGGACACCAACATAAAGTCGTAGAGTCATAGAGATGTACAGCACAAAAATAAATCCTTTGGTCCAACTCGTCCATGCCGAATAGTTATCCCAACCTAACCTAGTTCCACTTGCCAGCACCCAGTTCATAACCCTCCAAACTTTTCCTGTTCTTCTACCCATTGAGATGCCTTTTAAATGTTGCAATTGTACCAGCGTCCATCACATCCTCTGGCAGCTCATTCCATACACGTACCACCCTCTGCGTGAAAATGTTGCCCCTTAGGTCTCTTTTATATCTTTCCCCTCTCACACTAAACCTATGCCCTCTAGTTTTGGACTCCCCAACCCCAGGGAGTCCAGAAAAGACAGGGGAAATACTTTGTCTATTTATCCTATCCATGCCCCTCATAATTTTGTAAACCTCTATAAGGTCACCCCTCAGCCTCCGACACTCCAGGGAAAACAGCCCCAACCTGTTCAGCCTCTCCCTGTAGCTCAGATCCTCCAACCCTGGCAACATCCCTGTAAATCTTTTCTGAACCCTTTCAGGTTTCACAACATCTTTTCCAATAGGAAGGAGACCAGAATTGCATGCAATATTCCAGCAGTGGCCTAACCAATGTCCTGTACAGCCGCAACATGACCTCCCAACTCCTGTACTCAATACTCTGACCAATAAAGGAAAGCATACCAAACGCCTTCCTCACTATCCTATCTACCTGCGATTCCACTTTCAAGGAGTTATGAATCTGCACTCCAAGGTCTCTTTGTTTAGCAACACTCCCTAGGACCTTACCATTAAGTGTATAAGTCCTGCTAAGATTTGCTTTCCCAAAATGCAGCACCTCGCATTTATTTGAATTAAACTCCATCTGCCACTTCTCGGCCCATTGGCCCATTTGGTCCAGATCCTGTTGTAATCTGAGGTAACCCTCTTCGCTGTCCACCACACCTCCAATTTTGGTGTCATCTGCAAACTTACTAACTGTACCTCTTATGCTCGCATCAAAATCATTTATGTAAATGACAACAAGTAGAGGACCCAGCACCGATCCTTGTGGCACTCCACTGGTCACTGGCCTCCAGTCTGAAAAACAACCCTCCACCACCACCCTAAATCTTCTACCTTTGAGCCAGTTCTGTATCCAGATAGCTCGTTCTCCCTGTATTCCATGAAATCTAACCTTGCTAATCAGTCTCCCATGGGGAACCTTGTCGAATGCCTTACTGAAGTCCATAAAGGTCACATCTACTGCTCTGCCCTCATCAATCTTCTTTGTTACTTCTTCAAAAAACTCAATCAAGTTCGTGAGACATGATTTCCCAATCACAAAGCCATGTTGACTATCCCGAATCAGTCCTTGTCTTTCTAAATATATGTACATCCTGTCCCTCAGGATTCCCTCCAACAACTTGCCCACCACCAAGGTCAGGCTCACCATCTATAGTTCCCTAGCTTGTCTTTACCACCCTTCTTAAACAGTGGCACCATGTTAGCCAACCTCCAGTCTTCCAGCACCTCACCTGTGACTATTGATGATACAAATATCTCACTTCTCTAGTTTCCCATAGAGTTCTTGGTCCTGGGGTTTATCCAATGATCAGGTCCTGGGGATTTATCCACTTTTAACCATTTCAAGACATCAAGCAGTTCCTCCTCTATAATCTGGACTTTTTGCAAGATGTCACCATCTATTTCCCTACAGTCTATATCTTCCATATCCTTTTTCACAGTAAATACTGATGCAAAATATTCATTTAGTATCTCCCCCATTTTCTGTGGCTCCACACAAAGGTCGCCTTGCTGATCTTTGAGGGGCCCTATTCTCTCCCTAGTTACCCTTTTGTCCTTAATATATTTGCAAAAACCCTTTGGATTCTCCTTAATTCTATTTGTCAAAGCTATCTCATGTCCCTGTTTTGCCCACCTGATTTCCCTCTTAAGTATACTCCTACTTTCTTTATACTCTGCTAAGGATTCACTTGATCTATCCTGTCTATACCTGACATATGCTTCCTTCTTTTTCTTAACCAAACCCTCAATTTCTTTAGTCATCCAGCATTCCCTATACCTACCAGCCTTCCCTTTCACCCTGACAGGAATATGCTTTCTCTGGATTCTTGTTATCTCATTTCTGAAGGCTTCCCATTTTCCAGCCGCCCCTTTACCTGCGAACATCTGCCTCCAATCAGCTTTCGAAAGTTCTTGCCTAATACCGTCAAAATTGGCTTTTCTCCAGTTTAGAACTTCAACTTTTAGATCTGGTCTGTCCTTTTCCTTTTCCATCACTATTTTAAAATGAATAGAATTATGGTCGCTGGCCCCAAAGTGCTCCCCCACTGACGCCTCAGTCACCTACCCTGCCTTATTTCCCAAGAGTAGGTCAGGTTTTGCACCTTCTCTAGTCGATACATCCACATACTGAATCAGAAAATTGTCTTGTACACACTTAAGAAATTCCTCTCCATTTAAACCTTTAACACTATGGCAGTCCTAGTCTATGTTTGGAAACTTAAAATCCCCTACCATAACTACCCTATTATTCTTACACTTAGCTGAGATCTCCTTACAAGTTTGTTTCTCAATTTCCATCTGACTTTTGGAGGGGGGGTCTATAATACAATCCCAATAAGGTGATCATCCCTTTCTTATTTCTCAGTTCCACCCAAATAACTTCCTCTATGTATTTCCAGGAATATCCTCCCTCAGTACAGCTGTAATGCTATCCCTTATCAAAAATGCCACTCCCCCTCCTCTCTTGCCTCCCTTTCTATCCTTCTCATAGCGTTTGTATCCTGGAACATTAAGCTGCCAGTCCTGCCCATCCCTGAGCCATGTTTCTGTGATTGCTATGATATCCCAGTCCCATGTTCCTAACCATGCCCTGAGTTCATCTGCCTTCCCTGTTAGGCCTCTTGCATTGAAATAAATGCAGTTTAATTTGTTACTCCTACCTTGTCCCTGCCTGCCCTGACTGTTTGACTCACTTCTGTTCTCAGCTGTACCCATCTCAGATTGATCTCTTTCCTCACTATCTCCCTGGATCCCACCTCCCCCACCTTACTAGTTTAAATCCTCCCAAGCAATTCTAGCAAATTTCCCTGCCAGTTTGTTAGTCCCCTTCAAATTTAGGTGCAATCCATCCTTCTTGTACAGGTCACTTCTACCCCAAAAGAGATTCCAATGATCCAAAAATGTGAATCCTTCTCCCATACACCAGCTCCTCAGCCATGCATTTGTCTGCTCTATCCTCCTATTCCTGCCCTCACTAGCTCGTAGCACTGGGATTAATCCAGATATTACTACTCTTGAGGCCCTCCTCTTTAAATTTCTGCCTAACTCTCTGTAATCTCCCTTCTTTCCAATAACAGAACATAAGAACATAAGAAATAAGAGCAGAAGCCTGCCTGTCATTCAATAAGAATATGGCTGATCTGCTCCAGGGCTCAACACCAACTTCCTGCCAACTCCTTGTATCCCTCAACTCGCCAATATGTCGAAAACCCATCTACATTGTCTACCAATTCCTTCAAGTGCTCTAGCCTCCACAACTCTCTGGTTAGGGAATTCCAGACATTTCTTTGGAACTCAGTTTTAAATTGATGTCCCTTATTCTGTATCTCTGTTCGAGCGTCCGCCCAAGAATGTAAACATCATCCCAATATCTACATTGTCAAGCCCTTTCTTTATCTTCTATGTTTCAGTAATATCAGCGCTCATCATTTCAACAACAATTAATAAATGGTTATTTTAGGCGTTCATGATAGGTCGACAGATTCATCCCAGGAATCAGTCTAGGTATTTGTTCAATGCACAGGAACGTCCTAATCCTTTGTAAGTAGCTAATGTAATAGGGTTAATACTTGTGGCACTCCAGTAAATACATCTTTTTAATCTGATCAAGTCACATTCATTCCCACTCTTCATCTTCTGTGTTGTTCAATCCTCAGTCCATGCTAATGTGTTTGGCCACATGGTGGCTCAGTGAGATTCTATGATTATAGAACAAAGAACAAAGAACAAAGACAATGTACAGCTCAGGAACAGGCCCTTCGGCCCTCCAAGCCTGTGCTGCTCCAAATCCACTGTCTAAACCTATCGCCCAATTCCTAAGGATCTGCATCCCTCTGCTCCCAACCTACTCATGCATCTGTCTAGACATACATAAATGAATGTAGGTTTGCTTGCTGAGCTGGAAGGTTCAATTTCAGATGTTTTGTCACCATACTAGGTAAAATCTTCAGTGAGCCTCCGGACAAAGCACTGCTGACGATTCCTCCTTTCTATTTATATGTTTGCGTTTCTTTGGGCTGGCGATGTCATTTCCTGTGATGATGTCATTTCCTACAGGGAAGTCATTTCCTGTTCTTTTTCTCAGGGAATGGTAAATGGGGTCCAAGTCAATGTGTTTGTTGATAGAGTTCTGGTTGGAATGCCATGTGTCTCTGTTTGGCTTGTCTGAGGATTGATGTGTCATCCCAATTGAAGTGGTGGCCTTCCTTATCTGTACGTAAGGATACTAGTGAGAGAGTATTGACTTGAACATATTGACTTGGACCCCCATCAGGAATCATCAGCAGAGACTCACTGAAGATGTTACCTAGTATGGTGATGAAACGTCTGAAAATGAACCTTCCAGCTCTGTGAGAAAAACTACATCCAGAACCTCAACCTGAGCTACAAATCTTCACACCTTAAATGAATCTACCGTGCCTGCCTTTACTATCTCTGCTGGCAATGTATTCCAAGCACCTACCACCCTCTGTGTGAAGTACATTCCATGGGTATCTCCCTTAAACTTTTCACCTATCACCTTGAAAGCGTGACCTTTCGTTATTGAATCCCTCGCCTTGGGAAAAAGTTTCTTGCTATCCACCCTGTCTACACCCTTCATGATTTTGTAGACCTCAATCAGGTCCCCCTTCAATCTCCTTTTTTTCTAATGAAAACAATTTTAACCTACTCAACCTCTCTTCATAGCTACCACCTTCCATACAAGAAAACCTTCTCTGCTCCCCCTGCAAAGCATCCACATCCTTTTGGTAATGTGGCGACCAGAACTGTACACAATATCCTAAATGTGGCCGAACCAAAGTCTTGTGCAATTTTAACATGACCTGCCAGCGCTTATACTCAATACCCCATCTGATGAAGGCAAGCATACCATATGCCTTCTTGACCACTCTATCCACCTGTGCAGCTACCTTCAGGGTACAATGGACTTGAACTCCCAGATCTCTCTGCTCATCAACTTTTCCCAAGGCTTTTCCATTTACAGTATAGTTCACTCTAGAATGAGACTTCCCAAAATGCATCACCTCACATTTGCCTGGATTGAACTCCATCTGCCACTTCTCTGCCCAACTCTCCAGCCTATCTATATTCTCTTTTATTATCTGTCAGTTCCCTGTTCTTTCTGCGACTCTGTCAATTTTTGTGTACAAATTCATTGGTTCTGAACCTACATAAGGCTGGCATCACTGACACTACAGAGCTCTTCATCATGGTCAGGGAGACACATTCATTTTAAACACAGAAGATGGAAGGAAAATGTTCAGATGAATATGCTGAAGTGTTTTGAGATTGTGACAAATTGGAGACATGACACCTCAGAAGAATAGGAATATTACAATGGAAGTGTTACTACAGCAGAAACTACAGTAGGTTACTGAGTAGAGGGATGATGAATGAACGAGGCTTGTGTGAATTGGGGGACAGGCAACAGAATTGCATTGCAGATACTGCAGTTCTCCTGGCATGCTGTATACCACAGCAGCAGCAGAAGCAGAATTGTATTCAATGAAGTTCAGTAAGTTCTTTCACTGGATTATCCCTCAGTCTACTATTTCTTTCAAGTGGATCTATGGTTCAGTGACAAGTGTGGGTGAACATGCCAGGGTTAGAACCATGTTAATCTAAAACTGATGACAATCCTGTTAAAGCTATCACACTTAACTGCTTGCATTCCAAGCAGCAGAAAAAAAATCTGATAGAAGAGGCAAAATGATGTCTAAGATCTGCAGTGTTGCCACATTCAGTCATGAATGGTGATGGAGTATTAAACAAGTCACTGGAGGAGAGGGCTCCATAAATACCCCAGTTTTAATTAATGGACAGTGCAGCAAAAGTCAAAAATGTAGTATCTGCACCATCCTTAGACAGAAGTATTGAGTCGATGAATCACCTCACCCTCATCATGATGGCTACAGAATCACAAATGCCCATCTGCAATCAATCTGATTCAATGCACGTGACATGAAGAAACAGCAGAACACAATGGATACGACAAAAGCAATGGGCCCTGATACCATTCCTGCGATTCAACTGGGGAATCCGTATCATTCTAACTCCAACTCTGAAATCTCCCTGACAATGTTCAAAATTGTTTAACTATGTTCAGTTCCCTAAAATGGGAATAATTACAATATGACCAATTGCCACACCCTCCATCTCATCACTATAGTCAAATTGTTGGAAGTTATTTTTGACAGAGCTGTCAAGCAGTAGAGAAGTAACTTGCTCAGTGTGGTTTCTACTAGTTCCCCATGTGGAAATAGTGCTGTTGTGGAACTGTTACTGGTTACTGATCCAGAGGAACAGGTTCATGCTCTGATATCTGGTGGAAATTAATAACAATGAATAAAATATTGAGATCCCAAAGCTGATGTCAGTAATCGAAACCAATGTCAATTGTAAATTCTCATTTGCTTCACCAATGCACTTTCAGGAAGCAAATCTACCATGTTTTACTGATCTGGCCTAAAGTGACTGCCTACACACAAACATGTGATGCACTCTTCATTGGACTCTGAAATAGCCAAACAAGATGCTCAATTGTTTCAAACTGCTCCAATGGCTTAAAGAATGGAACTAGACAGAACACCCCGCAGCAGCCTTGGTATCCAAAGTAGAGCCAGGCAACACAGTCCTATCGAACCTTGTAGAAACCTTCTTCCTAACAGCTGACAGTGTGACTACATTTACAGAGCGTTCCCAAAAACTACATAAAAACATTGGCACGTAAGTAGTTCACTTAATCCCTTAAGCCTCTACCTACTCGAGTTCAGGGCCGAAGTCCCCTCAATGCACTTTTACCACACAATGTACATATCCCTTAATGTGATTAGCCACCAGAAAAATATAAAATAGGAACTGCAGTAATCCCTTCAGTACATCGATGTTCCCCCCCTATTCAATATAATGATGACTGATTATCTATCTGCACAGCATATGCCTAGTCTCTCCTCATCCCTTTAGTGCTTGGAAATCCTGATTTATATTCTGTGCCTTGTTTAACACAGTCTTGTGTGGTAAAGACTTCTCAAGGTTCACCAGTTTCTTAATGCAGCCATTTATTTTCATCTCAATAAGAGTGGCCTGCTTGTATCTAATACTGTGGCCCCTTGATTTAGATGTCCCAACCAGGGGAATTATCATTCCTGCTTCCAATCCATCTCACCCTATCAGAGATTTATATATTTCACTGAGGTTTCCACTCATTTCCCTAAACCTCAGGGGGCACAGCCCCAGCCGACTTAAAAGTCTGCTAACACAACAAGAGCCTGTTATCCCCAAGATTAGTCTGGTCATCCTTCACTGCACACCCTCAATATCAGGTTTGTCCTCTTTTAGATAAGGAGACCAAATCTGTGCACATAACTACACAATGTTCAAGATGAGGCCCCACCAGGCCCCTGTACAGCTGTAGTAAGACAGCCTTACTCCTGAACTCAAAGCCGTTGAAATGAAGTTCATATCATCATTTATCTTCCTAACTGCTTTCTGCTCCCACAATATTGTATTCAGTGAGTGATGTACACTGAATCCAGATCATTTTCAATGTAACTGCTAACCACTTGGCAGGGCTATGTACAATGTTCGATATACCAATGCCATTCCCAATATTGGCTTAAAGTATTAGAAGACGCTGGTATGTGTGGACCGCAGCGGTCTGCGTAAAGTAAACAAAGAAAAGAGCATAAGTCCCAATATAGATCAACATTTTTCACCAATCCCTTTTCAAATGGTCGCCTGGCATTTTATTTTTCCCACCCAAATGCACAAAATCACATCTATCCACATTGCTGTTCACGTGCCACGTATGTGCCCATTCACTTCACTCGTCTCAATCATTATGGATCTTTTTATATCCTTATCAACGAATTAATCACATAATGTTTGCAAAGTCAAACCACAATCCATCAGAGTCACCTTAGTTTTATGAAGGATAAATCATGCTCGAATTATTTGCTTGAGCTCTTTAAAGTTGGAACAGGCAAGGTGGATAATGGGGGTCCTGGAGATGTAATTGATCTGGACATGCAGAAGGCATTAAATGAGGTGCTGCATAAAATATTAATCTGTGAAGTAAAAGCTCATGGGGTTATCAGGAATTTATTATCCCATTTGGATGACTGGTAAAACAGCAACATGCAGTGAGATAGAACAGCGAGTGTAGCTTTCTGGTTAGTAACTTTTGGCATGCTTTAAAATTCAGTTCTCAGGCCCCAACTATTTGCAATAAATTTGCAATTATTTACTTGAAGGGCCGGGAAAAAATCAGAAGACACTAATATGGTTGATAAAGTTCATTACAACAAAGATGTAAGAAATTTACAAGTGGATATGGATAAGTTTGGTGGATGGACCAAAATTTGGCAGTGAAATATAACAGACAAATATGAAACAATGGTCAGCAGAATAGAAAAAAAACTTTACATCTAAATGGAGAGAAATTTTAGAGTACTTGGATGTGGAGTGATCTGGGTGTCCTTGTACGTATCACAGAAAACCCTTGTGCAGCTACAGTAGTTAATAATTAAAGCAAGTGCAATTTCAGCATTTATTTCTAAAAGAACAGACAGTACAGTTGAGATGTGTTGCTGAAACGATACAAGGCATTAGTGAGATTGCAACTGGAATAATGTGTACAGTTTTGGGGCCATGACTGGAGGAAGGATGTAGATGTTTTGGAAGCAACTCGGAACAAATTCACTACAATGATTTCAAGATGAGGATTCAGTCTTATGGAGAGTGATTGAACAATTCATGCCTTTACTCTGTGGTGTTTAGAAGAATGAGAGCAGATTTCATTGAAATGTGTAAGATGCTAAACATGATTACTAATGTAAATGCAGAGTCGATATTGCCTCATGTGGGGCCACCCAGAACAAGGGGTCATAGTGTTAGGACAATCAGAGCAGACTTAAAACAGGCAGAGGAGAACTTAGCTCACTCAAAGTGTTGTGAATCTGTGTAGTGCACTACCACTGAGCGCAAAGGATACAGAAATATTCAATAAATAAAGAGTTGTGGAGAATAGGCTGGAAAGTGAAACTGAGGCGAAGATAAGATCAGCTATGTTCATATTAAATAGTGGAACAGTCTCGAGGGGCTGAATTACAGACTGATGCTCCTCATTCTTAGTCGGTCCTTCGAATATGCTGCACAGGAATGGGGGAGAGGCTGTTTATCAAACAGGAAGCAGGCATTTGGGATAAACCTCTTTTAATTAGTTTGACAGAACACAACCAGTAATGACACACAGTGACCAGTGCTGGGTTGTCAACTATTTACAATCTATATCAATGATTTGGAGGAGTGCAACAAATACACTGTAACTATGTTTGGCGATGAAACTAAAATAAGCAGGAAATCAAATTATCAAAAAATGTATGACAGACTGCAAATGAGTATAGACAGTTAAAGCCAATAGATAATAGTTTGGTAGTTGGTATATAACATGGGATATGAGCTTTCCTTTTTGCAGGAAGAATGGAACGCAGTATATTACCGAAATAGAGAGAGATTGCAGGACTTAGTTATGCAGTGTGTACTGGAGGGTTCACTCTGACCCATTCAGACATTGGAAGTTGTACTCCATCTCCCTGATGGTCTGCTTGCTGCTGTTCCCAGTGGCCCCGTTGCTCTCAGTACGCATGGAATATTTTGAAGTTGTCGGTTATTGGTGGGGTCTGGGGAGGGGAAAGGTGTTTTGAACAATGTATCAAGGGGGTTGCCTTTACCCAAGAGGCCAGCTTTTCCTCTTGTGTGGAGACCTGAAGATGACACTAATGGCTGACTGCTTTTGAATGAAGAGATTACCAGGACAACATGTATTCACCAAAATGATGCACCGTGCATAGTTACAAAGCAACATTAATGGATTGAGAGTTCGTTGAGTCCCTTTACCTCTCCCCATTAATGTACAGAGCCATGTACAACATGGGGAATCCTGCTATGCTGGGAAAACAAGGATACACCCGACAGTTCCCTGCTGAGGGAGAAAACATTGTATTCACCTCATCCAACATATATGACCCCCATCACTGAATGGTGACATTGATGTGGACATAACGGGAGATGATTTAGATTTAGATTTAGATTACTTTACAGTGTGGAAACAGGCCCTTCGGCCCAACAAGTCCACACCGACCCGCCGAAGCGCAAACCACCCATACCCCTACATTTACCCCTTACCTAACACTACGGACAATTTAGCATGGCCAATTCACCTGACCTGCACATCTTTTGGACTGTGGGAGGATGTATATGTCACCCAGACCATAGAAACTGTATGAAACTATGATTTTAACAACCACTGTCAGTACTGTCCTTCCCCTGGTGTGAAGCTGCAGGTCATGTTGAAGGAGGCGACACTGCTCTGTAAATAGCTCCTTGTTCAGTCAGGGTCCCCTCACACTGAACTCCTGGGTTAAATGTAGCATGGGAAGCTGTTCTTGGAAAACCTGCTGTGGAGACACAGATCCCTTTCCGCACAAACACTCATCCCGTGGCTTCACAGTTTCCCCTCTCTGCAACCCCTGCTCCATTTGTTGTTCATGTTGCAGACCCAGATACTATAACTACAGCCCCCATAATCCAACCAGAGTTGGGTCAACAAATCCTCAGGTCTCCCTGAATGTCTGAGGCAGCTCATAACACAACCTCCAGGAAACCATCCCCAGCACCTCCACTAACGTTTCAATAACAGGAGATAGTCAGATACCTCTCAGCTACAAGTTAGATGCCTGCTCCTTTACAATAATACTCTAGGGTCTCTGTGTTACTGACTGCATGATCAGCTGAGAGGGACAAACACAGGCGTTCAGTGGACAGGAACAGACCAAGTCTCAAAGACATGTCTCAAAGCTGCTAAAACCCCTGTCCAACATGGAGCACACTTGGGATTCACAGTGAAGTGAATGACAGCCCGTCACACATCAGTTCATTTTTTTTCTGAGCTTCATAATGCCAACATACGATACACTAGGGAACCAAAGACCGGGAAAGATACAGAGGACAGGAAGATTAATGTTAAAGATAGAAGCAGGCAATTATTTAACTGAGAATATGTTGTAGAAATATGGAGACCAAGATAGGGGAAGTAGGACGTACTGGAGAAGGCAGACCTTGGAGGGTCCAAGCATAAGAATGAGAACATTGAATAAAGGCATTGCTCAATCAGCTGAAATCAGCTGACAATTTTACAACCCAGTATGGAAAGCTGTGTAGACTATACCAGTGTACTGCTCAATAAACTGGACTATCTGCCCAGCATGGGGAGCACATCAAACCTAATATACTTGCTCGGGACAATGCCCAACATGGGGAAATTTGTGGCCCATGCTATGAGTGACAGTAAAAAGGGCAAACACAAAATTATGTCTCCATATTTCCATTGCAGCAGTACAAGAGAAGGGTGTGTGTGTGTGTCTGATGTGAACATCACTGAGAAAATCAGTTTCAAAATGAAAAACTGGCAGGGTTTTGAGTAACTGACAGAAAGAGATGGACAGATGTTTCATGCCTGGATGTAAGACTGCATTCGTAGGTCAAGGTGCAAAAAATAGATTCTGGAGTTGTTAGTGGTTATAATTAGGAATGGTCAGGGCATGGGGTCAGGAATCATGGCCAAAGGGACCTCCATAGTTGTGACTTGTCTTTTTCAGCCTCGATATTTGTCAGAAATGGGGTGGAATCCGAGGAAAGAAATGGAGTTTGTAACCAGAACAGAAGATAGTGGCATCCATGCTCCCAATATTTAAATAACAATGGCAGTGATGCAATGAATCGTAATTGTTATGAAGTTGACGGAATTGGCTAGCTATACTTTCAAGAAAGAATGAATGAAAACCTGTCATGTGACTGACTGTAGGCACAAAGTGTATTGGATAACTTGAAGACTGTAACTCAGATACTGAGTTGTTTTCACAACAATTTGAATTCAACCAATCACTTTAATTTATACCCCAAGTTACTAAAACTCAATCAAATTTGAATTTTACTGTTCCGACAACATCAAACCAATGGGACGATCTGATGTTTTGGGGTATTATAAAAGCAGGAATTTTGACCAGTTAGCCAGAGACAAAGATCGACAGACTGCCTGCAGACACTGTCTCTGAATGGTACCTGTTTCATATGAAACAGCTCTGCAGCAGAAGACTGAAGATGACCCGGGGAATCGACATGTTGAGGAAGTTTGACACCCAAAGACGACAATTGGTTTTGAAAATTGATTTGCTGTAAATTTAGTAGAGGCTTTATCAGATCAGTATATTGTTATAGAGTAGGAGGTAGCTAACATTTTCTTAACAAGAAAGAAGTTGTAAATAGTTGTTGTTTAATGTCCTCTTTGGCATTAAAGAATAGATTGTTAATTTTTTTCTTTAAATAATGGAATTTGGAATTTCTCTGTAACTCATGCTTTAATAGATTTTGAGGTGAGGTGAGCTTCTCTGTGTGTTTGGTTTAATTAGCAGAAGGTTTTACCAATTGTCGTAACAGTTTTGGGGCTCGTGTCCCTGATTTGGACAGGTTTAGACAGATCCAGTCTGAGATTTGGACAGATTTGAACAAATTTGGGGTGTGAAAGATCCCAGCAGTTACTGATTAGTTACTGAACACTTGCTGATTAGTGCCCTAAACCTTTAAATAAAACATAGGTGAGATAATTTGTTTGATTTTGGTTACTTGTGGTTAAATTAAAAGTGACATTAAAATTGCTGAAGAGGTTCTGGGATTTGAAAATGATTTCCAAATTTGCTAAGAAAGTTTAGAAGGAAAGAAAATAACCTTATTTTTAGAATTAGCAAAGAGATTAGAATTGGGCTTAACCAAGGACAAAAGTAAAGCTGAAATTATACAGGAATTACTCGCACACTTAGGTGTGCCAGAGAAAGACAAGTGCAATAGAGTTGGAAAAACTTAAACTACAATTGTGGGAAATGTAGTTAGATGATAAACAAAGAGAGAGAGAGGAAAATGAAAGGGAGAGGGCATGAGAGAGAGAAAAAAGAGAGAAAGGAAGAAGAGAGAGAAGGTTCTTAGCTGAGCAAAGAGCGAGAGAAGAAAGAGAAAGAGAGAAAGAAAGAGAGAAAGAAGAAAGGTAGAGAGAAAAAGAGAGAGAATTTGAACTTGAGAAGTTGCGACTTAGTCAGCAAAGTCAAATAAATAGGATGGAGATTAAAAGAGAAGGTTGTGATATATACAAATATGCTAAAACACTGCCACATTTTAATGAGAAAGATGTCAAAGCCTTCTTTGGATCATTTGAAAAATTGCCTAGGCAGATGGAGTGGCCAGACCACTTGTGAGTAATGCTTGTTCAGACTAAACAGGTATCCAGAGCTAGTGAGGTACTTGCAGTGCTGTCAGATGTGGGGTCAAGAGATTATGATGAGGTTAAACAGACTATTTTAAGTGCCTGATCTCTACAAAGAATTTGCCTCTGTGAGTAAAGTCTACTTAGAGAGAACAGAGGGAAAAGGGCGAGAAGTTATAAGTTATGAATTGGTACCTGAAGCTTATAGACAGTGGTTCAGAAACCTAAAGCAGGAACTAGGTCAGACTTATGTTGAGTTTGAAAGAATTAAACACAGTCATTTTGATAGATGGGTGCAGACCTTAAAAGTAGATAAGACCTATGAGGCTGTAAGAGAGATTATTCTGCTGGAGAAGTTTAAAAACTCACTTGCAGGAATGATAAGAATTCATGTGTATGAACAGAACATTCAGGAAGTGAGAAAAGTAGCAGAGATGGCAGGTACACATTGGTGCAAAAGGCAATATTTAGATTAGATTACTTACAGTGTGGAAACAGGCCCTTCGGCCCAACAAGTCCACACCGACCCGCCGAAGCGAAGCCCACCCATACCCCTACATTTACCACTTACCTAACACTACGGGCAATTTAGCATGGCCAATTCACCTGACCCTGCACATCTTTTGGACTGTGGGAGGAAACCGGAGCACCCGGAGGAAACCCACGCAGACACGGGGAGAATGTGCAAACTCCACACAGTCAGTCGCCTGAGGCGGGAATTGAACCCGGGTCTCAGGCGCTGTGAGGCAGCAGTGCTAACCACTGTGCCACCGTGCCACCCACAAATCCCATTTAGCTTCAGGCAAGAATTTCATCCTGTGAGGAATAGAAATTGGAAGAAGGGGAGATCCTACACTATGAAACAAAGTGTAGACAACACTGGTAATTGCTTACCACAGGTTTTAAAAAAAAGTCTAAGAGGGTAAAAAGGAGGTGAAAGGCCTCAGTGTTTCACTGTAATGGAGTGGGTCACAGAAAATTACAGTGCGGGTGGTTTCAGAAGGGCACTGGGAAAAGCTGTTTGCACTGCCAGAAAGTGGGACATGTAAAGTCACAGCACTGGTCGTTGAAGAAAGGTGCTGTGGGAAAAGATGCGGTAAAAGGTAAGCCAGTGGCATTAGTGAAAGTAGTAAGGAAATCCCAAGAAAAGTCGAGGAGAGTGCACAGCCTAGGGTAGGGGCTGGGTATGGAGTTAGTGCCTGATCTCTACAAAGAATTTGCCTCTGTGGGTAGTTTACTCAGAAAGAATAGGGGGGAAAGGGCGAAAAGTCATAATTTTGAGAGATACAGAATTTAACCAGTCTCTAATGTAAGAGATGAACGAATTTGCACTCTTTCTGAACCATTACCCAAAAAAATGGTATTTTGTTGGATAGACGGATAGAAATTTAACATTTCCCTATGTAAGATCAGGTTGGAGTACCAACTCAAGACTTGTGAAGTAACGGCTGGAATGATTGACAGAGTCTAGATTAGAGTGGTGATGGTCAAAAGCCCTGCCTGACCTGCTGTGCTTTTCCAGCACCACTCTAATCTAGACTCTGATCTACAGCACCTGCAGTCCTCACTTTAGTCACGATTGACAGAGTGTCAGTTTCACGAATCCAGTTTGTTTTTGGAACAACTTAGCAGGGCCCAAAGTGGGAGTGACACCCCTTGTTGTGGAGAAGCCCAAGGAAGACTAGGGAACTAGGAGTTAAAAGAAAAGTATCCTGGTAATTTCACAGACTGTGTAGTAACAAGATTCCACTATCATAAGTCATAGCACGAAGGAAAAACTAAAGAGAAAGATGAAGAAGTTGAGGTTCAGTTCGCGGATCTCCTGTTTGACATAATGGTGCAGGAAAAACCTGAACAGGCAAGGGTTCAGGCAGAAGTGTTTACTCCTGAAAGGCTAATGGACTTACAACAGAAAGACAAGACAATAAAAGAGGAGAAAGTGAGGTCTGCAGATGCTGGAGATCAGAGCTGAAAATGTGTTGCTGGAAAAGCGCAGCAGGTCAGGCAGCATCCAGGGAACAGGAGAATCGACGTTTCGGGCATAAGCCCTTCTTCAGGAATCAAGACAATAAAAGATACATGTGTTGATGCATACTCAGAAAAGGAGGCAGAGAATATTCTGGAGCATTATTATTTGAAAGATAGAACCCTAAGACGGAAATGGAGACTGTGGCAGGTTAGTGTAGAGGAGAAAAGGGCCAAGGTGCACCAGATTTTGTTGCCAGTATCATACAGACAGAGGTGTTATTGGTAGCACATGAACTACTTGCAGGAGGTCACCTAGGTGTATGAAAGACTCAGGCTAAGGTATGAAAACCTTTTTGTTGGCCTGGAATGCACAAGGATGTGGTTAACTTTTGCTGTATGTATCAAACATGCCAAATTGTAGGTTAGCCACAGGTGGTAATAAAAGTAGCACCTTTGTGGCCAGTTCCTGCATTCGAAGAACCTTTCACCTGGGCTATGATTGATTGTGCAGGTCTTCTCCTGAGAACCAAAAGTGGAATCCAGTACTTGCTAAACATAATGCTACCAGATTTCTGGAAGCAATTCCATTACGGAGTATTAAGGCAAATAAGGTGGGAGAGGAGTTTCTTCACACGGTATGGGCTACCCAGAGAGATTCAGTCAGACCAAGGGTCTAATTTTACTGCTAGGCTGTTTAAGGAAGCCATGGATAGCTTAGGTACACAACACTTTAAATCAAGTGTGTACCATCCTGAATCCCAGGGAGCTTTGGAAAGGTGGCATCAGACCCTGAAGATCATGTAAAGAACAAACTGCCAGGATTACCTGAATAATTGGGATAAAGGTATCCCATTTGTATTGATTGCCATTAGAGATGCCTCAAAGGAATCCATCCATTGAGTTTACTCCCTTTGAGTTGATATTTAGACATGAAGCGAGAGGCCCTCTGAAATTAATTAAAGAGAAATTAACAGGACCAAAGTTGGAGATTTCACACTTGGATTATATTTTGGAGGTGAGCGGAGATTAAATCAGGTAGGTTAGTTAGCTGAACAGCACCGGAACAAAGCACAGCACAGAATGAAGCAGGTGGCGGATAAAAACTCTGAAATACAGACATTTTCCAGTGGAAATGATGTATTAGTATTCTCACTAGTCGTAGGAGACCAGGTTTAGTGGTCCCTATTAAATTGAGAAAAAGTTGAGTCAGGTAAAGATGCCAGATTGGAAATCAACTGTGTCTGGTATTTCATGTGAATATGTTGAAACCCTATTACAATAGAAAGAAGGAACGAGAGAAACAGATGTTTGTTACTGCCCCACTGAATGAGGAATCAAATTCAGATGTTGTGGAATTCAGATGTTGTGGAATTTGATATGCATTAAAATACTTTAAACAATGAGGAAGTCCTTGAGGAGGGGGATAGGAAGTAAACTGTCTGTCTCAGGAGCAAAGGATGCAGTTGAAAGGTTTGTTACAGCAGGAGAAGAACATCTGTAGGAATAAGATGGGGAGGACTCTGTTGTGCATGAGGTAGATGTAAGGAATGCTGCTCTGATAAAACAACACTCCTACAGGCTTAATCCTTAATCCTTACTGCATGATTATTGGTAGGTACCTTTGTGAGAGAAAGCAAAATAAAATTCTGCGGTTGTAACCCCAAATGGACTATATCAATTCAAAGTGATGCCCTTTGGAATGCGTGGGCAGCATGGTGGCACAGTGGTTAGCACTGCTGCCTCACAGCACCAGAGACCTGGGTTCAATTCCCGCTTCAGTCCACTGACTGTGTGGAGTTTGCGCATTCTCCCCGTGTCTGCGTGGGTTTCCTCCGGGTGCTCTGGTTTCCTCCCACAATCCAAAGATGTGCAGGGGTTAGGTGAATTGGCCATGCTAAAATTGCCTGTAGTGTTAGGTGAAGGGGTAAATGTAGGGGAATGGGTCTGGGTGGGTTGCGCTTCGGCGGGTCGGTGTGGACTTGTTGGGCCGAAGGGCCTGTTTCCACACTGTAAGTAATCTAATCTAATCTAATCAGAATGCACCAGACACATTTCAAAGACTCATGAACTGATTTGTGGCTGGGTTAGCAAACAATGCGTTCTATCTGGATGATGTAGTGATCTTTCGTGACTTCTGGAAAGATCACATGGTACTGTTGGCAGAGCTGTTTGAATCATTAAGAGAAGCAAAACTGGTAATAAATTTAAACAAAACTGAATTCGCAGAAGTAGAGGTGATGTGCTTGGGATATAACATTGGTCATGGAAGGTTGACACCAAGGAATGCAAAGACAAAGACCATCGAGGAATTTTCATAACCAAACTTGAAGGTTCTTCAATTTTTGGGACTAAGCAGATTCTACCGGACGTTTGTTCCAATCTTCAGCAGAGTAGTGGCACCATTAACAGATTTGCTGAAGTAGAACACAAATTTTCGGTGATCAGAACTATGGCAGGAGGCATTTGACAACTTTAAAGCAGTGTTAACCAGTGCATCAGTTTTAGCTACACCAAACTTTTTGAAACCCTTTGAAGCTGTAATCGATTCTAGTGACATAGAGGAGTTGGAGCTGTATTGTTACTGGAAAATGATGATGGTTGCTTTTCAAAGAAACTCAACACCCACCAGAGAAAATACTATATGATTGAAAAAGAATTATTGAGTTTGTTACTGGCCTTACAACATTTTGATGCTTATGTCAGAACAATGTGTCGGAGACGGTTGTGTACATGAATCACATTCCTCTTACATTCTTGGAACACTTTAAAGACAAGAATATGAGATTATTTCATTGGAGTCTTATGTCACAGACCTTTAATCTACAACTCGTGCTTGGTTCACGTTGCAAGAATGTGATCGCAGATGCGTTATCATGGATTTAATGGATAAAGTATAGATAAGTTTGAACAGATACTGATGTCATATATATATGTTTGCAGAAGTTAATATGAACTTAGATTAATGTCCTATGTATGTCACGGTAATGTGGTTAAGAAATAGAAAAGATAATGAAGCCATCTTTTTAATATAATGATGCGTTTTTTTCTTAAGGGGGAGATATTATGAAGTTGAAGGCATGTACTGTACCTTTAAGAGAGAGTGAATGAAGGCACCAGTCATGTGACTGACTGCAGGCACAAATTGTACTGGACAATTTGAAGATATAACACTTGAGCTGTAACTCAGATACTGAGTTGTTTTCAAAACAATTTGAATTCAGCCAATCAGTTTGAATTATGCCCTAAGATACTAAAACTCAATCAAATTTGAATTTTACTGTTTTGACAACATCAAACCAGGTAGACAATCTGATGTTTTGGGGTATAGAAAGCAGGTATTTTGAACAGTTACCCAGAGAAAAAGAGCACCTACTGCCATTGACAGACTGCCTGCAGGCACTTTCTCTGAAAGATACCTTTATAGCAGAAGACTGAAGATGATCCAGGAATCTATAAATAGAGGAAGTTCAACATCCAAAAACATAACATGTTTTGAAAATTGATTTGCTTTAAATTTAGAGGGACTTTATCGAATCAGTATACTGTTTGCGAGTGGGATGTAGATAATTTTTTTAAGCAACAGGAGGCTTACAGTTATAAAAAGGTTGTTGTTTAATGCACTCTTTTGGAGTGAAGGAATAATTATTTTTCTTTAAGTGGTGGTATTTGCGTAGTTCTATGTCACTCATACTTTAACAGATTGCGAGGCAAGGTGAACTTCTGCGTTTTTGGTTCAATTAGCAGAAGGGTTTACTCCGTGTCATAACATACTTCACAGCTGAAGTTACAAAAGTCAACATAGAGACCCATGAGGAACATTGTCGGAAGCAATTAGGGAGAGAGTAAATGAACAAGTTTTCTGATTTGTCGAGATTCAGGATCTCACCAGGAACAATAAAAGCATAGAGTAAATGAAAACCATATTCGTACAGTCACATATAGTTTATAGAAATCATAATTCAACAGCCAGTCTTACCAGGGAAACAAATGATACACAGGATGGGATAATAAAATTGAATAATGTAAAGTATTTAATACATCCACAATGATAATGGCCTTTGATCATAATACAACATTCCACGATGAACACCTGTCCAATCTTGTGAAATTCCATCCTAATGTTTTCAGTTTCTGAAATCCATTGTTGGAACATTCCAGTCAATTGCTGTCAGATTTTGACCAATTACGGAATATTCCAGTTTGCTATTCTCAGATTCTAATCCTTTGCTGGAACATTCCAGTCTAATGTTCTCAGATTCAGACCTCTCCTCTTGCTCTCTCTGGAGCAGATCCCTATAAGTGCTGTTGCTGATGTTCCAGCTCATACAATGGGATAACATATTGAAAGACACTTATTCATAATTATAAGATGGAAACCCTCCACTGGGATAATTAGAATCTATGGAGACTGACATTAATCACAATCACTGAACAAACACTTTCAATCACTTTCAATCTCACAAGGAACATTTATTCATTCTGGTTGGAATGTATAAGGATTATTGAGGAATGGACCATAAATCTTTCAATCTTTCTGATAATTCTTCCTTGTATGTGGGACTACTGCCAGAACACTGCAGGGTTGGATATGTGCCACCCTGTTTATGCATTAAATAATTGACTAGCTGCATTAAATGACTGTTGGGGAAAATTCTCAAGATCATAACCCAGGGTAACAATATTTATTGCTCATTCAATGTAGAATAGAACAGAATCATAGAATCATAACATCCCTAGAATAGAATCTCTATAGTGTGGAAACAGTTCATTTGGACCAACAAGTCCATGCAGACCCTCTGAAAGTAACCCACCCATACCTATTCCCCTACACTATTACTCTATATTTCCCCTGACTAGTGCACCTAACCTACATATCCCTGGACACAATGGGCAAATTAGCATGGCCAATTCACCTAACCTGCACATATTTGGAATTTTGGGTAATGTTTCTCCTATTGTTAGGTGCCCTGATATTAAATGCTTTCATAACCTTGACACATCATTCAGAGCATTTATACTGCTGCTCAGGGACAGGAGGAAGTAATTCTGTCCCCATGTGCCTGTTGCAGAGGGATAGGAGGAGATCATTCTGCCCACATTAGCCTAATACTACTCGAAGAGATGGACAGCTGGAATGTTGGCACATTTATCAACGGAAACCATTCAAAACACAGAGAAGTGTGGCAGGTGGGACTAGATTGGGTTGGGATATCTGGTCGGCATGAACGGGTTGGACCGAAGGGTCTGTTTCCATGCTGTACGTCTCTATGAGTCTCTAACTAAGAGTACGAGCCCTTACTGAGAGTACACCTGGAGCACACTGTTTTGTTGTGCTTTTGTTTCTGAGAAGGAGAGATCATCAGATACTATGTATCGGCTGCTCATAATCCACGGGTTACTGCGTCATTTAATGTCTCGGAAATCTAACAGTGACAAAAGCAGAGCATTCAGCCTCTCGAGCCTGATACGAAAAGGCAGAATGAGTCCATTTAGCTTCTCAAATCTGTCATCCAAAAGCACAGTCAGTCAGTTTGCTTGCTGAATTGTAGAGAGTAAAAAGCATAAATACGTCATTCAGATTTTGAGGATGGTTTACAGAAACAGAAGTCAGGCTTTCGGTCAGTAGAAACTGTAAGGAATGTGAAGACGCTATTCAGTCCCTCAATTCCATTCCACAGGAGCTGCTGGCAATCACATAGCTATTCAATTGTGTTCCTTGGGAGGTGGACATTTATTCTCACAAACCTGGTACACAGGAACATGAGGCAGTCATTCAACTGCTCGAGAGTGGGACATGGGAAAATCTGGAGGCCAGTGAGACCCAATGTCTTGTTACCCAGGAAGCAGAGGAGGTAACTAAATCCTGACCAGCATCATACACAGGGAGAGAAGGAGAATTGGCTTGTTGCATACAGAAATATATGAAATATATATGAGATGAATGAGCGGGCATTCAATCCTGTGGTCTAACCAGGAGTCCATGGAATGGCAGCATACCCTCGCGGCTCTTAAACTCAATTCCCTTGCTTACGAAAGCCAACACACTGTACACCTCCTTAACAACTCTATCAACATGGGTGTCAACTTTGAGGGATCTATGGTTGAGGGATCTATGGACATGGACCCCAGGATCCCTCTGCTCTTCCACATTGCCAAGAATCATGTCTTTAACTGTGTATTCTGCATTCAAATTCAATCTTCCAAAAGGAATCACTTTGCTCTTTTCCAGGTTGAACTCCATCTGCCACTTATCAGCTTAGATCTGCATCTTGTCAATGTCCAGTTACAACGTGCAACAGCCCTCCAAACTATCTACCATTGCACCAACCTTCGTGTCATTGGCAAACTAATGATCCCACCCTTCCACTTATTCATCCAAGGTTTATATAAAAGTCAGATAGAGCACCAGCATAGAGTTCCAGAACACCATGGGTCACAGAGTTCCAGGCTGAATACTTTCTATCTACTACCAAACTCTGTATTCTATGGACCAGCCAATTTTGTAATCAGACAGCCAAATTTTGCTGTATACAATGCCTCCTCATTTTCTGAATGAGCCTACCATGGAAACCTATCAAATATCCACTGCTTAACCTTCATCAGTGTGGTTTGTCACATCCTCAAAGAATTCAATAAGGTTAGTGAGGCATGACCTGCTCCTAAGGAAGCCATGTTGACTATCTCTATTCAAACTGTGGTTTCTCAAATAATCGTAAATCCTGTCTCTCATAAATCTCTCCACTCATTTTCCAACCTCAGGCGTAAAACTAACTGATCTGTAATTCTCAGCCCAATCCCTATTCCCCTTCTTGAACAGGGGAATAACATTTGCCACTCTCCAATCATCCAGCACTACTTCAGTGGATAGTGAGGACGCAAACATCATTGCCAAAGTTACAGCAATCTCTTCCCTCACTTTCCGAGAAACCTCGGGTATATCCCACCTGGCCCAGGGTACTTATGTATCCTTATGTTTTTGAAACCATTTTAGCACATCCTCCTTCAAAGTTTGTGCGAAGATTTGTAGCTCGGGTGCTCGTTGTCACATGCAGGTGACAAGCAACATGAGTTTGTTGCATATCAGTCTGTTTCATGCTGTCCTCAGTAGTGAATACTGAAGCAAAGTATTCAATAAGGGCATCCCTTACCTCCTCTGACTCCAGGCACAAGTTGTATCCACTACAACTAATCAGCCCTACCCTCACTCTGACCATCCTCTTCTACACATAAGTGCAGAACACCTTCAGGTTTTCCTTAATTCTACTGCTAAAGCTTTCTCATGCCCCATTCTAGCTCTCCTAAGTCCATTCTTCAGTTCCTTCCTGGCTACTTTGTAACCCTCTAATCTATCTAATCCTTGCCTCATTAAATTGAAGTAAGCTTCCTTCTTACTCTTGACTTAATGTTATACATCCCTTGTCAACCAATTTTCCTTCACCCTATCATCCCTTTCTCACCTCAGTGGGCAAACTGTCCAGCATTTCAGTAAATGCTCCCAAAACAATGTGTGCATTTCTGACATGCATTTTCCTGAGAAACTCTATTCCCAATTTAGGCACTCCAGTTCCTGCCTAATAGCATTGTAATTTCCCCTCCCCAATTCAATACTTTCTCAAACCATGTGGTCCTAACCTTTTCCATGGTAACAGTACATGTCAGGGAGTTGTGATCACTATCACCAAAATATTCTCTGACCAAGATATCTGACACCTGGCCTGGCTTGTTGGCAAGCACCAATAATCCTGTTACCTCTGCAGCATTGCAAAATCTGTCTCTGAATCTGCTCTTTTGCATCTCTGTTGCTTTTGGGGGTCTGTAGAAAACTCCCAATAAAGTGACTGCTCTTTTCCTGTTTCTGACTTCTCCCCATATTGACTCTGTAGACTAACCCTCCTTGATGATCTTCATTTCTGCAGCTGTGATATTATCCCTGATTAGCAATGCCACTCCCCCCAGCTCTTTTACACCTCTCTCCCACCCTCCCACCCCGCGCCATTCCTTTTGAAACATATAAACCCTGGAACATCCAACAACCATTCCTGCCCTGTGATATCCAAGTCCCCATAATGGCCACAACATCATAGTTCCAAGTACTGATTCATGCTATAAGTTCATCATCCTGATTCCAGTTACATCTTGTGTTAAAATAGACACACTTCAATGCATTACAATGACTGCAACTTTGCACTATCAACTGTCTATCTGTCTTCACAGATTCTCTGTACACTCTATCTAGCTGTTCAGTATTTGCTCTGTTTCCCACACCCCTACCAAACTAGTTTAAACCATCCCGAAGAGCTCTAGCAAACTTCCTGCCCTGGTTGTTGGTGCCCCTGCAGATCAGGTGCAACCTGTCCTTCTTGTACAGGTCCCACCTTCCCCTGAAGGTATCCCAATGATCCAGCCCTGCAGCCACGCCATCTGCACTCACCTCTGATTCTCATCTCCCTAAACCGTGGCATTGGTAGCAATCCTGAGATTACTACTACTCTGCTCATCCTGCAAGAAGTTTGAAGACATTTCTATAACATCTTCCATCTTGGACCAGTGTTTCCAGGAATAATGGGTGAATGGGATTTTGGTGTGAGTTCAGATGGTGGAGAGTATTGGATGAATATTTACTCTGCAGATTTGTAACTGCGAATGGTGCCCGCAGATTCTTTGATGCATAGTGCTGAATCTTACAATAATTTGTCTCTGTGCCATAGTCGTCTGGATGAGAGTAAGCTCGTTTTCTGGTGCTATCTTATTGAACTCAATAACCCACTCCATGAAGTCCCTCACATTTAATACTGGTCTGATTCTCATAGCCATCATGACTGGAGGTACTCACCATCACCCGGATAACCCTGGACATTCTGTGATACCGAGCGATGGTGCCATCTTTAAAAAGCCAATGGGCACAAGGTTGAGCTTTGTCAGTTCAGAGCTGCCCTGCAGAGTTTACCCCAATCAGATAAGGGACAATTGAACCATAATTTATCAAAAGAGTCATGGTGGTCTTGTTGGATGTGCTAGTTCAGAGGAAGATATCGTCTTCAAAGAGGAGATTCACTGAGCACACCACACAGCTCAGTGCAGTACCTGAGCTCTGAAGAAATTCAGCAATAAGGGACAATAATCTTCCCCATTATGTAAGGAAGAGTGCACCGTGTTCTGGCTCCTCCTTCTCATCTCTGTTTATCTGTTATCGCAAATAACCCCTAACAAGAGTTTTGCTCTCCCACTCTCACTAGTGCATGCAGCACCTTCCCTCTCTCTCTCTCTCGATCGACTCCACTATACCTCCACATGAATCACACTGCATAGATCCAACACGGTGAACTGAGTCCCTGCAGATACCTTACCATTTCCCCCTGCATCAGCACCATCACTAACAGCAGGGCCACCCACTCCCATCCTCACTACTTCACTACTTCCTTACCTTTCTCTCTTTCTCGGAGAAGCAGCCTGTAATTGGACAATAAGGGCCAAGCCAGGTATTGGACAAACAGGAGGCTGGAATAACACCGCAAACCAGGCAGCATCAGGAAGCATAGAAGTCAATGTTTGGAAAGATTACATTCGAACTGTGGGCTTTTCTAACTCCGAATGCTGCCTGCGTTGTTGTGATTTACCAGCCTCCTGCTTGTCCACTTTAGATTCTAAGCAGGGGATGGAATGCCCAACGTCCATTCCGTCCACACCCCCTCCATTTGCTGCCATGTGGAAAGGTCCCTGACACAAGCTGGAGAGGGTCAGGTTGACTCGTGTGGAAATTCCAAAGCATCTACATCCCTCCAACCAAATTAACAGTAAAGACAATTCTCACTTTAAACCCACTGTCAGGTCCAGTTCTACCTGGCAGATCTGAGAAGCTGTGGCTCTGATGCCATCTCCTGTTTGTTTTGATTCAATACAAATGTGATCTCCAAGGTTTCGTTGGGCAGGAGAGTGATCTCAGAACTCACCACCACCCAGGAAGAGAGCATGGAGGCTCCCTCCAACACTTCCTCCTGTAAGCAGCTCCAATACTGAAACTAATCAGTGGTATTTATTGATCTGGTCTTCTTATCTTCAAAAATCAGTGCCCATATACATCCAAGGCTCCTGTATTCCCTTTATAACTCTGCAGCCGATTTTATGTTGTCTTTTAATGTGCTTCCCACCAAAATGCATCACTGCACCCTGCTCTGCATTGATCCTCATGTATGCCTGAGCACTACACCAACTTGTCACTGTCCTGTTCGTGTTCCATACTGTCCACCACACACTTCATAATTCGTCCAGCCTTCATATCTGCAAGCACTGAAATTGTACTAGAGTCACACTCAACACACAACTCAAATACTGAAACACTCCCCAGGGAAGAATGGAAATGCTGACAGCAGACAGAGTGAGGGAAATATTGAGAAAATCACGATGGAGCGAAATAAATGCTGGCAAGTTTACCTATGTCGGTATGAATATGAGTGTGTCTGCATTAGTGTCTTTGTTTGTAATCGTGTCTGTGTATTTGGGTGCCGGGGGTCGGCAAGTCTCTGTGATGATTAAGGTGATGCAATGCCGTCTCTGCTAGCCTACAGACCCTACTGCATCGACAGCAGCGGAGGGTGAAAACTATCAAGGATTCAGCCTGGGAGGGAGGACAGCAGCTCACAGCATCATCGACACGGCTATGTGCGCACACGAGTCTGATTTAGGGAGGATCGCAATTGCACTGATGCCCCTCAGAGTGGAAAATGCTCATGAATGGAAATGTCTCTGCTACCTCTGCAATGTGCAAAAGAATTGTCTTTGGACATTATTCATGACACATTGAAGAGTATTTCCACTGCAACTGTTTCTTTGCAACTCCGAGTGAATCATTTTGTTAGGAGATGAGACGAATTTTATTCCACATTCTTCAACTTTCAATGTTTTTTTTTAGATTAGATTAGATTACAGTGTGGAAACAGGCCCTTCGGCCCAACAAGTCCACACCGACCCGCCGAAGCGAAACCCACCCATACCCCTACATTTACCCCTTACCTAACACTACAGGCAATTTAGCATGGCCAATTCATCTGACCCTGCACATCTTTGGATGGTGGGAGGAAACCGGAGCACCCGGAGGAAACCCACGCAGACACGGGGAGAACGTGCAAACTCCACACAGTCAGTCGCCTGAGGCAGGAATTGAACCCGGGTCTCCGGCGCTGTGAGGCAGCAGTGCTAACCACTGTGCCACCGTGCCGCCCACCACACTCTTACATATTGTAAGTGAGAAAATGACTGAAAAGTCCTTAAACAGATCTGATGGTGGTGGTAATGTCTCAGGAGCAACATCACGAGGCATCAGAAGAAAATGTTGTGTGTTTCCAAAGAAAAATCGAACAGTCATGCAATGTGAGAGTTTCAAGGTATTTGATGCATTTTAAACAACTCTGTCGCTTGTGCAGTGGTGTGGGGAGGCCGGCAGGGAGGCATTGCATGACTCTAAACACAACAAGGACAGGGAGGGAAAGCAGAGCGGGGGAAGGCATTGACCCCAATTTCAATGGGTTTACTGGGAAAACAACAGAGATCTCATTGCACAGAGATGCATTCATTAATACACACATTGATACGCACGCTAATACACTCAACACATGCACATCGAGATCCATACGTGCATATGCACACTGCCAGACACAAATACACACTGTAGTGTCTTTTAGACAGGGACAAAAATGATTTTCATTAATAAGGGAATAAATGGTCATTTGGAGAAAACAGGAAAATGTGTTTGAGAAACATTTCAGCCACGATTAAATGGCACATCAGGTTCGATGGGCTGATTGGCCTAATTCTGCTCCAATTTCTGCTCTTAGGAAGGTGTCTTTAATTTTCTTTCAGCAGAGGCTGAATTTGATAAGTATTCGATTGAAGACAGTCAATGGAAATGTGGGCGGGTTTGAGGTGCTGAATGGCCTGGATCTGCTAGTCAGTATCATTTTAATGAGACAGAAGGAGACCATTCTGCCCCCTCAATGATTTATGGAGGAATAGGATGAAGCCATTCAACTCTTTGAGTATATTTCACAACACAGTAGGAGGCCATGGAATCCTTCTAGGCTGCTGCACAGGAACTGAGGAGCCCTGTTAACTATCAGGAAATATTCCAAAGGGATAAATGTTTATTTTCAGGTCGTAAAGTTGTAATTACTGGAATTCCTCGGGGATTGGTGTGATTTTATTAACTACTTACAATCTATATCAATGATTTGGATGAAGGGTCTGATTGGTTTGAAGCTCAATTAGCTCAGCCACCAAGGTAGTTATTCTTTAAATTGTCAAATGGAGGTTGAGCATCTGCAGAGGGTTAGAGACAGATGAGTTTAATGTGAAAACCTTTGCCAGAAATAGTATAACCTGGGTTAAGGGAGGGTTATACTGTGGTGGAAGCATAAAGTGGTCCATTATGAAATGGACCAGGCCACTGCCCCTCAAAATATTTCAAGACTGTAGCTCTGACCCCAAATTTTCTTTTTGTTTTAAGCGGGTCTAAAATGGATATTCCAGGAATGATGCAGCCAGCTGAACCACTCAGTTTTAAACAGAACAGACTTTATTTGCACATTAAAAAGGAAATCTAATCAAGATTAACATACCTGTTTAATAACCCAACCAATATGACAAATTAACTTAACAAAGAGCTGTTCCGATTTCCTGCAGCATACCATGATACACCCCTCTCAAAAAGGTAAATTCAAACACAGGTTCTTCTAGGAAGGAGATTGCAGAGAGAGTGAGAGAGGATCAGTATGGAGCTGTTTCTATGGATCCCCACTATAGCTTGACCAGCAGCTTCAAAGAGACTGCTTGCTAAAACCAAACCAGAAGGAACTCTGAATTGGCAGAACTTTCATTGTACATGCATTTTTAAAGAAAAATCTTAAAAGCCCTTTCAAGTACATATTACCAGACATATCAGAACCTGGGCCATATCTAAATTAAACTCCATCTGACACTTCTCAGCCTATTGGCCCATCTGATCAAGATCCCATTGTCATCTGAGGTAACCTTCACCTCCAATTTCGGTATCAGCTGCAAACTTACTGCTGCATTTTTCCTTCTAGATGGAAGTAGCCGTGGGGTTATAAGGTGCTGTCTGAGGAACTTTGGTGAATTTCTGCAGTGTATCTTGTAGATGGTACATACTGCTGCTACTGAGCACTGGTGGAGGGATTGAATACTTGTAGATGTGGTGCCAATCAAGCGGGTTGCTTTGTCTTAGGTGGTGTCAAGCTTCTTGAGTGTTGTTGGAGCTGCACCCACCCAGGCAAGTGAGGAGTATTGCATCGCACTCCTGACTTGTGCTTGTAGATAGAGGATAGATTTCACGGTGTCAGGAAATGAATTACTCGCCGCAGTATTCCCTAGTCTCTGACCTGCTTTTGTAGCCACTGTGTTTATGTGGTGAGTCCATTTGAGTTTCTGGTCAATGGTAGACCTAAGGATGTTGATAGTGGTGGATTCAGTGATGAAAATACCATTGAATGTCAAGGTGCGGTGGTTATAGTGTCTCTTATTGGTGATGGTCATTGTCTGGCATTTGTGTGGCATGAATGTTACTTGCCACTTGTAGGCCCAAGCCTGGATAGTGTCCAGATCTTGTTGCACTTCAGCACAGACTGCTTGAATATCTGAGGAGTCACGAATGGTGCTGAACAGTGTGCAATCGTTAGCGAGCATCTCCACTTCTGACCTTATGACAGAGGGAAGGTCATTGATGAAGCAGCTGAAGATTGTTGGGCCTAGGACAGTACCTTGAGGGACTCCTGCAGAGATGTCATGGAGCTGAGATGACTGCCCCTCCACAATGGCAATCATCTGCTTTTGTGCCAGGTATGACTCTAATCTGTGGAATGTTTGCCCCCTGATGCCCATTGATTCCAGTTTTGCCAGGGCTCCTCGATGCCATACTTGGTCAAATGTGACCTTCATGTCAAAGAGCTATCACTCTGACTTCACATCTGGAATTCAGCTCTGTTGTCCATGTTTGAACCAAGGCTGTAATGAGATCAGGAGCTGAGTGACCCTGATGAAACCCAAACTCGTTGTCACTCAACAGCTTGTTGCAGAGCAGGTGCTGCTTGATAGCACTGTTGATAACCCTTTCCATCACTTTACTGATAAGGGAGGGTCGACTGATGGGGAGGTAATTGGCTGGGTCAGATTTGACCTGCTCTTTATGAACAGGACAAAACCGGGCAATTTTGCACATTGTCGGATAGATGCCAGTGCTACAACTGTGCTGGAAGAGCTTGGTTAGGGGAGGGACAAATTCTGTAGGACAAGTCTTCAGTACCATTGCCGGAATATTATCAGGGCCCATTGCCTTTGCAGTATCCAGTGCCTCTAGCCATTTCTTGATATCATGTGGAGTGAATTGAATTGGCTGGAGACTGGTAACTGTGATGCTAAGGACTACTGGAGGAGCCCGGAATGGACTTGACAGTTCTGACTGTAGAATGTTGCAAATGGATCAGCCTTATCTTGTGCACAGATGTGCTGGGCTCGTTCATTGTTAGGATGGGGATATTTGTGGAACCCCCAGTGAGTTACTTAATTGTCCATCACCATTCACAACTGGATGTGGAGCTTAGATCTGATCCGTTGGTTGTGGGATTGCTTAGCTCTGTCTATCTCTTGCTGTTTATGCCATTTGGCACACAAATGGTCTTGTTTTATCAGCTATTACAAGGGGGCATAGCTTTAAATTAAGGGGGGGTAGGTATAGGACAGATGTTAGGGATAGGTTCTTTACTCAGCGAGTCGTGAGTTCATGGAATGCCCTGCCAGTAGCAGTGGTGGACTCTCCCTCATTATAGGCATTTAAGCGGGCATTGGATAGGCATATGGAGGATAGTGGGCTAGTGTAGGTTAGGTGGGCTTGGATCGGCGCAACATCGAGGGCCGAAGGGCCTGTACTGCGCTGTATTCTTCTATGTTCTATGTTTTGTAGCTTGACACCTCATTTTTAGGTATGCCTGATGCTACTCCTGGAATGCCCTCCTGCACTCTCCATTGAACCAGAGTTGATGCCCTGAGATACAGGCTATCAGACTACATGGGATTGACGTTCAAAGGAGGACATGTTAGCAATTCTGGAAAGTGTGAAAATAGGTGAGTCCCCTGGGCCGGATGGGATTTTGCCTAGGATTCTCTGAGAAGCCAGGGAGGAGATTTCAGAGCCTTTGGCTTTGATCTTTATGTCATCATTGTCCACAGGAATAATGCCAGAAGATGGGAGGATAGCAAATGTCCCCTTGCTCACAAAGAGGAGCAGAGACAATCTTGATAATTATAGACCAGTGAACCTTACTAAGGTTGTGGTAAAATGTTGGAAAAGGTTATAAGAGATGGGATTTATAATCATCTAGAAATGAATAAGTTGATTTGAGATAGTCAACACAGTTTTGTGAAGGAAGCGTCGTGCCCCACAAATCTCATTGTGTTCTTTGAGAAGGTGACCAATCAGGTGGATGAGGTGAAATTGGTTGATATGGTGTCTATGGATTTCAGTAAGGCCTTTGTTAAGGTTCCCCATGGTAGGCTATTGCGCAAAATATGTAGGCATATGATTGAGGGTGATTTAGCTGTTTGGGTCAGAAATTGACTAGCTGAAAGAATACAGAGGGTGGTGGTTGATGGAAAATGTTCATTCTGGAGTTCAGTTACTAGTGGTGTACTGCAAGGGTCTGTTTTGGGGCCACTGCATTTTGTAAATGACCTGGACGAGGGCGTAGGAAGATGGGTTAATAAATTTGTAGATGACATTAAGGTCGGTGGAGTTGTGGATAGTGCCGAAGGATGTTGTAGGTTACAGAGGGACATAGATAAGTTGCAGAGCTGGGCTGAGAGGTGGAAAATGGAGTTTATTGAGGAAAAGTGTAAGGTGATTCACTTTGGAAGGAGTAACAAGAATGCAGAGTACTGGACAATGGTAAGATTTTTGGCAGTGTAGATGAGCAGAGAGATCTCAGTGTCCAGGTACATAGATCCCTAAAAGTTGCAACTCAGATTGATAGGTTGTTAAGAAGGCTTACGGTGTGTTAGCTTTTATTGGTAGAGGGATTGAGTTTCAGACCATGAGGTCATGTTGCAGCTGTACAAAACTCTGGTACAGCCACACTTGGTGCATTGTGTACAGTTCTGGTCACCACATTATAGGAAGGATGTGGAAGCTTTGGAAAGGGTTCAGAGGAGATTTACTAGGATATGCCTGGTATGGAGGGAAGGTCTTATGGGGAAAGGCTGAGGGACTCAAGACTGTTTTCGTTAGAGAGAAGAAGGTTCAGTGGTGACTTGATTGAGACATATAAGAAAGAGGGTTAGATCGGGTGGACAGTGAGAGTCTGTATCCTCAGATGGTGATGGCTCGCATGAGGGGACATAACTTTAAATTGAGGGGTGATTGTCAGAGGTAGTTTCTTTACTCTGAGAGTAGTAGGGGTGTGGAATGTCCTGTCTGCAACAGTAGTAGACTTGCCAACTTTAAGGGCATTTAAATGGTCATTAGATAAACATATGGATGAAAATGGAATAGTGTAGGATAGATGGGCTTCAGATTGGTTCCACGGGTCAGCAGAACATCGAGGGTTGAAGGGCCTGTACTGAGCAGTAATGTTCTATGTTCTTTGTTTCAATTTTCTCTTTCCCTCTCAAGGGCTTCCTTTTTATATTGAGGTAAGTTATCCTAATGATCTTCACCAAGAACCACTATTCCTTACCATGTGAGGGTTTCTGTATTCCTCAATTTGTATCCATTGTGAATTGAAACTAATGTTGGAGCCCAAACTTTTGATTTATCAACAAATTCATAATAATCATCAATTTTAGTTGCTAATCTTGCTGTTTTAACTCTTTTCTCTTCCACATGAGTTCTCACAACCTCAGGAAGTGAATTTTTGAACTTCTCCAAAATAATACTCTCTAAGAGTATCATATGTTTGTTCTATTTTTAATTCCCTTATCTACCTCTCAAAATTATATTGCTTGGTCTTTTCAAATGCAATATAGCTTTGACCAGGGTCCCTGCTTAGGTTCCTGAAATGTTGTCTGTTAGCTTCTGGCACATGCTCATAGGCACTTAGACTGGTTTTCTTCACCTTCTCATATACCTCCTCCTCCGATAATGATACAAATGCTTCACTAACACTTCCTCCAATTTGTGTTTGGACCAAGAAGAACCATATAATTGCTGGCTATTTCATTTCTTTAGCCACCTTTTCAAATGAGATGAAAATATCTTCAACATCATTTTCATCAAACTTAGGCGATACTTAGTGTGATGAAGCTGCTCCTTTAACAAGATTATGCTGTCCTTGGCTTTTTTTTTCAGGGAGGTCGTAATCACCGAGTCTGATAAGTCTGGGGCTTAAGGGTTTTAGGTCCAATTTGATAATAGCTAACACATACTGCCTCAAGCAAAAGATTTTCAAGTTTTTTTTAACATACATTTGTACAATAAAAGGGGACTGGCCAGTTCTCCCAGCTCATCTTGTCTCTGATTCAGTTTGGTTTTTCACAGTAGAGTGAAAAAAAAATTGCTGGACCCAAGGAAGTAGGACTAAGCTGGAACTCTTTCTGTCTGGCTTCTATCCTGTAACAACTATGTTTGATTTTGCCTCTTGTGCCAGGGGGGCATTTATTAAGATTGTCGCAAATATTTGGAACTGCATCATTAAGTTAGGATGAGCTGTTGGGTTTTTAGAAAAGTTTTTTATTTGTTATTCTGTTTTCTGTTGTTTATGTTTCATTCAGTAATTTTGTAAATAAATTCTGGTTTGTTTAAAATGAAGTGGTTTGATGAGTTGAGTCTCTCCTGGAATACCGACTCTACACCTGCTTAAAACAACGATGAAAGTTAGGGTCTGGGTTAATGCCTTGAAATGTTTTGAGTCATCTAGTCTGGTCCATAAGAGACTGGGGGCTTGTCCTGGATTTGTTCTGTAGTTCCAAATTGGGATTTGGGTTATTGGACTCGAAGGCTACGAGTGGTAGGTGTTAGTGTAATTTTTTCCAAGTATTGTATTAGGTTGGTTTAAACAGTATTTAGGATAACAATGGCTCTTTTACTCACCAAGTGTTTTCTGGGGTTTTGCAGAAGGTGATTAAGGCCAAGCTGCTGGAATTAGCAGACAAGCTGGAGTTGGGGTTGTCTCCTTCCATGAGGTAAGAAGAGATAATTGCAGCAATAGCTCAGCACTTAAATTTGCTGAAAATTGTATCAGAATCTTTAGAGATGGCTAAAATTCAATTGAAAATGAAACAACTTGACTAACACGCAAATGACAAGGAATTAGAATTAAAAGCAGAGGAAAGAGAGAGAGAAAGAGAGAGAGAAAGAGGGAGAGAAGAGAAAGAAAATGAGAGAGAGGAGAGGTAGAAAGAGAGGGAGTTTAAACTTCAGAATTTGGCACTTAGACAGGAGTTCAAAAATTTACTTTGAGATAATGAGAACTCATGTTGAAGAGCAGAGAGATAAAACAGCAAGATTAGCAGCTGAAATTGTTGATAATTATGAGTTGGTTCATAAATCAAAGTTTGGCTTTCAAAATCAATTTCAAACCATGATGGATTCAAATTGGGGCAAATAGCAATACGGACGTGGAAACGGAAAATTAGATCTCGGTGGAGATCATAAGGATAATTTATCACAGGGTAAAAAGGAAACCTTTGAAGGGGACAGAGAAGTTAAAAAGCTCCGGTGTTTTCACTGCAGTGAAGTCAGCCACATGAAATCACAATGTTGGTGAGTTAGGAAAAGCACTGGGAAGCCAGATGTAGGAAAACAGGATAAGCCAGTGAATTTTGTTGGAGTGATAACAGAAAGCACATGGAAGGTAGAAAGCTGCACCAGAATGTACAAGCTGGTCAGAGGTTGGTTAAGCAGGAAGTGCCAAATCTCCTTAAAACATGCACTTGCGAAGGTAAAGTTTACCCGCATAGGCCAGGAGCAGCAGGTAGAGAGGTTACAATATTAAGATAAACAGGATCCTCTCAATCTGTGATGCTGAAAGATGAGGAGGTATGTACTTCTGAAGAGTTATTGCCAGAACATGTGCAAGTAATGGGAATTCACGGTGAGACAAGAAGCACTCAATTATGCAAAATGAGGACAGTGTCCAGTGAAGAGTGGACAATTTATGGTAGGAGTATTGGACAAACTCTCAACTCCAGGAATACAAGTTCTCCTTGCTAATGATATAGTTGATTCAGCAGTAAGAGTGCTGCCTACTGTGTATGAAAAGCCAGTGGAAACTCAGGCAGTAGAACCATTTCAGGACACATATCCTGGAATTTTTCCTGACTGTATCGTAACAAGGTCACAAAGTCCCCAGTTGAAACAGGAGATATCAAAAAGAACAGAAAAGAAAGTTGAAGAGGAACTGACAGAGACCCTGGTTGATCAGATGCTTGAGACAAAACAGAAGCAGATAGATGACACAGCAGACATCTTTAGCTCAGATAGATCAACTGAGTTACAGCAGAAAGCTGAAAATTTAAAGCAATTTTATCAAAAGGCATGCATAAAAAAGGAACCTAAATGTATGCCTGAATGTCATTATGTTAAAAATGATGTCTTAATGAGGAAATGGAGACCATTCCATATTTAGGCAGATGAGGAACGGGCAGAAGTTCATCAAATCATATTGCGAGTGGGGTATAGAAAGGAAATGTTATGACTGGCTCATGAACTACCTCTGGGAGTCAGAAAAACTAAATCTAAATATAAAAATATTTCTATTGTTCTGGACTGCACAAGGATGTAGTTGAATTTTGCCAGTCGTGTCATGCATGTCAGGTAATTGGAAAACTAAGGCAATAATAAAACCTGCACCTTTAGTACATATTCCTGCATTTGAGGAGCCTTTTACAAGAGTCTTAATTGATTGTGTAGGTCCCTACCTCAAACAAAAAGTGGGAATGAGTATTTGCTAATGGATCTGTGGACTAGATTTCCAGAGGCTATTCCATTATGCATTCCTAAAAGGATTTTTGAGGAATTATTCATTTTTTTTTACTGGATACTGACTACCCACAGTGCTACAATCAGATCAAGGGTCAAACTTCACATCAAAATTATTCAAGGAAGTTAGGGACATTTCAGGAAGAAAACAATTCAAATGTACTGCGTACTATTCAGAAACACAGAGAGCTCTAGAAAGGTGGCATCAGACATTAATGACTACATTGAGGGCTTATAGTTATGAAAATCCAAATGATTGGGGTAAGATGTCTCTGATTGTGTTTTCCGGGTCCTTAAGGGGGAGGGGGAGCAACCCGAAGTCGTGGTCCACATTGGCACCAACGACAAAGGTAGGAAGACGGATGAGGATGTTAGGCAGGCTTTCAGGGAGCTAGGCTGGAAGCTCAGAGTTAGAACAAACAGAGTTGTTGTCTCTGGTTTGTTACCCGTGCCACGTGATAGAGAGTCGAGGAATAGAGACAGAGAACAGTTAAATGCGTGGCTACAGGGATGGTGCAGGAGGGAGGGATTCCGGTATCTGGATAACTGGGGTTCTTTCTGGGGAAGGTGGGACCTCTATAAACAGGATGGTCTGCACCTGAACCTGAGGGGCACCAGTATCCTTGGGGTGAGGTTTGCTAGTGCTCTTGGGGGGGGGTTTAAACTAACTCTGCAGGGGCATGGGAACCGAGACTGTAGCTTTAGGGTGCAGGACCTGGAGTGTAGGGAGGTTAGGAACATGGCATCAATCTCAAAGGAGGGTGCCTGTAAACAGGAAAGTGTCTTGAAGTGTGTATACTTCAATGCAAGAAGTATACGAAATAAGGTAGGTGAACTTGCAGCGTGGGTTGGCACCTGGGACTTCGATGTTGTGGCTATTACGGAGACATGGGTAGAACAGGGACAGGATTGGCTGTTGCAGGTTCCAGGGTTTAAATGTTTTAGTAGGGTCAGAGGTGGGGGTAAAAGAGGGGGAGGTGTGGCATTGCTTGTCAAAGATAGTATTACAGCGGTGGAAAGGATGATAGATGAAGACTCGCCATCTGAGATAGTTTGGGCTAAGGTTAGGAATAGGAAAGGTGAGCTCACCCTGTTAGGAGTTTTCTACAGGCCTCCTAATAGTCCTAGAGATGTAGAAGAAAGGATTGCGAGGATGATTCAGGAGAAGAGTGAAAGTAATAGGGTGGTTGTTATGGGGGACTTTAACTTTCCAGATATTGACTGGGAAAGCTATAGCTCAAGTTCGTTAGATGGGTCGGTGTTTGTCCAATGTGTGCAGGAGGGTTTCCTGACACAATATGTAGACAGGCCAACAAGAGGTGAGGCCATACTGGATTTGGTTCTGGGTAACGAACCAGGCCAGGTGTTAGAATTGGAGGTAGGTGAGCACTTTGGGGACAGTGACCACAATTCAGTGACTTTTACTCTAGTGATGGAGAGGGATAAGTGTGCACTGCAGGGCAAGAGTTATAGCTGGGGGCAGGGAAATTATGATGCGGTGAGGCATGACGTAGGATGCGTGGCTTGGAACAGTAGGCTTCAAGGCATGGGCACAATTGATATGTGGAGCTTGTTAAAGGAGCAACTATTGAGTGTCCTTGATAAGTATGTACCTGTCAGGCAGGGAGGAAAGGGTCGTGTGAGGGAGCCGTGCTTTAATAAGGAATTTGAATTCCTTGTTAAATGGAAGAGGGCGGCCTATGTAAAGATGAGGCGTGAAGGTTCAATTGGGGCGATTGAGAGTTATAAGGTAGCCAGGAAGGATCTGAAGAGAGAACTAAGAGCAGCAAGGAGGTGACATGAAAAGTCCTTAGTTGGTAGGATTAGGGAAAACCTAAAGGCTTTCTTTCGGTATGTCAGGAATAAAAGAATGACTAGGGTAGGAATAGGTCCAGTCAAGGATAGTAGTGGGAAGTTGCGTGTGGAGGCTGAAGAGATTGGGGAGACACTGAATGAATACTTTTCGTCAGTATTCACTCAAGAACAGGACATTGTTGACGATGTGAATATTGACTCACAATTAAGTAGAATGGACGGCTTTGAGGTATGTAGGGAAGAGGTGTTGGAAATTCTGGAAAGGGTGAAAATAGATAAGTCCCCTGGGCCTGATGGCATTTATCCTAGGATTCTCTTGGAAGCAAGGGAGGAGATTGCAGAGCCATTGGCCTTGATTTTTATGTCCTCGTTGTCTACAGGAATAGTGCCAGAAGATTGGAGGATAGCAAATGTGGTTCCCTTGTTCAAGAAGGGGAGTAGGGATAACCCTAATAACTATAGGCCGGTGAGTCTCACTTCTGTTGTGGGCAAAGTCTTAGAGAGAATTGTAAGGGATAGGATTTATGAACATCTGGATAGGAATAATGTGATCAAGGATAGTCAGCATGGTTTTGTGAAGGGCAGATTGTGCCTCACAAACCTTATTGAATTCTTTGAGAAGGTGACTAAAGAGGTAGACGAGGGTAAAGCGGTAGATGTGGTGTATATGGATTTTAGTAAGGCGTTTGATAAGGTTCCCCATGGTAGGCTACTGCAAAAAATACGGAGGTATGGCATTGAGGGTGAGTTGGAGGTTTGGATTAGGAATTGTCTGGCTGGAAGAAGACAGAGGGTAGTAGTTGATGGTAAAGGTTCATCTTGGAGTGCAGTTACTAGCGGTGTTCCGCAAGGATCTGTTTTGGGACCATTGCTGTTTGTCTTTTTTAGAAATGACCTGGAGGAGGGGCTAGAAGGTTGGGTGAACACGTTTGCGGATGATACGAAAGTCGGTGGAGTTGTTGACAGTGAGGAAGGATTAGATTAGATTAGATTAGATTAGATTAGATTACAGTGTGGAAACAGGCCCTTCGGCCCAACAAGTCCACACCGACCGGCCGAAGCGCAACCCACCCATACCCCTACATTTACCCCTTACCTAACACTGCGGGCAATTTAACATGGCCAATTCACCTGACCTGCACATCTTTGGACTGTGGGAGGAAACCGGAGCACCCGGAGGAAACCCATGCAGACACGGGGAGCATGTGCAAACTCCACACAGTCAAGTCGCCTGAGGCGGGAATTGAACCGGGTCTCCGGCGCTGTGAGGCAGCAGTGCTAACCACTGTGCCACCGTACCGCCCACCAGGTTACAGCGGGATATAGATAAGCTGCAGAGCTGGGCAGAAAGGTGGCAAATGGAGTTCAATGTAGGTAAGTGTGAAGTGATTCACTTTGGTAAGAGTAACAAAAAGATGGGGTACTGGGCTAATGGTCGGATACTTGGTAGTGTGGCTGAGTAGAGGGATCTTGGTGTCCATGTACACAGATCTCTGAAAGTTGCCACCCAGGTAAATAGTGCGGTGAAGAAGGCATATGGTGTACTGGCTTTTATTGATAGAGGAATTGAATTCCGGAGCCCTGAGGTCATGTTGCAGTTGTATAAGACTCTGGTGTGGCCACATCTGGAGTATTGTGTGCAGTTTTGGTCGCCATACTATAGGAAGGATGTGGAGGCACTGGAACGGGTGCAGAGGAGGTTTACCAGGATGTTGCCTGGTATGGTAGGAAGATCGTATGAGGAAAGGCTGAGGCACTTGGGGCTGTTTTCATTGGAGAAAAGAAGGTTTAGGGGTGACTTGATAGAGGTGTACAAGATGATTAGGGGTTTAGATAGGGTTGACCATGAGAACCTTTTTCCACGTATGGAGTCAGCTATTACGAGGGGGCATAGCTTTAAATTAAGGGGTGGTAGGTATAGGACAGATGTTAGGGGTAGATTCTTTACTCAGTGAGTTGTGAGTTCATGGAATGCCCTGCCAGTAGCAGTGGTGGACTCTCCCTTTTTATGGGCATTTAAACGGGCATTGGATAGGCATATGGAGGATAGTGGGTTAGTGTAGGTTTGGTGGGCTTGGACCGGCGCAACATCGAGGGCCAAAGGGCCTGTACTGCGCTGTATTTTTCTATGTTCTATGTTCTATGTTTTATAACCTGATAGAAATTTTAATCAAGATGGAGAGTGAGGTAGTTGATATGGAGCCTGGGTGCTGAATCTTAGCAAGGGAAACTATGTAAATATGACGGTCAGGTGGCCTTCATCGATTGGGGAGAGTGAATTAAAGGTATGACACTGGATAGTCAAGGAACACATGCGGGAGCTACAATAATTGTTTATTCCTGTCTTGAATGGCTTACAAAGGAAGTTTGAGATAGAATCTGATCCAAGGAAGAAGCATGCAGATTGGCCAAGAAAAATCTGATGATTGGGAGCAATTTAGAATTCATCAAATAAGGACCAAGGGATTGACTATGAAGGGGGAAATTCAGTATAAAAGTAAGCTTGCAGGGAACATAAAGACTAAGACTAAGAGTTTCTTAGACAAAGTGATTGGTGAAGACAAATGTAGGTTGTCTACAGAAAGAAACATGGGAATGTATAATAGGGACAAAGAAATGGCTGAGCAACTGAATGCGTACTTTTGTTCTGTCTTCACAAGAGAGGACACAAATCAGATACCAGACATGTTGGAGAGTGCAAGATTTAGAGACAGGAAAGAACTAAGGGAGATCAATAAACGTAGAGAAATGGTGGTGGGAAAATTGAGGGAATTGAAGGCAGATAAATCCCTAGGGCTTGATAATCTACATCCCAGTATACTTAAGGAAGTGGCTCTAGAAATATAGAACATATTGGGGGTCATCTTCAGGATACTGTAGACTTTGGCAGAGTCCATGTAAATTGGAGCGTAGCTAATGTCATTCCAATATTCAAAAAGGGAGGCAGAGAGAAATCAGGGAATTATAGATCTGTTAGCCTAACATTGGGAGCAGGGAAAATTCTTAAATCAATTATCAAGGTCTCTATAGTGAAGCATTTAGAAAGCAGCAGCAGGATCAGACAGAGTCAGCATGGATTCATGAAGGGTTGCCATACCCTTGACAACCCTGTTGGCACTTTATGAAGATGCAATTGGTAGAATTGACAAGAGAGAGTCAGTCAATGTGGAATATTTAGATTTCCAGAAAGTGTTGGGCAAATTCCTGCACAAGAGATTATTGTGCAAAATCAAGGTGCTGGGATTGGGGAAAGTGTATTGAGATGGATAGAATACTGTTTGGCAGAGAGGAAACAAAGAGTAGGAATTAATGGATCCTTTTCAAATTGGGAGGCAGTAACTCGTGGAGTGCCACAGGGATCGCTGATGTAAGGCAAAAGCGAGGACTGCAAATGCTGGAGATTAGAGTTGAGAGCGTGGTGCTGGAAAAGCACAGCAGGTCAGGCAGCATCCGAGGAGCAGGAAAAATAACATTTCGGGCAGAAGCCCTTTATCCCAGCTATTCACAATATATATTAATGATTTGGATGAGGAAACAAAATGCAACATCTCAAAGTTTGCAAATTATACCAAGTTGAGTGAGAGGGTGAACTGTGACGAGGATGCAGAGATCCTTCAGCATGATCTGGAAAGGTTGTATGAAAGGGAAAATCAATGTTAATTGCAGTATAATTTGAATATATGTGCGATTATTCACTTTAGAAGCAAAATCAAGAAGGCAGATTACTACCTGAATGGCTGTAAATTGGGAGAGGGGTATATGCAGCAGGATTTGGGTGTCATTGTGCATGAGTTCCTGAAGGTAAGCATGAGGTGCAGCAGGCAGTAGTCAAATGCTATGTTGGCCTTCATTACGAGATGTTTCGATTACAGGAGCAGGGATGTGTTGTTGCAGTTATACAGGGTCTTGGTGAGGCCACACCTAAAACGTTGTGTGCAGTTTTGGACACCTTTTCTGAGGAAGGATGTTCTTGCTCTTGAGGGAGTGCAGCGAAGGTTTACCAAGCTGATTTCAGTAATCGTGGGATTGATGTATGAGGAGAGATCGACTAGGCTAGGATTATTTTCACTGGATTCTGGATTCGAGGTGCTGGGAGAGCACCTCGAGGTTCAGGCAGCATCCGAGGAGCAGCAGCAAAATCAACGTTTCGGGCAAAAGCTCTTCATCAGGAATAAAGACAGTGAGCCTGAAGCGTGGAGAGATAAGCTAGGGGAGGGTGAGGGTGGGGAGAGAGTAGCATAGAGTACAATAGGTCAGTGGGGGAGGAGATGAAGGTGATAGGTCAGGGAGGAGAGGGTGGAGTGGATAGGTGGAAAAGGAGCTGGGCAGGTCGGACAAGTCCGTACAAGTCATGGGGACAGTGTTGAGCTGGAAGTTTGAAACTAGGATGAGGTGGGGGAAGGGGAAATGAGGAAGCTGTTGAAGTCCACATTGATGCCCCGGGGTTGAAGTGTTCCGAGGCGGAAGATGAGGCGTTCTTCCTCCAGGCGTCTGGTGGTGAGGGAGCGGCGGTGAAGGAGGCCCAGGACCTCCATGTCCTCGGCAGAGTGGGAGGGGGAGTTGAAATGTTGGGCCACGGGGCAGTGTGGTTGATTGGTGCGGGTGTCCCAGAGGTGTTCCCTAAAGCGCTCTGCTAGGAGGCGCCCAGTCTCCCCGATGTAGAGGAGACCGCATCGGGAGCAACGGATACAATAAATGATATTAGTGGATGTGCAGGTAAAACTTTGATGGATGTGGAAGGCTCCTTTAGGGCCTTGGATAGAGGTGAGGAAGGAGGTGTGGGCGCAGGTTTTACAGTTCCTGCGGTGGCAGGGGAAAGTGCCAGGATGGGAGGGTGGGTTGTAGGGGGGCATGGACCTGACCAGGTAGTCACAGAGGGAACCAGACGCCTCGAGGAAGAACAGCTCATCTTCCGCCTCGGAACACTTCAACCCCGGGGCATCAATGTGGACTTCAACAGCTTCCTCATTTCCCCTTCCCCCACCTCATCCTAGTTTCAAACTTCCAGCTCAACACTGTCCCCATGACTTGTCCGGACTTGTCGAACCTGCCTAGCTCCTTTTCCACCTATCCACTCCACCCTCTCCTCTCTGACCTATCACCTTCATCTCCTCCCCCACTGACCTATTGTACTCTATGCCACTCTCTCCCCACCCCCACCCTCCCCTAGCTTATCTCTCCACGCTTCAGGCTCACTGCCTTTATTCCTGATGAAGGGCTTTTGCCCGAAACGTCGATTTTGCTGCTGCTCCTCGGATGCTGCCTGAACTGCTGTGCTCTCCCAGCACCTCGAATCCAGAATCTGGTCTCCAGCGTCTGCAGTCATTGTTTTTACCTTATTTTCACTGGAGTTCAGACGAATGAGGGGGCATTGCATAGAGACTTATACACTTCAAACAGGACTAGACAGCATAGATGCAGGGAAAGTGTTCCTGCTGGTTGGTGTACCCAGAACCACGAGTCACAGTCTGAGGGTGGGTCATTTAAAATGATGAGGAGGAGACAAAGAATGTTAAGCCTGTAGGGTTCATTAACACAGGAAGGAGTTGATGCCAAATATTGAATGCATTCAAGAAATGGCTAATTATAGCATTTGGGGCGAATGAGATTCAAAGGTTATGGGAAGAAAGCAAGATTAGGCAACACAATCAGCCATGATTGTGATGAATGGTGGGTTGAAACTTTACTGCTGGAACAGCACAGCAGGTCAGGCAGCATCCAGGGAACAGGAGATTCGACGTTTCGGGCACAGGCCCTTCTTCAGGAATTCTTCGGCCTGTGCCCGAAACGTCGAATCTCCTGTTCCCTGGATGCTGCCTGACCTGCTGTGCTGTTCCAGCAATAAAGTTTCAACTTTGATCTCCAGCATCTGCAGACCTCACTTTCTCCTTGATGAATGGTGGGGCAGACTCGAGGGGCCGAATGACATCTTCCTGCTCCTATCTTCTTTGTTTCCATGTTTAATAATTCTAATTTGCAGTTCCTCATTTTTACCAGTCATTCTGTTTTCTAATATTTCTTGAAGATTTTCTGCTCTTTCCTCTGTGGACACAGGACCAACATAATCACCTCACTGAACAGAAATGGTCTTTGCCAACTCGTGAATACATCAGAAGATGGCAATATAACTCGTGACACATATGTCATCCAATCCTGCCTGGAAAGTTCTAGAATTTAACCAGTTCACTTTATGGTCAGTATCAACACAGTTGACTCCCTGGTGTAAGATATAATTTTACCAAAACAAGGGGCAGCACAGTGGCTCAGTTGTTAGCATTGCAGCCTCACAGCACCAGGGTCCCAGGTTTGATTCCAGCCTCGGGAGACTGTCTCCGTGGAGTTTGCACGTTCTTCCCGTGTCTGCGTGGGTTTCCTCCAGGTGCTCCGGTTTCCTCCCACAGTGCAAAGATGCGCAGGTCAGATGAATTGGCCATGCTAAATTGTCCATAGTGTTAGGTGCATTTGTCAGAGGGAAATGGGTCTGGATGGGTTACTTTTCGGAGGGTCGGTTTGGGCCGAGGGGCCTGTTTCCACACTGTAGTGTGCTTATGCTGAAGGAGATGGCATAGTTCTGTAACTGCCTCATTGTTTAATCAAACTGGTTTCACACTTTTGAGCTGGAGTGGATGCAACATTGGAAAATATTACTGAAAAACCCAGAAAGAAGAGCAGTGTTCTGCTTCTCCCTGTTTACAGCTTTTTCCCTTCTATGTTGTCTTGGCTGCATATGTTAAGCACGTTGCAGATGTAATGCAGTCCCCATACCTCATTCAGAGTGGGCTCACCAGACCCTCAGGTCTCATTGAATAAATCCAGCAGCTGACAATACAAACCTGAGAAAACCATCCACAAAATCTCCACTAACTTTGCAATTGCAGGAGCGGGTCAAATCCATGTATAAATCGTGCACACATGCAGTGTTGAAAGTATCTTCCTATCCTCTGTATCTTTTCCTGACTGATACATCATTCCATCTTTGCACAGTCCCAGTAACCTGAAATATCAACAGTTCCACTCTCCATAGAAGCAGTTGACAATGCAACTGCACAATTTTCTGTCTCAGTCACGATAACAACAACACCAATATTGATGATTGGAGATGTTGGGGAGGTGATGGTCTCGCTGTATTATCTGTGCTGTATTAATCCAGGGACACAAGTAATGAACCCTGGTTCAAATTATGCCATGGCAGATGGTGAAATTTGAATTCAATAAAATAATCAGGAATTAAGACTCCAATGAAACTACAAAACTGCTGCTGATTGTGAAGGAAAACCCACCTGGCCCTCTAATGTCCTTCAGGGATAGAAATCGGCCATCTTCACCTGGTCTATCATTCATGTGACGCTAGGCTGACAACAACGTAGTTGATTCTCAACTGCCCTCTGAAATGGCCAAGCCAACCACCCAGTAACATCAATGCTAGAAAATCTCAAAGAAATGAAACCGGGCAGACCTAGGAATCCACAATTTACAAAATGTTGACTGCAGTGGCTCAAGAAGACAGGTCACCAACACCTTCTCAAAGGACATCTGGTTAGAGTAAAAACATTCTCGCTCAGTTAGCAACACTTCTTATCATTTTAATTTAAGTTCTGCTATCAGCTTTGGCAGGACTTGAAACATTGTCTTTAGTGCACCTCTGAATTACTTGCCCAGTGATATTTCCACTCTGACATAGTGTCTCTATTGTGAAGTAACTTTAGTGACAAGAACCAGTTTGTAATTGAAATATTTGTAACTGGAAGAGTAGTCAGTAGAGAGCTGGAACCGCAAAGTCTGCATTTTACTAAGTGCGCAGATAATGGATTATTCAGCAACAGCACTGACATAGAGGTGGAGACTGGGGATAATATGGAACTTGTAGTAGACAGTTTTGGTGATGAAGAGAATGTTGAATCATAATTCAGTTCAGGGAAAAGGCCTTTCGAAGTTGAGAACAAGATTGTTCACAACTATGTGTGAGAGTGTGGCCTGAAATTCATGGATAATGAACGGAGTTTGTTCTTGAAACTGAAAGCAATCATTTCCATCTTTGCCAACATTAAGTAACAGAAATAGAAATGAAGTTCAGCATAGCTTATGGAATTAATAAATGTACAGAAACAGAGAAACTTAACAGGGACACTGACAATAGCAAGGATGGGATAGTAATCCGCCTGAATAATCATCAGTACACCTTCTATCCGCTCTGGTAATGTTGCCACAGATGTGGAAAGGTAGATAAGACCTCCGGATAAACTCCGGTCCATTGTTGGAACATTCAAATACATTGTTCTCAGATACTGATCCCTCCTCTCTCTGTCTCAGCAGCTGCTCATTCCTGTTAGTATCAGAGATAATCAATCTGCTGCTACAATGGGATAGCACTTTGAAAGAAGCCTCTTACAAATCAGGGAGGAAAGCCTCCAGTGAGATAGTTGCAATCCATGGAGACTGACATCAATGATAGACACTGAATAAACATTTCCAGTTAACCCCTTTCAAAACAGCACCTTCAGTTCACAATAATAATTGGATGTTGACATCACTGACTACTTGTCTCATCTCCCATCACCAAGTGCTCCAGAAAAGTAAGTTGTGAGGGAGAATGATAGGTGTTTCTTTTCATAGCCTAGATGACTCTGCTGTCTTGTTCATGTATAATGCTATAACCACCTGCCCCAAACCCCCCCCCCCCCCACACACACAAAAACAAACAAACCTACAATTAAAAGGTTATTACTGTGCTGATCATCCCTCCACAAGGACAACCGCCAATCAGAAGATTATTGCTTAGAATGTATGCCTGACCATACAGAGGAAGTATGGCTGCGTCTGGACGTTCCTCTCACTGCTGTAATAAGGCAAATGTTGTAATGTCAATATGCAATGTGCTTCAGTAACTTTTTAAAATAAATTTACAAATGTCGTTTGCAGTTTTATTTGAAATAAAGCAGTAATATTCATTTTTTTTATTTCAGTCTGAAGCAAAATGTGACATGTTCAATGAAATTAGTCATTAAAACCAATGAATCAATAATTAATGGCAGAATGACAATGGCATTGTTTAGCAGACAGAAAGGAATGGTTGCAGTGGCTGTGGAGGGGAGTACAATGACAATTCACATCACCATTACTCTTTCTGACGGATGGAATAGAATGTAATGCAGAACAAGGAAACTGATGACATTTGGGAGAAAGAATGCCAAATGACTCTGTGAACAGAACAGGATTGTGAATGTGTTGTAGAAAATTATATTTTCTACATATTCTGTTGAATCACAGGGTATACAGGTTGATAAAATTGTTCAATCTGGGCGGGATATTCAGAATTGGAAAATGGAGACACATAACAAAATGTGTAGGGGACACAGGGAGATTACAGGACAATAGTAGAAGAACGATAGCTAAGACTGAGCTAGTGCAGAGATGACAGACTGAGTGAACACATTTTTTACTCTAATTATTCTGTGATTAAAAGCATTCAGAGACTGGAGAGCTAAGCATGTTCAGGGAAGAGCACAATGTGTGTCAGCATCAATAATCTATTCATGTTGTTTCATGAACTGCAGCTGCCTCTAAAATGTCTTTTCAAACAAAATTTCCTGAGATTCACGCATTTGGGTCAAGATTAGCAAAATGATTGTTTTCTTTGGAACTTAAAGAAGAAACAGTTTCCGGTGTAATACAAGTGTCACCATCACAACAAGTCTAATAGGAATAGGAATGGACCAATTGTACAAATATAACCAAGTTCAAAATCTAGACCCGTCAAAAAAATGTAAAATACTAGAGATTATGGAAATCTGAAATACAAAAAGAAAATGGTGGAGAAATGGAGCACATTAGGCAGCATCAGTAGAGAGGAACTCAGTTATCCTATGGGTATGATATGAAGCTGTCCTGAAAAAGATATATTGGACTTAAAAAGTCAATTCTGCTTTTCTCTGCTCAGATGTCACCAGACCTGCTAAGTTTCTATCTACCATTTCAGTTTTTCTGTTTTTCATGGACGATGACAAATTACCTGATCTGAACTGGAACAACGAAGCTGTCATTTCAGTTGACCCTAAAGCATTTGGTTATGAGCGTTAAATGAGAAATTACAGACTTTCTGTGTTTGACCGGTCCCTAATTATTGATGATACATTCATTTGTGATAAATTTCCATTAAAATGTTGACTACAGCGGCACTGATGTCATACAATCAACTTTCTGAAATTAACTGATTTAAAACAATGGGAATCATAACCTCACTGTCATGTCATTCTACTGATATCGCTTGGGTCAGACTTATCCAACAAGTTCTTACCTTTCTGAGACTTTTTACTAATCTGTGAAAACAAAGTACTTTTAAGTTTGAACAAGACATATTCATCCATGGGTTTTGGAAGGCACCAACAGCTCTGGAGAAGGTTACCATGAGCTGCCTTCTTGAACCTCTCCTATCCAAGTGGGGCAGATGTACATACAGAGCTATTTGTAAGTCCAAGAGTTTTAACAAATGATAGTGAAGGAACAGCAAATTAGTCCCTAGTCAGATGCCATATGACTCAGAGGATAATGGGTCGGGATTGGTTTTCCCATTGTTCCAGTGCATATTACCAGTGCAGAATTGTCTCTGATTCCCATTGATCACATCTTGCTTAGGATCGTTGATACCACACCCAGTCAAGTACTACTTTGATGGTCAAGGAAGTAACACTGATCTCACCTCAAATGACATTGGAACATCAATTTAAAACCATAAAGTGCAAAAGGGCAGAACACAATCTGTTTTAACAATGTGCTCACTATCCTCAAAATATTCAAAAGGAAGTTGATGAATGGACTTCCGCTTCTTTCAAGAAACAATTGTCATATTTGTGATGAGGTTGTTTGGTTAAGCATTGTGACTGAAGGACAGAAAGAAGCCCCTTTCTGTACCACGTGGAACAAAACCAACCCATTCTCAGTGCATAGGACAGCGGCAAATGCACACTATCGACTCTTCTTATGGACGTTGATCATTCTAACCTCATCGTTCATTGATGACCAATAGCAACACATAAATCAGCAACTTCCATCATCCTTGTTAGAGAGCAAAAAGAGAAAGGAGTGGTCAGGGAAAGTTGCAGTAACCTGAAGTTACTGACACAGAGTAACAGTGGCAGACAAGGAGTGTGAGAGGGGAATGGACAGTGTAAAGAAAGTAAGAATATCAGGAAAGAGTAGAAAGGACGAAGAAGGAGGAGAGGCAAATGAAATGGAAGTGACAAGAAATGTGAGTGTGTTTGGAGCAGAAGGATTGTTACGCGATCAGACATTCAGGAAAATTGGAACCTGGTGTCTGTTGAAAATTAAGTAAAGGTTTTTCTTCCTTTTCTTGTTCTGACACTTGATTCTTGTTCATAGTTGACATTTACTGTGTCACTGTGACTCCCACAAGTGGAGTCAGCCTGCATTCCACCCGCCCCTAACCATCCCCCCACCCTGCACCACCTAGCTCAATCTCTGAAGAGATTAGCATTTTTCACAATATGCTCAAAAGTGGACTTTTGTTATATTAATTTGCTCCAAAGACAAGATTTTTTTTACTGAATTGAAATGTGTGGGCATCACTGGCTGGCCAGCATTTTATTGCCTTTCCCTAGTTGTCTTTGAGAAGATTTTGGTGAGCTGCCTTCTCGAACCGCTGCAGTCCAGCTGCTGTGGGTTGACCCACAATGCCATTAGGAAGGAATTCTAGAATTCCAGTGCATGTAGGGTGATGTATTTTCAAGTCAGCAAGTGAGTGGCTTGGAAAGGAACCTGAAGGTGGTGGTGTTCCCATTAATCCTTTGGCCTTCTAAATGGAAGTTGTTGTGCGTTTGGAAGGTGCTGTCTGAGGATCATTGCTGAGTTTCTGCAATGCATCTTGTAGATGCAATCTTGCTACTGAGCGTCGCTGGTGGAGAGACTGGATGCTTGTGGATGTCGGGCTAACCAACCGGGCTACTGTGTCCTGAATGTTGTTGGTGGTGCACTTATCCAGGCAAGTGGAGAGTATTCCATTACATTCTTGTGTTATGCCTTGTAGATGGTGTACAGGCTTTGAGGAGTCAGGAAGTGAGTTACCCAACGCAGTAATCCTAGCCTGCAACCTGCTGTTCCTAATGTGGTGAGTCTAGTTGAGTTTCTGATTGATGATGACCGTGAAGATGTCAGTGGGGAATTCAGTAATGATAACTCCAATGAGTATCAAGGGGCAGTGGTGAGATTGCCTGTAATTGGCGAAGGGGGTTGAAATGTTCCGAGGTGGAAGATGAGGCATTCTTTCTCCAGGTGTCGGGTGGTGAGGGAGCGGCAGTGAAGGAGGCCCAGTTCCCTAAAGCGCTCTGCTAGGAGGTGTCCAGTCTCCCCAATGTAGAGGAGACCACATTGGGAGCAACGGATACAATAAATGATATTAGTGGATGTGCAGGTAAGACTTTGATGGATGTGGACGGCTCCTTTAGGGCCTTGGATGAGGTGAGGGAGGAGGTGTGGGTGCAGGTTTTGCAATTCCTGCAGTGGCAGAGTAGGTGCCAGGATGGGAGGGTGGGTTGTAGGGGGGCATGGACCTGACCAGGTAGTCATGGAGGGAACGGTCTTTGTGGAAGGTGGAAAGGGGTGAGGAGGGAAATATATCCCAGGGGGTGGGGTCCATTTGGAGGTGGCAGAAATGTCGGCGAATGATTTGGTTATGCGAAGGTTGGTAGGGTGGAAGGGGAGCACCAGGGGGGTTCTGTCCTTGTTACGGTTGGTGAGGTGGGGTATGAAGGCGGAGGTGCGGGATGTGGATGAAATCTGTTGGAGGGCATCTTTAACCACGTGGGAAGGGAAATTGTGGTCTCTAAAGAAGGAGGCCATCTGGTGTGTTCTGTGGTGGAACTGGTCCTCCTGGAAGCAGATACGGTGGAGGCGGAGGAATTGGGAATACGGGGTGGCATTTTTGCAGGAGGTAGGGTGGGAAGAGGTGTAATCCAGGTAGCTGTGGGAGTCGGTGGGTTTCTAAAAAAATGTCGGTGTCAAGTCGGTCATCATTAATGGGGATGGAGAGGTCCTGGAAGGCGAAGATTCCTGATGAAGGGCTTTTGCCTGAAATGTCGATTTTATTGCTCCTCCCATGCTGCCTGAACTGCTGTGCTTTTCCAGCACCACTCATCCAGAATCTGGTTTCCAGCATCTGCTGTCAATGTTTTTATCTTATTGGTGAAGTTCATAGACTGACATTTGTGTGGTCCAGATGTTTCTTGCTATTTGTCAGCTCAAGCCTGGATATTGCCCACATCTTGTTGCATTTGAACATGGACTGCTTCAGTTTCAATGAGTCGCGAATAGTGCTGAACATAGGGCAGCACGTTGGCTCAGTGGTTAGCACTGCGGCCTACAGCACCAGGATTCCAGGTTCGATTCCAGCCTCAGGCAACTGTCTGTGTGGAGTTTGCACATTCTCCCCGTGTCTGTTTCCTCTGGGTGCTCCGGTTTCTTCCCACAGTCCAAAGATGTGCAGATCAGGTGAATTGGTCACGTTAAATTGCCCGTAGTGATAGGTCCATTAATCAGAGGGAAATCGCACTGGGCGGGTTACTCTCTGGAGGGTCGATGTGGACTTGTTGGGTCGAAGGGCCTGTTTCCATACTGTAGGGAATCTTAAAAAAAAATTCTGCAATCATTGGCGAACATCCCCACTTCCAAGCTTAGCATGGAGGGAAAGTCATGGATGAAACTGCTGAAGATGCTTTGGTCTCAGACACTAACGTAGAATGATAGAGATGTACAGCACAGAACAGGCCCTTTGGTCCAACTCGTCCATGCTGACCAAATATCCCAATTTTATCTAGACCCATTTGTCAGCACCTTTCCAATATCCCTCTAAACTCTTCCTAGTCATATACCAATCCAGATGCCTTTTAAATGCTATAATTGCACCAGCCTCCACCACTTCCTCTGGCAGCTCATTCCATACACGTACCACCCTCGATGTGAAAACGTTGCTGCTTAGGTCCCTTTTATATCTTTCTCCTCTCACCCTAAACCTATGCCCTCTAGTTCTGGACTCCCCACCCCAGGGAAAAGACCTTGTCTATTTATCCTATCTATGCCCATCATGATTTAATAGAACCTCTATAAGGTCACCATCAGCCTCCAATGCTTAAAGGAAAACAGTCCCAGCCAATTTAATCCCTCCTTATAGCTCAAATCCTCCAACCCTGGCAGCATCCTTGTAATTTTTTTCTGAATCCTTTCTAGTTTTGCAATTTCAGATAGGAAGTAGACCACAATTGCATGCAATATTCAAAAAGTGGCCTAACCAATGTTCTGTATAGCCAGCATGTGACCTCCCAATTCCTATACTCAATGATCTGACCAATAAAGGAAAGCATGCCATATATCTTCTTCATGATTCTATCTAATTGTGACTCTACTTCCAAGGAACTATGAACCTGCACTCCAGGGTCTCTTTGTTCAGCAACACTCTGAGGACTTTACCATTTATTGTGTTAGTTCTAGATGTAGGATTGCTCGCTGAGCTGAAAGGTTCATTTTCAAACGTTTTGTCACCATATTAGGTAACATCTTCAGTGAACCTCCGGATGAAGCACTGGTCATGTAGCCCACTTTCTATTTATATGTTTGAGTTTCCATGGGTTGGTGATGGCATTTCATGTGGTGATGTTCTTTTTCTCAGGGGTTAGTAAATGGGATCCAACTATTTGTATATAGAATTCCGGTTGGAATGCCATGCTTCCAGGAATTCTCATGTGTGTCTCTGTTTGGCTTATCCTAGAATGGATGTCTTGTCCCAGTCGAAGTGGTGTCCTTCATCATCTGTATGTAAGGATACTAATGAGAGTGGGTCATGAGCATCAACTAGCCACAAAAATACAGGTGTAGTAATAGAACAAAGAACAAAGAAAAGTTACAGCCCAGGAATAGGCCCTTCAGTTCTTCGAGCCTGAGCCAATTCAAATGTACTGTCTATATCTGTCGGTTAATTCCTAAGCATTTGAAACCCTCTGCTCCCCACCTGCTCATGCATCTGTCCAGGTGCATCTTAAATGAATCTACCAAGCCTGCGTCTACCACCTCTGCTGGCAATGCATTCCAAATGCCCACCACCCTTTGTGTGTATCCCCCTTAAACTTTCCACCTCTCACCTTGAAAGCGTGACCTCTGGTTATTGAATCCTTCACCCTGGGAAAAAGCTTGTCTCTATCCACCCTGTCTATACCCTTCATGATTTTGTAAACCTCAATCAGGTCCCCCCCAATCTCCTTTTCTCTAGTGAAAATAAACCTAACCTACTCAACCTCTCTTCATAGTTAGCACCTTCCATACCAGGCAACATCCTCATAAACCTTCTCTGCACCCTCTCCAAAGCATCCACATCCTTTTGGTAATGTGGCGACTAGAACTGTACACAGTATTCTAAATGCGGCCAAACCATGGTAGTAGTAGACTACTTTCCACTATGTGTCTCATTCTTGGACAAATGCATCTCCATCAAGGATGGGCATCTCAGCACCTCACTCTACCGTGACCCACAGATAACCTCACGATGCTACACTTCTCCAGCTTCCACCTGAAACATATGAAAACAGCCACCCCCTATGGACAAGCTTACGCATACACCGGATCTGTTCAGATGAGGAAGAACGTGACGGGCACCTGGAAATACCCAAGGATGCTTTCATAAGAATGTTCAACTCAGCGACCGCCAGTTCTGCTGTGACACAGTGAGAAGCCATCATAACCTCCTCAGGAGACAGACAGGAGCTGCATCCAACAGGGTACCCTTCGTTGCCCAGTCCATCCCAGGAGCCGAAAAACTACACCATGTTCTTCGCAGCCTGCAACACATTATCAATGATGATGAGCATCTCACCCAGACCTTCCCCACGCCTCCACTTCTCGCCTTTAAACAATCACCAAACCTCAAACAGATCATTTCTCATAGCAAACTGCTTGGCTTCCAGGACGACACCATACAACCCTGTCATGGTAGATGCTGCAATGCGTGTCAGGGTGTGGACAAGGATACCACCATTACATGTGGGGACACCTCCCACCATGTACGTGGCAGGTACTCATGCGACTCAGCCAACGCTGTCTATCTCTTACGCTGCAGGCAAGGATGCCCTGAGGCATGGTACATTGGCAAAACCAAGCAGGGGCTACGTCAACGGATGAATGGACACCGCACAACAATCACCAGACAGGAGTGTTCCCTCCCAGACAGGAGTCTTCCTTCCCAGACAGGATTGTTCCCTCCCAGACAGGAGTGTTCCCTCCCAGACAGGATTGTTCCCTCCCAGTTGGAGAACACTTCAGCGGTCTGGGACATTCTTCCTCAAACCTTTGGGTGTCCGTCCTTCAAGGCAGACTTTGGGACAGGCAACACAGACAGTGGCCAAGCAGAGGCTGATAGTCATGTTTGGTACCCATGGGGATGGCCTCAACCGGGACCTTAGGTTCATGTCACACTACAGGTGATCCCACTGCACTACACACACACACACACTCTTAAACACACTCTGACAGACCCACGCACTCACGCAGACCCTCTGTGGGAGATTTATTATAACAAAAGCAGCCATCCTGTCACACATTAAAAGCCTGGAATCCATTTTAATTTTCATATTAATGTCTGCTTGTACGTTCCCAGGCTCAGTGAGGTGGCTAATCTCACAGCTGTACTAGCACCTGAAAGTGAACCCTGGAATATTCTTCTTTTACAAGAATGTATTGTTATGCTAACTTTGATAATCAATGACTAATCAGCACTGTCCAGACACTATGTGACTGGGGCCAGTGACTGCACTGAGTGCCCACTTACTTATTATATTCTAATTAACAGTTCGCTAATTGTTAAATGATTGTAACCTATATAACCACCAACTCTCTGTATCTCAGTTGCCTGAGGCAGGAATTGAACCCGGGTCTCTGGCGCTGAGAGGCAGCAGTGCTAACTACTGTGCCACCCTGCTGCCCAAATGAGTATTTTGCATCAGTATTTATTATGGAAAAGGATATGGAAGACATAGAATGTAGGGAATTAGATGGTGACTTCTTGAAAAGTGTCCACATTACAGCGGAGGAAATGCTGGATGTCTTGAAATGCATAAAATCAACAAATCCCCAGGATCTGATCAGGTGTACCTTAGAACTCTGTGGGAAGCTAGGGAAGTGATTGCTGGGCCTTTTGCTGAGATATTTGTATCATCAATAGTCACAGGCGAGGTGCCGGAAGACTGGAGATTGGCAAACGTGGTGCCACTGTTTAAGAAGGGCGGTGAGGACAAGCCAGGGAACTATAGACCCATGAGCCTGACGTCGGTGGTGGGTAAGATGTTGGAGGGAATCCTGAGGGACAGGATGAACATGTATTTGGAAAGGCAAGGACTGATTAGGAATAGTCATCATGGCTTTGTGCATTGGAAATCATGTCTCACAAACTTGATTGAGTTTTTGGAAGAAGTAAGAAAGAGGATTGATGAAGGCAGAGTGGTAGATGTGATCTATATGGACTTCAGTAAGGCGTTCAACAAGGTTCCCCACGGGAGACTGATTAGCAAGGTTAGATCTCATGGAATACAGGGAGAACTAGCCATTTGGACACAGAACTGGCTCAAAGGTGGAAGATAGAGGGTGGTGGTGGAGGGTTGTTTTTCAAACTGGAGGCTAGTGACCAGTGGAGTGCCACAAGGATCGGTGCTGGGTCCTCTACTTTTTGTCATTTATATAAATGATTTGGATATGAGCTGAAGAGGTATAGTTAGTAAGTTTGCAGATGACGCCAAAATTGGAGGTGTAGTAGACAGCAAAGAAGGTTACCTCAGATTACAATGGGATCTTGACCAGATGGGCCAATGGGCTGACAAGTAGCAGGTGGAGTTGAATTCAAATAAATGCGAGGTGCTGCATTTTGGGAAAGCAAATCTTAGCAGGACTTATACACTTAATGGTAAGGTCCTAGGGAGTGTTGCTGAACAAAGAGACCTTGGAGTGCAGTTTCATAGCTCCTTGAAAGTGGAGTCACAGGTAAATAGGATAGTGAAGAAGGCGTTTGGTATGCTTTTCTTTATTGGTCAGAGTATTGAGTACAGGAGTTGGGAGGTCATGTTGCAGCTGTACAGGACATTGGTTAGGCCACTGTTGGAATATTGCATGCAATTCTGGTATCCTTCCTATCAGATAGACGTTGTGAAACTTGAAAGGGTTCAGAAAAAATTTACAAGCATGTTGCCAGGGTTGGAGTATTTGAGTTAGAGGGAGAGACGGAACAGGCTGGGGCTGTTTTCCCTGGAGCATTGGAGGCTGAGGGGTGACCTTACAGAGGTTTACAAAATTACGAGGGACATGGATAGGATAAATAGACAGGTGACTCCTCAGGTGACTCTCTGTGTGGAGTTTGCACATTCTCCCTGTGTCTGCGTGGGTTTCCTCCGGGTGCTCCGGGTTTCCCCCCTGCCAATCCAAAAGAAAATGTGCAGGTTAGGTGAATTGGCCACGCTAAATTGCCCGCAGTGTTAGATGAAGGGGTAAATGTAGGGGAATGGGTCTGGGTGGGTTGTGCTTCAACGGCTCGGTGTGGACTTGTTGGGCCGAAGGGCCTGTTTCCACGCTGTAAGTAATCTAATCTTAACAAATAATCCAGATCTTTTTCAATATATAATTTCAGTTACATCACACTGTAAACTTTTGTTGTAAATTCTGTGTCTTATGATTTTATACTCCACAACCAGCTGATGAAGGAGCGCCGCTCCGAAAGCTAGTGCTTCCAATTAAACCTGTTGGACTATAACCTGGTGTTGTGTGATTTTTAACTTTGTACACCTCAGTCCAACACCGGCATCTACAAATCACGAACACTATTTAGCACATTGAGTGTGTACACCAGGAATAGAATGAGTCCATTTAGCCACTGATTCGTCTTACATAGCAAATGAAGCAGATCTTTTAAAACCTTCTGTCCATTACGCAGGAATTGAAAGGGAAGGTAGGGATTATAGAAAGGGAAGAACATGGAATAACCAGCTTCATGAGGGAATAAAATGTAGTGAGAAAACTACTGGGATTTAAGGCAATTGTTTAGAATCCATTATCAAGGAATTAATCACAGGAGATTTATACAGTTAAACCAAAATCCATCAGAGTCGGCATGGTTATGTGAAAGACAAATCATGTTTGAATGATTTGCTCGATTTCTTCAAAGATGCGACAAGCAAGGTGGATAATGGGAATTCTGGAGATGTAATATTTCAGGAATTCCAAAAAGCATTGAATAAGGTGCTGTGCATAAGATTAATCTGTAAAATAGAGCACACGGAGTTACGAGTACATTATTCGCTGAAATAGAGGATTGGTGAATCAAAGAAATGCAGTGAGATGGAGTAGATACAGAGGAATCTCAATTATCTGAATACAAATTATCCCAAAATCAGATTATCCGAAGGAGCGCTTCCGTCAGAAACATTACATCAAAGACATGTGCCCAACACTGATCGCATCTTTTGTCTACAGTGAATAAAAATGCTGCCGAGAACAGTCCTGGACTGATGGGAGCCCAGACACTGTCCTAAATAACTGTCCTCCACCCCTTCTCTCTCCCACACTTTCACTGGAGTTCTATACAGGCATGTACCCTAAAACCTCCTTCCCCAGGTAATCTCTTTAACATTGATCTGTACAGGGCAGAGGTGGAACCTGTCAAAAGTTGTGTGTGTGTGTGCTATTTAGAGACTCACCTCCCAAAAGGCTGTAGCAGCAGCAGCAGTCTTATTGTTGTTGTCCAGTCTGGCTGCCCCAGAGAGGGGGCAGGGGCACACGGGGGGCAGTGTTGGGTGCAGATGGGGGGAGTGGTTTTGGGGTGGACGGGGCAGTGGCAATGTTCTTCAGGGCTTGGGGGACAGGCGGGGGGGTGGACGGACGGTGTTGGATGGCGTTTGGGGGGCAGGGGGTGTTGTTGGAGGCAGACGGGGTTGTGGGGTAGGCGGTGTTGGGGTGGGTGGGGAAGGGTGTTGGGGTGGACAGGTGGGCGAGGGGCAGTGTTGGGGATGGGTGGAGGGCGGTATTGGATATGGGGGGCGGGCGGGGGTGCGGTGTTGGAGGCGGACAGGGTTGGGGGGAGGCGGTGTTGGGAATGGGTGGGGAAGCGTGTTGGGGTGGACGGGGTGGGTGAGGGGCAGTGTTGGGGCTGGGTAGAGGGCGGTATTGGGGGTGGAAGGGGGGCGGGCAAAGGGTGCGGTGTTGGAGGCAGACAGGGTTGGGGGGAGGCGGTGTTGGGGTGGGTGGGGGAGCGTGTTGGGGTGGATGGGACGGACAAGGGGCAGTGTTGGGAGTGGATGGGGGGTGGGCAGGGGAGGTGCGGTGTTGGGGGTGAGTGGGGGGGGGGCGAAGTTGGACAGGGTTTGGGGGCAGCCAGGGGCTCACGCATGCTGTGCTGCTGCTAGTCTCCTGAACAGGGAGCAGGCTTAATAGAAAACTCGGAGTCCCAGAGGAAAGGCATTGAATCGATTTTGTTTAATTATTCAAACAAAATCGTGCCGGCCCATCTCATTCAGCACAACACAGCACCTTAATTGCAGATAATTGCAGTGTACATCATTTTCTGGTTGGCCAATTGTGAGGTAGCTCAGAGATTGGTCCTTAGACCCTAATTATTTGCAATCTTTTAAGTTGGCTTGCAATGAAGACATGAGAAATTTACAAATGGATTTCAATAGGTTAGGTGAATGAACTAACATTTGGCAGCAAATTTCAACATGGAGTTAACTATTTTGGTCAGTGTAATAGTAAGGCAAATTATTATCTCAATGAAGAGCAACTTTAGAGTACTTAGGTGCAGAAGGATCTGCATGTCGTGCATATCTCAAAAAACTTGCATGCAGGTACAGCAGGTAATGAGGTGAAAAGTGTGCTGCTGGACAAAGCAAAGCAGATCAGGCAATATCTGAGAAGCAGGAAAGTTTATGTTTCAGGCATACGCCCTTCATTCGGAATATGAAGGGATAAGGGGGCCAAGAGATAAGAAAGGGAGTGGGAGGTAGGGCTGGGGGAAGTTAGGTAGGAAGATGGTAGGTGGATGCAGGTGAGAGGTGATTGTGATAGGTTGGTAGGGAGGGTGTAGCAGGTAGGTAGGAAGAAAGTTGGGCAGGTCAGTCAGGACAAGAGGGCTGTGCTAATTTGGAGAGTTGGAACAGGGATGAGGTGGGAGGTGGGAACACTTGGAAATGGTGAAGTCAATGATTATGCCCTGTGGTTGTAGGGTCCTGAGACAGAAGATGAGACATTCTTCCTTCATTTGGCAGGTGGCTTTGATTTGTTGTTAGAGGAGGACCAGAATTTGCATATTATTGGGGTAGTGTGGGGTGGGGGTTGGAAATGGTTGGCCACAGGCCTTTGGAGTTGTTTGGTGCATGTGAAACAGAGGTGTTCTCTGAACCACTCCAAGAGTTGGCACTTGGTCTCTCCGATGTGGAGGATACCACATTGAAAGTGTAGATCGAGTAAATGAGGTGGGTGGATGTTCAAGAAAATCTCTGCTGGATTTGAAATGATCCTTTCGGGCCTTGGATGGAGTGAGGAGTGAGGAGTGTCATGGATGCAGGTTTTGCACCCTCTATGGAGGCAGGGGAAGGTGTCGGGTTTAGAGAGTGGGTTTTTTGGGAGCTTGGATCTAACGAGGGAGTCACAGAGACAGAAATGTGCAAGGGAAGGGCAATTTCAGCACTTATTTTAGAAAGAACATAGTATAAAGATAGTGTTGTTGCAACTATGCAATGCATTAGTGAGATCAGAACTGGAGTACTGTGTATAATTTGGTGCCCAGGCTTGAGGAGAGATGTAGTTACCTTGATGAAGTTCAGAAGAGGTTCACTAGATTGATTCCAGAAATGAGGAACTTGTGTTTAGAAGAAAGATTGAGCAGCTCAGGCATATACTCTCTGGTGTTTGTAAGAATGAAAGGGGATCTCAATGAGGTCTGTAAGGTCAAACATGTAATTGATAATGTAGATGAGGAGTGGATATTTCCTCATATGGGACAATCTAGCACAAGCAATCATAGTCTTCAGATAGGTGCAGCAAATTTAAAACAGGGTTGAGTAGAACATAATTCTTGCAAATGGTTGCGAAGATGTGGAGTTCACCATCACAGTGTGCAGTTTTTACAGGGATATTGAGTAAATGAAGGATTGTGGAGAGTGGGCAGGAAAGTGGAACTGAGGCTGAGATGACATCAGCCATGAAAGTATGAAATGGTGGAGCAGACTCGAGGGGCTGAATTGCTGACTCATGCTCCTCTTTCTTATTCAGTCCTTCATTTGTGCTGCACACAAATGGGAGTGGACTGTTTATCAAACAGGAAGCAGGTGCTCGGAATAAATCAGTCTTGATCAGTTTGCCAGAGAGTGACCAACGGAGTCATGCAGTGACCAGTGCTGGGTTCTGAACTATTTATAGTATACATCAATGATTTGAGAAGACCAACAAATGTGTTGAAACTATCTTTGGCGATGACACTCAGATAAGCAGGAAATTAAATTATCAAGAGAAGGTGGGACATTTGCAAATGGATATAAACAGGTAAAGTCAGTGGATATGAATTTGGCAAATGGAATATAACGTGATATATTACTTGTCTTTTTTTTCCAAGAAGAATGAAAGGCACGCTGTTGCTTAAATTAAGAGAGATTATAGGACTTAGTGATAAAGTGTGTAATGAAGGGTTCACTCTGACCCATTCAGACATCGGACTGTTGCTGCATCTCCCTGTTCATCTGGGCACTGACATTCCAAGTGGTTCCATTGCTGTCAGAAAACAGGGGATATTTTGATGTGTTTGGTTGCATGTGGTGTGTTGTGAGGGGGAGGGTGTTTTGAAACGTATACCAAGGCAGTGACCTTTATCCAAGATGCCATCCTTTCTTTCTACTTGGAAATCTGAAGAAGGTGGTAACAGATGATTGCTTCTGAATGAAGAGGCTGTGGCTGCTGCTAGGATAGTGCATATTCACCAAGAAAATAATCGCCTGTTTGATCTGTTCTTTTCCTTTTGCTATAAGCTGTTTCAAATTCCATTAGTCATCATTATATTTTTAGTCATTTATCAATTTTGCCAACACATTTAACATCTACTTTAGTATCATATCACTCCCATTAATTTCTCCAGCACTCTTATTAATTTCCTTCAATTCTTCCTTACCTGTTTTTGGTTCCCCAACAGTTCTGACAAACTGTCTGTGCCTTCTTCTGTGAAAACAGAACTGAAATTTGTTATTAATTGTTTTGTATTTCCTTGTTTTCCATTATCAGTTTACCCCATTGCAGAGTGTAAGTCTGAAGAGTTTTTAACAATTTGTCTTCTTATTCTTACATACTTAGCTGAAAATGTGTTGCTGGAAAAGCGCAGCAGGTCAGGCAGCATCCAAGGAGCAGGAGAATTGACGTTTTGGGCATGAGCCCTTCTTCAGGAATGAGGAAAGTGTGTCCAGCAGCCTAAGAAAAAAGGTAGGGAGGAGGGACTTGGGGGACGGGCGTTGGAAATGCGATAGGTGGAAGGAGGTCAAGGTGAGGGTGATAGGCTGGAGTGGGGGTGGGGTTGGAGAGGTCAGGAGAAGATTGCAGGTCAGGGAGGCGGTGCTGAGTTCGAGGGATTTGACTGAGACAAGGTGGGGGGAGGGGAAATGAGGAAACTGGAGAAATCTGAGTTCATCCCTTGTGGTTGGAGGGTTCCTAGACAGAAGATGAGGCGCTCTTCCTCCAACCGTCGTGTTGCTATGGTCTGGAGATGGAGGAGTCCAAGGACCTGCATGTCCTTGGTGGAGTGGGAGGGGGGGTTGAAGGTTTATATCGTTGAAAGACACTATGACAGACGATTTAGGAGCAAATGTGGGTCACTTAGCCCCCGAACCAGCTCCACCAATCCAAAACATCACGGCTAATGTTCCCTGTGGTCTCAACTCCATTTTCCTCTCTTTCCTAGAAATTCCAGTCTGTCATCAACCAAAAACTTCTGGAGCTCAATTCATTTCTTCTATTTACTGACCTTCTGAAGAGAGCTGTTCAAGGAGGCAGTGGTAGTGAAGGCACAGCACTTTGGTTGGGTCTGGTGCATGGAAGCAGCTGGAGACCTGAATTGGCACTTGGACAGTCAGAGATAGAAGTCAATGCTGGAAGAGGGAGCCCTATGTGGAGGTGAAGGTGGTCCTCCACAATCTGTGGCAGCGTTGACAGCATGCAGACATAGATTTCGCAGAGATGGATGAACATGTAAGGAGGACAACTGAACTTTCAAATATTTTATATATTTATATTTCTGCTTCATGCTAAGAAGTACTGTAATATTTAACTTCCAAGTTTGTCTCTTTATTTTCCAACTTAAGACCTAAGATTTTTGTTCCTAGGTGCCTTTTGACCCAAAATGGTGCGGGGAATGGCGACATTGTGTACTTTTCACTGCATTACTGTATTGCTGTACACATGACAATAAATTCTAAATCTAAATTCTCAATCATCTCAGCATGCACCTTGTTGAGACTCTTCAGGATCATGAATGCTTCATAATGATCATGTCCTATTCCTGCAAACTTCATTGCATAATGGTCCTTCATTCACAGAGCATGTTGAGTGAAGCAAGATTGAACTGTGTCAGTGATGGTCCAAGCCTTCTCAGATGCAGAAATGAAAACTGTATCCTGTACATCTGCAGCCCACATCACTATGTTCATAAATAATTTTCTTTACAAAATGTACTAACATTCCAAGTGTCCAGCTCTTCTGGTAGTAATAGGTTTGTGTGAACTGAATGGCCTCCTCTTAGCCCACTGTAACCAGCAGATGGGGACAAAATGGCTTACTTCTGCTCCTGGGAAGACTTTCAATGTTCTGAATGATGGATCAAGGTTCTAAAAGGATATGATAACAGGGTAGTTAACCATTCTGGCAGTATTATACATTTATCCACCAGTAACTTTATGCAGCAGGTCTATCTTTCCAGGCTTTATCACTGCCTTCTTTTATAAACGAGAGTAACGTGTGCAATACTGCAGTCCTGTGACACTATTCTCATACAAAATGAGGATTGAAAGATCATGATCAATCGCTCAGCCATTTCCAGCATTTCTTATATCAACGCTTGTACAGTCCATATTTTTTGACTTATTGGCATTCTGAAACTCTTGGATTAAAAGGAGTTAACTGAAACTGTTTGTTCAGTCAATGTGATAAAGGTAAGTCTCTGTGGTTCTGAACTGTCTCAATGGAGGTTTCCCTCTTTTATTAATGAGAGGCTCCTTTCAATGTGTTATCCCATAGAATCTGCAGGGACATCATCTGCAGCATTAACAGAGATTAGTGGCACCAGACAGAGGGAGAGAAGAATCAGAATCCGAGAACAACAAGCTGGAAGATTGCAACAATGCATCAGAATCCAAGAGCAATCGACTGGAATGCTACAACAATGGACAGAAGTTTATCATTTTATCTTTACTATCTGTTTACATTTTTGGAATGGTGGTCATTATCAGCAAAGATCAGATATTCACTTTATATTCTTCAATGTTTTTATTATCCTATCCTGGCTATTGTTGGTGCCCCTGGTAAGTCTCACTGTTCAATTATTATTTATATAAAGCATATTTACTTTACAGAATGTTCTTTTCAGTTACTCTGCCCTCTTTGGTGCTGTTACTGTTGCTGCTCAGATGCTGAATCCCATTATTCATGTACTAATTGTGACTAACTGTGTTAGTGAACTTGTACATTCACTCTCTCCCTCTCTGCTTCTGGCATTGTCTCTCTTGGATCTCAATATCAAGCTGCTCGGTTTCAGCTGTAAATCATTATTCATTGTATTACTGTCGTTGTCATTTACATATTGAGAACATGAAAGTCATTGGCATCCAGTAAAGTCACAAACTCCATTCTCTTTCTCTGGCTTGAGAGGCTGAATAGGTTGGGACTTTTTACCCTGGAACTTGGAGACTGAGGGGTGAACTAATGGAAGTTTATAAAATACTGGTTTGTATGGACAGAGTGAATAGCTAAATTTGTTTCTCAGAGTAGTGGAATCCAAAACTAGAGAGCATAAGTTTAAGATGAGAGGGGAAAGAGTGTCAATACTATGTTACTTGATGATTCCATGACTCCATCTCATCCCTGGCCAATATCTGCTGAAACAGAGAGTACTGATCCTTTTGGCACTATCCCCTGACTATGTATGACCAATATTTTCATTTACCTCCAGATTATAATTCAGCAAATAAACTCACCTGCTGTTTACAACATGAACTGTCACATCCAGTTTTGTCATGCCAAGAATCTGTTGACCTCACTTCCAATTACAGATCGCACTATTCTCAAACACATCATTACATCTACCCAAGAGACAATCCTTAGTCTGTCTCTGTCTCTCTCTGTTTATAATCCAAACCCTCTCCAGTTGTTCATAATTAAACCAATTTGCAAGTCTCCTTCATTCTGGACAGTGATTTACACATTTTCAACAGGTACTGTTATGAACTCATGCATTTGTGATGAGTACAATGCTGATTATTCATTTAGGATGTTTCCCTTTTGGTCCTTAAATCTTCACTTTTCACATTCTAGCTGCTTTGTCTTTTATGCCTTGACCAGCTCAGTTCATGGTGTTCCTGTTGTGGCACTCTTCGTGATGCATATTGAAGTACCATATCCAGGGTACACTCTGACCTTGTCACACTCAGTTCTTCCTCAATTCATTTTGAAAATCGAGAACTGAGGGGTGGTGAAGAGGGCAGTAGATGTCCATCAGCAAAATACTTTCTTGACCATGTTTGACCTGCTACCATGATAATTCCTGGTTCTGGAGTCAATGCTGAGGAATTCCAGGGAAAATCCTTTCCACCATGCTGGGTCTGACCTGCCGGTGGGACAGGATATACCAGGGATGCTGCTGGTGGTTGAGGTTTGACCAATATTTGGAACTGAATACCCAGAACATTTTATGTTTGGGAGGTGTGGACAAAAATGAAAAGAAGGTGTGGTGGTTCTCTCAATAAAGGATGACATCAGTAAAATCACAATAGACGATCTTCAATCAAATGATCAAGATTGTTATGGACCAGGCCAGACCACCTCAAAATATCTTAAGTAGGTAGCCTAGACAGTAACGTTTTTCTTATGTTAAAGGCAGATGTGAAGTGGATATGTGAATTGTGGTGCAGCTGGTCAGACTGCTCAGGTTTAAGTAAAATAGAATTTGTGTCAACACTACAATTGATACCAGAGCAAAATACAATGGAATTTAGAATAGATTAACTATTGGAAAACTTCAGCAACTTGATACAACAACTTAACTAAGGAGCCTTTCCAATCCAGTAACATCACATGTACACTGTTCTTGGCAAAAAAAAAGAGGTAAATTGAAACACAGGCTCCTTCAGGCAGGAAAAATTTAGAGAAAATGACCAGTCAGGAATCATTTGCAGAAGCTTGGAACATTTCCTGGCCTGACTGTGCAGCTAAACCATTGTTAACTAGACAGTTCAGCATCTCTGTCTTTACTACTTCAATTAAAAAAAACACCCAAAGTAAATTTGTTGAAGTGACAACATTGTCAACCTCCTTCTGAAAAAATACTGAACCATTAGTATAGAAAGATTACTTAAATTTAAAACCCCTAGTCCTACTCTGCTGGTATACACCATGCATATATAACATATTGACTACAACCATGCAAACATGCACTACTACATTCTATTTCAGTCTGTTTACTCCAGCCACCGAATGTCTCTGTCAAGAGAAATATCTAATATGTCCTTCTAACTTCTCATTGTCTTCTTGTAAGAGTGCAGCACTGACACCCATATCACTCTCTTCGATAGTCACCTTGAATGGCTTTGTGTAATTAGTTGTGGCTAGTATTGGGGCAGTGGTTAACACAGTTTTCAGGCTGTCAAACCTCATCCATTGAAAAGTCTCACATTTTGTCAGTATTTCAGTGAGTGCAGCAGCCACACTGCTAAAATTCAGAATGAGTTTCTGAATAAGACCTTCTCAATCCCAGGAATCATAATACTGCTTTCTGCATCGGTGGTATGGGAAACTCCCCAGTACCCTTTGTTTTCTTATTCTGTGGTGCCATTCGTCCGTGTCCGATAACATGGCCCAAGAAGTTAACTTGGGCTTTGGCAAATTCACTCTTAGCTAAGTTTATCATCAAGCCTATCTCCCAAAGTTTATCGAATGATTTTGATAAATGTTGCAAATCTTTCTACCATACGTGACAAAAAGAAAATCACCAGGCCGTCAATGTATAACACGCAATTGGGTAATGTATTTATTTGTTAGTCTTTGAAATGTGGCTGACGTATTTTTCATACCAAATTGCTTGATGTTAAATTGATACAGTCTGTTTAGTGTTAGGAAATTCAAAATTGTCTTCACTGTTTTGGATGAGACATGCCAGTATGTCAAATTTGTAAATATACATTGCCCGTCTCACCTTCTCAACACAGTCTTCTGAACATGAGATCTGATAAGAATTTTTTTTAGATTAGATTAGATTAGATTAGATTACAGTGTGGAAACAGACCCTTCGGCCCAATAAGTCCACACCGACCCGCCGAAGCGAAACCCACCCATACCCCTACATTTACCCCTTACCTAACTCTACGGGCAATTTAGTATGGCCAATTCACCTGACCTGCACATCTTTGGACTGTGGGAGGAAACCGGAGCACCCGGAGGAAACCCATGCAGACACGGGGAGAACGTGCAAACTCCACACAGTCAGTCGCCTGAGGCGGGAATTGAACCCAGGTCTCTGGCGCTGTGAGGCAGCAGTGCTAACCACTGTGCCACCGTGCCGCCCTAAGAATCAGACTTTTAACTGTATTGACTTTGTGATAGTCTACACATCGTTGCTGAGAGCATTACTATGGGTGAACTCCAATTACTCCAACTCATTTTCATTGTGTTCTCTTGGAGAATTCATTCTCTTTCTGAAATTGTGCCAACATTAGAGGTAAAATCCATAAAGAATTTGCTGAATCAGATCAGCATTTCCTACGTCTACTTCATGTATAATTAGATTAGTACTTCCCAGCATATTTCCATATATCTCCCATGCGTTATCAACAGTCATTTTTATTCATCTCTGGAATGTAACGCAATCATTTATGCTAATTTTTGATCATTTCCTTATTGTCCAATTTAATTTGAGCAATGTCCAATACCGAATCATCTGAACTTTGTTCTTCACACTGTGCTGTGCGATGAAGCTGCTCCTTTAACAAGGTTATACTGTCCTTGGATTTTCTTCAGAGAGGTCGTAAATGACACAGACTCCAAAAAGTCTGAAGTTGAAGGGTTTTAGGGTCAATTTGACAATAGCCAACAGATACTGCCTCAGGCAGAAGGCTTTCACATTTTAAAAAAGGAACACTTGTCCAATGAAAGGAGAGTGGGCAGTTATAGAGTTATAGAGTCATAGAGATGTACAGCATGGAAACAAATCCTTCAGCCCAACCCGTCCATGCCGACCAGATATTCCAACCCAATCTAGTTCCACCTGCCAGCACCTGGTCCATATCCCTCCAAACACTTCCTATACATATGACCATCCAAATGCCTCTTAAATGTTGCAATTGTACCAACCGCCACCACATCCTCTGGCAGCTCATTCCATACACATGCCACCAGCTGTGTGAAAAAGTTGCCCCTTAGGTCTCTTTTATATCCTTCCCCTCTCACCCTAAACCTATGCCCTCTAGTTCTGGACTCTCCGATCACAGGGAAAATACATTGTCTATTTACCCTATCCATGCCCCTCATAATTTTGTAAACCTCTATAAGGTCACCTCTTAGCCTCCGACACTCTAGGGAAAACAGCCCCAGCCTGTTCAGCCTCTCCCTATAGCTCAAATCGTCCAACCCTGACAACATCCTTGTAAATATTTTCTGAACTGTTTCAAGTTTCACAGTATCTTTCCGGTAGGAAGGAGACCAGAATTGCACGCAATATTCCAACAGTGGCCTAACCAATGTCCTGTACAGCTGCAACATGACCTCCCAACTCCTGTACTCAAGACTCTGACCAATAAAGGAAAGTGTACCAAACGCTTTCTTCACTATCCTATCTACATGTGACTCCACTTTCAAGGAGCTATGAACCTGCACTCCAAGGCCTCTTTGTTCAGCAACACTCCATAGGACCTTACCATTAAGTGTATAAGTCCTGCTAAGATTTGCTTGCCCAAAATGCAGCACCTCACATTTATCTGAATTAAACTCCATCTGCTAGTTCTCGGTCCATTGGCCCATCAGGTCAAGATCTTGTTGTAATCTGAGGTAACCCTCCTCGCTATCCACTACACTCCCAATTTTGGTGTCATCTGCAAACTTACTAACTATACCTCTTATACTGACATGCAAATCATATATGTAAATGACAACAAGTAGAGGACCCAGCACAGGCCTCCAGTGTGAAAAACAACCCTCCACCACCACCTTCTACGTTTGAACCAGTTTGGTATCCAAACGGCTAGTTCTCCCTGTATTCCGTGAGATCTAACTTTGCTAATCAGTCTCCCATGGGGAACCTTGTCGAACGCCTTACTGGAGTCCATATAGATCACATCTACCACTCTGCCCTCATCAATCCTCTTTCTTACTTCTTCCAAAAACTCAATCAAGTTTGTGTGACATGATTTTCCACGCACAAAGCCATGTTGACTATCCCTAATCAGTCCTTGCCTTTCCAAATACATGTACATCCTGTCCCTCAGGATTCCCTCCAACATCTTGCCCACCACCGAGGTCAGGCTCACTGGTCGATAGTTTCCTGGCTTGTCCTCACCATCCTTCTTAAACAGTGGCACTGTGTTAGCCAACCTCTAGTCTTCCAGCACCTCACCTGTGACTATTGATGATACAAATGTTTCAATAAGAGGCCCAGCAATCACTTCTCTCGCTTACCACAGAGTTCTCAGGTACACCTGATCAGGTCCTGGGGATTTATCCACCTTCATGCGTTCCAGCACTTCCTCTCTTGCAGCTCAGCTTTTCTCTGCCTTGGTTTGGGTTTGAGTAGTAGTGGAGTAAAGCTGTTGGACCCAACGAAGCAGGTTGTTATTCTGTCTCTGACTTCTCTTCGATAAGACCCTATGTTTGATTTTACCTTTTCTGCCAAGGGGTGTTTATGGGGATTGCTGCAAGTATTGGGAGCAGGGTCATTAAGCTTAGGGCGGCACGGTAGCTCAGTGGTTAGCATTGCTACCTCGCAGTTCTAGGGTCCTACATTCGATTCTAGCCTCGGGCGACTAGCTGTGTGGAGTTTGCACATTCTCCCCGTGTCTGTATGGGTTTCCTCCCACAGTCCTAAGATGTGCAGGTCAGGTGAATTGCCATGGTGCATTAGTCAGAGTGCAATGGGTCTGGGTGGGTTACACTTTGGAGGGTCGGTGTAGACTTGTTGGGCCAAAGGGCATGTTTCCACACTGTAGCAGATCTAATCTAAAGTTTGGGTAATCTTTTGGATTTTGGGTTAAGTTATTTGGTATTCTGTTCTCTTTTGTGTGAGTTTCATTCAGGAATCATGTAAATAAATTCTGCTTTGTTTAAAAACTAAGAGGTTTGACCAACTGCATCCCTCATGGAAGATCTACATTATACCTCCTTAAAACACCTAACAAAGTTAGGGCCTGGGCTACTTTCTTGAAATGTTTTGAGGGGACCTGGCCTTGTCCATAATAGTTGTAACCAGTAATAAATTCTCCTTTTGCTTTCCTTCTCTTTCAAAGTACTTTCTGAGCATAATCACATGAGATTATCCATAAGAGTTCTTTCTCTCTCAAGTCTTATCAAATAGTTCACTTCAATCAATCTCCTTTCGACTTGATGAGGTCCACTAATCTTGCTTTTAAATGTTCACCGACTAGTTGAAGTGACATGCACACTTTATCTCAATTCGCAAAATTGCACGTTTTTGATATTTTGTACCCTTCCTGTTTCATCAAATTCTATGATATTTTAAATGCTGTCTAGCCAAATCTGCCGCTCTATTTAAATGTTCCCTAAAATTTGATGGGTAGTCCAAATATGTGGTCTCTAAATTCTGACTCACTAATTTCTTCTTAACTAATTTTATTGATCCTCTCACTCCATGTCCAAAAACTAATTCAAATGAACTGCATTTGGTTGATTCATTTGGCACATCTGCAATAACAGAAAGTACAATGATATTGCTTTATCCCAATCATCTGGATAGCCTTGACTATAAGCTGTTAACATGGTCTTTATCATCTGATGCCACCTCTCTAGTCCTCTCTGTGATTCTGTATGGTACGCAGTGGATTGGAATTGTTTTATTCGTCAACTGTCCATAACTTCCTTAAATCATTTTATACAAAAAACTGATTCTTAATCTGATTGCATCTCTGTCAGTTTTCTGTATCTTGTGAAAAATTTGAATAACTCTTCTACAATCCTCTTAGCTGTGATATTGTGGAATGGAATTGCCTCTGGAAATCAAGTGGATGCATTCAATATTGCTCACAAGCACTGATTCCACTTTTTGGTTTAGGTAGGGATCATATGCAATCAATTAAAACTTTTATAAAAGATTCCTCAAATTCAGGGATGGGTATGAAAGGTATGGGTTTCATTACTGCCTGTAGTTTTCCAAATACCTGACATGTATGAAACATCTGGGAAAATTCAAATACACCCTTTTGCTGTCCAGTCCAGTAAAAATTATTTTCTATTTTAGCTTGAGATTTTCTTACCCCTCAATGACCTCATACCGGTAATTCATGCATGACCCACAATACCTCCTTTCTATTACCCACTGGCCATAGAACTTGATGAACATCTGCCCATTTCTCATCTGCGTGAAAATATGATGGTCTCCAAGTCCTCATCAAGACATCATTTTTAAGACAGTAACAATCTGGGATATACTCAGAATTTTCTTCTGTATACGCTTTTTCATACAATCGCTTCAGTTTTCCATCTTTCTGTTCTGACTCAGTTAATTTCTCTGAGTAAAAATATCCACTTTGCCTTTCACCTGTTCCTGTCTTGTCTCAAACATTCGATCAAACATGGTTTCAGATCATTTTACTTCAACTTCCTAATCTGTATTCTTTGACTTCTTCCCCTGTTTCAACTGGTGGTGTTGTGACCTGTTACCGCACAGTCAGGAAAAAAGTCCGGGCTATCCTTCCTGTAATACCTCAATTGCCTGATTTTCTGCAGGCATTTCAACCACAGTAGGCAGCACTCTTATCTGTGTCCCAGCTATATCATTATCAAGGACAAATTGTATTCCTGGAGCTGAGAGTTTTTCCAACGCTCCTACCACTTCTTCTGCACTTTTGACTGGACATTCTAACTTCACTCTGCATAATAGAGCATAACGTGACTCAACATGAATTCCACATACAATCATATTTTTTCTGGCAATATTCTTTCTGAGCTACATATCCCCTCATCTGACAACATCAAAGAATAACATGATCCCGTATCTCTTATACTAAACTTTTCTATGTGCTCCTCCTGGCCTATGCTAAGTAAACCATAGCTTCACAAGTGAATAATTTAAGAAGATCTGGCACTTCCTCCTCAACCAACCTTCAACCAGGTTGTACATTCTGGTGCAGCTTTTTAGCCTCCACTGTGCTTTCCTTTACCATTTCGACAAAATTCACTGGCTTATCTTTTCTTTCTACATCCATCTTCCCAGTGCTTTTTCTAACACACCAAAGCTGTGACTTTACCTGCCCTACTTCATTGCAGTGAAAACATCGGAGCTTTTGAACTTCTCATTCCCCTTCATGGATTTCCCTTACCGTGAGAAGATAGATTCTTTTTTCCCCAATTTCTATCCCTCAATAATTGAAATTGATGTTGAAAGCCATATTTTGAGTTATGAATCAACTCTTTATCATCAAACATTTCAGCTGCTAATCTTGCCTTCTAACTCTTTTTTTTTTCCACATAAGTTCTCACTATCTCAGGAAGTGAATTTCTGAACTCCTCCAAAATAATCACTTCTGTCTTAAAGTGTCATATGTTTTATCTATTTTTAATGCCCTTATTGACTCTCAAAATTACTTTTCTTCTTTCAAAGTCAATGTGTGTTTGACCAGGGTCCCTCCTTAGATTCTTGAAACGCTATCTGTAGGCTTCTGGCACAAGTTCATATGCACTTACAATGGCTTTCTTCATCTCCTCATCCTCCCAAGTCCCTCCTCTGTTAATGATGCAAATACCTCACTACTTCTCCTTTTCAGCTTTGTTTGTATCAACAAAACCCATGTAGTTACTGGCTCTGAATTTGCACCCCAGGTTAGCACAGTCTCAGCCTTCTGAAGGAATGCACAACATTTTAGGTAGGTAATTGTCCTTCTCCACTCCACTAGCTTGAAGGAGATCCAATGCAAATCTCGCTATTATCTTGTGAAGAAACGAGCAGGAGGCACCGTGATAGTCTTGACATCAAGATCATGAAACAGCTTGCTGAATCTAACATTAATTCGCTACAGTCCACAGGACTCCTGTTCCACTGAATCTGTTTGGATGGAGCTTATAAACAATAACAAGACAAATATATTGGTGGGAAATTTATATTGCAGTGAAAACTTCAGTGGAAACTTCGTGCATGTTATAAACAGAAAATTAAATATTTAAGGAGAGAAATTGCTCAAAGTATTTTTACAAGTTGCCAAGCCCTTAACAGTTTCTTATTTAAAAGGCAGATGTGGAGTAGATATTCCAGGTGTGATGCAGCTGGTCAAATCACACGACTTAGAACATAAAACAGAGCAATACAGCGCAGAACAGGCCCTTCGGTCCTCAATGTTGCACCGAGCTGTGAACAATTCTTAACTCCTCCCCCTGCACTATTCCCAAAATCATCCATGTGCTTATCTAAGGATTGTTGAAATCTCCCTAATGTGGTTGAGTTGACTACCTTAGCAGGTAGGGCATTCCATGCCCTTACCACTCTCTGCATAAAGAACTTGCCTCTGACATCTGTCTTAAATCTATCACCCCTCAATTTGTAGTTATGCCCTCTCGTACAAGCTGATGTCATCATCCTAGGAAAATGTATTTCTCTGTCTACCCTATCTAATCCTCTGATCACCTTGTATGTCTCTATCAAATCCCCCCTTAGCCTTCTTCTTTCCAATGAGAACAGACCCAAGTCTCTCACCCTTTCCTCATAAGACCTTCCCTCCAGACTAGGCAACATCCTGGTAAATCTCCTCTGCTCCTTTTCCAATGCTTCCGCATCCTTCCTGAAATATGGTGACCAGAACTATACACAATATTCCAAGTGTGGCCGCACCAGCGTTCTGTATAGTTGCAGCATGATATTGCGGTTCCGGATTTCAATCCCTCTACCAATGAACACCGTATGCCTTCTTAACAGCACTATCCACCTGGGTGACAACTTTCAGGGATCTGTGCACCTGGACTCCAAGATCCCTCTGCACATCCACACTACCAAGAATCTTTCCATTGACAAAGTACTCTGACATCCTGTTATTCTTCCCAAAGTGCATCACTTCACATTTAGGTGCATTGAACTCCATTTGCCACCTCTCAGCCCAATTCTGCAGTTTATCCAAGTCCCCCTGCAATCTGTAACATTCTTCCAAATTGTCCACTACTCCGACTTCAAGCAAAACAAAATCTATTTAAAAATTGTAGTCGGAACACGAACAACATAAAATGGAATTAAGAATAATTTAAAGATTAGAAAACTTAACTGACTCAGTGCCACAACTTAACTAAGGAGCCATTCTAATCCTAAAAACACACCATAAAGGTAAAGTGAAACACAGATTCTTACAGGCAAGGGGGAACAATTTCCAAAGAGATTTCAGAGAGAAAAGCAAGTTAGTAATCATTCACTGAAGCCTGGAACCTTTCCTGGACTGACACATCTTATGTCTGCCACTGATAAACCAAACTAGAAAAAAAAACCTGAGCTGGGGTACTGGCAACTCCCCTACCATTGTTAACTAAACACTTCTACATCTCCGCCTTTACAACCACTATTGAAAGCCCAGGGAGAAAATGACCTTGCTAAAGTGACAAGGTCTTGTCTTACCCCTTTTTTATGTGTGAATTGAGTTGAGTTTGGAGAGTGATTGTCACCATAAGGCTGAGTGGATCTCATCAAACACAGTGATAAGCTCTCCAGCCCTCACTACGGGAATCATGTAGGTTTTCCACCACTTGTTACTGTGCACCATTCCTAGAGCACATCACAACTTAACAGAAGCTCCTGGAATTAACCAGAATCTTGTACTAGTGCTGCCTTTGAAAGCTGTTAGTGTGGAGCTACCCTGCATGTTTCCTGATATTTGCTCTGTATGTGGCAGTCAAAGGGAAATTAATGCCCCTACTCCACCCTTCACATCGCAGGGCAGGCATGGCCATGGACCTCGTTCACAATGGGGAGGTGCACAGTCAAGACATATTCTTGCCTCAGGACTAGATTTGGAGGCCTGGACACCACACCGTGCCTGCCTGCTCCGGATTTGCACCCCAGGTTAGCACAGTCTCAGCCTTCTGAAGGAATGCACAACATTTTAGGTAGGTAATTGTCCTTCTCCACTCCACTAGCGTGAAGGAGACCCAATACAAATCTCGCCATCATCTTGTGAAGAAACGAGCAGGAGGCACCGTGATGGTCTCGACATCAAGATCGACCTCATGAAACATCTTGCTGAATCTAACATTAATGCGCTATAGTCCACAGGACTCCTATTCCACTGAATCTCTTTGGATGGAGTTTATAAACAATAACAAGAAGAATATGTTGGTGGGAACTATATATCGCAGTGAAAACTTCAGTGGAAACTTTGTGAATGTTATAAACAGAAAATTAGATATTTAAGGAGAGAAATTGCTGGTGAAACGCTGCAGATCGAGCAGCATCTGAGGGAAGAAATCACAGTAAAAGTTTCAAGTTTGTTAGCCATTCAGCAGAACAGTTTTGTTTCTGTTGCCTAGCACCCGCAGTTACTTGCCTTATTTCAGATATGCCAGTATTTCAACTCCTGCAGTATTAATGGAGATCTTGTTCTAAAAAGGAGTGGAAAGCATAAGGGAGTAGTGCACGAGATTGGTGGTTAAAAGGGGAAGGCTCTGCCCCCCCGAGTGGTAAATTTTGGGTGGGGGGGATAGGGTAGGTGGGCAGAGTGGGTGGGGAGGAATTCTCTGTTGTGGGAAAAGGAGGTCATATCAGAGGTACCATTTGGAGAAATTGGGAGACTGCAGTCACTCTCAATTGAACATGTTTTAATAAATTCGTGATTAAGGTCTTATGCCCAAAACGTTCACTCTCCTGCTCCTCAGAGGCTGGCTGACTTGCTGTGCTTTTCCAGCATCACACTTTCTGACTCCGATCTCAGCAGTCTTCACTTTCTGCTGATCATGTTTTCACAGAGAAACACAGTCTTGAAGGATTGAAAAGAATTGGCATCTGAACTGCAGTTATCGACTAACATCTTGTTTAAAGAAGGATGTGGAAACACAATGGAAAAAGATCAATTGATGATGGGGAGAAGGCAGGAGAATGTAGTTGAAAATCATATCACAGATGATTGAATAATGGTTCAGGCGCGATGGGCCATAAGGCCTAATTATGTTCCTATATTTCACAATTTCAAGCAGATATTTCATTGCTCTCAGCAAATCTCTATTCTGGTCAAAAAGAAGGCATACCTTATTAGATTAGATTAGATTACATTACAGTCTGGAAACAGGCCCTTCGGCCCAACAAGTCCACACCGACCCGCCGAAGCGAACCCACCCATACCCCTACCCCTACATTTACCCCTTACCTAACACTACGGGCAATTTAGCATGGCCAATTCACCTGGCCCTGCACATCTTTGGACTGTGGGAGGAAACCGGAGCACCCGGAGGAAACCCACGCAGACACGGGGAGAACGTGCAAACTCCACACAGTCAGTCGCCTGAGGCGGGAAATGAACCCGGGTCTCTGGCGCTGCGAGGCAGCAGTGCTAACCACTGTGCCACCGTGCCGCCCACCTGAGAAGAGGAAACAGCCATCAAGATGTTTAAGGAGTATCCAATCAAAAACTAACTTACAAGGTGATAAGACTACAGCACAGGGCACAATTTTTACTTTGTTTTGAAACGGACATCTTCCATTTATTATAGAGATGAAGATATTCCTCATTTCTCAGTGTTGTGAATCTTTGGTACTATAATGCCGAGAGAACGGAGGAGGCAGAGTCATTGAATAACTCTGAGGTACAGACAGATAGATTCATGAATAACAATTGAGTCAATAGCTATTGGGGAGCGGATGGAAATGTGGACTTTAGGGCACTATCAGAACAGCCATAAAAATATTGAACTGTGGAACAGTTTTGAAGGGTAAAGTAACCTCCAGATGCACCTGAATCGAATGTTCCCATATTTCTAACAAACCGAGAATGTTCCTCTTCATATGACACCTGCTGAGGACATTACTTGGTTCTGGACTACATTTAAAATATGGATCGGTGGTTGTTTTAGACAGGCGCAATAGAGCAGAGGAGCCTTTCTTTGTGATGCCGATCTCCCTGACTCTACAGCATTCCATACACAACATTCCCCCGGATCATTTGAAAAGATATATTCCCTGGAAAATTCGATAACTGACATGATCTGTTACACTCTCTAGCTGATATTTCCCTGAATTTTCGAGAATAATTATTCTTTAGAGTCATGATTCGGAGATGCCAGTGTTGGACTGGGGTGTATAAAGTTAAAAATCACACAACACCAGGTTATAGTCCAACAGGTTTAATCGGAAGCACACTAGCTTTCAGAGCGACGCTCCTTCATCAGGTGATTGTGACAATCACCTGATGAAGGAGCGTCGCTCCGAAAGCTAGTGTGCTTCCAGTTAAACCTGTTGGACTATAACCTGGTGTTGTGTGATTTTTAACTTTATTCTCTAGAGCATTGTATAACTGATATTATCTGGAACATTTTATAATGGATATCATGTTTGATTGGCCAGACGTCAATTAATTGAACAAAAGATAAAATCCCGAGGGAAGGGATCGAAATCCAGCAAGGAGATACTGGTTTCGAAGTCCCTTCAGACAGTTAAAGAGACAAGTATGTTTTCCCTGTTTTTACGTATCTTCACGAAGAGGATCAAACACAATTTCAACTAAAAGGCATAAATTTCCAACCTCCACTTTTTCTTTGAGGAACTAGGAGACAATCCTTCAGGTCGGCAACGTTTCCCCTCCGTGAGTGTGTGTGGGAAATTCATAGAAATCTTATGTGTGGTGTCGGTGTGATGGGGGGGTGGGGGTTATGTTTATTGTGTTCTTTTTCACATTTTCTGAAATATTAAACCTTCCTCTTTGTTTGTTCAGCTCAGTTATTTTAATAAATATCTGAATATAGCGGCACATGAAAATCTCACTGTGTCCACAATTAAACTAGTAAGTTTGTCTCCCGGCTGATGTACAATTTATTTGTTTGCTTTCTTCACAGTTAATGTAGTAACGATCTACGTCCTGTTTTATAAAGATTGTGGATTGTCTCCATGTGTTAGTCGTTACCTGGTGGCCATGGCAGTGGCAGATCTACTGGTTATTATCTTCGACCTGATATTGAGGCACATTCCCATTGTTTACTGGGAGCAGTTTTATTTCCTGAAGACTATCCTTGTGTGTAACATCCACGCCGTCCTGCTTTATGCAGCCACTGACTGCTCTGTCTGGTTCACCGTCAGTTTCACCTTTGATCGATTTGTGGCCATTTGTTGTCAGAAGCTGAAAAGTAAATACTGCAGTGAGAAGACGGCGGCTGTGGTTCTGGGAGCAGTGACTGTACTAAGCTGTTTGAAGAACATTTTCTGGTATTTTATGTTCTCAGGTCGGTATTTAATTTCGAACTTCCCATCTTTTTGTTTTGTAGAAACCATTGTTTATTCCTCACGTGTCTGGACTGCAATTGAGTTCCTCCATAATATTCTAACACCAACTCTCCCATTTCTCCTGATACTGTTGCTCAATGTTTTCACCATCAGACACATTTTGATGACCAGCAGAGCACGCAGGAGACTCCGGGCTCACAGCAGAGGGGAAGAACAGAGTGACACCGAAATGCAAAATCGAAAAAAATCCATCATTTTACTCTTCGTTATCTCAACTAATTTCATCTTGTTATGGTCCATGTTAATGGTGTACTCTATATGGAACCGGATGTATCGCTTTGGGTATCAATCTTTGTATCTAGATTACTTTGTACAGGAATTGGGCTTCATGTTGCAGCTTCTCAGTTGCTGCACAAACACTGCGATTTATGCAGTGACTCAGACAAAGTTCAGAGAGCAGTTGAAGTATGTGCTAAAATATCCCTGTAGCCAAATTCATCAATGAATCACAAATTAATCAATCAAACCAGGAATTTCTCATAGGTATTCACATTTTCAGCAATGATACAGCCTTTGCCTCTGGTAATGGAATGGGTATAGTGCTGGCTTGTCCAAACTTACCACACAGGTTACAGTACGCACATCATTTTTTTTACTTTTACCCAGGGGCCAGTAGAATGGGTACCATTTCCACTAGTTTATCTATAACCTCATGTGTAAGTAACAGAAATGTTCATTATAAAGTGAAAAGTAGCTTTCTTTTGTTTGCCTTCTTGTTGAGTAAACTGAGGCTAGAGAAAGACAAGACTCGGCCCCAAGTCCTGGTTCTCAGGAAGCTGAGTTCTGGAGTTGAGTTTAATAATTATGTTTGAGCTCCAGCCTCTGCTGTCACAAATGCCAAGCTCTCCCAGCATCTTTGCCCCCACACATTTCCCTTCCTACTCTGATGTTCTCACTCTTTTTCTTTCCATCACCTCCTGTGATCTGCCTCTAAATTCCTCTGGACTGTGTACACTATTCCAGGTGTGGCCTCACAAGTGCCATATATCATTACCGTAAGATGTCCCTGCTCCTGTATGCAACTCCACTCACTTTGAAAGCAAACATGCAGTTTGAATTCTTGGCATCTGAACGTTCACCAGGACTCATTGCACATTTCACCACCAAACATATAGAGATTCAATAATAATCCATTTTGAGACTTGTGCAACAGAAAACCTCATGTTGGCACATGTCACACTTGGTGCAGAAAGAGACAAGGCATCAATTTTGGTCTGGAATTCTGTCAGCACAGGAACGGGGTATATGCGCCAAAATCTGGGTTATTTTATTAAATATTCCTGCATTGTAGAAATGTTTGCCAAAGAGGGATATGATGAAATCTGTCAGAAGGGATATGAAAAATTCAATTAATTAAGACGTAAATTCCAAAATCTGATTAAAGTTAATTAGTTAGCAGTGCGTGGTAAACTTTCCAAACTTCATACACGTAGTCATGATTCATGACGGACACTTGGAAGTACTCAGGGATGCCCTCGCAAGAACGGGGTACGATACCAAACTCATCGATTGCCAGTTTCGACGTGCCACAGCAAGGAACTGTAATGACCTCCTCAGGAGACAGACACGTGCTGCAACCGACGGGGTACCCTTCATTGTTCAGTATTACCCAGGAGCTGAGAAACTACGCCATGTTCTTCATGACCTGCAAGACATTTTCAATGAGGTGAGCACCTCACCAAGACCTTCCCCACACCTCCACTTCTTGCCTTCAAACAACCGCCAAACCTCAAACAGATCATTGTTCGTAGCAAGCTGCCCAGCTCTCAGGACCCTGTCATGGTAGGCACTGAAAGACGTGTCAGAGTGTGGACATAGATACCACCATTACACGTGGGGACACCTCCCACCTTGTACATGGCAGGTACTCATATGACTCAGCCAACGTTGTTTATCTTATACGTTGCAGGCAAAGATGCCCTGAGGCATGGTACATTGGGGAAACCGAGCAAAGGCTACGGCAACGGATGAATGGGCACCGCACAACAATCAACAGACAGGAATGTTCCCTCCCAGTTGGGGAACACTTCAGTGGTCCAGGACATTCGACCTTGGACCTTCGGGTGACCATCCTCCAAGGTGGACTTCGGGACAGGCAGCAGCAAAAAGTGGCCGAACAGAGGCTGATAGCTAAGTTTGGTACCCATAGGGAGGGCCTCAGCCGGGACTTTGGGTTCATGTCAACTACAGGTGACCACCATTGCACTATATACACACACAGACACTCCTAAACACACACACACACTCTCTCACACACACACACACACACACACACAAACACTCCTATGCATACATACACACGGACACACATATACACAGACACGCACACAGATACCCACACACACCCTTACAGACACACACATTCCCACACTCACACATGCACCCCCTCACAGACTTAAGACACTCTACACTCACTGCACACACACACATACACTTTCTCACACTCACAACCCCCAACCCAGACAGACATACACACACAGACAACGACTCACATGCACGCATATATTTTGTGGGGTGAATTTGTACTTGCAGGGTTACATTGTACTTTGCTCAAAAACTGCATGTATTCATGTAAAACTCTGTTATCTCACTTTTTAGATTAGAATCAATCTAAACATCATGGCATAGACAGAGAACACAGGGGGCTAACATCTTCAATATATTGTCTAGCTATCACCATTATTAACAGCTAACCTGAGAATGCAACTTCTTAAAAAAAGGTTTTGTGAAACTATCGTGGTATTCAAACAGATGAAAGACTTAGCAGGCAATCAATTTTTCAATGTATAATTCAGTTACATCACACTGTAAATTTTTGCTATAAATTCTGTGTGTTAGGGTTGAGCCCTCCACTCTGACCTGATGTGCTAGTGTGCTTCCAATTAAACCTGTTGGACTATAACCTGGTGTTGTGTGATTTTAACTTCATAGGAATCTACAAAAGGAGACATGTCAGATTAACCACTGGATTGTAGGTGTGAGGTCTTGTTAAGAACCTGGCACAGGGTTTTAAACCTGATTTATCTTGAATGTAAGAATTTATCAAATGCCCACTGCCCGACAACGGTTTCAAGTTGCGTGTTGTTCAATCAAAGAAACAATCTGCGACAGAACAAAATTCTGGGTGGAATAAGTCACTTTGCCAGAAGTGGGGCGGTGCGTGTGTTTGTGTGTGAGACAGAGGGAATGAGGTAATGGTTGAGTTCGCATCAGTGAGTATTGTGAGTGCGGGAGAGGATATATGTAAGTTTGTGTTACTGTCGTGTGATGGCGAGTGTGTTAGGTTGTGCACGTGTGATCACAGGGGGCTCGGTGAGTGCGTGCTTTTGTGAGTGAATGACAATTTGTGTGTCTATATCTACAATTGTTCGCAGTCCTGTCATTGTGTTATGTTGTAAATCTCTGTCACAAACGGACATTTCTTCACATTACATTCCATCTGCAAATTCCTTACCTACTCTTTGAATCTGTCCATAACTGTTCAGAGCCTCTTTGGTTGTCCCCACAGTTTTTCTAAGCCATCCACCATACAACTGTCAGTGAACATAAAGACATTACACTTGTTCTCTTCATCAAAGTCATTGATATTGATTGTGAATTGTTGCGGCTTTTGCAGTGAGTCTTCTGGCACCCCACCTGAGCTACCACACCAAGCTGCCATACTAAGTACACAGTGTGCCTTGCCACTATAATGTTATAAAATGCAGTCAGAGTACCATCCGTGTTAGTGACAGAGGAGACTCAGAGAGCAACATAGGGGCAAACAGAGAGAAAGAGATGGGGGTTTGGGGCGTAGAGAGTGAGAGAGAGATGGTGATGAGAAACGATAGATAGGAAATGAGAGTTAGAACTCTGATTTGATTTTGATTTGATTTAATTTATTATTGTTGCATGTAAAAGCAATGTTTTGCATACTGCACAGCCAGCTACAACCACACAAAATGCACCAGGGTGATATAACAGAGTGCAGAATACAGATTTAAACATGCAGAAAAGGGGCAGAGAGAGATCGACTTTGGAACTTTAGAGAGCTGTTCAGAATGATTAAGGCATATATAGTTCTTACAGGACTGTATAGATTAGACAAGGAGGATCGTCCCCTGGGAGAGGAGTCCAGAAGCAAAGGTCACAGTTTCCGGATCAGGTGTAGGCCATTTCAAGTGCAGTTGAAGAGAAATGTCTTCACTCAGTGGGTGACCAAGTTGTTGTTCTCTCTGCCACAGAAGGTTGTGGAGGCCAAATTATTGAATATATTCAAGAAAGATGTTTTCTGTTTCCATGCTGCATGTATCAATGAGTCTACTAAATGCATCAAGTTTTCTAGAGAGAAAGTGGGCATGAGTCGAGATAAGTGATCAGCCATAATCATATTAAATGTTGGAGCAGTCACAAAGGGGTGAAGGGCTTATTTCTGCTCCAAGTTTCAATGTCTCTGTCAGTATAATGTTCTCCTGAAAATCTCTTTCTGAAAGGTATCAATGATTGTGTTCAGGAAGCACATTAATAGCTTTTTTTTGTTCGTACATTCCTGCATTCTGAAAAGGTGATTTTTCTTCGCAGAAGCTGTATACAATAAAACTGAGGGTGAAAGTGGTCCACAGGGTTTGTGACATTGTCTCAGGAAAACAGTTACAGCTCATCGTCTTTACTCTTGATTGGCAATCCACTGGCAATAAACGTTGACATGTCGTGGACCTTGCTAATTGCTGGCAGTCCCAATATGTTAAAATTTTGCAAACAAGGATATCAACATCCCTCTGAACAGAAATTTAGAGAATGATAATTGAACAAATAGTGGATAATTATTCAATAGACAAAGGGGAATTGGATATACAACGAGGGAATTACAGGCAGGATTCTGAGGGAGGATTAGTGAAGTGGAACACACGACTTCCAAAAGCCTACACATCTGGGTAATTTGAATAGCCACCTTCAGTGCTGTACCATTCTGCGACTCTATCTCTGGCCCCTTTCTGCTCCGTAATATTCATATCCATGCACATTTGCTCTGGGTTGAGTTAATGAATTAAATTGAACACTGTTCATCACAATTCCCCTCACACTTTTTACTCTGCTTTCTCCAGATGAAATGCATTGCAAAACAACAAGACAAAAGCAAGAAACACAAGTTTCACGCGAGAAAGGTTTCACCTGATATTTCTGTCATTGGAATTCTTTTTGGCTGGAGAGCATTTTGCATATTCTACAAACAACCATAAGCAATTAATAGAACTTGCATAACTGAATTACAAGAAACGAGAGAAATGGGAGCTTCCTGTTTGTCATAAAGAGCAAAATGGTCACCCAAAATCCTTGATGGAGAGCTCTGTCCTATATCTAGCACAAATCACACTCAGACACTGAGCATCTTCATAGCCCTGTATCTAACTCTGTGCTGCTCCCATCCTTGGAGTGTTTGATGAGTGCAGGGCAAAGGGAGCCTTGCTTTTAGTGCAACATGATAGAAAGAGTTTTACTCTTTATATAACCCTCTGCTGTACCTGTCCTAGGAGCATTTGATTGGGACACAGTGGGAGAATATTTACCTTGGAATATAGGAACATCAGTTGGTCATTGCATTCCTCGAATCTATTCCCTTACTTAATGGGGTCATGTTTGCCTTGTGGCCAAACTGCACAACCTTCCTATGGACAATATCTCTTAACACCTTTGCTTAACAAATAAAAACCCTTAGATTTAAATGTAACAACTTATCCAGCATCCAGTACTATTTGTGGTAGAGTGTTTCACAAATGTACCAACGTGTGTCTCAATGTGCCACATCTCTCCTAATCCATCTGAACCTAATTCTCAGACTATTCCCTCTTGGTTTATAACAGTGCAAGTAGTTTATTTTTACTCAAACCTGCCTTGTCCTGCTCATAACTTGAAGGCTTAGATCAGATCATCCTTTAACTTTCAAAATTCTAGAGAAGATAGTCATACTTTGGAAAAACTCTCCCCCAACTTAACTGCTGAAGTCATTTATCATTCTTGTAAATCTATTTTGTACTCTCTCCAAGGCCAATCAATTCTTTTAAGTTGCAATGTCCAGTTCTGCTCACAGTACTTTGAGTACGGATGAGCATGGATTTCTTTTTACATAACTGTAGCATAACTTCTACACCTTTATAATCCAATCTTCTTGATATACAGACCAACATTCTGTAAGCTTACTTAATTATTATCTTAGTTACAAATCACACAGCACCAGGTTATAGTCCAACAGGTTTAATTGGAAGCACTAGCTTTCGGAGCACCGCTCCTTCATCAGGTGACAACCTGTTAAACCTGTTGAACTATAACCTGGTGCTGTGTGATTTGTAACTAAGATAATAATTAAGTAAGCTTACAGAATGTTGGTCTGTATATCAAGAAGATTGGATTGGTCATTGCATTCCTCTAATCTATTCCCTTACTTAATGGGGTCATGTACACCCCAGTCCAAATCATAATTATTTTCTGTAATTGTTTGTTGTATTATAAAGATCTTTGGTTATATTGACTCAAAAGCAGGAACAGCAACTGCAAGAATCATATCCTCTTCTCATTCTTCTGAATACCAGTGAGTAAATACCCATTCGAAACAAAATCTCATCGTGAGGCAGCTCTGCTATCCCTGGTGTCAGTGTAGTGAAACTTTACTGCACTATCTCAATGGTGGCATGCCCTTTCTTAGATAGGGAGGTGAAAACTGCACAGAATGCTCCATGTCCAGTCTCCCCAAGGTCCTGTATCACTGCAATCCCTCCTTCTGAACTCCAATCATCTTGCAGTGAAGGCCAACATAGAATTTGTATTGCAAATTGCTTACTGCCACTGTCTATTTATTATCGTGGAGAAAGTGAGGACTGCAGATGCTGGAGATCAGAGCTGAAAATGTGTTGCTGGAACAGCGCAGCTGCCTGACCATTTTCAGCTATTTATTATCATGGACTGGTCTCAAAGGGCACCTACAGACATGAGATTCAGAGGGATTTCAGCAGTCTGGTGAAATGGGCTGACGCATGGTATGTAACCAAAATTCTGAATAAAGTGTAGCGATTCACTTCAGATGCAATTCTGAGGAGAGACACGACAACTGAATGGTGCCAATGTTAAAATGGATGCTGGGCTTGGGGGACCTCAAGTTTTATCTCACTGAATTCCTAAGAACCAGTGTGGGTATCAGAATTTGACAATTACACTCACGTTTAACAACCCTAAAAATTGTTTGCAATTGTGTTGTATTTGAACCTGATACTTCCACAGAAGGCAACAGAAATTCGGCAAGTTCATAAAGACTTTTACCAATATTTTCCAACGCATCATAGAAAGCGTTCTATCTGGATGCATCACAGTATCGTAACTGTTCTGCTGAAGACCACAAGAAATTACAAAGTTTTCTAAACGTAGCCTAGTCCATCACTCAAACCAACCTTCTACGTATTGACTCCATTCTACACATCAGAAAAGCAGCCAACATAATTAAGCACTCCTCTTACTCCACTTATACTTGCTTTATCTGTTGGGCAGAAAATACAAATATTTGAATACAAGAACCAACAGCTTCAAGAACAAGTTCTTCACTGCTGTTAATAGGCATCTGAACAGCTCTCTAAAGTTCCAAAGTCGATCTCTCTCTGCCCCTTTTCTGCATGTTTAAAACTGTATTCTGCACTCTGTTATATCACCCTGGTGCATTTTGTGTGGTTGTAGCTGGCTGTGCAGTATGCAAAACATTGCTTTTCACTGTATCTCGATACATGCAACAATAATAAATTAAATCAAATCAAAATCAAATCAGAGTTCTAACTCTCATTTCCTATCTATCGTTTTTCATCACCGTCTCTCTCTCTCTGTCACTCTCTACGCCCCAACTCCCCATCTCTCTCTCTCTGTTTGCCCCTATGTTGCTCTCTGAGTCTCCTCTGTCACTAACACTGATGGTACTCTGACTGCATTTTATAACATTATAGTGGCAAGGCACACTGTGTACTTAGTATGGCAGCTTGGTGTGGTAGCTCAGGTGGGGTGCCAGAAGACTCACTGCAAAAGCCGCAACAATTCACAATCAATATTAATGACTTTGATGAAGAGAACAAGTGTAATGTCTTCATGTTCACTGACAGTTGTATGGTGGATGGCTTAGAAAAACTGTGGGGACAACCAAAGAGGCTCTGAACAGTTATGGACAGATTCAAAGAGTAGGTAAGGAATTTGCAGATGGAATGTAATGTGAAGAAATGTCCATTTGTGACAGAGATTTACAACATAACACAATGACAGGACTGCGAACAATTGTAGATATAGACATACAAATTCTCATTCACTCACAAAAGCACGCACTCACCGAGCTCCGAAAGCTAGTGCTTCCAATTAAACCTGTTGAACTATAACTTGGTGTTGTGTGATTTGTAACTTTGTACACCCCAGTCCAACACCGGCATCTCCAAATCATAATTATTTTCTGTAATTGTTTGTTGCATTATAAAGATCTTTGGTTATATTGACTCAAAAGCAGGAACAGCAACTGCAAGAATCGGATAGTACTTCTTTCTCACCAGCAGTGTAGCAGAAATGCCCATTTGCTCTGAGCGTGGATGAGTTCTGTCGGACCTAAGTACAAAACTAACTGGAACACTGTTGAGGCCACAGAAAGGAGCACCTATTTATTTATGGAATATACATCTAGGAAGTCAAACAGATTGCATATGCACTATCAGTAATCAGACAAATTAGGACTCCTCAAAGACCAAACTGAACGTGTACGTGTGAAAACGGATGTGATGGACAAAGTCCTCAATGAATATTGCTACTCTGTGTTTACCGTGAAGAAAGACATGCCAACTTGTGAACTTTGGGAAGGTAGTGGTGATATCTTGGGGGCAGTCCATGTCACAGTAGAGGAGAGGTTGGACGTATTAGAATGTATGAAGGTGGATGAATCACCTGGTCGTGATCAGATATATCCAAAAACCCTTCAAGAGGTTAGAGAAGAAATTGCGGAGGCCCAGGCTGATATTTGTACATCATCATTAGCTAATAGTGAGATCCCAGAAGGCTGGAGGATAGTGAATGTTGTGCCTTATACACAAAGAGCTGCAGAAAAAAAAATCTGTGAACAATAGACGAATAAAGCATTAATGCAAAGTTTGCAGAATACACTAAAATTGACGGTATCATGAACAGTGAGGATGGTTTTGAAAAATGCAGCAGGACCTTGATCATCCGGGGAAGCAGACCTAGAAATGGCAAATGGAGTTTAATGTGGATAATTGTGAGGTCTTGCGTTTTGGAAAGTCAAATAAAAGCAGGAGTTTTGTGGAGAATGGTAGTTCTTTAAGGAGTGTAGTGTAACCTTGGAGTTCAGGTGCACACTTCTTTGAAATCAAAAGTAGACAGGGCAACGAAGGAGGCTTCTGGTGCACTGGCTTTCGTCAGAAGTTGGGAAGTAATGTTGCAGTCATAAAGGACGTTGGTGAGGCCGCATGTAGAGTATTGTATTCAGTTTTGGTCAGCCTACTAGTGGAAGGATGTTATTAAATTGGAAAAAAGCAATGAAAAAAATTACAAGGATGTTGCCAGGACTCAAGGGGCTGAGGTCTAGGGAGAGTTTGGACAAGCTAGGACATTCTACTTTAGCACCAAGGAAACTGAGCGGGGCAGGGAGGGGATCTTACAGAAGTGAGCAACATTATGAGTCATGGATAGTGTGAGGGCACTCAGGTTATTTCCCAGGATTGGGGAATTGAGGACGAGATGACATCAGTTCAAGGTAAGATAGAAAAAAGAGCAAATGCAACTGAGGTGCAACTTTTTCACGCCTATAGAATGAGCTGCCAGTAGAAGTGCTTGAGGTGGGTACATCAACAGGATTTAAAGGGCATTGGACAAATACGTGAATAGGCAATGCTTAGAAGGATATGGACCAAGGGCTAGGAAATGGAGTTAGCGTGGATGGATATTTTGGTCGATGTGGATCAGCTTGGGCTGAATGGTCTGTCTCCATGCTATAGTACTTGATGCCTCTAAATGCACTCAACAAATAAAATAGTTGTTTTAATTGTGATGTTAAAAAAATGGAAAGAAAAGCCTGTCATTACTGGGTTACTGCCTTCACTACTGATGAACAGGAATCCAGTGCCCATTTTCTTAAAATCAGCTGGGAAACATACTTTATCTTCTCCAGTTCGCAAACAACTGTGCAATCTCTGTTTCTCTGTTTCCTGTCACTTAACGTTCAAGATCCTAATCACAGCTCCTTTTGTAACTGCATGCTTAGGTGCCATTGCTTTTAAATCATGGACAACTTCCTTAAAGATACCATTGTTCTTTCCTGTCAGAATGACCCCTAATTCCAATCGTGTTGGACAGACTTCTCATTACGTGTCTCTACATGATCTAGTCTCAAATTCTGTTCAATTACAGGCATATGAATAAACATGGAACATCTTAACTCATTAAAGTTGCTGCATTACTGACAGCAGATTTTGTTTTCTTTCTGCGTTAAATCAGCAAACATCATTAGTGATGACTGTATTCCTTTATTGCAGTTTGGTCAGGAATAATTAGACAAATCTGAGCTTTCTCCATCCTTTTCAGCTCCATATTGGAGTGGGCATTGTCCTCAGTTCAAAGTTTGTGCGAAGATTTGTAGCTCGGGTGCTCGTTGTTGTGGTTCTGTTCGCCGAGCTGGAAGTTTTTGTTGCAAACGTTTTGTCCCCTGGCTAGGCGACATCATCAGTGCTTGGGAGCCTCCTGCGAAGCCGGCTCCCAAGCACTGATGATGTCGCCTAGCCAGGGGACGAAACATTTGCAACAAAAACTTCCAGCTCGGCGAACAGAACCACAACATTGTCCTCAGTTTCCATACAATATTTGTGGATCCATGGCTTCCTCGAATTGTGACTGCGCTCCCCTGTCACAGATGCCACTATTCATAAACAGTGCATATTAGCATAATCTGCTGTTACTATTGCAAACCGATACATATGGATACTGAATTGTATTGCACTTATTGAAAAATGGTCCAGCATAATAGCATTATGCTGGGCCATTTACTCCGAGATCATTTTTGAGAGCTGGATTCGAATCTTGCTATGGTGGAATTTGAATTCAATTATAATCCAGCATTATGAGACTGATGATGATCATTCCATTCAATTCACTAATATTTGTTAGGTAAGGGAACTACTATCCTTACCTGGTTTAGCCTACATGTGACTCCAAGCCCACAACAATGTGGTTGATTCTTAACTGCAGGATGGGCAATAAATGCTGCTTAGCCAGCGGTCCCTCATGCTATGAAAGAATAAAGAGGACAAAGCATGTTCCCTTGAAGTTTGAGCAGGGATAAAATAGCCTTCCTTTATAAACACTGCCTCTGTGCCTATTGGTGAACTCTCGCCTTTTGCACTGAAGGTATCTAGTTTTATTTTGCACTGCTTGAGCAAGTACTACTTTTATTTTTTAAACAATCCTGTTGATTCAGGCAAAAAAAATTCATCTAAGCAACAGAGTGACATAATCATACTCAGAGAATAATGGCTTAGAATGTCCAAGGGAGCACTATCAACAACCTTGGATATATTCTGTCTCACCACCAAGATAAAAGAACAAATAAATAATGATGGTGGAACAACGGATTGCTATATATATCTTGAAAGGCACTTCGCGAAAAATAGATTTATCGGCTCTCAAATTGTATGATTCCAACATTGCTAATTGAGAAGCACAGTATTCAGTGTTGTGAAGAGAGTTTGACTCTTCCATTCACGTATACAGAGCCAGCCTTTTCAAGGTGACTGGATGATTGATTTAATGACTAGGTTTATGACTAGTATGTATTCCACAGAGGTCTCTTGGTTAGACCACCACCTTCAGCAATAGTTTTAGACCTGGAAGATGGAGAAGTGAGAGATTACCTGGCCAAGGGAGGAAGGGCGTACGTTTTATTTCACGTTGGAAACTCAGAAGAGAATGTGTTTCTCTGCAGACGCAAACTTTTTCAAACCAGAACATTCATTGGTCAGACTGCACTGAACTGCCTGAAAATTGTCTGAGAACAATTCAATACATTTTATACACATTATGATGCTTGAGCTATTTATTTTCTTTTAAACAATGATGGAAAATGCACATAATTAACTGGAGTGATTGGATGCTCATCCTTTGCCTCTGCTGGTTGCACATACCCCAAAAGTTATGTTTGGTGCACATGATGTGGTCTGAGTTTGTTAAAACAGAGAATAGTCCTCTAGCTCTATATCCTGAGTTTGTCCTGGGTTGATGGACTCCAGTTGGGCTACAGTTCCTATTTGTTTAGCAAAGGGAACATTGAGTCAATGTGTAAGTTCCTATTGATAATCCACTGTTTTGCTGTCAAGTGCACTAGGATGGGGTCATCAAAGTATTTACATTGGTTGAAACAGTCCAACACATGAACATCATGGTAATTTGCTGACTATTGCTGATGAAATATCAATCTTTTTGCTGATAATTATGTCAAATAGAAATCTCACCACATACACCATTCCTTCATGCAGGTAACTGTGATTTCCCACTCAGGAAACAAGAATCCTTTCTCCTTCACTGGGAAGAACAGTGAGTGAGTATCTGACTGCTTATGGGCCTTAACTGGCCATTAATTGACTACTTAGTGTCCAAATTGGTGCCCATCAAAATGCCAGCTATGCACTTCTAGCCCAGACATTATTGAGGTCAGGAGAAGTAGGAAAGTACATCAAAATAGATAACTCACTCAATTATTTATCCTAGTCACCACCAAACCAATGAACTCAGCAGGTCTGGCAGCATCTATTGAGAGCAAAACAGATTTCAGGTTTCAAGTCCAATATGACTCCTCTGCCTTCTTGTTTTTCTGTGTAATCAGCAGATTAAAGAAATATTCTCTATTTTGAAAATGTAAATCACATGATCACTTTCCTCAATGGTGTTATTCAGCTCCAACATTTCCCTTGAATGTCCAGTGGTAATCTCTATATCCAGTAAAGCAGACTCCCAGCTTTATAGTCCAGAGATTTGGGTTTAGTTTGCATCAAGGACACTTGAGGGAAAAATCTAAATTACCTCCTCTTGTCCCTTGTAACAGTGTTGAGAGGCTGAATCATCTCCTCCTGTTCCTCTCTAACAGGCTTGAAAGGCTGAATTGGCACCTCCTGTTCCTCTCTAACAGGCTCAAGAGCCTGAATGGCCTCCTTCTGTCCCTCTGTAACAGGCCTGAAACATTAAATGATACAGCAACCCATGGATTATGCACAGCTGCTAAACTGTATCTAATGGATGTCCCTCCCTTCTCAGTTACAATAACACAAACAATACAATGCACTCCAGGTGTCCACTCAGTAACACCTTGTACAGCTGCAGTAACACTTCTCTATGTTGGTTTCCACTTTTTCAAGTGGTACTAGGCTAGAATGGACTAAATAGCCTCCACCCATCCCTCTGTAACAGGCACATGGGGACATTTTTGTTCTCGCAGTTACTGACCAGAAGTCCCAATGCTCTGAATGTATCAAGAATTTCGAAACACAGCATTTAAAAATAAGAGTGGTATTACACAAAGTCAAAGAGCAAAACATATTATTACCCTGATTTGTGATCTGATTTGGGGGCAGTACAGTAGCTCAGTGGTTGGCACTGCTGCCTCACAGTGCCTCACCTGTGTTCAATTCCTGCCTCGGGCAACTGTCTGAGTGGAGTTTGCACATTCTCCCTGTGTCTGCGTAGGTTTCCTCTGGGTGTTCCGGTTTCCTCCCACAGTCCAAAGATGTGCAGGTAAGGTGAATTAGCCATGCTAAATTGCCCATCATGTTAGGTGCATTGGTCAAGGATGAATATAAGAGAGGGAAATAGGTCTGGGTGGGTTACTTTTCGGAGGGTCGTTGTGGACTAGTTGGGCTGAAGGGCTTGTTTCCATACTGTAGCGAATCTAATTTCTCGAAATATCCAACTGTTATTTTATGCAGAATGTCTGTTATTTTATCCCTATCTCATTTTAGAAATGGAATGGGACATATGCAACTCTGCAGTGTCCCAGCACTACTCTCACACGCAAGGAAGAAAGTCTTAAAGGATTGAAAGATTTATAGTCCATGCCACAGCTGAGTCTCATCCATTTCATCCAGCCCAAGTGAATGTTCCATTTTATTGTCATGAAAAGTAGTGTTAGGAAGGGATTAACTGAACCAGTGTCTGTGATTGATGTCAGCCTCCATTGAATCTAATTACCTCAGTGAAAAGTTTCCATCTTTCAACGATAAATGGGCTCCATTTAATGTGTTATCCTGTAGTCTGAGCGGGAGTACCAACTACAGCATTAACAGGGATCAGTAACTCCAGAAATAGAGGAGGAGAGATCAGAATCTGAGAACATTAGACTGGAGTGTTCCAACAATGGACGGAAGTTTATTCTATTACGTCGGGTATCTTTCCACACATTATGATCAATGGTCATTATAATGACGAATCTTATTTGCACTTTACATCATTCAATGATTTTGTCATCCTATGTTGGCTATCATTGGTGTGATTGTTAAGTCTCACTATCTAGTTATTATTTCTATAATCTAGGTATGAAAGTATTATTGTTCTTTTTATTTACTCAACATTCCCAAATGCTAGTCTTCATGCTGATACTCTGAATCCAGATATTTAATCTACCATGAATAAGTGCATCAATGAACATGTTCATTCACTCTTTGCTTCTTTGCTTTGGCAGTGTCCCTTCTCACTCAGTTGACACACTCAGTTTCAGCTGTGAACCACACTTCATTGTGTCACTGGCCTTGTTATTTAAATATTGGCAGCATGGAGGTCACTGCCTTCTGTTCTGGTTACAAACACAATTTCCTTACCTGACTCTAACCCATCTGGCCAATATCTGATGCTGAAACAGACAAATCACAGCTGTGGTGATCCCTTTAACCATGAGCGGATTCTTGACACCATACCCTGATCATTCCTAATTTTATCTACTGACACCGCCTGAATATACTTCACTGGCTCATCCCATCTACAACTTGAACATTGAGTGATGAACTGCAGTCTTAATGATGTTATCAATCTGCTGCTCACACTCCCAGCTTCAAACCTGCAGAAGCAAATCCAAGTCAATACTCCACAGCTCATAGACAAACTAACATCAAAATCCTATCCATCTGGGATGCACACTGATATATCTTGTTATTGGGTCTGGCCACGTCTTTCATTTAGTATTCTCAAGTACATCATCAGATCTGTCCATGAAACATCCCCCAGTCTGTCTTTGTGAATTACTCAATTCCCTGCCAGTGTTCATATTTAAAATGGTTTGCTGAATGTGTGTTCTGTTTTAACAATGATTTTCTCATGCAATGCACACACAATACTCTCTCTCTCTCACACACACACACAAACGCCCTTGTGTAGTTTGAGTACGATGGAGATATGGGACCATTTACTGTCATTCACAGTGTTAGCTGCAAATTCCCTCATGCAAGGAAGTTATCTACAGCACGTATACCACCAATATATAATGGCAATAGTTTCCAAACCTGTCCATGCCTAGCAGATATCTAGCTATCTGAGCATAGTCTGCATATTTCGCCATGTTGGACTGTCATCTTGTGCCAGTTTATAGTGACTGGGCTGGTTCCCTGAGGCGGATCCAGCAAGTCATATAACCAACTGACCTTCAGCTGACCTTGCAATGCCTTTATTCATTATTCTCATTCTTGTGATTACACCCTCGACAGGATCACTCCTCCGATTAGTCCTACTCCCTTGTCTTATTCCAAATGTTTCCACAACATATTCTTTAAATTAATTGTCTGTTTCTTTCTTTAATGTAATTCATTCTGCCCCTCCTATGTTCACATTCAAATAATATATCTAAATGACAAGAAGCAGAGAATCTACCAATGCTCCTTGTATCCAAATGGCTAGTTCTCCCTGTATTACATGCAATCTAATCTTATTAACCAGTCTATCATGCGGATCCTTGTTGTACTGCATTTGGACGATGTTGACTGCTGATTGTGTGTTGGGAAAGACATTTTATGGTATCCACCCCAGGTTTTCCAAGAAGAGCTTCCCAAACTACACTTAACCCAGGAACAGAGTGTGAATGCACCGTGTTTGAACAAGTTGCTGATCACAGAGCATGCAGCTTCATGCTCGGGAGGAGGACAGTGCTGCCAGTGACTTTAGGATCACAGTTTTATTCAGAATCTATGATCAGGAACTTTCCAAGCAGGATTGGGTGACATACCCATCATCGCCTAGTATGTCAACATCAATGTCACCATTTGGTGATGGAGGATATACGTGGTGGATGAGATGAATACAATATTTTCTCCTTCAGCTGGAAGGTGCCAGATTATCCTTGTTTTCCCAGAATAGCGGGATTCCCGATGGTTATATATGGCTTTGCGGGGTCCTCATGTCAATGTGGGTCGATAGAGGAACTAAAGGAACACTCACTCCATTAATGTTACAGTGTGTCCTGAGAGCAGCCACAGTCTCTTCATTCAGAAGCAGTCAGTCATTCCCATCAGCTTTAGTTCTCCACGTAGAAAGAAAGGATGATATATCAGATATAGGCCATCTCTTGGTACACGGCTCAAAAACCTTCCCCCTCACCACTCCCCATTACCAACCAACCACATCAAAATGTACTGAGAGCAATGGAGCCACTGGGAATATCATAAAGCAGACCAGCAGGGAGATGGAGCAACACTTTCAATATCTGAACAGGTCAGATTGAAACTTCCATTGCACGTTGTACCACTAAATTCTGTAATCTCTCTTGATTTCAGTAACATACCGCATTGCATTCTTGCTGGAAAATGATTACAGCTTATGTAACACATTATATTCCACCTGCCTAACTATTATCCATTAGCTGTCTATGTGTGGTGCCACAGGAGATGGGGGAGATTTTTAATGATTATTTCTCCTCAGTGTTTGCTGAGAAGCAAATCATGGATGTTGATGAAATAAGGAAAACACATACTGATCTTTTGGAACACACACGTATCACCAGAGAGGGTGTGTTTGTGGCCTTAAAGTGCACTAAGGTTGATAAATCTCCTGCACCTGACCAAATCCATCCCTGGATGGTGTGGAAGCCTCGAGAACAAATTGCAGAAGCCCTTGTGAAGAGTTTTACTTCATCTTTAGCTGCTGGTGAATTTCCCGAAGACTGGAGTTTAGCTAATTTTGTTCTATTGCTTAAGAAAGATAGTGAAGACATGCCAGAAAACTACAGGCAAATGATACTGACATCAATTTTAGGCAAGTTTTTGGAGAGAATACTAAGGGCAGGATCAACCAACACTTGGATAATCAACGTCTGATTAGACATAGTTAGCACGGATTTGTGCGCAGGAAGTCATGCCTGACAAATCTAGTGTTCTTCGAAGAGGTAACCAAGAGGATAGATGAAAGTGGCCTGCTGTGCGGGACCTTTGACAAGTCCCGCACAGCAGGCTAGTCATGAAGGTTAGGTCGCATGGGATCCATGGAAAGCTAGCTGATTGAATTCAAACTTTGCTCAATGATAGCAAGCAAAGGGTGATGGTTAAAGATTGTTTATCATACTGGAGGCCTGTGACTAGTGGTGTGCTACAAGCTTCGGTGCTTAGACCTTTGTTATTTATTATTTAGATAAATGATCTATATGTACATGTTCAATGCCTGGTTAGTAAGTTTGCTGATGACACAAAATTAGGAAGTGTCGTTGACAGTGAGGAAGGTTATCAAAAATTATAGAGATCAGATGTGAAAGTAGGTTGAGGATTGGAACCCATGCAATTCAATACAGAGAAGTATGAGGTGTTGCACTGTGGAAGGTCAAACCAAAATAGGACTTTTAGAGTAAATGGTAAGATCGGGAGGGGTGTTGTGTAACAGTGGGCCCGAGGAGTGCAAGTGTGTAGTTCATTTAAAGTGGCATCACAGTAGACAGGTTGGTTAAGAAGGAATTTAGCGCACTGCACCTCGTCAGTTGAGAGCATTGTGTGTAGGAGTTGGGATGTTATGTCACAGTTTTTCTGAGTCAATGGTGAGACCTCATTTGGAGTATTGTGTACAGATTTGGTCACCCAGTTGCAGGAAAGGCATAGTTAACCTGGAAAGATTGCAAAGAAGATTTACGAGGATGTGGCCAGGACCAGTCGGCCTAAGTTATAGGGAAAGGTTGGTTGCGGGGAGACTTAGAAAGGGCGGCACGCAGGCTCATAGCACCAGGGACCCGGGTTTGATTCCAGCCTTGGGCAACTGACTGCATGGAATTTGTGCACCCTCCCTGCATCTGCGAGGATTTACTTTGGGTGCTCTGGTTTCTACCCATAGTCCAAAGATGTGCAGGTTAAGTGAATTAGCCATGCTAAGTTGCCCATACTGTTCAGGGATGTGTAGGTTAGATGCATTATGGGAATGGGTCTGGGTGGGTTACTGTTTGGAGGGACAATGTGGAATTGTTGGGCCAAATGGCCTGTTTCCTCACTGCAGGGACTTCATGAAGATAGGACTTGATTCCTTGGAACTTAAAAGAATTCCAAGGATTTAAGCTAAAAGCCACGACCGCATCAGTGGAAACCTCCAGATAACATTCAGTCTCATGTGCTAGTGAGGGTAAAAACAAGAGGTTATGGCCGAAGAATGCTTGACTGAAGAACTGGTGCTGCGCACAGGGATTCAGATTTTAGATCATTGGTGCAGAGACAAACTTTTCAAGAGGGACAGTTTACACCTGAACATGAGTGGGACCAATATCTTTGCAGCCAGGTTTGCTCATGCTCCAAGGTAGGGTTTAAACTAGATTGGCAGGGGGTGGGATCCTCAGCAGCAGGGAGGCAAGCATGAGACTGGAAGGAGATACAGTAATCAGAAATAATAACTTGCAGGGACAGGTCAGACTGGAACACGACAGGGATTTATTTTTGCATTTATTTTTGGAATAAACTGCATTTATTTCAATGCGTGAGGATTGTCAGGTAAGGCCAATGAGCTCAGAGTGAGGATAGATAGTTGGGAATGGGATATTATAGCCATTACAGAAGCAGGGTAGAGGTATTTTAGATGGGACAAAGATGGTAGAAAGAGGCGAAGGGGGAGTTACATTTTTATTAAGGCGAGTATCACAGCAGTAGTCAGAGATGAAATTATTGAAGGATCATCCAGTAACGCTTTATGGGTAGAGCTAAGAAATAAGAAGGGAATGGCGATGTTATCAGGGTTGTACTAAAGGCCCCTAAATAGTCAACTGGAATTAGAAGAACAAATATGGAGAGAGACTGGGGAGACTTGCAGAAGCAATAGAGTTATCAAAGTAGGAGATTTTAATTTTCCTAACAGAGACTGGGAATTCCAGAGCGTTATGGGCTTACATCAGGTGAAATTTGTTAAGTGTGTTAAGGACAATTTGCTCAAGCTATAAATAGACGGTCCTACTTAGGAAAGGGTAAAACTCTAACTACTGTTGGGAAATAGGGCAGGACAGGTGATGGAGGTGACAGTGGGGGAACATCTTGGGACCAGGAAACACAGATTTGTTAATTTTGAAATGGCTATGGAGAGGGACAAAACTGGTTCACGGATTCATGTTCTCAGTTGGGGCAAGGCAATTGTTTTCATGGAAATAGACAAAAGCTTTCAGAAGTTGCTTGGAGTAGTTTGTTTGCAAACAAAGGGACCTCTGGCAAGTGGGAGGTCTCTAAATTTAAGCTGACTAGAGTTCACTGTTCCTGTGTAAGTGCAAGGCAAGATTGGGAGCAATAGGGAACCCTGCATGATCAGAGATTTTGACACTTATATCAGAAAAAAAGAGAAGGCATGGCTCAGGTGCAGGCTGCTGGGATCAAGGGAATCACTATAGGTATATCAGGGATAAAGGAGTTTCTGAAGAGGACAATCAGGAGGGCAAAAATGAGGCACGAGACAGCCTTGGCCAAGAAGATTGCGGTAAATCTAAAGAGGTTCTTTATATTTATTATTAGATAATGAATAACTAGAGAGAGAATAGCTGCACTCAACGACATGTATTTTTAGAAGGTGGGCTGGAGATGGGCAAGGTCCCCAATGAATATTTCTCTCTGTGTTTACCATCGAGAAAGACATGAAAACTTGGGAACTTGTGGAAGTTAGTGGTGATATCTTGGGGACAGTCCATTTTACAGTGCAGGAGGTGGTTGATGTATTAGAATGTATGAAGGTGAATAAATCTCCTGATCATGATCGGATATATCAAACAATATGGTAAGAGGCTATAGCAGAAATTTCAGGCGCACTGGCTCATATTTTTGCATCATCGTTAGTCAAGGGTAGAAGTCATCTGCCAAGCGAATATTGTGCCATAAAAGGGCTGCAAAGAAAAACCTGAGATGGATAAACTAGTAAGCCGAACATCTGTGATGGATACATTACTTGAGAATATTCTGAGATATAAGACATACATGCATGGAAGATAGGGTTTTTTTTAAAGAAATACTCAGCATGGCTTTCTGAGTGGGAGATCATGCCTCACAGATTTGTTAGAGTTCGTTGATGAAGTGACTAAATCTTTGAAGGGAGCAGGGTGGTAGATGTAATCAATATGGACTTCAGTTCACATTTGATGAATTTCTGCATAGTAGGCTGCTCTGGTAGGTTGGATTGCATAGAATCGAGGATGAGCTGGTAAATTGGCTTGTTGGTAGGAAGCAGAGAGTAATAGTGAGAGGATGCTTGTTGGACTGGAGGCCTGTGAATGGTGGGGTGCCTCAGGGGTCGTTGCTGGGCCCATTACTGTTTGTTATCTATATCAATGATTTAAATGAGAATGTACAAAATATGCTTAGTAAGTTTGCAGTTGACATTAAAATAAGCTGTATCCTGGACAGTGAGGAAGGTTATCAGAAATTGCAGTAGGACCTTGATCCGCTGGGGAAGTGGGCCGAGAAATTGGAAATGGAGTTTATTATAGATAGTGTGAGGTCTTGCATTTTGGAATATCAAATCAAACAAGGAGTTTCATTGTGAATGGGAGGGCCTAAAGGAGTGTAATGGAACAGAGGGTCCTTGGAATTCAGGTGCACAATTTTCTGATAGTGAAGTCACAGGTAAACACAACAGTGAGGAAGGCTTTTGGCACACTTGCCTAAGATTGAGTATGGAAGTTAGGAAGTTACATTCCAGTTATATGGAACTTTGGTTATGCCACACTTGGAATATTGTGTTCAGTTTTGGTCACCTTTCTATCAGAAGGATGTTATTAAACTAGAATGAGTGCAGAAGAAAGTTCAAAAGATGTTCCTGGGATTCAATAGTCTGTGTTATAGGGAGAGATAGGACAAGTCAGACATTCTTTTCTTTAGACCGTAGGACACAGAAGGGAGTTGTGGGACTTTATAGAGTTGTATAAGATCGTGAGAGGCATGGAGTGGGTGAATGCCCTCAGACTATTTTTACCAGGGTTGGGGAATCAAGGAGTGGAATGCATCAGTTTAATGTTAGAAGGGAAAGAATAAAAGGGAACCTGACGGACAACATTTTTACACAGAGGGAGGTAAGCATATGGAATGAGCGACATTAGCAACATTTAAAAGGCATTTAGACAAATACATGGCTAGGAAAGGTTTAGAAGGATATGGGCCTAGGGCAAAGAAATAGGGTTAGCGTGGATAGACAGTTTGGTCAGCATGGACCAGCTTGGGTCTAGGAGCCTGTCTCTGTGCTTTAGGACTCTTTGAATGAGGGGTGGCCTTATTGAAGTCCTGAGGGATATTGAAAGAATGAATGCAGTTTGTATTTTTCCCAGAAATGGGGAATTGAAAACTAGAAAGCACAGGTTTAAGGTGAGAGGGGAAAGATTTAGGAAGGACCTGAGGGTCAACTTCTTCACGCAGAGAGTGGTACACATATGGAATGGGCTGCCAGAGGAAGTGGTTGAGGCAAGTATAATAGCAACATTATAAAAAAAATTGAATAGTTACATGGATGGCAAGGTTTTAGAGGAATATGGAACAAATGCAGCCATTTGGAACTAGCTGAGTGGACACCATGGTTAGTATGGACTGGTATAGGCCGAAGGGCCTGTTTCCAAGCAGTATTAGTCTATTATTCTCTGGCTTTACCTGTTTATGTCCATTTTCAGACTCACTACCTCCTCTTGATAATTTAGTTTCCTGCTTACTTAAATTTCATCAGCAAATATAGTTACAATACATCTGTCCCACACCTCCAAGTCATTGATATAAATCCATATAGATCCAGCACTGCTCATTGTGTGACTCCATTCTGTCAACCTGATCAACACTGATTTACGAGGTAAAAACAATGACTGCAGATGCTGGAAACCAGATTCTGGATTAGTGGTGCTGGAAGAGCACAGCAGTTCAGGCAGCATCCGAGGACAGGCAAAATCCGAGGACAGGCAAAATTGACGTTTCAGGCAAAAGCCCTTCATCAGGAATAAAGGCAGAGAGCCTGAAGCGTGGAGAGATAAGCTAGGGGAGGGTGGGGGTGGGGAGAGAGTAGCATAGAGTACAATAGGTCAGTGGGGGAGGAGATGAAGGTGATAGGTCAGGGAGGAGAGGGTGGAGTGGATAGGTGGAAAAGGAGCTAGGCAGGTCGGACAAGTCCGGACAAGTCATGGGGACAGTGCTGAGCTGGAGGTTAGAAACTAGGATGAGGTGTGGGAAGGGGAAATGAGGAAGCTGTTGAAGTCCACATTGATGCCCTGGGGTTGAAGTGTTCTGAGGCGGAAGATGAGACGTTCTTCTTCCAGGCGTCTGGTGGTGAGGGAGCGGCGGTGAAGGAGGCCCAGGACCTCCATGTCCTCTGCAGAGTGGGAGGGGGAGTTGAAATGTTGGGCCACGGGGCAGTTTGGTTGATTGGTGCGGGTGTCTCGGAGATGTTCCCTGAAGCGCTCTGCTAGGAGGCGCCCAGTCTCCCCGATGTAGAGGAGACCGCATCGGGAGCAACGGATACAATAAATGATATTAGTGGATGTGCAGGTAAAACTTTGATGGATGTGGAAGGCTCCTTTAGGGTCTTGGATGGAGGTGAGGGAGGGGGTGTGGGCACAGGTTTTACAGTTCCTGCGGTGGCAGGGGAAAGTGCCAGGATGGGAGGGTGGGTCGTAAGGGAGCGTGGACCTGACCAGGTAGTCACGGAGGGAGTGGTCTTTGCGGAAGGCGGAGAGGGGTGGGGAGGGAAATATATCCCTGGTGGTGGTGTCTGTTTGGAGGTGGCGGAAATGTCGGTGGATGATTTGGTTTATGCGAAGGTTGGTAGGGTGGAAGGTGAGCACCAGGGGCGTTCTGTCCTTGTTGCGGTTGGAGGGTTTGGGTCTGAGGGCGGAGGTGCGGGATGTGGACAAGATGCGTTCGAGGGCATCTTTAACCACGTGGGAAGGAAAATTGCGGTCTCTAAAGAAGGAGGCCACCTGGTGTGTTCTATGGTGGAACTGGTCCTCCTGGGAGCAGATATGGCGGAGGCGGAGGAATTGGGAATACGGGATGGCATTTTTGCAAGAGATGGGGTGGGAAGAGGTATAATCCAGGTAGCTGTGGGAGTCGGTGGGTTTGTAGAAAATGTCAGTGTCAAGTCGGTCGTCACTGATGGAGATGGAGAGGTCCAGGAAGGGGAGGGAGGTGTCAGAGATGGACCAGGTAAATTTAAGGTCAGGGCGGAATGTGTTGGTGAAGTTGAATTGCTCAACCTCCTCGCGGGAGCACGAGGTGGCGCCGATGCAGTCATCAATGTAGCGGAGGAAGAGGTGGGGAGTGGTGCCGGTGTAATTACGGAAGATCAACTGTTCTACGTAGCCAACAAAGAGAAAGGCATAGCTGGGGCCCATATGTGTGCCCATGGCTACCCCTTTGGTCTGGAGGAAGTGGGAGGATTCAAAGGAGAAATTGTTAAGGGTGAGGACCAGTTCGGCCAAACGAATGAGAGTGTCGGTGGAAGGGTACTGTTGGGAACGTCTGGAGAGGAAAAAACGGAGGGCTTGGAGGCCCTGGTCATGGCAGATGGAGGTGTAGAGGGATTGGATATCCATGGTGAAGATGAGGCATTGGGGGCCGGGGAAACGGAAGTCTTGGAGGAGATGGAGGGCGTGGGTGGTGTCTCGAACGTATGTGGGGGGTTCCTGGACTAGATGGGATAGGACAGTGTCGAGGTAGGTAGAGATGAGTTCAGTGGGGCAGGAGCATGCTGAGACAATGGGTCAGCCAGGGTGGTCAGCCTTGTGGATCTTGGGAAGGAGGTAGAACCGGGCAGTGCAGGGTTCCCGGACTATGAGGTTGGAAGCTGTGGGTGGGAGATCTCCTGAGGTCATGAGGTTCTGTATGGTCTGGGAGATGATGGTTTGGTGATGGGGGTGGGGTCATGGTCAAGGGGGCAGTAGGAAGAGGTGTCCTCGAGTTGGCGTTTGGCTTCAGCGGTGTAGAGGTCAGTGCGCCAGACTACCACTGCGCCCCCTTTATCCGCTGGCTTGATGGTGAGGTTGGGAATGGAGCAGAGGGATGGTGAGAGGTTGGAGTGGGGGAGTGGGGTCGACAGGTTGAGGCGGTTAAAGTCCCGGCGGCAGTTGGAAATGAAGAGGTCGAGGGCAGGTATTAGGCAGTGCGGGGTGTCCAGGTGGATGCAGTGCGTTGGAGGTGGGCGAAGGGGTCCTCGGAAGGTGGGCGGGAGTCCTGATTGTGAAAGTAAGCTCGGAGGCGGAGGCGACGGAAGAAGTGTTCGATGTCACGGTGTGTATTAAATTCATTGATGCGTGGGCGGAGGGGGACGAAGGTGAGTCCTTTGCTGAGGACTGATCGTTCGTCCTCAGTGAGGGGGAGGTCTGGAGGGATGGTGAAAACTCGGCAGGCCTGGGAGCTGGGATCTGGTGTGGGTGTGGAGCTGGGAGTGGGGTCGGAGCCAGTACCTGGAGTGGGTGTGATGGTGGGGGGAATGGGGGTAGAGTCATGAGCAGGGATAGTGTTCCCCTCGGGGTTCTGGGGGGTGGGGATAGTGACAGTGGGGTCTGTGGGGGGCGTGTCAGCAGAATGCAGGTGAGTGGCGCTGGTGGTGGCAGACACGGCAGTAGGGGTGGTGGAAGTCACTGAGCTTGTGGTATCAGCAATGATGTGAGGGCCGGAAGTGGCCATGATGGGGGCAGAAGTGACATCATCAATCAGCGTGGGGGTGGTAGCTGCATCAGCCGCATGGCTAATGGTGTTTCCGAGGCCAGGGGAATCTTCTGGAATGTTTGAGGAGCGCTGGTTATGGAGGTGGGTAGATAAAAGTTTGTTGTACTTACAGTTTTTGATGTTTGAGATGGAGTTGAAATACAGTTTGTTGAGAGTATGGATTCTCCTGAGGATGTAGTACAGAGTGGGTCCTTTGCAATTCTGAGAGAGTGTGGCCCTCAGCTGAGGCAGGGATGACTGGAGAGAGGTTAGGTGCCGGCACATTGCTGCGAGTGTGGAGCGGAGGATCTTGAAGCAGAACTGTTGCTGGTGACTTTGAACCTAAAGTCTGTACTGTTTGTCCTGTTCGGGTCCAAACTCTGCTGGTTTAAAGGTGGTCCGGAGTCCGTGTGGGATGAGTTGGTTACAAAGGCAGGTACTGAGGAAGCAAATGTGGCTGTAGTAGCGGGATTGTTTCAGGACATGGTTGAAGAGCTTCAGGGCAGAGGAAATGACCTGGGAGTTGCAGTGGGAGAGAGATTCTTGTAGAGAGAGGAGGAAAACTTCTTCAAGGCAGGCATCCTTGCAAGAGGATTCGCAGTAGGGTTAAAATCAACGAGGTAAAAACAATGACTGCAGATGCTGGAAACCAGATTCTGGATCAGTGGTGCTGGAAGAGCACAGCAGTTCAGGCAGCATCCGAGGACAGGCAAAATCCGAGGACAGGCAAAATCGACGTTTCGGGCAAAAGCCCTTCATCAGGAATAAAGGCAGAGAGCCTGAAGCGTGGAGAGATAAGCTAGGGGAGGGTGGGGTGGGGAGAGAGTAGCATAGAGTACAATAGGTCAGTGGGGGAGGAGATGAAGGTGATAGGTCAGGGAGGAGAGGGTGGAGTGGATAGGTGGAAAAGGAGCTAGGCAGGTCGGACAAGTCCGGACAAGTCAAGGAGACAGTGTTGAGCTGGAGGTTAGAAACTAGGACGAGGTGAGGGAAGGGGAAATGAGGAAGCTGTTGAAGTCCACATTGATGCCCTGGGGTTGAAGTGTTCCGAGGCGGAAGATGAGGCGTTCTTCTTCCATGCGTCTGGTGGTGAGGGAGCGGCGGTGGAGGAGGCCCAGGACCTCCATGTCCTCGGCAGAGTGGGAGGGGGAGTTGAAATGTTGGGCCACGGGGCAGTTTGGTTGGTTGGTGCGGGTGTCTCGGAGATGTTCCCTAAAGCGCTCTGCTAGGAGGCGCCCAGTCTCCCCGATGTAGAGGAGACCGCATCGGGAGCAACGGATACAATAAATGATATTAGTGGATGTGCAGGTAAAACTTTGATGGATGTGGAAGGCTCCTTTAGGGCCTTGGATAGAGGTGAGGGAGGAGGTGTGGGCACAGGTTTTACAGTTCCTGCGGTGGCAGGGGAAAGTGCCAGGATGGGAGGGTGGGTTGTAGGGGGGGGCGGGGACCTGACCAGGTAGTCACGGAGGGAGCGGTCTTTGCGGAAGGCAGAAAGGGGTGGGGAGGGAAATATATCCCTGGTGGTGGGGTCTGTTTGGAGATGGCGGAAATGTCGGCGGATGATTTGGTTTATGCGAAGGCTGCCGAGGACATGGAGGTGCTGGGCCTCCTCCACCGCAGCTCCCTCACCACCAGACCCCTGGAGGAAGAACGCCTCATCTTCCGTCTCGGAACACTTCAACCCCAAGGCATCAATGTGGACTTCAACAGCTTCCTCATTTCCCCTTCCCTCACCTCGTCCTAGTTTCTAACCTCCAGCTCAACACTGTCTCCTTGACTTGTCTGGACTTGTCCGACCTGCCTAGCTCCTTTTCCACCTATCCACTCCACCCTCTCCTCCCTGACCTATCACCTTCATCTCCTCCCCCACTGACCTATTGTATTCTATGCTACTCTCTCCCCACCCCCACCCTCCTCTAGCTTATCTCTCCACGCTTCAGGCTCTCTGCCTTTACTCCTGATGAAGGGCTTTTGCCCGAAACGTCGATTTCGAAGCTCCTCGGATGCTGCCTGAACTGCTGTGCTCTTCCAGCACCACTAATCCAGAATCCAAGATTGATTTACCCCAAGTGTCTGCTTTCTGTTTGATAACCAGTCCTCCCTCATTCCTGTATAGCACATTGAAAGGATTCAATAAGAACGAGAAGCATCAGAAGGCAATTCTGCCCCTCAAGACTGCTCCGCCATTTAGTATGATTATGACTGATGTTATCTCGCCCTCAGTTCCACCTTCTTGCACTCTTCATGACCCTTCATTTACTCAATGTCCCAGCATCCACTGCACTCTGAGATAATGAATTGCACAAATTCACAGCACTTTTAGAGAAGTAAGGCCTTCTCACTCCTGTTTTAAACGACTCTGCCTTACCCGAAAACTATGAACTCTTATGATACATTACCCAACATGAGGAAATATCTACTCCACATCTACATTGTCAATCAACTTTAGCATCTTACACACCACAATGCCATCACCTCATTCATCTGACAGGACAGACCTGAGCTGATCAATCACTCTCCATAAGTCAAGCTCCTCATCTGTGGAATCAATATGGCGAGCCTCTTCTGAAGTGCCTCCAATACAACTGCATCCCTCCTCAATTAAGCATACGGTATTCCAACTGCAGTCTCACTAATGAGTTTCATGGTTGCAACAACACATCCTTACTTTTATACTTTATTCATTTCAGAATAAATGCCTTGAGTGCAACTGCCATCCTAATTGCCTGCTGTAACTGTATATGAATTTTCTGTGATAAGCCTGAAGAAATTCAGATCCCTCTGCACCTAAGCACTACAAATGTTCTCTAGGTTGCTTTTCTATTCCTATATCCAAAATAATTACCTCATACATCTTCATGTTAAATTTCATCTGCCAGATGCTGGCCCATTTACCTAAAGTATGTATAATAATTTGTGAACTTCATACATCTTCATTGCAAACTACTTTTCCACCTATATTAGTGCTACCTGAAAACATGGCCACAATATTTTCTAACACCTCATTCAAATAATGTATTGATTGCAAATTGTTCGGGCTTGAAAGCTGAACTCGATGGCACCCAAAATGTTGCCAATCAAGAAACAATACATTTAATCCATCTCACTGCATTTTGTTGCTTTGCCAATCTTCTATTCAAGTTAACAAATTACTTCTAACTCTATATGCTCTTATTTTACTTAATTTTTATTCTTGTCTTATTAATCTTTTGTACAGCACCTTATTCAATGTCTTCCAGTTATCCAGATGTATTACATCTCCAGGGTCCCCATTATCCACCCGGCCTGTTCTATCCTTAAAAAATGCAAGCAAATAATTCAAACATGATCTCGACTTCATAAAATCATGCTGACTCTAATGGATTGTGGTTTGACTTCCCAACATTTTTGTCATTAATTCCTTGATAACGGTTTCTAACAATTTAACTTCAATCCCAATAGTTTGTTCACACTTTCTGTTCCCCAGTGAAGATGATTATTCCAAATTCTTTCCTTTCTATAATAAAATCATAGAGATGTACAGCACGGAAACAGATCCTTCAGTCCAACTCATCCATGCCAACCAGATGTCCTAACCTAATCTAGTCCCATTTGCATCACGTGGCCCATACCCCTCTAAACCTTTCCTATCCATATATCCATGCAGTTGCCTCTTAAATGTTGTAACTGTACCAGCCTCCTCTTGCAGTTCATTCTATACACGCATGAAAACGTTGCCTTTAGATTTCTTTTAAATTTGTCTCTCTCACCCTAAACCTCTCTCTACATTTCTTTTCAATTCCTGTTTAATGGGCAGAAGGCTATAACAGATTTGCTCCGATTGCTGTGTAAGGGACATGAGTAGATAAATGGACTCATTCTGTTCCTGGTATACAACTTTGATGGGCCGACTGTCCTCCTGGTGTTCCTACATTATAGCCTTGATGATCTGAATATACTGCTCCTGTTCCAGAGTAAGAGGCTCAAAGTCTGTTTGTCATCCACCTGTTGATGCACAAGAGGGACTTATGGAATCTTCTCCTGTAATGGTGTGGGGGACTGAAGAGTCTCCTGATATTCTACTCCAACACTGTTGAGGTATTGAACATTCTCCACCTACATCCCTGAAATTGGTTTTCTCCTGTTCCCTTACAAAAGGCATTTGGCTAAATTACTTACTCAATTTCAGTAATAAGTCTCAAGTAGTCTCATAAGCATACAACAAGCTGGATGTGCAGAGTGCCCCCCCCCTCTTGTTCCAGTCCAAAAATCTGCAATCTGCTTGTGGCCTCTTCAATTTCCTGTATTTCAGAATTGAGGAGGCTGAATGGACTGATCTTATTGCCGTGTAACAGGATAATGGTTCTGTAAGGCTTACTCTAGGGCCAGTGTTATGGGCTCAAGGGACTGATTGGGCTCCTCCTGTCAGGCCCCAGGGTCTTGTCCTCTTTATTGTCGAATGCCTCAATATACTTCTGCCGTTCCTGTGTAAATGACTGGAGAAGCACAATGGAGTCCTCCATTTACTGTGTAATTGGAAAACATTATTTGAAGACAGGCAATTCTGTTATTGATGGAACCATTCTAAGGTATACATTGTACATATCCCTCCAAGATGCAAACACAAAAGGGAAATGTGACTCAACTATCTTTAACAAAATAAGTTAAAGCGGTGAGGAGACAGGGCGGAGAGAAATGAGGGCTGCTGGGAAGTTTTTAAGTGGGTGAGATCTGAACCTGAGACCCTACACCGTAGAACCTCCCTCCCACCCATCTCCTTTAAGCTTTCTTAGAGTCTGTAAACTCGGTAAGTTTTCAGGTTTTCTCTTTTTTTTTCTTTTCTCCTCTTCCTTTGTTTAGTCCTGTGCGGGTTTTCAGATTAGCGTGCTATGGCTGACAGGCAGTTGCATGTTCCTCCTGCAGTGTGCGGCAGGTGAGAGACACTACACATGTCCCTGTCGACCACATCTGCGAGAAGTGCACCCAACTCCAGTTCTTCGAAAACCAAATTAGGGAATTGGAGCTGGAGCTGGATGAACTGTGGATCATCTGGGATGCTAAGGAAGAAATTGAGAGGAAGTACAGGGATGTGGTCACTCCTCAGACACAGGGCAAGGACAACTGGATTACGGTCAAGGGGAGGAAAAGGAACCAATGGATAGGGTTGGGATCCCCAGTGGCCGTACCCCTCAGCAATAAGTATACCATTTTGGATATTGCTGGTGGGGTGGCCTACCAGGGGAAGGCCATAGTTGTCAGGTCACTGGCACTGTTTCTCAGAAAGGAAAGGGGGAGAATAGAAAAGCGTTAGTGGTAGGGGACTCAATAGTTAGACCGATTGACAAGAGATTTAGTGGTCAGGAACGGGACTCCTGGAAGGTATGTTGCCTCCCCGGTGTCAGGATCTGGGATGTCACCCTTCAGGTTTCCAGGATTCTGAAGGGGGAGGGTTAGCAGCCAGAACTCGTGATGCATATTGGCACCAACGATATAGCCAGGACAGGGATTGAGCATCTGAAAAGTGACTACAGAGAGTTGGCTTGGAAGCTGAAGAGCAGGACGAGTAGAGTAGTGATCTCAGGTTTGCTACTGGTGCCACTAGATAGTAAGGTGAGAAAGAGTCAGCGAGTGCAGCTTAACGCATGGCTGCGAATCTGGTGCGGGAGGAAGGGCTTCAGATACCTAGACCGTTGGGATACCTTCTGGGGAAGGTGGGACCTGTACATGAAGGATGGATTGCACCTGAACTGGAGGTGCACAAATGTGGGAGATTTGCTCATGTGGTTCGGGAGGGTTTAAATGAGTTTGGCAAGAGGTTGGGAATCAGAACTACATATCTGAGAGGGGGTAGTTGTAGATGGGGCAATGACAGGATATATTGAATCTATCAGGATGGTTTTTCACATGATAAAACAAAGGGATCGGTTAAAGTGTGTCTGCTTTAACGCAAGGAGTGTCAGAAATAAGAGTGATGAACTTAGACCATGGATCAGTACTTGGGGCTATGATGTTGTGGCAATAACAGAGACGTGGGTTTCACGGGGGCAGGGATGGTTGCTAGATGTTCCAGAGTTTAGAACATTTAAAAAGAACAGGGACTGTGGAAAAAGGCAGAGGGGTATAGCATTGCTAATCAGAGAGTGCATCACAGCTATAGAATCGAAGGTTGTTGAGGCAGGTTTGTCTACTGAGTCAGTATGGGTGGAAGTTAGGAACAGCAAGGGAGCAGCCATCTCTTTGGGGCTGTTCTACACACCCCCTAATAGCAGTAGGGAGGTTGAAGAACTCATAGGCTGTCAGATTTTGGAAAAATGCAGATGTGGCAGTGTTGTTGTTATGGGTGACTTCAACTTTCCAAATATTGACTGTAACCTCCTTAGTGCAGATGGTTTGGATGGAACGGTTTTGTCAGGTGTGTTCGAAAAGGTTTCCTTACTCAGAATTGGTTGGCTGACAGAAGGCAGAGGGTGATTGTAGATGGAAAATATTCTGCCTGGAGGTCAGTGTTGAGTGGTGTCACACAGGGCTCTGTTCTTGGGCCTCTGCTCTTTGTAGTTTTTATAAATGACTTGGATGAGGAGGTTGAGAGGTGGGTTAGTAAATTTGCAGATGACACAAAGGTTGGAGGTGCTGTTGATAGTACTGAGGGCTGTTGCAGGCTGCAGAGTGACGTAGGCTGCAGAGCTGGGCTGAGAAATGGCAGATGGAGTTCAACCTCGATAAGCCTAGTCTAAGTGAATAAAGGCTTAACACCTGTCTAGGCTTTCTCAAAACATTGCATCAGTTGTATGACACTTTGATCTTTTACTATAAATTCAGTGTCCTATGATCCTCCCCCACTAGCTATCTGACAAGGGAGCAGTGGTCCAAAAACTTGTATTTCCAAGTAAACCTATTGTACTATAATCTGGCTTTGTGTGATTTTTTTTAACTATATTGTGTAAAGTTCAGAGTATCTCTCTGGAATACAAAGTGATGTGCTCCATCCCAGGGAATCTCTCTGCCCCCATCTCCACTATAATCACATCCTTCCTGTGGCATCCAGAACGGCACACGGTAATTGATCTTGACCTAAGAATGTTTTTAGATTTTAGTTACACAACTCCCATGATCAGAGTCATACAGTCATAGAGATGTACAGCACAGAAACAGACCCTTTGGTCCAACTTGCCCATGCAGACCAGATATCCCAACCCATTCTAGTCCCACCTGACAGAACCTGGCCCATATCCCTCCAAACCCTTCCTATTCATATACCCATCCAGATGCCTTTTAAATGTTGCAATTGTACTAGTCTCCACTTGTCGTGGAAATTAAATCGACTTGACTCAATTATTAGCAAGAGCAAAGAAAGAATCTTTACTAATAATGCTGCAGGACTTTGACTGATTACATTAAGTCAGATGCCTCACTCCAAAGAGTACTGAAACATTGTACAGACGCCTGCCTTATGGCTTTCCTTTTCACACTCTCGAGTGCAAAGACTGGGGGAAACTCAAGTTGTTATCCTCTCATCCCCTGGCCCTGCACATAACAGTTCTTCAGCTTTCGCTGAGTTGGATATCACAATGTCGAGTTGAATGTTTACAGAATTCAAACAGAGATAAGCTGACTGCAAACCTTCATCAAAGCATTGTTTACAAAGCTTGGTACAGCATTGAATTAAGGAAAAGCATTCTCTTTATATTTCACAGTAAATGGATAATTTTCCATTACATTTTCCCCCTTTTTGTCATTTTATGACAACAAGGACAACTACAGCAACAACAAGAAAAAACAGAGCGAGAATAGTTATACATCAGAAAATGTTTAGGAAACACCAGGCCTTTCCTCAGACACCACCTACCAGAAACAAAGCATTGTGGTGGTATCGTCACTTGCTCTGGTGTGCCCTGTACACATCCCGTGTTCACACATCACAGTCGTCAACGCCATGGTAGGGTGGGGTCCACACAATTGGATCTTCCTGCCGTGGGGCCACCGACAATTTTACCATTTGGTATCCTACTGTACTCATAAGCAAGCAGTGTGTGCAGGTACACAAGCAGGGTCCTATACACAGCACTATGAGCAGGACCATGTAGGATCCAATGCACCCATCCTCCCCAAAGGGAGGTGAGCCATCGGAACCAAGAGTCATCTGCTGGGGGAGGTGGTTGTATTACTGCCTTCATATGATCTATTACACTAGTGATATTCTGGGACTCATCAGGAATATTAAAACAGCATGAGGTACCTAACATTTTGCAGACGCCCCCTCTCTCGGCCGTCAGTATGTCTAGTACTAATCGATTTTGCATCACTGCTTCCCTTACTGCCGTTAACTCAGTGTTAATGTGTGCTAGGCCTTCCTCCGTCTCACTTGCTAACAGTAGTACACTATATGCAAGGCCATTAATATTGTTTATTGCACCATTGTCCCTGCTCCCAAAAGGATGGACCACCCAATGTTTGTTCCTGGTGTAGTCCAGGGGTCTGTGAGTGTGTACCCATTCCAATGCCGTGGGATGTCCCTTCGGGTGCATCTGTTACCGACTGTTAGGGCAAACACTTTTTATTAGATTAGATTACTTACAGTGCGGAAACAGGCCCTTCGGCTCAACAAGTCCACACCGACCCTCTGAAGAGCAACCCACCCAGACCCATTCCCCTAAATTTACTCCTTCACCTACAATTACAGACAATTTAGCATGGCCAATTCACCTAACCTGCACATCTTTGGACTGTGGGAGGAAACCGGAGCACCCGGAGGAAACCCACGAAGACACAGGGAGAATGTGTAAACTCCACACAGACAGTTGCTTGAGGCGGGAATTGAACCCAGGTCTCTAGCGCTGTGAGGCAGCAGTGCTAACCACTGTGCCACTGTGCCACACTGCTGTACCAGTGGACAGTATCGCGGGGTAGCAACACCCCTTCCATCCCACGGGAAGGTGGTGGTACCATTTCTCTCCACAGGCCCATATTATGCCCGCCATCAGGGTCTGATTATTGATAAAGGGACAAGCAATATTTATGGTCGTACCATTTGCATAAGTTGTGGAGCAAGAATTATTGTTCAAGTACAGTGTTGTAGTGCACTGGGAGATGCCCAAGTAGAGTCTTCCCCAATTGGTGCAAATACACGTTTCTCCTCTGCCTTCCACTATATGGAAGGCTGTGGTTGGGAGCGTGTCAGCCTTGGGTCTGCAATTAGCCTTGATTTCGGAGGTGGTGCGAGATTTGCCCAAATTGCTTCCCCTATCAGGGTCAGGTTAGTCACTGCCCGCGGAAGCAGGCAGCTAGCATTTCTCGCCAGGCTCTCTGTGATTGGTTCGGCAATCCATCGTTGGGCTGTGTGCAAGCATATCCAACAAGGGTGGCCAACGTCTAATCTCCGGTATTGTATTAGGGCCAAAGCACATGCTCTGTGCCCTTCACATCTCGCAATGGCCCTTCACACTTCCCAACGTACTGGCGTCGCATTTACGCCATTTATCTCCTGAAGGGCCAACTCCACAACCGAGTTAGACTCGCTATCATGCCCCGGTCAACTCCTTCCGGGTTCAGGCATGACATTAATGCCCTCTGCCCTGCTTGGGGTCAGGCCATGATCTGGTTTGGTTGGTTGGCATGCCCTGGTGCTACTATCTTCAGTAGGACCTTCTGTACCACTATATTCACCTGTCTATAGATGTTGGAGAAGGGTCTATCTATTCTACACCACCAGACTCCCTCATCGCTCTTCTGAATCTTGGATATTACCACCTGTGCCCTGGCACCTCCGATCTTGATCATAAAATATCTATTTCCCGTGTCAGGTGTCCCTTTGGCCATGGTGGCTACTACTAAGTGCCAGTCACCGCATCACAAGGATCCCTGCATAAATATTTATTATCCCATTTATAGTCGTCCTGGTTTCTAAACAGCCATGGGTCGCATGTGAAGGTCCCCTTAGTTCCCTCAGTTAAGGTTACTGTCTGCAGCTGCATCCCAGATGCCCCTGCCCTTATGAATAGTCCCACCAGGGCACTTGCTAAAAGTGTGAGCTAGGGCAGCCCCATATTTGTATGAAGCTTCTAATCACGACTTGCACTCGATTGGTTCCGGTGCTGTCCGACGTCTCCTCAGGCCCAACGACACGCTTGCAATCCATGTGGCTCTTTCTGCGATCCTAACTTCTATCTGTGTTGCAAGGAACACTTGAAATGGTCCAAGCCACCTCTTCACCTTCCAGTTTTCCCTCCTGAAGTCTTTCACTACTATCCAGTCTCCAGGTTCTAGATTGCGCAGCTTCCCTTTGGCTGGTTGGGGTAGTGCTGCTTTCACTTGATTCTGTATTTGAGATAAAAGTGTAGAGAATTTTATACAGTAACACAACATCTCATCCTCACAGCGGCCTGTTATCGGTCTTACCTTAGGTCTTGAGCCAATTCCTGTGTTGGGCGGCCTACCAAACAAAATCTCAAATGGGTTAAGATTAGCTCTTCCCCTCCTCCGAGACCTCATATACATTAGCACAATCAGAAGTGCCTTTTTCCATGTCACCCCTAGTTCCTCACAACATTTTTCAATTTATTTTTTAGGGTACCATTTTCTCTTTCCACTGCCCCACCACTCGCTGGGTGGTAGGCACAGTGTTGTCTCATATTTATTTCCAAATAATCACTGATCTGCTGTAAGGCATTATTGACAAATGGTGTCCCAATGTCGCTACTAAGCCTTTCAGGGATGCCCCATCTCGGAATTATCTCAGTTAGCAAAGCTACGGCTACAGCACTGGCATCCTGTTTAGACGTGGGGAATGCTTCCACCCATTTGGAAAACATATCAACTATTACCAGACAATACCTTTTCCCTTCACTGGGCGTTAGTTCTATGAAATCCATCTGTAAATGTTCAAAAGGCTTTTGGGATTGGGGGCGTGCTGTCTGACTCATCTGTATTCCCCTCCCCACATTATTAGTGGCACAGATAACACAATGCTCACAATATTTCTAGGAGTAATGAGTAAATCCCTTAGTGTACCACTGTGCCAAAATATTGTCGTACATCCCCCCTTTTGACGCATGGTCCTTACCGTGTGTCAGTTTGGCATAGAATGGAAATAATGATGGTGGTAGACAGGGTTGACCATTGGGACCACACCATACTCTTTCCCTCACACTGCATCCTGCTTTCATCCACTCATGCTTTTCTTCCGGTGTGGCCTGTGACCCGTACGTCTGCTGTTGGGGTACAAATTTTTGTCATACACATGTTAATCTGATCACTTCATGGCTGCTGGGCTGCTGTTTTTGCTGCTGAGTCTGCCCTTGCATTGCCTTGGGAAATAAAATCAATTTTTGTGTGAGCTTCACATTTACACACAGCGATTGATTTAGACAACAGGACTGCTTCCAGGAGGTTAGAAATCAGGTCACGGTGTATGATGGGCTTTCCAGTGGAGATCAAGAAGCCCTTGTGTTTCCACAGGGTTCCAAATCATGTACAACCCCGAATGTGTATCTGCTATCGGTGTAAATATTCACTGTCTTTCCCTCAGCCAATTTACAGGCCTCAATCAAGGCAATCCGCTGCTTGCGCTGACAGATGAGATGGGAGTGATCCCGCTTTGACTATCTTGTAGATAGTCACTACAGCATACCCAACACAATTCTGGCCTGTCTCCTTGCTCCTGAATGCTCACCCGTCCACAAAAAGCTCCATATCTGGATTCTGAAGTGGTGATTCCTGCAAATCTGGCCTAGGGCTGCAAATTTCATTAGTTACAGTAACACAATCATGTGGGTCTCTGTCTCCTTCTGTGGGGAGAAGGCTAGCAGAGTTAAAGACGTTACATCGCTTTATTGTAATATTAGGCATCTCCAAGAGCACAGTATTATATCGGAGCCAACGTGCTGCTGACATGTGTGTGGTCCTTTCCTCGGAAAGCAGTATGGATACTGCATGTGGGACCAGAAGGGTTCATTCACCATAGCCGACTATATCCCTGGATGCTACAACAGCGATTTCAGCTCACAGGCATTTAGGCAATCCTGCCACTACGGGGTCTAGTTCAGCTGAAAAATAAGCTACCGGCCTCAATCTTCCCCCATGAGCCTGCAACAGCACAGATGTCATGCAGCCACGCTTCTCATCCACCATTTGTACAAAAGGCATGTTTGGATTTGGAATCCCCAGTGTAGGTGTAGTTTGGAGTGCCTTTTTTAATTCAACAAAGGCACTCTCAGCCCTGGGATCCACTGCAACAGACTCTGGTTCTGCAAACCTTTCCCATGGGTTATGTCACTTAAGGGCGCCTCAAAGGTTGCATAATGTGGGATAAACGTTCTACAGTAGGAGCACATGCCCAAAAAAGATAGTAATTGTTTCTTCATGTGAGGCTTTGGAATCTGCTGGATTGCTTGAACTCTGTCTTGACCAATGGTCTTCCCTTGTTCAGATATTAAGTGACCTAAGAACTTCAGCTGTTGTTGCACAAATTGTAGCTTTGTGAGGCTGGCTTTGTGCCCTTCCCTCACTAGATGCAGAGCCATGCAAGAGTATCCTTCTCACATTGTTCCTTTGTTGGTGCCGCTATCAAGCAATCATCTACATACTGCAAAAGTGCTGACCCCGGGGTTAGAGAAAGAGTCTCCAGAACCCTACGTAGAGCCTCATTATATATGGTGGGGGGACTCACAGTAACCTTGACAAAGTCACGTGAAGGTATATGATTTCCCTTTGAATGAAAAAACGAACCAGAATTGACTATCTGGGTGCACCGGTACACTAAAGAAGGCATTTGCTAAATCCACAACAGAGAACCATTTCCTGTCCGGTGGAATTTGAGCCAATATAGTATAGGGGTTGGGAACATTTGGGGCACTATTGACTGCCTGCAGGTCTTGAACAAACCTCCATTCCTTTGGTTCACCGGGAATGTTTGCCTTTTTGACCGGAAAAATGGGGGTTCTCACCAGTGAGTTTTCACAGGCCTTAAGGAGGGATTCAAAGACTGGAGTAATTCCTTCTATGACTTCAGGTTTTAACGGATATTGTGCTCTGCAAGGACAATACTCAGACTTCAGGGTTACCCTTATGGGTTCACAGCCCGGTATGAGCCCCACATCATGTTTGCCCTTTGCCCACAACTCAGTAGGGACCATTTTTAATCTTGGGTCTGAAACTTCTATCTTAGGGAAACGCCAGGCTATCCCCCTAGGCTTTTCAGGGCTAGTGGGGTTTGCCTGGATTGTCCTATCTGCCTGAGTTAGCCAATTTAGTTTCTTCATATATGTTCAGATATCTGCATTGAACCAGATACCCACATCGTCCCTAAAGACCCAACCTTTCGCTTTTTGTGCCTTTAGCACCCGTGGTCCCAAATCCTGCCACCTGTCACCAGACGCCTTCGCCAGTGACAGATGAGGAGCGGAGCCTTCTACATCAAAAAGATAGGGTCTGCTTGCTGTTACAGATACCTTAGATAAGTTCACATTGACTGCACATCTGTGATCACTCAATAAAAATCACACAATAACAATTGATCTGGTTTAATCAACCTCCTGAACCAATTCTTCTCATATGGTTCATCAGGACCGTCAGGGTGTATGTGTGTTGTGCAGTGTAACACATCTCCAGCAAGAAAATCGGTGTTAATAATCGCTCACTGAACTTATCACTCTCTGGCTTAATCGCCACTCATAGACATACAGCAGGGGCCTTGGGTCATATTTTACAGCCTGCACTAGTAAATCTTCCCTTTGTATTACCTGCAAGCCCGTTGGAGTACTGAGCAAGTCCAACCCCAGTCTCCCTATAAGATCTCGACCCATCAGATTTAAAGGACAAAATTCTGATAACAAGAAGGAGGATTGGAATGTTTCCCCATTAGTAGTTAGTAGGGGTGCGGAAAATTTCTCCCGCACCATGACTCCTGATGCACCCATTGCGTTCGAGAACCTTTCACTCATCTTTATTTGTGTCGATTGTCTAAACTGGCTTAATGTAAGGACTGAATATGTTGCCCCTGTATCTACCAAAAAGGTAACTGATGTATCTTCCACATATAACATAGAGGTGGGCATTGACTTTTACGCATCATTGTGATATTGGACATACTGTCCACACTTCACAATCTCAGCACTCAACGTAGAGGTGTGACATGTCTCAGTGCCCATAAGGTTAGTAGAAGAGATTAGCATAAAAGCAAGTCTTCGTTGCCAAGCATAAAGGAAAGAGGCTTACCTGTACCTTGTGGGCTGCCCACCTCCACCTCAGCCTTCCCCTGTCAGTCACCCTATCACTCAGCCTCCAGGGCAATTGAGGCAGTCTGTACGGGCACTGTCTCGCCCAGTGGTCTGTTGCTCCGCAATCAAAGCACCCACCAGATCCTACTCTGCCGTGCCTCTTCTGTGACCTCGTCCATGACCTATTCCTCTTTCGTGACCTCCACCTCTGCCTCTCTCTCTTCCTGCAGCACCACCTTCCAATGGCTGGGTGACTATTTGCATCATAGTAAGCTGAGCTTTATATGCTTGCGGTTCCATCTTTAGTTTCCGCTTACCCTTCTCTTGGGTAAGCAATTTTTCAGCATTTATCGCTTGTTGTTCTATCAAATTCAGCTTTCCCGTGTCCCAGGTAATACATGTGTCTTTTACCTTTTTCGCTATTTCGTCCTTCATTCCATTGATGAAGCTGTTCCTCAGGTGTGCCTCATATGGCATGATTTCTGCCGCCGTTATGTCTTTGGGTGGTCTCAGTCCACGATGGGCATTATGGACTTCAGTGAGGCGCGTAAGGTACTGGGACACTGTCTCCCCTTTCCGTTGTTTACATATTGCTATTTTGGTCATGTCCATTCACACTGGGAATGCCTCCCTACAGGTGGTTGCCAGTGCTGCAACAAAAGCATTAACTTCTCCATTTTGCTTCACTTGTGGGTTGGCTACTCTGGCATGAACATTTGCAGCTGGCTAGGTATACTTGATTTTGGTGACATCAGCACCTAGTTTTCATCCCAGGAGTCATCTCATCTCATGTGACGTGGGTCGGAACTCAGGACAGAACTTTGTCACTTGTTATTACCTCCAACCTCGCATGGGTCAGGCAACTGCCCATAGGCACTTTGCAAATCCTTCATGGTCTATGGCCGGTGGGCCAACACTGGATACCCTTCTGGACTTGCAACTTCAACCATTGGGGCTTGCAGAACTACCTGGTTAGATGATCGTGTGCCAGTACCCTCACTGTCTGACTCATCATCTGTCTGGGGGGTGATCACGAACAAGTCTTGGATGGCTGTCTATCTTGGAGTGGCCGTCCTTCTTTTGTGCTTCTTGCTTCAATTGGTTGCGGGTATGGTGTGCTATTGGTGATCCAGCAGACCCTGAGGCAGCGGCCGCTGACATGGAACCTTCGCCAGGCGGATCTCTTAGCAGGGCTGCAGGTCTCAGAGGGCAGTCATCAAGGTCAGGATCTGAAACAGACTTAAAACACTGCACAGCTTTGTTAAGTTGTTTTCCGCGTGTGTCTGCATGTGCACTGGTGTTTGTACGTGTATTTGATCTATCCTTTACTTGAGATTTCCTTTCTCTGATATCAGCCTCAGTCTTCCACATGTTATAAGCACTCCAATTCACAGGTTCTATTTTTCCCTTCCGTTTCTCCTTCTCTCTCTCCTCCAACCTTGACCTCAATATTTTCAGCTGTATTTTACTAAAACTTCCTCCCTCTGGAAAACCACATTCCTTAATCCACAATTCTAGCTGCTTTACAGACTCTGGGCCATAATTATTTAGCATGCATTGTATTTTTGGTTGGCCATTCCAAGTCCTGTGTGGACTCTCCCTTTGTTTGCTCTCGCTGGAGCCCATTTTTAGTGTAACTGGAAAAGTGTTCAACTCTCTCTCTCACGTGGTACCACTAACTTTTTCCCTTTTGACTTACTTTTTACCTCCGGACATCCTCTCTCGCATTGGGCACATCCGCCTCAATGCCTTGATTTTTGTAAACCGAGAAACCACATAACCGGTACGGTGGTTCCAGGTCGAAAACCACCCTTAAACTTGCTGGCTCCTAAACACACTAGAGACAGCAATCCCCTTCCCTGGGGTTTTGCTCTAATACCACATGAGAGTTCACTGAACCCTTTTCCTGCAGTATTTATTCTCTTAGAATAACTCTCTATGTAGGATTACTTAAGCCACGACTCTTACTCCGAGTCTATTCGATTCGAACCCCCTGGAAGATCCACAGATTTCCATTCCTCTCATGCAAAGGGGCCAATTCAGTGCTCGAGATGAAGTGAAAGGCGCTGGCGCCTGTGCCTCCTGGGAATCTTCAGAATCTCACCCAGTCGCGAGGTCCCGGGACGAGCCCCCAAATTTACAGTCGTGGAAATTAAATCGACTTGACATAATTATTAGCAAGAACAAAGAAAGGATCTTTATTAAAAGTCCTGCAGGATTTCGACTCATTACACGAAGTCAGATGTCTCAATGCAAGGAGTACTGAAACATTGTACTTGTAGTATTCCTTATCACACTCCAAAGGGCAAGGACTAGGGGAAAACTCAAGTTGTTATCCTCTCATCCCCTGGTCCTAGACATAACAGTTCTTCAGCTTTCGCTGAGTTAGATATCACAATGTCGAGTTGAATGTTTACAGAATTCAAACAGAGATAAGATAACTGCAAACTTTTATCAATGCATCGTTTACAAAGCTCAGTACAGCATTGAATTAAAGAAAAGCATTCTCTTTAAATTTCACAGTAAATGGATAATTTTCCATTACATCACCACTTCCTCTGGTAGTTCATTCCAGAGGGTGGTACGTGTATGGAATAAGCTGCTAGAGGATGTGGTGGAGGTTGGTACAATTGCAACATTCAAAAGGCATCTGGATGGGTATATGATTAGGAAAGGTTTGGAGGGGTATGGGCCAGGTGCTGGCAGGTGGGACTAGATTGGGTTGGGATATCTGGTCGGCATGGATGAGTTGGATTGAAGGGTCTGTTTCTGTGCTGTACATCTCTATGACTCTATGATCATGGGGGTTATGTAACTAAAGACTAACAACATTCATAGTCAAGAACAATTACCGTGTGCAGTTCTGGATGCCACAGGAAGGATGTGATTACAGTGGAGGGGGTGCAGAGGAGATTCACCAAGATGTTCCCTGGGATGGACCACATCAGGGATGAAGAGAGGTTGGATAAGCTCGGCTTGTTTGCTTTGAAGCAGAGAAGCTGAGGGGGATGTAATTCAGAAGTATAAGGTTACATGTGGCATGGACAGAGTGGATAGATAGCTGCTGTTCTTTTTCATCAAGGGGCTAAGAACAAGGCAACATGCTTTTAAAGTGAATGATTTAAGGGTTTGAGAGGTTGTGAAGATTGTTTTTCACTCAAACGGTGTTGGTGTCTGCAATGCACTGCCCGAGAGGGTAGTGGTCAGGGAAACCCTCACAACCATCAGAAAGTACTTGAACGGGCACCTGACGTATTATAACATTCACGGTTACAGGCCTCGTGTGAGAAAGTGGGATGAATGTAGATTATTCTGTATTTCTGTCAGTACAGTGTCTACTTCTGCGATTGTATGATTGTGTAAAGTCAATGATTGAGCAGCTTAAGACAGTATATTAACGAGGGCTATATGAGTGAACTTCTATAATAGCTTCTATAAGTACACCGCCAATGGGAAACGTTAGAGAAAACAAGTGCAGCTCTGTTACGGTCTGAAACCTGAGAAGGATGAATGTAGAACAGGGAAATGGCAGAACTATGAAGCAATTACTTCAGTTCTGTCTTCACTGAAGAAAACAAAACAAAACAAATCTTCCCAGCAACTCGAGGGGATCTAAATCTACTGAGAAGGAGATAAAAGAATGAAATTAGTAAATAAATGGTTTTCCAGAAATTATTGGGACTGAGAATGATGGACACAGACAAATTCAGCGCAGATTAATGCAATTGGAATAATCATTGAAAAACTGGCTGGTCAATGGAGAAGCAATAGATGCAATGCATTTGGATTATCAGAAAGACTTTGATAATGTTCCAAGTGTAGTGTGCAAAATCAAATCATATGGGATTGAGTCTATTACATGGACATGGTTTTAGAATGGGAGAGCTGACAGGAAACAGTAAGTATAAACAAAAGAAAGTTTCTGGGAGTGGAAGGCTCATGTGACATGGCAGAGGTAGGTGCGTGGCCTCAGCTATGTGAAATACATATCAAAGATTTGGTTGAGGGAATCAAATGCAATATTTCTAAGTCTGTTGCTGGCACTAAACAGTGTAGAATTGTGAGTGGTGAGTAAGATGTTAAAAAAAACTCCAAAGTGATTGCAGCAAATCGGACGACTGGGCAAACACGTGGCAGATGAACAGCAATATGGATAAATGTGGCGTTGTGCACTTTGCTAGGAAAATAGAATGGCAACATCGCATTTGAAAAGGATTGTTTGAATAATGTTGATCTTGAAAGGGACTTCTGCTTCCTTTTGATGTTTTTTTGTTTACTTCTGCACAAGCTCCAGTGTCCATGCAGGGCAGCAAGTTTTGAAGACAGAAGTCAATACTGCAAATGGTGTTGGGATGCTGATGAGTCTGCATAGATCTGCCAATTGGATAAGGGAAATATTGAAAATTATTTGGATCTCATTGTACACCAGACTTTGAAAGCAATATTGCAGTAACAGAAAGCACTTTGGGTGTTAAATGGTGTGTTGACTTACATTTCAAGGGCATTTGAGTGCAGGAGTTTTACTGCAGTTGTAGAAGGTCTTGGTGAGATCTCATCTCAAACATTGTATAGCATTGTGGGCAGTTTTGATCTCCTTACTTAAAAAAGGACAAACCTGACATTGAGAGAATACAGTGAAGGATGAATAGACTGATCTCTGGGGTTGAGAGGCTCTTTGTGTGAGCAGAGTTTGGGTCAACTGGGCTTGTATTCCATAAGGTTCTGGAAAATGAGTGGAGATCTTAGTGAAGGGCTTATGTTGATTGGTATGGAAACATTGAGTTAGAAAGTAAATGTGGATAGATAGGGACTTTTTTTTCCTGGAGCATATTAGGTCAAAGTTCATATAATAATAATTGTCTTTCCCTAACATGGGGAATTTTAAGGTTCGGGCCATGTTGTTAAAACGAAAGGAGAAAGATTTAAAAATAACATCAGAGGCTTTTTTTTAAAGCAGAGGGTGGTTCCCATGTGAAATGACCTTCTTGATGAAGTGCTGGATACGGGTACAATTACAATGTTCAAAAGACATTTGGATAGATGCATGAATAGGAAAGGTTTGGAGGGATATGGGTCAGGAGCAGGCAGGTGCAATTTAGTTTTGTTTGGGATTAGATTCAGCATGGACTGATTGATCTGTTTCCGTGCTGTACGACTCCATGACTCTATGACTCTTTAAATTTATAAATCTCTGACAGGCCGAGACAGATTGGAATCGAGATGATAGTTCCCCTGGCTGGAACGTCTAATCCAAGGGGTAACAGTACGAGGTACTGGCAGGCCGCTCTGCACTGAGATAAGAATAAATGCCTGCACTCAGAAACTGGTGAACCTGGGGAATTCTCTACCAATTAAGCCTGTGGAAGTCAAAACGCTGAATATAAATAAGGATTTCTTGACACTAAAAGAATGTGGATAGAGGAGGAGTATGGTATGGAGATAAAGGATTGTCCATTATCATATTAAATGGTGGGGTGGGGGGGGCAAAATTGGTTAACAGACTGGACTACTTCAGTTCCTATTTTGTAGTTTTCGATGGTTAATCATATAAATGGATATGTACATTTTGAGGGAAAAGTGCACTGATGAAGATATATTCGACCATGAACTCGGTAGGGCGGAGGCTCAGTTCTTTGAATGCCCTAAAACTTTCTCAATGTTTCTGTGCAGTCTGTGAGAAAGCTCTGTTAATGTTGTCACATGCTCTCAGATGTTCAGATGGAAGATTGACAAGACTGCGCTTCCTGTTCCCTTTTCTGATACTGAGGCAGGAGCCAGGTGTTTCTTGGCTTTGTCCTTTAAGACCTTGGAGCAGTTTGATACAACTGAGTGTTCGGTTTGGCCATTTCAGACACCATTATCACATGTCTGTGTGTATGGAGACACTTTTACACTTGACCAGGAGCGTTCAGTAGGTTTGCTTGCTGCAACTACATTGGTGAAGCAAATCGATGTTTAATTCGGCTTCAAGGTCACCATAACTGACACCCGATTTTAGATCTCAATATTTTATTATTTGTTTTCAACTTCCACTAGCTTCCAGAACATTAGCCCGCCTGGATTAGTAATCCAGTGACATTCCTACAGCAGCACCCTCTCACATGGGGACCTATCGGAAACCACACTGAGCAGGTTATTTCTGTGCTGCTTGACAGCTCCGTCAGAAAGAAATTCCACCAATTTGGTTATTGTGATGAGAAAAAGGGGGTGGCAATTGGTCAGATTGTAATTATTCTCCTCTTAGGGAACTGGACATGGTTGAATAGTTTTCCATAATTCCATGTAGATGTCAGAGTTGGAGCTAGAATGAAACAGCGTTCCTAGAGAGACGGCTTGTTGTGCAGCACAAGTCTTCAGTCCTGTTGCAGGAATGGTGTCAGGGCCAATTGCCTTTGTCGGATCAATTGTGTCCAGCTGTTTCGTGATGTCCCCTGCAGTGAATTGAATTGGCTGAAGACTGGCATCTGTGATTCTGTGCATTTCATGACAATTATGATGTGGATCAGTGACTTAACACTTCTAGCTGAGAAAGGTGCAGATATACTGCATCCTTGTGTTTTGCACTGATATGCAGGGCTGTTCCAGTATTTAGGAAGGGAACATTTGTGGACGCCTGTTCTCCAGTGAATTGTTTAATACTCCATCACCATTTGTGACTGGATGTGGCAGGACTGCAGAGCTTAGATCTGATGTGTTGGTCTTGGGATGATTTCGCCCTCTCTATCAGATGTTAGTTCTGAGGTTGGAATGTAAGCAGTCAGGTGCAGTAGCTTTAATAGGTGGTCATCAGTTTTTACACATGGTTCTGACTCTAGCAAATTCACCCCACCTCATTAATGAACCAGAGATCCGATTGATGGTAATGGTAGACTGAGGGATTATCCCGGGCAAAAAGTTACAGATTGTGGTTGAATCAAATTCTACTTTTGGTCGACAGCACAACATGAATACCTAGCTTTTAGTTGCAATATCTGAATTACAAGTCGATTGTCTGTACCCCAATTCACATCCAAGACCCATCAGCCTTGTACTCAGCGACCTACCTGGTTTCTGATGTGGTTACACTTCCATTTTATTATTCTCATTCCTCTAAGGGTCCCTCCGTGGTGTCACATTCCTCAAAGCCCATTAACATACTCATTTAAATCTTTTCCCTTCCAGTAGTGCCAACATCTGTGTTTACAGTGAATGTATTTCCCTGTGTTTCTCTCCCTGACCATAATTAAGAGTTGTGTAGTGTCAATAATGACAGACCTATGTAGTTTCAGAACCAATGAATTTGTGCACCTTACATTAGCATTCACTTCTCTGAGTTGGACAGGGTGTTTGAGCTGTATTGACACATGTGTTTGGAAGGGAGTCAAGAGTTTGTTGCTGGAAAAAAAAAGCAGGTCAGGCAGCATCTGAGGAGCAGGAAAATTGGCGTTTCGGGCCAGAGCCCTTTCATCAGGAAGATCTTCATGTGTTTGGAAATTGTTTAAAAGCAGAAATTGCTGGATAAACTAATCAGGCCTGGCAGCATCTGTGGAGTGCAAGCAGAGTTAATCTTTCAGGTCGAGTGACCCTTCTTCAAAGCTTCCAATTTCTCCAGCAATTTTTGATTTTGTTTCAGATTTCCATTATCCAAAGTACTTTGTTTTACTGAAAATGTGTTCTGTGACCATTCATTTCTGGAAAACTCAGCAGGTCTGGCAGCATCTGTGGACACAGAGAGATAGAAATGACGTTTTGAATCCAGCGTGACTCTTCTTCAGAACTGGAAAGGATTGGAACGCTAGCTTTTTAATCCCTTGACAGAGGTGGCAGAGTGGGGTTGAGAAACAGATGGTTTGGATGTACAAAGCAAAAGACAAATAGTCTTATTATTTTGGTGAAAGTGGAAAAGATGTGGAATGAGTGTGTTAAGTTATGAATTGGGAAAATGGGTTCTCTCTATTGAGTACAAGATAAACAAAGCACAAACAAGACAAGGTCATAGGGAAACCTGAAGTGAGAATGTATGGAAAAGGAGAAAGTTCATGATGGGGTCAGGCTGTGCAGATATGGAATTGAATATTAAGTTCTACAGGCTGTAACATACCAAAGCATAAAGTGAGGTGTTACTCGGGTTTGGATTGTGTTTCATTGGAACATTGCAGCAGCTCAGCACCAAAATGCCAGCATAAGAACAAGGTAGGTTATTGAAATCAGAAGCAATGAGAAAGTCAGAATTCTTCCTGCAGACAAGGTGGAAGTGTTCCTCAAAGTCTCTGTTTTGCGCGCTCACAAGGAGACTACGTTTTCAGCAGCAGTGACAGCAGATGGGATTCAAAGTGAAATGCAAGTGAAATGCTGCTTCTCCTGGAAGGTATGTGAAGAAATAAGAAATTAATCTGTGATCTTCTGAAATATTTACCTTTATTTCTTCTTATATGTAGACAACATAGTTGCATGTTGAGACCTCCACAGAAATAACCTTTATCATGCTTTTCACACTTTTTTTAGTCTATTTAGTGACAAAGTATGTCCCACATCCTAACACCAAGGTCGAGGCAACAAGTTGATTGTCATGTATGCTCCTGCCTGTTGCAAACCAATTTCCTTTGTTTTAACGCACTTGCTGATGTGCTCTTTGCAATAGTACTTCTGAATTTAACTTTTGTTATGTTGTACCTCCAATAAGCCTTCTTTCCAGTAGCTTCAACTTGCCTGACACCTGTCTTCTGCATCCCTCTCTCCTTAAACAGCGGGATTATATTTGCAGTCAAACCTTCTCTGACTGCAGTGATTCTGAAACGTCACCAGCAATGTCTCCACAATCTCCTCAGCTATCTCCTTGGAACTGTGGGGTTTACTCCATCTGGTCTGGCTGATTTATCTACTTTCAGACCTTTCAGCTTCTCCAGCACCTTCACTTTAGTCGTGGTCCTTACGTTCACCTCTATCTCTTGACTCTTTTGAAGTTTTGGTAGGTTGCTGGTGTCTTCCACCATGAAGCCTGATGCAAAGTATCGATTGAATTCCTCTGCCATTTAATTGTTTCCCATAGGGTGACATGGTGGCTCAGTGGTTAGCACTGCTGCCTCACAGCACCAGGGTCCCAGGTTCGATACCTGACTCAGGTGACTGTCTGTGTGGAGCTTGCACATTCTCCCTGCGTCTGCATGGGTGTGCTCTGGTTTCCTTCCACAATCACAAAGATGTGCAAGTCAGGTGAATTGGCCATGTTAAATTGCCCATAGTGTTAGGTACATTAGTCAGAGGGAAATGGGTCTGGGTGGTTTACTCATCGGTGTGGACTGGTTGGGCCATAGGCCCTGTTTCCACAGTATAGGGAATCTAACCTAATTCCAGCCTCGTTTTCCAACAGTCAAATGTTGGAAAACAGCCTCCTTCTCTTCCTCGTGCAATCTTCTTTTATGTATTTATGAAGGTTACCATCATATTCCATCTTCTCCTCCTTATTGCATTTTTAGTTATCCCTGCTGGTAATAGAAAGGCTTCCTAATCCTCTGGTTTCCCAAGTAATCTTCACCGCATTGTATGCTTTCTGCATTTTCTGCATTCCCATACTTCCCTGATCAGCCACAGTTGCCTTGTTTCCACCCGCCCCCCCCACCCCGGGTACATTTCGTCTTCCTTAGGATGAATACCAACCATGCCTCTGAATTATCCCCAAAAACACTTGTTCGTGCTGCTTCACCATCTTCCCTGCTTGCACCCCTCCCCCTTCCAACCAACTCTAGCCAGCTCCTGACTCTTGTACTTTTTGTGGCATGAGTTAATTATAGTCACATCACAGAAAATATTTGTAACTGGAAGAGTGGCCAGAAAACAACTGCAACTGGAAAGGTATAGATAATGGTTTATTCAGAAACAGCACTGAGGCAGAAGTGAAGACTGGAAGTGGTTGTGGACAGGTTTGGTGATAGTGAGAATATGGAGCTATAAATAAGCTCAGGAAACAAATCGTGGTTATGAACACTTTTGCTTCCCCTCAGATGTTTTTAAGTAAAGGGTATGAAATTCATGGAAAAGGTTGGAGTTTGTCATTGGAAGCGAAGGCAATAGTTTGTATCATTGCCAAACACAGATAGCAAAAATAGTGATGGCGTTCATAATGGTTCACAGAATTAATAAATGGACAGCGATAGACTTAACAGAAACACTGACAAAAGCATGGATAGGATAGTAACCTGCCTGAATAATCATCAGTACACATTGTACCCGCAACTCTAACCAAGCCTGATTCTGAGAAAGATAATAGAGACCATAGGATAAGCCCTGTCTGTTGTTGTAACGTTCCAGTCTATGGGTCTCGGATTCTAACCTCTCCCTCGCTCTGGAGTTTCTTATCTCAATCGTTTTCAGGATGACGCTGCCGCTGTCATTATGGGGCCCCTTGCTAATCGGAGAGAAAATCCTCTGGTGACACTGTTAGGATCGATGGAGACTGACATCAATTGCAGTCGATGAACAAACAGGCTCAGCTAACCCCTTTCATGACAACCTGGTCCAGATGGGATGCTGACATCGCCTGCTATTGGACTTATTGCTCATCTCCAATAACAATGGGGTGCTTTCTGTTCGCAGGCTCAATGACTCTGCTGTGTTAGCCATATACAATGATGTATGTAACCATGTTCCGAAGAGCCAATTGAAAAGTTGTTACTACACTGAAGTTTCCTTCACCACAGCAACTGATAATCTAAAAACTGTCTCTGGGCACAACTGCTCTGAAAACACACAGGAAGTGCGATTTCTCCAGAATTCACACTCACTGCTCTAATAAGGCAATGTAATAATAGGGCTTAAGTTTAACACAATGCTAAGCTGTTGACTATGCAGAACCTTGTTGAACTCCTTGTTGAGGTCCATACAGACAAAGTCTACTGCACTGTCTTCATCAATCTTCTTTGTCACCTTTTCAAACTATTCAATCCAGTTCGTGAGACATGATTTCCCTTGCACAAATCCATGCTGACTATTCCTAATCTGTCCTTGCATCTCCAAACACACGTAAATCTGTCCCTTAGAATCCAATCCAAGAATTTACCTAATACTGACGTCAGGCTCATGGATTTATAATTTCCTGGCTCTTCGGATTACTCTTGACTTTTCTAGTCACACTCCTCCACTGGCTGCAGCAAAATTTGAAAGTGACCAGGTTGGTGATGTCGTGAATCACATAGATCTTGGACTAGGTCAGTGTCAGAGTTCAGAACAAGTCAGGCAGGTTTCTTTAACTGCTAAAATTAACAAGTTTATGTCCAAAACAAATTTGCTCAAACAATGACAGAAACATGAATGATCAATAGTTTGAATATTGAAAATATGTACATCGATATTTCCTTTTTCTAAAAATGCTGACACACACATATACACGCACACACACACATGCATGTTTGATGATAAACTGAAAACTAAATGACAAATAAGAGATTGTCACAAATATTACTCAGCTTCTAAGTTATTCTGCTTACACAACTTGTAGCAATGGGATTTCTTGAAACGGATGGATTTGGTTGATATCCCTTTGCTTCGGGCAGTGCAGAAATTCCAATGAATCCCTGTCAGGAATCCTCCATGAATGGTAAAGATGACTCAGGGGGCTTCAGCTCGCAAACATTGTTGCAACAAGGAAAGAGGAAATAGAGAGGGAGAAATAGGCCATGCTTTCTCAGATAGGTTACATTTTCTTCCTCTCTGAGTTGAATCATGCAATAATGTTATCCGATCCCGGAGTGGTCATGTGAGGTCTCCTTGAACATGTCCACAGTGTATGAATGCATCACATACCTGCTCCATGCTGGTACATCATTGCTGCTGCCATGTACAGAACCATTTGCTTAGTAACAAATGGCCCCACTTGATATGAAGATATCTTCCTATGTGTTTGCATAAATTAAAAATAAAATATTTATTATGTTCATAATACAGAGCAACCTTGGTTATCTGAGCACTAATTATCCAAATCTCTGATTATCCAGACAAGGTCCCAAGGTACAGGCATTTCAATTGAAATAGGAAAATGCTATTCCTCGTCCATTTAATGCAGCATTTTGGAAATTTGGACAGGAATATAGATGCAAGTATGCTTTAATAAATAATTAACCTCAAATATATACTTGAGACATGAAAGGTTCTTCGATACTTATTCCCTCGAGAACAAAGGTTTGTGGCTGTGAACACATTATAGCAACATTGTGCAAGCCCTATCTATGCGCTCTAACAGCAAGATTCCCTTTAAACATTGACTTGCTCCATTTTGCAAAGCCAACATTTTTTGTCCTCAGCTCATTCTCCGGAGAGTTAAGTAAAAAAAATGTGCTGACACTATTCGTTTCCGTTGCTTTTTCCTCTCGCCATCTCACAATGGCTCTTTTTTCCAAACAAAAAGTAGTTCAATATCATTCAACTGACAAGAAAATATAATGTAACATTTTTTGATGTGAGAGGGCAAATCGTAGTGAGTTAGCACACAAAAAAAAACAGGAGGAAAAGTTAACCGGAAAAACAAGAGGAAAACATTACTCCCCCCTAAAAAAATTAATGAGAAGATGGAAACTGATATCAGCAAAAATATGCTTTGCTGTTGTGTTCTCCCTGTATTTTATGCCCCCCTCTCTCTCTCTCTGTCACTTCCCTCCTGTCAGAACTGTGTTAGAATTTGCCTTTTTGCCAAGGGTTGTGTTTATGCGATGTTGCAGGAAATCGGAACCATTTTCGAGTTGTTTGAGTTTTGAAATAAGTTGTTATTCTCAATTCTGTTTTCCTTTGTTCGTTCTTTTACCACAGTCTGTAAATACATTCTGGTTTACTTGATGCCGAGTGGGTTGACCAGCTGCATCAGTCCTCGGATGTCCACCTTACATCTGCCTAACACAAATAGCAAAGTTAAGGTCTGGCCTACATTCTTCAAATGTCTTGAGGGGGTCTAACCTAGTCCATAACAGCTATGTGTTGTTCACTTGCTGTTCCCCTCGAGGCTGTTACAAAGATAAGGAAGATCCCATTTAGCCAGTCAGGATCGTTACAATGAGACAAGAAGAGACCATTCTGTCCGTCTAATGGGTTACACAAGAATAAAACAAAGTATTCAGTCAGAGTAACAGACAGAGAACAGCACAGAAAGAGACCCTTCAGTCCAATTCATCCATGCTGTCCAGATATCTAAATAAATCTGGTACCATTTGCCAGCATTTGATCCATGCCCCGCTGAACCCTTCCTTTTCATATACCCATCCAGATGCATTTTGAATGCAGTAATTTTAGCAATTTCCATGACTTCCTCTGGCAGTTCATTCCATTCATGCACCACGCTCTGTGTGAAAAAGTTGCCTCTTTTGTCTCTTTTAAATCTTTCCCCTCTCACCCTAAAACAATGCCCTCTCATTTTGGTCTCCCCCAATCTGGGGAAAACACTTGTCTGTGAACCCTATACATGCCCCTCATGGCGTTATAAACCTTTATAAGGTCAATCTCATGGGCAACTGTTTATTTTAATATGCAATGACTGCGGGAATTTTTCCACACAGCACTCACAGCCAGAATTGAAATTAACGATGAAGATTATCTGTATTGGTGGTGTTGTTGAAGGGACATATATTAATCAGACTAATATCAAATGTCCCCTCCTCATCAATATGTCTCCAGGGAAAATTGAGCACCTGATTGAAAGGCCAAACTAGATTTAATGCAACATCTGAGAGACAACATTTTTGACCATGCAACATTCTACTCAAATGTTATTCTATATTCTGGGTTTGAATTTTAAATTCTCCAGGATCAGGATCATTCACATCACTACCTCTACCTGATGATTGACAACAAATGGCTGTAATGGAGTAGTGGTAATTTCAGAAATACCTTGATAACAAGCTATACAAAGCAGGAGGAAGCCATACAATGCTTCTCTGGGATCAGTGTGAGGTCATCAACAATTTATGATCTAGACTAACAATTTGGATGAAGAGGCTGAATAAATTGGTGCTCAGTTTTCTAATACACCAGGATAGTTATTCAATAAGACTTTAAGTGGAGGCAGAGTGTGTGCAATGGGATACAGACAGGGGAGGTTAGTGAGTGAACCTTCAACAAACGTGGTGGGTAATGGGAATATTGCGTTTTGAGGAAAATATAAAGCAGCCACAAATTATTTACGTGGACAGAAAATGCAGGACTCGGTATTGCACAGGGATTTGCGTTTTCTCATACGTGAGTCACTTCACATTCTTCTGAAGATGCAGATGTCAGGTATAATCTCCAGGATCTATGCATCTGCACAGGGCTTGCTGAGCCCACCCTGATACATCATATGCAGTGATGATACACTTATCTGAAAAAAAGACAGATTTGCTTACTAAACGTTTCGAAGGTGTTTCACTTTACTCCGTCTTGGGATGAAGGCATTATTTTATGAAGGATTCATAGTTAAGGCCTGAGAATGTGAGATGTTCTTATTAACCATAAAAGCTATCGAGGAGAGTGTAGCTGGTGAATACCTGATAGATAATTCCTCTTGCATGTTTAAGAATAAGTCATGTTCATTTTAATACATATACAGAACAACCTCGATTATCTGAATGAGACAGGCGAAAAGTATTTTGTTTGGAGAACTGATTGTTCGGGTAACTGATCAGATCATAAACAAAGGAAGCCACACTGAACATAAATACGTTAGAAAGCATGCTTATAGAGTTTTTACTTCATTCAATTGAGAAAATGTGTATGAACAGTGGAGATTGCTTAGAAATTCATAATATTTAAAAATCAAATCACTTTTTCGCTAGAGTTTGACTGAAGTCAGTGAAATTTTTCTCTGAGCAGAGTGCAACTTGGGAAGGTAAGATGAAAAAAACCTACCATGTGGACTTGTGACCTTCACTTCAGGAGAGGAGCTGAGCAGGAAACATTCTTACATAGATACAACTAGGGCAGAGTTTCTCCAAAAGGGAGTATGAACAGCTAGGAGCCGAATTAAAAAGCAGAGCCAAAAAGTTAATAAGCTCTAGATTACGAATGGACGGTAAGTGCATGGTTGAAAGTTTGATGTGGGAGAAATGGATATGAATTCATTGGACATTGGCACCAGTACTGGGGTAAAAGGGGCCTGTTTTGATGGGACAGTCTTCGTCTGAATCATGCTGGAACCACAGTCCTAGCAAATAACCGAACTACGTCTATTGACAGGGCTTTAAACTAAATGGGAGGTGGGGAGAGGGTTCAGTTATTGGGAAATTAGAAAACTCGAACTAAAAGAGGAAGGAAGAGTGCAGAACTCAGGAGAATTTTTTAAAATCTCTAAAACAGATTCAGATTATTTTTCTGGAGAAAAAAATCTCAGAATTGTTTAAGGAAAATGAAGAGTTAGCTCCGCTGTAAGTTAAGCAATGTTCAAACATTCTAACAAATTTATCCACAACTACCCACACAAACACTTTTGGAATCTGACTTGGTGATGCTGCTCAATCGATACGTATCAGCTCAAGAACAGGAAACAGCACTTGATGTTGGACTTGGGAAAAGTTCCAAGACATGAGGTTCAATAATCAGGAGAAACATACCGAGAAATCATTTTTTAAAATGATTTGGAGAAAGACGGTGATAATTTACATTGATACAATGAAATGTTTATTTCAATACATTCACAGACTGATGTTGATGCTCTTTTGACCAAGGTTTATTAACCTTCCCTAATTTCCCAGAGGACATTTTAAAATGAACCATTTTATGGCCCTCCTCTACATTTCTTGAAGATAGACAAGTTCCCCGGGCCTGATGGGATATATCCTAGGATTATGTGGGAAGCAAGAGAGGAAATTGCAGTACTGTTGGCAATGATCTTTTCATCTTCACTGTCAATGGGGGTGGTACCAGGGGACTGGAGAGTGGCGAATGTTGTGCCCCTGTTCAAAAAAGGGAATAGGGAAAACTCCAGGAATTACAGGCCAGTTAGTCTTACTTCGGTGGTAGGTAAAGTAATGGAAAGGGTACTGAGGGATAGGATTTATGAGTATCTGGAAAGACACTGCTTGATTAGGGACAGCCAGCATGGATTTGTGAAGGGTAGGTCTTGCCTTACAAGTCTTATTGAATTCTTTGAGGAGGTGACCAAGCATGTGGATGAGGGTAGAGCAGTGGATGTAGTAAGGCATTTGATAAGGTTCCCCATGGTAGGCTTATGCGGAAAGTCAGGAGGCATGGGATAGAGGGAAATTTGGCCAATTGGATAGAAAACTGGCTAACCGGTCGAAGTCAGAGAGTGGTGGTAGATGGTAAATATTCAGCCTGGAGCCCAGTTACAAGTGGAGTTCTGCAGGGATCAGTTCTGAGTCCTCTGCTGTTTGTAATTTTTATTAATGACTTGGAAGAGGGAGTCGAAGGGTGGGTCAGTAAATTTGCAGATGATACGAAGATTGGTGGAGTTGTGGATAGTGAGGAGGGCTCTTGTCGACTGCAAAGGGACTTAGATATGATGCCGAGCTGGGCTGAGGAGTGGCAGATGGAGTTCAACCTTGCCAAGTGTGAGGTTGTCCATTTTGGAAAGACAAATAAGAATGCGGAATACAGGGTTAACTGTAGGGTTCTTAGTGAGGTGGAGGAACAGAGGGATCTTGGGGTCTTTGTTCATAGATCTTTGAAAGTTGCCACTCAGGTGGATAGAGCTTGTAAGAAGGCCTATGGTGTATTAGCGTTCATTAGCAGAGGGATTGAATTCAAGAGTCGTGAAGTGATGTTGCAACTGTACAGGACTTTGGTTAGGCCACATTTGGAGTACTGTGTGCAGTTCTGGTCGCCTCACTTTAGGAAAGATGTGGAAGCTTTGGAGAGGGTGCAGAGGAGATTTACCAGGATGTTGCCTGGAATGGAGAATAGGTCGTACGAGGATAGGTGGAGAGTGCTAGGCCTTTTCTCGTTGGAACGGCGAAGGATGAGGGGTGACTTGATAGAGGTTTATAAGATGATCAGAGGAATAGATAGAGTAGGCAGTCAGAAACTTTTTCTCCGGGTACAACAGAGTGTTACAAGGGGACAGGTATAGGGGAGATGTCAGGGGTGGGTTCTTTACCCAGAGAGTGGTGGGGGCATGGAATGCGCTACTTGTGGGAGTGGTAGAGTCAGAATCTTTGGTGACCTTTAAGTGGCAATTGGATAGGTACATGGATGGGTGCTTAAGCTAGGACAAATGTTCGGCACAACATCGTGGGCCGAAGGGCCTGTTCTGTGCTGTATTGTTCTATGTTCTATATGTTCTATATGTTCTGTTTTTCAGTGGCAGCAATAACTCGAAGGGCAGGAGCTTGCACCAGTGGCTTGCTGGGAGCAGTGAGTCACTGATTTGAGCTTTTATATTTGAAATCAGAGAGCAGAGGATTCTGGGAAAGGAGGGACTTCTTATTTTTATTTCCGTCCAGCTATATAAGTAGGTGTTTTCTCAACCTGAGATTCTACCTTTGTAGGGTCTCCCAACCAATTGCCTCCTCTAACCTTAAAGACCACGGACAAATCAGTTAAATATCTCTTCTTTTTTACTTTGTGATAAGGGGACTAGCACAGATGGCAGTGCAGGGAGAGCAATGTTCCTCCTGCATGATGTTTGAGGTGAGGGATGCCATTAGTGACTCATCCAAGTACATCTGCAGGAAGTGCACCCAACTCTCAATCCTCCAACACCATCTTAGGGGACTGGAGCGGGAGCTGGATGAACTTCGGATCATTTGGGAGGCAGACGCTGTGATAGATAGGAGTTAAAGGGAAGTAGTTACTCCTAGGCACAAAGAAAGCTGGGTGACTCTTCGAAGCGGAAAAAACAGTCAGTGGAGGGATCCCCTGTGGTCGTCCCCGTGAAAAATATGTATACCATTTTGGATACCGTTGAGGGGGACAACTTACCAGGGGTATGCAGTGGGGCCCAGGTCTCTAGCACAGAGCTGTCCCTGTTGCACAGAAGGAAAGGAGGAAAAGGAGGAGAGTGTTAGTCATTGGGGAGTCAATAGTTAGTGGCTCAGAAGAATATTGTAGAGGAGAAGAATGAGGTATGAGATATTAGACTAGAAAGGATCGAGGTTAGTTATGATCCGGTGTTATCAATTCTAGGAGGAGTGAAAGTGGACAAGTCCCCTGGGCCGGATGGGATTTATCCAAGGATTCTCTGGGAAGGTAGGGAGGAGATGTTGGAGCCTTTGGCTTTGATATTTGAATTGTCATTGTCTACAGGTTTAGCACCAGAGGACTGGAGGATTGCAAATGTTGTGCCCTTGTTCAAGCAGGGCAGTAGACATGACCCAGGTAATTATAGACCAGTGAGCCTTACTTCTGTTGTAGGAAAGGTTTTGAAAAGGATTATAAGAGATAAAATTTATAATCATCTAGCAAGCAACAATTTGATTTCAGATAGTCAACATAGGGTCATTAAGGGCAGGTCGTGTCTCACAAATTTCATTGAGATTTTTGAGAAGGTGACCAGGCATGTAGACGAGGGTAGGGTATGCATGGAGTAAAGGCTTTGGTAGGCTGTTGGAGAAAATGCAGAGGCGTGAAATTGAGGGTGATTTAGTAGTTTGGATTAGAAACTGGCTTTCTGAAAGAAGGCAGTGAGTGGTGGTTGATGAAAAATATTCAGCCTGGAGTCCAGTTACTAGTGGTGTGCCACAAGGATCTGTTTTGGGATCACTGCTGTTTTTAATTTGTATTAATAGCTTCGACACAGGCATCGGTGGGTGGATTAGCAAGGCCTTATGAGGAAAGGTTGAGAGACTTGGGTCTGTTCTCATTGGAAAGAAGAAGGCAACTCAGAGGGGATTTGATAGCGACATACAAGATGATCAGAGGATTAGACAGTGAAAGTCTTTTTCCTAGGATGATGACATCAGCTTGTATGAGGGGGCATAACTACAAATTGAGGGGTGATAGATTTAAGACAGACGTCAGAGGCAGGTTGTTTACACAGAAAGTGGTAAGGGCGTGGAATGCCCTACCTGCTAATATAGTTAACTCAGCCACATTAGGGAGATTAAACAATCCGTAGATAAGCACATGGATGATGATGGGATAGTGTAGGGGGACGAGCTGAGAATAGTTCACAGGTTGAGGCAACATCGAGGGCCGAAGGGCATGTTCTGTGCTGTATTGTTCTATGTTCTATATGATGACCCATTCACCTGACTAATAATTAAGGCCGTACTCAATGCAACAAAATATATTCATAGGATTGAAGGACCAGCGGATCAGGGTTATACTATCTATGCAAACTTTAGCTCAGCAGAATTTCAAGTTCAAAAGTTGGTGCCACACAAATTCCAAGACACATCTCTCAGTGCAATATGATTCATCTTGTGCGACTAAGAGCTGGGATAGAAACATTGATGAAGATAGATTCTTACATGCAAGAATACTTGTACAGAAGGAGTAAGAAACTCTTTCCTCTTTCTAAGGTGCACTCCTAAAAATTCACTTCGAAGGAGGGCGTTGTCAAACTACAGATAATGATTACAGACGGTACTTTGCTCGAATGATTGCTTTAATATAACTGCTGCAAGCATGGCTGAGTTAGGAAAAGGGAATATTCACTACTGACAGGCTTGTCCGAGATTATAGGTGACTGTAATTTTTGTACTTGTAATTTGGCGGTAAAATTTACATAGAGACAATGACCCCGAACGTTTCTTTAAATCTTATATGTAATGTTTGCTGCATTGAATAGTGCCTCATTTAATAGTCAGTCAGATGGGTCATCATATGCACTGGGAAGTCAGCATATTGTGCAACATAAATCTTACAGTGCCCAATAAGTGATACGAATACAGTCGTTTATCATAGACCTCTACATCATACCTCCCTGAATCTTCATCAACATGTGGCGATATTGGTCAGAATAAGCACCACACAGTTTGTGCTGAGACAGATTGCCATCAATAATCTAGGACCATGCTGCATTCAGTTCTGCAGCACTGTAACTGGATAAATTCACATCTAAACAGGGATTGGGTGCTGCTACATTATGTCAGTAGGGGCAGGGAGTGAATATTTTGCAGATGTTTTCCAATCAAGTACTTGCTTTAATCTGGATGATGTCAAACACCTTGAGTATTGTGAAGAAAATGAGGACTCAGATGCTGGAGATCAATGTCATAAAGTGTGGCGCTGGAAAAGCGCAGCAGGCCAGGGAGCATACGAGAAGCAAGAGAGTTGATGTTTCGGGCATAAATCCTTCATCAGTAATGCGGGGGGTGGTGGGAGCAAGGGGACTGCGAGATAAATGGGAGGGCGGCTGGGGAGGGAATGTATCTAGGAAGGTGATAGATAAATGAAGGTGAAGGGTGATGGTGACAATTCGTTTGGAAGGTGAAGTGAATAGGTGGGAAGGAAGTTGGACAGGTAGGACAGTTCAAGAGGGCAGTGCCAAGTTGAAGGGCTGCATCTGGGAGAAGGTGGGACGAGACATTAGGAAACTGATGACATCCACATGTATGCCATGTGGTTGGATGTTCCCAAGATGAAAGATGAGGCATTCTTCCTCAAGGGTTCGGGTAGCTAGGCTGTGGTGGTGGAGGAGGCCCAGGACCTGCATGTCCTCAGCGGGGTTGGAGGGGGAGTTGAAGTGGTCAGCCACAGGGCGGTGGGGTTGTTTAGCGCATGTGTCCTGGAGATGTTCTCTGAAACAATTGGCAAGTTGGTGAACTGTCTCCCCAATGTAAAGGAGATGACATCAAGATCAAAGGACACAGTAAATGAGGTAGGAGAAAGTGAGGACTGCAGATGCTGGAGATCAGAGCTGAAAAATGTGTTGCTGGGAAAGCGCAGCAGGTCAGGCAGCATCCAAGGAGCAGTAGAATCGACGTTTCGGGCATAAGCCCTTCTTCAGGAATGAGGAGGGTGTGCCAAGCAGGCTAAGATAAAAGGTAGGGAGGAGGGACTTGGGGGAGGGGTGTTGGGAATGCGATAGGTGGAAGGAGGTTAAGGTGAGGGTGATAGGCCGTTGAGGGTGTGGGGGCAGAGAAGTTGGGAAGAAGATTACAGGTCAAGAAGGCAGTGTTGAGTCCGAGGGTTGGGACTGAGATAAGGTGGGGGGAAGGGATATGAGGAAGCTGGAGAAATCTGCATTCATCCCATGTGGTTGGAGGGTTCCTAGGCGGAAGATGAGGTGCTCTTCCTCCAGGCGTTGTGTTTCCATGGTCTGGCGATGGTGGAGGCCAAGGACCTGCATGTCCTTGGCGGAGTGGGAGCGGGAGTTAAAGTGTTCAGCCACGGGGCGGTTAGGTTGGTTGGTGCGGGTGTCCCAGAGGTGTTCTCTGAAACGTTCCGCAAGTAGGCTGCCTGTCTCCCCAATGTTGAGAAGGCCACATCGGGTGCAGCAGATGCAGTAAATGATGTGTGTTGAGGTGTGGAAGTGCAGGTGAATTACCTCGACACGGTCCTGCCCCCCTTAGTCCAAGAACTCCCCACCTACGTTCGGGAAATCACCCACGCCCTCCACCTCCTCCATGATTTTCGCTTCCCTGGCCCCCAACGCCTTATCTTCATGATGGACATCCAGTCCCCTCCATACTCCTCCATCCCCCCATCACGAAGGCCTCAAAGCCCTCCGCTTCTCCCTTTCTGCCAAACCAACCAGTACCCATCCACTGACACCCTCCTTCGACTGACTGAACTGGTCCTCACTCTGAACAACTTCTCTTTCCAATCCTCCCACTTCCTCCAAACCAAAGGAGTAGCCATGGGCACCTGCATGGGCCCCAGCTATGCCTGCCTCTTTATCGGATATGTGGAACAGTCCATCTTCTGCAGCTATACTGGCACCACCTCCCACCTTTTCCTCCGCTACATTGATGACTGTATTGGCACTACCTCGTGCTCCTACGAGGAGGTTGAACAGTTCATCCACTTTACTAGCATCTTCCACCCCGACCACAAATTTACCTGGACCATCTCAGACTCCTCCCTCCCCTTCCTAGACCTCTCCATTTCTATCTCAGGCGACCGACTCAACACGGACATTTACTATAAACCGACCGACTCCCACAGCTACCTAGATTACACCTCCTCCCACCCTGCCCCCTGTAAAACCGCAATCCCATATTCCCAATCCCTTCGCCTACGCCCCATCTGCTCCCAGGAGGACCAATTCCAATACCGAACAATCCAGATGGCCTCCTTCTTCAAAGACCGCAATTTCCCCTCAGACATGGTTGACGATGCTCTCCACTGCATCTCCTCCACTTCCCGCTCCTCCGCCCTTGAACCCCACCCCTCCAATCGCCACCAGGACAGAACCCCACTGGTCCTCACCTACCACCCCACCAACCTCCAGATACATCGTATCATCCTTCATCATTTCCGCTACCTCCAAACAGACCCCACCACCACGGATATTTTTCCCTCCCCTCCCCTATCAGCGTTCCAGAAAGACCACTCCCTCCGTGACTCCTTTGTCAGGTCCACACCCCCCACCAACCGAACGTCCACTCCCGGCACCTTCCCCTGCAACTGCAAGAAATGCAAAACTTGCGCCCATACCTCCCCCCTCACTTCCCTCCAAGGCCCCAAGGGATCCTTCCATATCCATCACAAATTCACCTGCACCTCCACACACATCATTTACTGCATCCGCTGCACCCAATGTGGCCTCCTCTATATTGGGGAGACAGGCCACCTACTTACGGAACGTTTCAAAGAACACCTCTGGGACACCCGCACCAACTGCCCCGTGGCTGAACACTTTAACTCCCCCTCCCACTCCACCAAGGACATGCAGGTCCTTGGCCTCCTCCATCGCCAGACCATGGCAACACGTCATCTTCCACCTAGGAACCCTCCAACCACACGGGATGATTGCAGATTTCTCCAGCTTCCTCATTTCCCCTCCCCCCACCTTATCTTAGTCCCAACCCTCGGACTCAGCACCACCTTCTTGATCTGCAATCTTCTTCCCGACCTCTCCGCCCCCACATCCTCAACGGCCTATCACCGTCACCTTAACCTCCTTCCACCTATCGCATTCCCAACGCCCCTCCACCAAGTCCCTCCTCCCTACCTTTTATCAGCCTGCTTGGCACACCCTCCTCATTCCTGAAGAAGGGTTTATGCCTGGAAACGTCGATTCTCCTGTTCCTTGGATGCTGCCTGACCTGCTGCGCTTTCCCAGCAACACATTTTTCAGCTACAGTAGATGAGGTGTTTGGATGTGCAGGGAAATCTCTGCCAGGTTTGTAAGGATCCTTCGGTGCCTTGAATTGAGATGAAGGGAGAGGTGTGAGTGGACGTTTTACACCTCTTATGGTGGCAAGGGAAGGTGCTGGGAGTGATGGGTGGGTTTTTTGAGGCATGGAACTAACAAAGGGGTAGTGGAGGGAATGATCTCTCTGGAACACAGGTAGTGGGGTCTGAGTCGAGGTGGAGGAAATGGCAGAGGATGATGTGTGTATGCAGACATTAGTGGGACAGAAGGTGAGGACCAAGGGGTTCTGTCCTTGTTCCATTTGGATGGGTGGAAGTGCGTGAAGTGGAGATATGGTGATGGACATTGTTGACCTCATGGGAGGGGAAATTGTGGTCCTTGAAGTAGGAGGCCATCTGGGATGTTCTGGAGTGTAACTGCTCTCCCTGGGAGCAGATGCAATGGAGGTGTTGGAATTGGGAGTAAAGGATGATGTTTTTACAGGTGGCAGGGTGAGAGCAGTTGTAGTCCAGACAGCTGTGGGAGTTGGTGGGTTTGATGTCAATATCCATGTTGAATTGGTTGACGGAAATGGAGATGGAGAGACCCACAAATGGGAGGGAGGCTTTTGAGATGATCTAGGTGAACTTGATGTCAGGATGGAAAGCACTTGTGAATTTAATTAACTGTTTATCCTCCTTGTGGGAGCATGAGGTCACAGCAATATAGTCACAGATGTAATGGAGGAAAAGGTGGGGAATGATACCACTTTAGCTGTGGAAGATGGACTGCTTCACGTACCTGATGAGGAGGCAGGCATAACAGGGGCTTATGCAGGTGCCCATGGTGACCCCCTTGGTCTGAAGGAAGTGGGATGATTTGAAGGAGAAACTTTTGAAGGTGAGGACCAGTTCTGATAAATGCATGAGTGAGTTGGTGGAAGGGTACTGGTTGTGTTGGCAGAAGAGGAAGAAATGGAGGGTTCAGAGGCCTTTGCTATGGTGGATAGACATGTACAGGGACTGAATGTCCATAGTCAAGTTGAGGCACTGGGTGCCGGGGAACTAAAAATCATTGAGGAGGTGGAGGGCATTGCAGGTGTCTTGAATGTATATGGGGAGATCCTGGACCAAGGGGACAGAACAGTGTCAAGGTATGCAGAGATAAGTTTGGTAGGGCAGGATCAGGCAGAGATGATGGATGGACCGGTGCAGTCAGGTTTGTACATTTTGGGCAGGAGGTAGAACTGGGCAATGTGGGGTTGCTGAACTATGAGGTTGGAGGCCTTGGATGGGAGATCCCCTGAGTGATGAGTTTTGTGGATGATCTGGGAGATGGTGGTTTGGTAATGGGAGGTGAGGGTCATAGTTGAAGGGGCAGTAGGAGGAGGTGCCTGCTGGTTGGTGCCTGGCTTCAGCGGTGTAGAGGTCGGTGCGCCAAACTACCACAGCGCCACCTCCTTTTCCGCTACTTTGATGGTGAGGTTGGTGTTGGAGCAGAGGCAGTGAAGGATTCCGTGTTGCGAGGGTGGGAGGTTGGAGTTGGTGAGGTGAGTGGACATGCTGCTGCAGTCAATTTCCTGTCAGCAGCTGGAGATGAAAAGATGATAACAGACCAGGACTCCAGGTGTGTTGGAGGTGAGAGAAGAGGTCCTTGGTGGGTGGGCCGGAATCCTGGTGGAAAAAGTAAGCCCAGAGGCAGAGGCGACGGAGGAAACATTTGCTGTCGTAACGCATGTTGAATTCATTGATTCCAGAGCATAGGGGGGTGAAGGCAATGCCTTTACTGAGGACTGGTCATTCATCCTCAGTGAGGGAGATGTCTGAGGACAAGGTGAAAACAAGGCAGGACTGAGAGTTAGGACCTGATGTGCAGCTGGAGCAGGAAGCGGGGGTGGAGACTGTCTCTAGTGTGGGTGTGTTCATGATATTGTGGGTGACATCACAAAGGACCACTCCAACTCCCCCTCCCACTTTGCCAAGGACATACGAGTCCTGGGCCTCCTCCACCACTAAAGCCTAGCCACCTGATACTTGGAGGAAGAACACCTCATCTTCCGCCCACGGACCCTCCAAACAAACGGAAGGAATGTCAATTTAACCAGTTTCCTCATCTCCCCTCCCACTATCTCATCCAAGATCCAACCCTCCTACTTGACACCACTCCCTCCAACTGTCCCATCTGTCAATCTTGCTTCCCATTTGTCTGCTCCACCCTCCACTCCAACCTATCACCATCACCCCCACCTACACATCTATCTATGTACCTTCTCCCAGCCACAGCCCCCTCCCGTTTAGCTCTCAGACCCCTTGACACCTGCCCCAGATGCCTGGTGAAGGGCTTATGCCTGAAAGGTTGACTCCCTGCTCCTCGGATGCTCAATGACCTGCTTCGCTTTTCTGGTGTGTGACCTTGAATGTTGTGCCTTGTATATGGTAGACATTGTTTTCGGAATCAGGAGATACTACCTACATGAAAAATCTGAGCAAAGGACCTGAGGGCATTTTTCCTAGCTTTGCAAATGAGATAATGATAGGTGGATGTTCAGGAACCTTGAAGGCTGAAGAAAGACTTTGATATACTATGACAGAGGCAAAAAAAGGTGTCAGATGGCTCACAGTATTGGAAAGTATTGGTTTAGCCAATTTTATAGGCAGAATAGAAACACAGACTATATTCTAAAAGGCTTCAGGTATCTGAAGCGCAAAGGCATTTTGGAATCATCATCCTCTCTTTAGATTTAAATGCAGGTTCAGTTGGCAGTTAGGAAGACAAATGCAATGTTTAGCATTCATTTCAAGAGGACTAGAATGCAAGAGCAAAGATCTTCTGAGACTGATTAAGATTATGATCAGACAGCATTTGGAATATTTTGAGCACTGTATGCTGAAGGCATACAGTGTATGCACTCGTATGTCCTTGGCAAAGTGGGAGGGAGAGTTGGAGTGGTCCTTTGTGATGTCACCCACAATATCATGAACACACCCACACTAGAGACAGTCTCCACCCCCACTCCCTGCTCCAGCTGCACATCAGGTCCTAACTCTCAGTCCTGCCTTGTTTTCACCTTGTCCTCAGACATCTCCCTCACTGAGGATGAATGACCAGTCCTCAGTAAAGGCACTGATTTTGGAGGTCGTGCAGAGGACACTCAGAAGGATGGTCCCAGGGATGAAAGACTTGTCTTATGAGAAGTGGTTGAGAACTCTGTCTGTACTGGATTGAGTTTAGAAGAATGAGGAGGATCTGATTGAAACTGACAGAATACTGAGAAGCTTAGATATAATGAATGTGTAGAAGATGTTTCCACTAATCAGGGAGACTGTGACACTAGGGCACAGTCAAAGTGAAGGGATGACCTTTTAGAACTGAAATGAGGAGGAGTTTCTTCAGCCAGAGGGTAGTGAATCTGTGAAATGTTTTGCAACAGAAAATTGTAGAGGATACAATACTGAATATATTTAAAACAGAGATAAGTAAGTTTTTGATTAGTGGGGAGTTCATGAATTTTGTGGAGAAAGCAGGAACATGGAGATGAATGGTAATTGAATGGTGGAGCTGACTTGATAGGCTGAATGGCTGAATTTCATGCCCTTATGATCACATCATCTGTTATTCACTGCAGGATTGTTGGCCTCTGACCTGCTCTCGTCGCCCTTGATTCGACTTCATATTCTGGTCAATGAATACCCTTTTGATATCGATTGTCTGCGAGTAGTCTAGTAATGTGCTGAAAATAAGCTGCTGTCAGTGAGGCTCATCTGCCAAGAACACATTTCTCTTCAGTGATTCCCATTGTCTGTCAGGTAGTTTCGAAGGATCAGTTAAGTGGTTACACTGTCGTTGAACTCAACACCACAGGCAAAATTTATCACAACACTTAGCAAGAATAAATACTGGAATATTGAAGACCTTTCTAATAATGTTAAAGATGTTGAATTTTGTTCTTGTATAATGTTCAGAGCCAGAAACATTGCTTTTCTGTTCATGTTCAAATCAGATAACTGTCCCATCGCGAGGCTGAACTTGGAACTACTTGGAACAATGTGTCCTACTCTGCTCCCATTTCTTGTGCTCGTGTATTTTGGTTTTACTGTTTGTATTTTTCTGGAATCTCAATCCTCATTAAATCCTGCTTTAAATATCCTTTGGTGAATGTTCTCCTGACTGCTCAAATTTTATTCAATCTATTTTGTCTGAACTGATGTTTTGAGTGGAAATAGACTGAGCGAATGTGAGATAAATGGAGATAAAGAAAGTGAGGGGAGACAAACAGAGAGAAGAGAAAGGGGAGTGGCACACTGAGTGAGATAGGAAGGGGTGTCAGACAAGGGTTAGATAGATCAGAAGACAGCTTAAGGAGAACTAGATGGGGATAGTAAGAAAATGGAAGTTTTATTTAGAATTCCCATGGACTGCAAGCACTTTGTTTGGTGCCATACCTGTGAGCACTTTGCTGCAACTGGCTGTCATTTATCTACAGATCATTTATCTACAATAACATCATAGAGCTGAGTTGTTGACAGTTAAACAGAACCCAATAGGCCAATATATTTATTCCAGAGAAAAAGTGGATTGTTTTAAATAGACTGGGCCAACAGTAGCAGGAACTGATAGTATACACACTGTGTGAGAGATTAGGGCAGAGAATCTCAGTGTGGAGGATCACTCACAGAGGGGAAATCAGGATCCCAGCTGTGGATCAAGTAATGATTGATAAAGTTTGCACAGCACTTCCATAGTTCTGCAATCCACTTTAAGTTTACATCGCTTAATATCATGAGGTGCATTTTAACAACCTTATCACTTTTTGCTTCCCATATTTTGGTCTGCACAGAAAGACATTTTGTCCCTGTATTTCTGTTGAATACACACATTTCATTAATATTAGATCTCCTCATTCCTCATTGTCGATGTCTACTTGCTTCTGCACCTCATAGGCGTTATAAAGAGCAGTGTTCCAATACTGAGGACTGGGGAATATCATTGTCCCTCTTTCCATTCTGAACAGCAATGTCCCCCAATTCTGTCTGTTTTCTGTCTCTTCCGCAATGTCATAACCACACTGTAACTGAATTCCAGTAAGTGATACTTCATCACATTTCAGTAACATCGATTACCTCTACAGCCTCACTCTCACCCACCGTCTCTGATCCTTGAATAGCAATCTGAATTGTCAGTTACAATACTCTGTGAACATATCCAGGCCATTTGTCTGTTATAAACCCACATTGTCTTTGGTATATTTGTCCTTATATCATGGACTATAAAAGTTCTTTCAATGCTGTAGTGATATTGTAATATCTGATCAGTCGTTACAGGATGTATGTTTCCACTTACAAATATGGAAGCATGTTTACATACCGACTACCCTGTGGCATTACTCCCATATCTAAGGCAGACTGAATATTTACACACAATTGATCTACAATCCCCTACATTCCTTCCTTCAGTCAACCTCACATATCCCAACCAGAATGTGTAAATTTTAAATGTTGTTTTGAACTTTAATACATCAGTATTGAACGGAAAGGGTTTAACAGACGCTATGTCTTCAGCAACTGTGATTAATGTAAGTCTCCGTGGAATCTAAATGTGTCACTGGAGATTTTTCGTCTTCTGTGAATAAGGGACTTTTTTCAAAGTGTTATCCCATAGTATGAACGGGAATATCACCGACAGATGCATGAGTAGGTGGGGAGCAGAGGAATACAGATGCTTAGGAATTGGGCGACAGGTTTAGACAGTAGATTTGGATCGGCTCAGGCTTGGAGGGCTGAAGAGCCTGTTCCTGGGCTGTTAATATTCTTTGTTCCCCTTCTTTGACAGCACCATCAGAGATTAGCAGCTCCAGTGAGAGGAGGAGGTGAGATCAGAATTTGAGAACATTAGACTAGGATGTTCCAACAAGAGATTAGGATGTGAGAACAATAGATCAGATTGTTACAACAATGGGCAAGTGTTTATCCGAGCATCTTTACGATCTTTCTCAGCCTTGGATATCATTACTATCATGGATAGAAGATGCCCTTTGGATTATTCAAGGTGGTTACTATCCCATCCTCGCTATAGTTGGTGTTTCTGGTAAGTCATTCCATCTGAAAGTGTGTTGCTGGAAAAGCGCAGCAGGTCAGGCAGCATCCAAGAAGCAGGAGATTCGACGTTTCAGGCATAAGCCCTTCAGCCTCTCCTGCTCCTTGGATGCTGCCTGACCTGCTGCGCTTTTCCAGCAACACATTTTCAGCTCTGATCTCCAGCATCTGCAGTCCTCACTTTCTCCTCAAAGTCATTCTATCTGTCTATTAAACTGGGTTGAACTGAATTGTTGCTCATGATATGCAAATTTTGTAAAGGTGGATGTCAAGGTTTTCAGTTCCAGTCAAAAATTTCAAACTAATATTGACAAATTACTCAACAATATGCGAGTGGGAACCAGACTGCTCTCACACTTCATGGTCCTTTTCTCCTGTACAAATTTACGTCTCCACACTCACTAATCCAGTCCAATACCACCTCTCCTTCTCAGCTTTAGTGCAATTTCTGAATAAACCATCTTGTATGCCTTTGTTAAATCTGGATACAACTGTCTCAAGTCCCTTCTAACCATGCATCCAAAACAAAACAATTATACTGGAGATGTTACCTTGTTCTCTCTACAGAATCTGACTCATAATCTGGAAGCACAGAATAATAATCTGTTGATATCTCATGAAGAAAAGTGTTGGAATTTAAAATGAACCCATTTTCATTCTTTATTTTAAAAAACCCATCTCTTACTTTGTCATTTAGAGAAGGCAATGTATCATCCTTTCCTGGTCAGGTCTCCATGTGAATGCAAACCCACAGCAATGTGTTTTACTCTTTACTGTTCTGTGGAACTGCTGAACCTGCCACTCAGTTCAAGATGGCCTGTACAGGGTTTCACACATCCCATGAAAGAAGATCAAAAAAAATGATAGCACTTTCCTCTTTCCTTTTCCCATATTCCTAAACTCATTTCCATTCAGGAAAGAGGCAATTTCATATTTCAAGTGCATTCTTCCTTATTGAGTGTCTCCCTGAGAGTAATGTTCATCTCCATATACACTTCTGTTTGTTAACTTTAATGATGGTGACATACAGATGTCAGTCACAGTGCATACAGAAGGAATGGCATTTTTATGCCTCAAGAAAGAAATGGAGATGGTGAAGTAGGATGAAGAAGTATGATCAATGCTGAGAGCGTTATTGAAACATTATTTGTGCGATTGTGTACAGATTTTCTATTCTTTCTGAGGAATGATCTCTTTGAGACAGAGAGAGTGCAATGGAGTTTCACCAGAATAATTCCTGGGATGATGGGTACCATGAGCAGTGAGTGAAGATTAATCTGTAATGGTATGAGAGATTAACAGGTGATTGCATTGAAACTTTGGGTGGTGGACAATTCCATGGCTTACCTTCTATTCTAAATACATAATTCTGGATAGTTTTTGTACATCCATGGAAGTTCCCTTCACCCCACCCCCATGTCGAGAGAGAGAGAGAGAGAGGCTTTGAATATACACTCCCCACATTAATACAGTGCAGCTGGTGTGTGATCCTGCATTGAACATCACATTATCCATAATCATGACAATATCCACAATACCTTTATTCTAAAACAGTTAACTATTCCCACCAGCATCTGATATCCTTGGAGAACACGGGTATGTCTTCTCAGAGATGGAAGATGGCTCCTTGAGACTTGGCACAAAACATTTGTCGTCCCTCCTCACTGTCAGCAAACTATGTTAAAGTAACACATGTCCCACAGCAATGGAGCAACAAGGAACATCATGCAGCAGTCTATCTGTGCAGTCTTTTCATCGGTTCATCATATTGGAGTATTAATGACATCCTCCTGTTCCTGTATAAATGTCTCGCGGGGTCCTTCTGGTCCCATGGAACAGGTTCAAAGGCCTATCTGTGTTCTGCCTGTTCCGTTTTAACAGCTCAGTGTGCTGGCCAGACTCTTTCTTGTCCTGTGTAACAGGCAGGAGAATTGACTGATTGTCCACCTACTTCAATACTTTCAATGGGCTGAATATCCGTGTGCAACCAGCTTGGGGTGTTGAATGAGCTCCTCCTTTAACTGTGGAAATATGCAGTGTCCAGCAGTGCTGTTGCAATAAATGTTAGCGACACTTTAATAGCACAAACTTTAATGTTGTCCAGGTCTGGATGCACTTGGATCTTACGGATGGCAAATTGTTCTGAAAACTGGGTGACCTTCAATGAACATGCGCACTTCTGATCATATGATTGGGGAAGGCATTGATGAAGTAGCTGAAGATATTTGTGCTGAGCCAGCTCGCCTGAGGGTCTCCTGCAGAGGTGTCCGAAGACTGAAAGAATGAATGTCTTACATCCACAAACAACTTCCTTTGTGCCCTGAATCACTTCAACCAGTGGAAAGACTACACCTGATTTCCATTAAGTTCAATTCAGTTGCCGTTCCTTGATAGCATCTCGAGTCAAATACTGATACTAAGTTCAGTCACTCTTAGCTGAGTACTTGTGTTCACCTCTTTTGCTCATGTCCACAGGGCATACCTGGAGTGTTTGTATAGGAAGTGTTTTCTTCTCATAGTGAGTAATTGCATATCATGAATTATCTCGCCTGGAGAGGGGAGCTAGATAACTGAACACATTTACAGAGTAAGTAGGAAGATTTTTGACTTCTTATAGAACTGAGGCATGAGAAAAAAATGGGCATTAAAGTGGAGTTGATCACAATAGCAAATCAGCCATGATCTTATACAATGGCAAGGTAGGCTTAAGCTCCACATTACCTACTGCTTTTTCTTATGTTCTCATATTGTGTAATTGGAAAGTTAACAGTTGTAGTTTCACTGAACTTTCTCTTATTGAAGGTTGCAGTCAGATAGAGCAAAGTTTGGGAGCCATCTCTGTGTGAGGTATGGGCCCACATTCAGAGTGAATCTGGGGCGACAACATGATCAATAATTGAAGAACAAATTGCAAAGAGGGAAAACTCTATAAGGAGATGAAGGCGTCTTTCACACACAGCCTTGAAAAATTGAATGGTATCCTGTGTTACTGAGGACCAGGTATTTAGAGGAAGGGGCTCTATCTGCTCCTATGCAGGACATTTGAGGGGCTGAATCAAACAGAGGAACATCAGACTCAGGAGTATTAGATTAGATTACCTACCGAGTCGAAACAGACCCTTCGGCACAACAAGTCTACACCAACCCTCCAAAGATTAACCCACCCGGATCCATTTCCCTGTGACTAATGTACCAAATATTATGAGCAATTTAGCATGGCCAAATCACCTGACCAACACATCTTTGGACTGTGGGAGGCAACCAGAGCACCGGGAGAATGTGCAAACTCCACACAGGCTAGACTCGAACCTAGGTCCCTGGTGCTGTAAGGCAGCAGTGCTAACCAATGAGCCACCATGTCATCTGTGTCACTTTAGCACTGCTCCACCAGGCACTAAGATTGTGGTTATGGTCTCAACAGCACTTTTGTTCAGCACAGAAGAGGGCCTTTGGCCCTCGATGTTGTGCCAGCCTTTTATTGTACTCTAACACCAAACTAACCTACCTTCGAAAGTGCCAATCCAAGAGTGGCTTAAATATCCCTAATGTACCTGATTCTGCTCCCACCACTAGAAGTGCACTCCACATAACCACCATTCTCTGCGCAAAAAAAAACTACCTCTGACATCTCCTATAAACCTTTCACCATTCACCTGAAAATTATGCACCCTCTTGACGGCCTTTTCTGTCTTGGGAAACATGCCTCTGGCTACCCATTCTATCTATGCCACTCATCATCTTGTAAACCTCTCAAGTCACCTCACATCCTTGTTTGCTACAATGAGAAAAAACGTGCTGTCCAGTCCAGGCAGCATCCAGGTAAATCTCCTCTGCAACTTCTCTAAAATTTCCACATCCTTCCGATAATGAGGTGAACGGAACCGAACACAATATTCCAAGTGTAGTCTAACCAGGGTTCTACAGAGCCGCAGTAAAACTTTGTGTCTCTTAAACTCAATCTCATGGCTAATGAAAACCATGAGATTGACAACCATGCCCTCTTGACAACTTGGGTGGCAACTTTAAGGGATCTATGGGCATGGACTCCAAGATCCCTCTGTTGGAATATTGCGTGCAATTCTGGTCTCCTTCCTATCGGAAAAATGTTGTGAAACTTGAAAGGGTTCAGAAAAGATTTACAAGATTTACTCTAACACCAAACTAACACCTATCTTTGAAAGTGCCAATCCAAGAGTGGCTTAAATATTCCTAATGTACCTGATTCTGCTCCCACCACTAGAAGTGCATTCCATATAACCACCATTCTCTGCGCAAAATTGCCAGGGTTGGAGGATCTGAGCTACAAGGAGAGGCTTAACAGGCTGGGGCTGTTTTCCCTAGAGAGTCGGAGGCTGAATCTATAGAGGTTTACAAAATTATGAGTGGCATGGATAGGATAAATAGACAAAGTCTTTTCCTTGGGGTCGGGGAGTACAGAACTAGAAGGCATAGTAAACCTAGGGTGACAGGGGAAAGATGTAAAAGAAACCTAAATGGCAACTTTTTCACGCAGAGAGTGGTATGTGCATGGAATGAGCTTCCAGAGGATGTGGTGGAGGCTGGTACAATTGCAACAGTTAAGAGGCATTTGGATGGGTATATGAATAGGAAGGGTTTGGAGGGATATGGGCCGGGTGCTGGCAGGTGGGACTAAATTGGGTTGGGATATCTGGTCGGCATGGACGGGTTGGACCGAAGGGTCTGTTTCCATGCTGTACATCTCTATGACTCTATGTTCCTCCACACTGCCAAGAAACCTGTATTCTGCATTCAAAATCGACCTTCCAAAGTGAATTACTTCACACTTTTACAGTGGGAATTCCATCTGCCACTTCTTACCCCAGTTCTGCATCCTGTCAATGTCCTGTTGCAACCTACAGTTCCCTCCACACTACCCACCACTTCATCAACCTTAGTGTCATCAGCGTACATAATAAGTCACCCTTCCACTTTCTCATCAAAGTCATTTATAAAACTCACAAAGAGCAGAATTCCCAGAACCAATCTGTGCAAATACTACTGGTCACCAAGCTCCAGGCTGAATATTTTCCACTTGGCGAAAGTGAGGACTGCAGATGCTGGAGATCAGAGTCAAGATTAGAGTGGTGCTGGAAAAGCACAGCAGGTCAGGCAGCATCCGAGGAGCAGGAAAATTGACGTTCAGGCAAAAGCCCTTCATCAGGACTTGAATAGGTTGATTTTAAGACGGAGGTACAGCTGAAAGTTTTGAAATTTATGAGAATACATAAATCCCCTTGGCCTACAGGACACACATTGGATTACTACGGGAATCGAGGGAAGAGATTGCTACACCTTTGGCGATGATCCTGATGAAGGGCCTTTGCCCGAAACATCGATACTCCTGCTCCTTGGATGCTGCCTGACCTGCTGTGCTTTTCCAGCACCACTCTGATCTTCAATATTTTCCACCCTTGGTCTTCTATGGGCCAGCCAATTCTGTATCCAGGCGCCCAGATTTCCCTGTATTCCACGCTCCTTACTTTCTGAATGAGCCAAACATGGGGAACCATATCAAATGCCTTGCTAAAATCCATAGACACCACATTGACTGCTCTACCTTAATCAATGTGCTTTGTCACATTCTTAAATAATTCAATAAGGTTTGTGAGGCATGACTTGCCCCTCACAAAGCCATGCTGATGATCTCCAATCAAACTGTTTTTCCAAGTAGTCATAAATCCTGTCTCTTGGAATCATCTCCAATACTTTACCCACCACAGATGTGAAACTGACTGGTCTGTAATTCCCAAGATTATCCCTTTTCCCTTCCTTGAACAATTGCCACACTCTAATCATGTGGTACTAGTCCAGTTTACAATGAAGATGCAAAGGATGGTATTGGACCTCAAGAAAAAGACTTTGTGGAGTGCCTCCGAGATGGATTCTTAGAACAGCTGGTGCTGGAGCCGACCACATCCTTTGTCTGTGTCGAGAATGTATTGCTAGAAAAGCACAGTAGGTCAGGTAGCAACCAAGGAGCTGGAGAATTAACATTTCGGGCATTAGGAAGGGTGTATGCCTGAAATGTAGATTCACCTGCTCCTCAAAATGATGCCTGAACTGCTGTGCATTTCCAACAACTCACTGTCAACTCTCATCTCCAGCATCTGCAATCCACATTTGCTCCATATCCATTATCACCCAAGGTTCATTCAACTTACCAACCCTTCCTTTGCTCAGTGGGACACACCTGTCCAGCACTATCAGCAATTGCTCCGGAAATAGCCTCTACATTTCTGTCCTGCATTTCCCTGAGAATACTAATTTTCCCTGTCCAGGAGCAGCAGGAGACAGAGCGGAGGTGATATGGAGACCAGGAGGGTGCTGGGAAGGTAAGGAAACTGTTTAAATTCTTACCCTAGAACCCTGCGAATTATTCTTCTCCAAGAGCAGCGGGAGACAGAGTGGAGCCAACGTGGAGACCGGAAGGGTGCTGGGAAGGTAAGGACTAAGTATATATTTGGGCAGTGGCTAAACATGAGATACTACAATACTACATGCATCGTATCTCCCTCCCCCCCCACCCTCCTCTAACCAGAAGAAAAAGACTCTGTAAGGTTTTCATTTTTTCTTTTTCTTTTCTTTCATATACTTAAGTGCATTGTTTAGTTTTAGTTAGTTCATATAAAGTTAAGGTTTACAATGGCAGTGGACCTCAGACCCATGTCATGTGCCTCTTACTTGATGTGGGAGGTCAGGAACATTGCTGACATTCCTGAATCTTACACTTGCAAGAGGTATGTCCAGCTGCAGCTCTTGTTTGACTCTTGCTCTGGAGCTGTGGATGGACTCACTGTGGAGCATCTGCAATATTGAGCAGGTCGTGCATAGCACATTTAGTGAATTGGTCACACCGCAGGTTAGAATTGCTGAGGGAGACAGTGAATGAATGACCGAAAGGCAGAAAAAGAGTAGGATGGCAGTGCAGGTGTCCTTTGTGGTCATCTCCCTCCAAAACAGGTATACCATTTTGGATACTGTTGGGGGAGTAAGCTTACCAGGGGAGGGCAGCAGTTGTCAAGATCATGGCACCGTGGTGGGCACTGCTGTTCAGAAGGGCAGGAAAAAGACTTGTCGGACCATAGCCTTTGAGGATTCTATTGTGAGGGGAGTAGATAGGTGATTCTGCAATCTAAAATGGGACTCCCGGATGATATGTTGCCTCCCAGGTGCTCAGGTCAGGAATATCTCCGATCAGCTGCAGAGCATTCTAAAAGGGGAGGGTGAATAGCCAGTTGTCTTGGTGCATACAGGCACCAATGATACAAGTTAAAAATGAGATGAGATCATGAAGGCAAAATTCAGGGAGCTAGGAGCTAGGTTAAAAGGGAGGACTTCAAAGGTAGTGATCTCGGGATTACTGTCAGTGCCATGTGCTAGCTAGGATAGAAAAGACAAAATAGGCAGGATGAAGACATGGCTTGAGGGATGGTGCAGAGGGAGGGGTTCAGATTTGGTGGATATTGGAGTCGGTTCTGGGGAAGGTGGGACTATCACAAATTGGATGGTCTACATCGGAAGCAGACTGGAACTAATGTCCTTGGGGGAGTTTTTGTTACTGCTGTTGGGGAGGTTTCAAACTAATTTGGTCGGGGGCCTGGAACCCAGAAGAGAAGACAAGTGGACAGCGAGGTGGAAACTGGAGACTGTAAGACTCATGAAGATAGCATTAATAAGGGGAAAAGTAGACAGAGAACAGATGAACGTAAAAGAACTGGTGGCCTGAAGTGCATATACTTTAATGCAAGGAGTATAGTGGGTAAGGCAGATGAACTTAGGAGATGGAAATGTGTTGCTGGAAAAGCGCAGCAGGTCAGGCAGCATCTAGGGAAGAGGAGAATCGACGTTTCGGGCATTAGCCCTTCTTCAGGAATGGGCTATTCCTGAAGAAGGGCTAATGCCCGAAACGTCGATTCTCCTGTTCCCTAGATGCTGCCTGACCTGCTGCGCTTTTCCAGCAACACATTTCCATCTCTGATCTCCAGCATCTGCAGACCTCACTTTCTTCTCAAAGATGAACTTAGGACTTGGGTTAGTACCTCAGGATTATTGCACTCACAGAGACTTGGTTGAAGGAAGGGAATGATTGGCAACTAAATGTTCCAGAGTATCGACACTTCAGACAGGACAAGGAGGGAAGTTAAAGGGGGGTTATGGTGTTGCATTGCTGGTCAGGAATGATATCACAGCAGTGCTAAAAGAGGACACTATGGAGGACTTGAGTAGTGAGGCATTACGGGTGGAGCTGAGGAATAAGAAGGGTGCAGTTACATTGTTGGGGCCGTATTACAGGTCTCCCAACAGTGAGCGTGAGGTAGAAGAACAAATAAGTAAACAGATTATGGAAAGATGTAGAATCGACATGGTAGTGTTAGAACATAGAACATAGAACAGTACAGCACAGAACAGGCCCTTCAGCCCACGATGTTGTGCTGACCACTGATCCTCATGTATGCACCCTCAAATTTCTGTGACCATATGTATGTCGAGGAGTCTCTTAAATGTCCCCAATGACCCTGCCTCCACAACTGCTGCTGGCAATGCATTCCATGCTCTCACAACTCTCTGTGTAAAGAACCCGCCTCTGACATCCCCTCTATACTTTCCTCCAACCAGCTTAAAACTATGACCCCTCGTGTTAGTCATTTCTGCCCTGTGAAATAATCTCTGGCTATCGACTCTATCTATGCCTCTCATTATCTTGTATACCTCAGTTAGGTCCCCTCTTCTCCTCCTTTTCTCCAATGAAAAAAGTCCGAGCTCAGTCAACCTCTCCTCATAAGATAAGCCCTCCAGTCCAGGCAGCATCCTGGTAAACCTCCTCTGAACCCGCTACAAAGCATCCACATCTTTCTTATAATAGGGCGACCAGAACTGGACGCAGTATTCCAAGTGCGGTCTAACCAAAGTTTTATAGAGCTGCAACAAGATCTCATGACTCTTAAACTCAATACCCCTGTTAATGAAAGCCAAAACACCATATGCTTTCTTAACAACCCTGTACACTTGGGTGGCCATTTTAAGGGATCTATGTACCTGCACCCCAAGATCCCTCTGTTCCCCCACACTACCAAGAATCTTATCCTTAATCCTGTACTCAGCTTTCAAATTCGACCTTCCAAAATGCATCACCTCGCATTTATCCAGGTTGAACTCCATAGTGTTGATGGGAGATTTTAATTTTCCCAACATTGCCTGGGATACCTTTAGTGTCAGAGGTCTGGATGGGGCAGAATTTATAAGAAGCGTCCAGGAGAGTTTTCGAGAGCAGTATGTCAATAGTCCAACGAGGGAAATCCTGAAAGTTGCTGCACAAATGGATAGAGTGGTCAAGAAGGCATATGGTATGCTTGCCTTCATTGGATGGGGTATTGACTATAACAGCTGGCAGGTCATGTTAAAATTGTACACGATGTTGGTTCGATCACATTTAGAATACTGTGTGCAGTTCTGGTCGCCACACTACCAAAAGGACACTTTGGAGAGGGTGCAGAGAATGTTTACGAGGATGTTGCTTGGTATGAAAGGTGCTAGCTATGAAGAGAGGTTGAGTAGTTTAGATTTGTTTTCATTAGGATAAAGAAGATTGAGAGGGAACCTGATTGAGGTCTACAAAATCATGAAGGTTATAGACAGAGTAGATTGATATAAGCTTTTTCCCTGGGTGAAGGATTCAATAACGAGAGGTCATGCTTTCAAGGTGAGAGGTGAAAAGTTTAAGGGGGATACACGCGGCAAGTACTTTGCAGAGAGGGTGGTAGGTGCCTGGAACGCATTGCCAGCAGAGGTAGTAGAGGCAGGCTCGGTAGATTCATTTAAGTGTGTCTGGACAGATGCATGAGTAGATGGGGAGCAGAGAGATACAGATGCTAAGGAATTGGGTGATAGATTTAGGCAGTAGATTTGGATCAGCTCAGGCTTGGAGGGCTGAAGGGCCTTTTCCTACGCTGTAAATTGTATTTGTCCTTTGTTCTTTGTTAACATCTGTTCCTAAATTAGGCGCTCCAGTTCCTGCCTAATAGCATTGTAATTCCCACTCCCACAATTGAATACTTTCCCATGCCGTCTGTTCCTGTCCCTCTCCATGACTATAGTAAAAAGTCAGGGAGTTGTGATCACTATCACATAAATACACTCCACCTAGTTTGTTTGTTGCCAAGGACCAAATCTAATGTGGCCTCCCATCTGGTAGGCCTATCTACATATTGAATCAGGAACCCTTCCTGGACTCACCTGACAAAAATTACTCTATCCAAACTATTTGAATTAAGAAGATTCCAATTAATATTAGGGAAGTTAAAGTCAATCATGACAGCAACCCTTCTGCATCTTTCAAAACTCTGCGTTCCAATCTGCTCCTCTGTTTCTCTTTTGCTTTTGGGGATCTGCAGACAACTCCCAATAAACTGACTGCTCCTTTCCTCTTTCTGACTTCCACCCAACCTGACTCTGTAGACAAACCATCCTCAAACATCTACCTTTCTGCAGTTGTGATGCTATCCCTGATAAGCAATGCCACTCCTCCACCTCTTTTACTGGACCACTCCTCCGCCCAGTCCTTTGAAACATCAATATCTAAAACAACCATTCCTGACCCTGTAATTTCAAAATCTCCGTAATGGCCACAATATCATTGTTCAAAGTACTGATCCATGCTCTACGTTTATCACCCGTATTCCTGATACTTCTTGCATTAAAATAGATACACCTCAACCCATCAAGTCAGCCATATCAAGTCCGTAATCCTCTTCACAGGCTCAAAGCACATTGTATCTGGCTGTTCACTACCTACTCCATCATCTGATCCGTAGCTCCGGTTCCCACCTTCCTGCCAGTTTAAACCCTCCCTAAGAGCTCTAGCAAACTTTCTGCTCAGAATATTAGTGCCCCTCCAGTTCAGGTTCATCATGTCCTTCCTTTGCACGTACTACTTTCACCAGAATGTTTTCTAATGACCACCGTATCTGAAGCCCTCCCTTTTACACCAGCCCTGTAGCCCTTCATCTGCACCCTTAAGTGGCACTAGCAGCAATCCTGAGATTACTACTCTGCTCGTCCTGCCTTCCAGCTTCCGACGTAACTCCCTATATTCTATTTTCAGATCCTCATCCATTTTTCTAGCTATGTCATTGGTTCCATATACGTACCAAAACTTCTGGCAGCTATCCCTCCCCATTTAAGAATCCTGTCGACTGTAGAATCTGAAGCATTCGGATACCATCCGAGAGTCTTGTTTGCACCCACAGAATCTCTTGTCTATTCCTCTCATGATTGAATCTCCTTTCACTATCACTTTCCTATGCTATCCCCTTCCCTTCTGACCCAGAGAGCCAGGCTCAGTGCCTGGACTTGACTTTGAGATTCCACCATTCACACAGAAAGGAGCACTTTCTACTCTTGAGGGTCTGATTGACAGAGCTGTAGCTGGACTAGAGCAGTACCAGCCCACACGGAAGGCAATGGATCCCAGCGTCACCTTGAAGATTGACGAATTTATTGAAAAACTAAAGAAGTTGAAAGATGTTGACATGCCATTTACACTGATTATTGATGATCCATCTGGAAACAGTTTCATCGAGAATCCCCACGCCCCGCAGAAAGATGAGGCGTTAACAATTACTCATTACACTTGGCCGCTGTTGACTTTCCCCTGAAAGATTCCCCTCCGCCCTCCACAACAGTATCCAAAACGGTTTACTTATTCATGAGGGGAAAGGACACGGGGGTTCCTGCACTATCTTTTTTTATTTCAAAAATATACTTTATTCACAAAAATATTTTGATGATCTGTACAATTGGTCATGCCATACATACGTAAACATTCCATTTCTTTGCATACAGAGATCGAGTAACCATTCACATATACAGGTCTGTACATTTACTATCCATATGTTTAGCTGAGGCGTCAGCAGAGCCCACTTACTGCATGGGCCCCTGTTCTTTGGCAGGCAGACGTTACATGGTCTTTCCCCACCGTGCCTTGGCAGCAGCTGCCCTAGGCTTCAGTGCGTCCCTCAACATGTAGTCCTGGACCTTGGAATGTGCCAGTCCACAACACTCAGTCGGGGTCAACTCCTTCAGCTGGAAGATCAACAGGTTTCGGACAGACCAAAGAGCATCTTTCACCGAGTTGATGATCCTCCAGGCACAGTTGGTGTTCGTCTCAGTGTGCATCCCGGGGAACAGGCCGTAGAGCACGGAGGCCTGCGTCATGGAGCTGCTCAGGACGAATCTCGACAAACACCACCGCATTCCTCTCCAGACTTCCTTTGCGTAAGCGCATTCCAGAAGGTGGTGTGCGACAGTCTCATCCCCCACCCCCCCAGCCGCTTCGAGGCAGCATGCGGTGTGGGAGAGAGTCTGGGCATGCATACAGGATCTTACAGTCAGAGCTCTTCTCACCACCAGCCAAGCCATGTCTTGGTGCTTGTTGGAAAGTTATGGCAATGCGGCATTCTGCCAAATGACTTTGACAGTCTGCCCAGGGAACCACTCAACAGGACCCGCCCTCTCCTTTTCCCGAAGGGTCTCAAGGACACTGCGTGCTGACTACTTCCTGATGAACTTGTGGTCAATGGTGTTTTTCTTCATAAACTTCTCCACGAAGGACAGGTGATATGGAACGGTCCAACTACTCGGAACGTTCCGCGGCAGCGAGGCCAGGCCCATCCTTCGCATCACTGGGTCAGGTGGAACCTCAGTACGTAGTGAAACTTTGTGTTTGCGTACAGGGGATCCACACACAGCTTGATGCAGCCACACACAAAGGTGGCCATCAGGGTGAGGGTGGCGTTGGTGTGTTTTTCCCCCATTGCCCAGAGCTTTGTACATCGAGTCCCTTCGGACCCTAGCCATCTTTGATCTCCATAAAAAGTGGAAGATGGCCCGGGTGACTGCAATGGCACAGGTTCTGGGAATAGGCCAGACCTGTGCCACATATAACAACACTGACAGTGCCTCACACCTGATGACCAGGTTTTTACCTGCAATAGAGAGTGACCGTTGCTTCCATCTGCCCAGTTTTTGGCTCACTTTCTTGATACGCTCCCCCCAAGACTTGGCGCACACCTCTGAACCAAATACCTTCATGTGGTCAGTCCTGACGGTGAAGGGGTTCGAGAATTGGTCAGCCCAGTTCCTGAAGAGCATGGCCTCGCTCTTGCCTCAGTTGACCTTATCCCCTGAGGAGAAAATGAGGTCTGCAGATGCTGGAGATCAGAGATGGAAATGTGTTGCTGGAGAAGCGCAGCAGGTCAGGCAGCATCTAGGGAACAGGAGAATCGACGTTTCGGGCATTAGCCCTTCTTCAGGAGAAGGGCTAATGCCCGAAACGTCGATTCTCCTGTTCCCTAGATGCTGCCTGACCTGCTGCGCTTCTCCAGCAACACTTATCCCCTGAGGCCCGTTCGAACTGGTCACATATGCACAAGAGTATATGCACGGACAGCGGATCCGAGCAGAAAACGGCGATGTCATCCATGTACAGGGAGGCCTTAACCTGTAGGCCCCCGCTGCCAGGAACAGTCACCCCTCTCAGGCTTGCATCCTTCCTGATGGACTCGGTAAATGGCTCTATGCAGCCCACAAACAAGGCAGGAGAGAGAGGGCAGCCCTGCCTGACTCCAGATCTGACTGGGAAGCTATCTGATTCCCACCTATTGATTGAGACTGATCTGACAATGTTGGTGTAGAGCAATCTGATCCTATTGCAGATTCCCTCCCCAGAGCCCATTTTGGAGAGAACGTCTCTCATATTCGTATGTGATATCCTATCAAAGTCTTTCTCCTGGTCCAGGCTGATGAGGCAAGTGTCCAACCCCCTGTCCTGCACTTAGGCGATCGTATCCCTGAGGAGTGCGAGACTCTCAGCGATCTTCCTGCCCAGTACAGCACAGGTTTGGTCAGATGACGATGACCTTTGCCAAGGTTTTGTAATCTGCATTTAATAGTGAGATTGATCTCCAATTTCTGATATCCTCACTCTCCCCCTTCCGCTTGTAGATGAGGGGGATGATGCCTTTCCTCATGGTACCTGCCCGAAGCGTACTGACATACATCTCCAGCAGGTCCTGGCCAATCAAGTCCCACAGAGCGGAATAGAGCTCGACTGGTAAGCCATCGCTTCCGGGAGTTTTATTCTTTTCGAAGGACTCGAGGGCCTTGGTCAGCTCATCCAGAGATAGCGGCTGGTCCAGCCTCTCCCGTGTTCTGTCGTCTAAGACCTCCGTGATAGAGATTAGATTAGATTTTTAGATTAGATTACCTACAGTGTGGAAACAGGCCCTTCGGCCCAACAAGTCCACACTGACCCTCCGAAGCGCAACTCACCCATACCCCTACACTTACCCCTTCACCTAACACTACGGGCAATTTAGCATGGCCAATTCACCTGACCTGCACATCTTTGGACTGTGGGAGGAAACCGGAGCACCCGGAGGAAACCCACGCAGACACGGGGAGAACGTGCAAACTCCACACAGTCAGTCACCTGAGGCAGGATTTGAACCCAGGTCTCTGGTGCTGTGAGGTAGCAGTGCTAACCACTGTGCCACCGTGCCGCCCAGAGGACAGGAACGAATAGGAGGCTGTGCTGTCGGTTGGCTTCTAGTCGTACAGACTGGCACAGAAGGATTTGCTGATCCACATGACGTCAGCCTGAGATGACGTTACCGAGCCATCTTCTTCCTTCAGGCTGCAGAGCACGAAGCTCTCTTCGTGCACCTTCTGGAAGAAGAAACATGAGCATGTCGCGTCCTGCTCCACAGAGCGGACCCTGGACCGAAAGATTATCTTGGAGGCCTCCGAGGCAAAGAGCGAGGCTTGCTGGCCCTTCACCTCCTGGAGGTCCTCCGTGACATCAACCCCCATCGTCTGCAGCAGGAGCAGGTTCTGTATGCTTTCCTGGAGTTGGAAAAGTTTTTCCCGCCTCTCTCTCACCTCCACAACACCTTTGAGGATGAAGAACCTCTTGATGTTCCCTTTTACTGTTTCCCACCAGTCTGCTGGGGATTCAAAGAGGGGCTTCACTGTTCTCCAACGGTAGTCCCTCTTGAGCTCCTCAATGTTTCCCAGGGTCAACAGTTTAGTGCTCAGCTTCCACATTCCCTTACCAGCCCGCTGCTCATCCTGTAGGTGACAGTTGGCCAACAGGAGGCAGTGGTCAGAAAAGAATACCAGCTTGACGTCGGTGGATCTGATCAAGAACGTTCGGGACACAAACAGGTAATCTATCCTTGAGCGGATAGACCCCTCTGCCCATGACCAGGTGTATCTACATGGTGTCCAGTTTACAGTCCCCCCTGCCGGATTATCAATCTGCATCAATGATACAGTTGAAGTCTCCGGCCAGAATGATTGGCCTGGACATAGCCAGCAACAGTGGAAGCTGCTGCAGGACAGCCAACTGTTCATTCTTACCCATTGGGGCGTACGCATTAATCAGTCTCAGAGAAGCGTTTCTATACATGACATCAGCGAAGAGGAGGCACCCACACACCACCTCCTTAACCTCGGAGATGGTGAAGTTGCCTTCTCGCAACAGGAAACCCAAGTCGGAGGTGCAGCTATCGTTGCCCCCACCCCCATCCCCGACCAAACTGACAGCCCATGGGCCCACGAGCTCGACCATCTCCTGTAGCGGCAGAGGTGCAGTATCCCACACTCCTGCAGAAATAGACACATCACATAGTAGATTTAATGCTACGCACATTAATACTGGCAATTTTTATCCCCATTTTAACAGTTTGTGAGGTTACCAGTATCCATTTGCTGCTGGTCTTGCTCTCTGGGGTAGCTATCTGCATTCCTGCGGTGAACGCAAACTGCTGGACACTCGCAGGGCTGAGGTAACTGTCTGGCTCCATGCTGCAGGTATTTCCCTGCCCTGGTGTCTTCAAGTCGGGACCAGGGTTCGCACAGTTCCGTTCTCGGTCTGACAATGGGGCTGTCAGAGGATCGCTGCTCCCAGTTACCTGGAGCTGTGGGTACCTCCTGGTTCTCACTGGGTGGGGGGTGGTCTTTACCAGTTTGTCATTTCCTGTTTGGGCGGTGCTTCCCTCCTTTTTCCCTGCGGCACTCTGTCTCTTCCTCTGGTGACGACCCTCCTTATGCCCGTCCTTATCATCTGAAGAGCTGCCTGTATCCTCCTCATGCAGGTGTTGTTTCCTCCTTTGCTGGGTGGCTTTGGGGGCCTGGCCAGGTTTCCTCTTCCCGTTTATTACAGGAATCCAGTCCTCTGCCTCCTTGGTTTGCTCCATCTGTCCTGTGGGAGCTTGGATTGGCTGCCGTCTGTTCCAATCCATCATTCTGGGTGTCCCCAAACAGTATTCCCCTGCTGGTTTGTGGTACCTTGCTGGCCTTTTGCGGTCCATAGTTCACATTGCCAACTCCGGTCATCTGTGCGTAGGTGGTGGCCCCTCATCTTGGGCAGGCCTTGTACACATGGCCCACCTCTCCACACAGATTGCAGTTCTTGGCCTCTTTGCATTCCTTGGTCGGATGCCCCTCCTTCTTGCAGTTTTGACAAATGGTGACCTTACATCTGCTGCCATGTGGCCTGACCTCCTGCAGGTTCAGCACACTTTCGGCTGCCCTGCATACGTCAGGTACCCTCTGCTCCCACCGATTGCAAAGCTGGACGGTGGGTGGAGGATGGCCCCACTGGCATCAACCCTCAAAGTTATCCTGACCTGCCGTTTGCTGGTCCAGATCCTGAAAGGGTCGACCACATTGGTGCTTTCTCCTCCAACCTGGACTTACCTTCTCAGGAAGGTCAGGACGTCACCTGCTGGGATATGGGGGTTGTACATATGAATCGTAACCACCCGACTCCTCTGTGCAGAAAGCACACACAACTGGACCACCGACAAGGTGGAGAATAGGGGCTCCCCTTCCTTCTCCTTGAAGACCTTCAGGAGCTGCTCACACTGCTTCACACTCCTGAAGGTCACATCAAAATAGCCTGCCCCAGGTAAATCCTGCAGGCAGTACACGTCTGCTGCATCAAACCCGCAGCACTCCAGCAGAACCTACACTATTTGCTTCAACCTTTTCCCTCTCCTTACAGTCACACAGCTGCCTTTATCCTGTTCTATTGGCATACCATTCTCCTTCACTCACTTCTCGGTAAAATGTTAACAGCCAACTTTGAGTTAATGCAAACACCCAGGCACAACAAATGGCTGGGGAAGAGATTTCCTCCTCATTCATGTTCTGACCAATTGTGGAGGGTCATTGCTTCCTTTTCCAGACTCACTACACCGCTGGTTACAACAAATTTTAATTATAACCATTTTAGTGAACTGACCAATGATATAGGTCTCAGAATGGGTCATTTTCTATAAAAATGTGAGACATAAAGACACACACACATAAAAAAAATGAAAGCTTTCATAGGTGAACTCATAACAAGTGGAAAAATGATAGTGTCCCAAATGTCTCTGAAGTTATTCTGCTCAATAAGCTGCTGCTAATGAAATTTCTTCCCATTTGAACGTTGGAATTGAACGAATTCTCTTTGTTTCCACTGACTCCTCACCAAGAATCCTCCACGAGTGGTAAAGACAAATCAGGGATTTTCTGCTCTCACACTTTATTATCAGGAGTAACATGGTAAGAAAGAGAGAGAGAGAGAGCAATAGCCTGCTGCTTCTCAGTCACTGTGTTGAAACACATAATAATGTCAACCAAACACCAAACTGGACCATGTGAAATCTCCTGGAACATTCTCTGGAATACATGATTATGGACTAGAGATGCGGGTGCAACATTGTTCTTGTCTTACACAGTGCCTCACAATGCATTGGCAAAAAAGGCCCAGCTTTATAACTTGATGATATGTTCATATGGGTCTGAGTATTTTTTTTTTGATTACTTACAGTGTGGAAACAGGCCCTTCGGCCCAACAAGTCCACACCGACCTGCCGAAGGCACAACCCACCCAGACCCATTCCCCTAAATTTACCCCTTCACCTAACACTACGGGCAATTTAGCATGGCCAATTCACCTCACATGCACATCGTTTGGATTGTGGGGGGAAACCAGAGCACCCGCAGGAAACCCACGTAGACACGGGGAGAACGTGCAAACTCCACACAGTCGCCTGAGGCGGGATTTGAACCCAGGACTCTGGCGCATGTTTTAGAAGATTTTTCCCAGATGTTTCCCTTTACTCATTCCTGGAATGAAGGCCTTTCGTTATGAAGGATTCTCGGTTTAGGTCTTAGCTGAGAAATCTTATTGAACTACACGTGATTTTGGGAAACGTGTATCAACTGGGTGCATATTTTTTCTTGTTAAGGAGACTAAACCTTGTAAACAAATTTTAAAAATAAAATGTAGAGATTTTGCACAGATATTCTGAAGATAGCAACCATTCAGAGTACTCCTGGCTGATCCGCATGTGTCTGACCATCCCTTTCCTGTTTGTTCAAATAAACATTGATTCTCCTCTCCAGTAATGATCAGTCGAGCTCAGCCTTGAATATCTTCAGTAACCAAGTCATCACTGCTCCCTGAGGATGCGGACATCCTTATTTCAAAGTGGGACCCATTATTTTAATGTAACATAATTGCCACCCCTTTTGAAATATAAAGACACAATAATTAGGAATAGACAAGAACCATTCATCCCTTCAAATCTGTCCTACATTACAACTGACTCTTTCTAATCAAATATGTATCAAAATAGGCTTCCACTGCTCTCTCAGAAAGAGAATACAAGATAGCCTAACACCATATGATTTTTTTTAAAAAAGTTGCAGAATTACACCTTCAATCAATCGAGTCTGATATTATGTACAATAATGTCTTTTGTATTTCTCAACATCATTTTCCTGTTTTCTTCTTGTAACCATTGATCCCGTCATTAATCAACAACTAATCTATTTCTATCATAAAGACTTGTGCCTTGTGTATCTGTCTGTGTGCGTGTATATGTTTGTCCCAAGTGTTTGTTGATCTGTGCATTAGTGTGTCTACATCTATCTATCTGTGCATCGCCCTCTGTGCTTCTGCCTGTGCTGGTGTCTATTTGTGTGTGACCTGTGTATGTCTCAGTGTCTCTCTACGTGTGTGTGTGTCTAACTCTGTGTATCTATTACGTGTTTGTTCATTGTGGTGTTTATCTATGTTTCTGTGCATTTCCCTCCATGCACCTCTGTACAATGAAGTATCTGTTGTTTAGGAAATGGGAGAACTGATATTAGTACTGACAGTGGGTTTAAAGTGAAAATTGCCCTTCGTTGAACATTGCTCCCGACTCGGATGTTGGAATACAGATGTTTCAGAGTCTATACATCCTGGTCCTCTTTGGCTCATGTCAGAGTCTTCTCCACATGGCGTAGGAAAATGAGTGAGGGAACGGACATAAGGCACTCCACCACCTGACTTGGTCCATTCTGTGCTAATACAAGCTGTTTCTCCTTGAACGAGAGAAAGGGAGGCAGTGAGTAAGGGTGGCCCTGCCATCACTGCTGATGCAGTTGGTGGGAATTGGGGAGGTGTCCAAAGTAAGTCAGTCCTCAGTGTTGAATCTATGCCAAGCCATTAGTGCAGGGGTATTGTGCAGGTGACAGAAAAAGTGAAGAAAGGAAGGTGCTGCATTCAATAGTGAGTATTAGAGCATGAGCCTTATTTGGGGGTAGGACCTAGAACAGAAATATAATGAGTGTGAGGGAGCATAGAGAATATGGTGACACCTATCCTTGTAGAGTAGCCAAGATTAATGATGCTTGTCCTGTATTGCTGGACATTTTTTCAGGTCATCTCAGCGTGGAGGTGAGCCTCATCAAATGTCTTGTCCAAATTTGTCACTAATAATGCCACAGACCACTAGTCTCAGATTCCACTGAATCAGTTTAGATGGAGCTTACAAACAGCAAAGAGAAGCAAACATTGGTGTGCTTTATATCTAAACCAAAACTGAAGCACAAATTTTGTGCATCATGTATTCTGAAAATTAGAAATGTAATATCTATGGTGCAGTGTATGATCTCGCATTAACTAAATGTTTGCTAATGAGGTGAAAACTAAATTCCTTAAGTGTATATGAGGTAGGTTGAAGAGTATGTTGTGAACCAAGCTAGAGAGCAGGTTACATCGGATTTGGTATTGTAGAGTAAGAAGAGTTAATTAATAAACTTGAGGAGTAGTGGCAGCAATATATTTAATTCTACACAGCGCCTGCATACAACTTAGGATTTTTGAACATTGCAGTCAAACAGCGAAGCTCGAGAGTCAAGTTGGCTACCGGTGAATTGGGAAAGTACAATATAAGATTTAGTGGTAGACAAGCAATGGTTGTTATTTATGTGCAATTTAGCATGGGCAATTCACCCTAACCTGCAGATCCCTGAACACTATGGGGCAATTTAGCATGGCCAACTCACTGATCCCACACATCCCTGAACAGTATGGGCAATTTAGCATGGGCAATTCACCCTAACCTGCAGATCCCTGAACACTATGGGGCAATTTAGCATGGGCAATTCACCCTAACCTGCATATCCCTGATCACTATGGGGCAATTTAGCATGGCCAACTCACTGATCCCACACATCCCTGAACAGTATGGGCAATTTAGCATGGGCAATTCACCCTAACCTGCATATCCCTGAACACTATGGGGCAATTTAGCATGGGCAATTCACCCTAACTTGCATATCCCTGAACACTATGGGGCAATTTAGCATGGGCAATTCACCCTAACCTGCATATCCCTGAACACTATGGGGCAATTTAGCATGGCCAACTCACTGATCCCACACATCCCTGAACAGTATGGGCAATTTTGCATGGCCATATCACCCTAAACTACCCACCCCTGAATACTATGGGCAATTTAGCAGGTCCAATCCATCCTAACTTACAAATCCCTGACCACTATGGGCAATTTCGCATTGCCAATCCACCCTAACCTGAACATCCCTGAACACAATGGGGCAATTTAGCATGGCCAATTCACTCTACCATACAAATCTTAGAACACTATGGCAATTTAGCTAGGCCACTCCACCCTAATTTACACATCCCTGAACACTATGGTCAATTTAGAACGGCCAATCCACCCTAACCCACACATCCCCAAACAGTATGGGAAATTTAGCATGGCCAATTCACCGTAATCTACACGTCCCTGAACACTATGGGGCAATTTAGCACGGCCAATCCACCCTCACTCACAAATCCCAGAACACTGTGGGCGATTTAGCATGGCCAATTCACCCAAGTCTACACATCCCTAAACACTATGGGCAATTTAGCATCGGCAATTCACCCTATCTTACACATCCCTGAACACTATGGGCAATTCAGCATAGCTAATAAACTGTGACCTACACATCCCTGATCACTATGGGCAATTCTCCCTAACCTGCACATCCCTGAACACTATGGGGCGATTTAGCATGGCCAATTCACCATAACCTACACGTCCCTGAACACTATGGGCAATTTAGACATGGCCAATTCACCCTAACTGACACATCCCTGAATACTATGGGCAATTTGGTATGGCCAATGCAACCTAACCTACACATCCCTGAACATTATGGGGCAACTTAGCACGTCCAATCCACCCTAACCTGAACATCCCTGAATACTATGGGCAATGTAGCATGGCCAATTCAGCCAAATCTAAACGTCCATCAACAGTATGGGCAATTTAGCACAGCCAATTCACCCTAATCTACACATCCCTGCGCACTATGGGTTCATTTAGCATGCCCAATCTACCCAAACCTACTCATCCCTGAACAGTATGGGCAATTTAGCACGGCCAATTCACCCTACCCTACGCATCCCTGAACATTGTGGGCAATTTAGCACAGCCAATTCACCCTAACCTACGCATCCCTGAACACTGTAGATGATTTAGCATCGCCAATTCACCGTAACCTACACATCCCAGAACACTGTGGGGCAATGTAGCATGACCAATTCACCCTAGCCAACACATCCCTGACCACTATGGGCAATTTAGCATCGGCAATTCATCCCAACTTACACATCCTTGAACACAATGGGACAAATTAGAAAGAACAATCCGCCCTAACCTACACATCCCTGAACAGTAAGGGTAATTTAGCATGGCCAATTCACCCTAACCTACAAATCTCTGAGCACTGTGGGCAATTTAGTGTGGCTAATTCACCCTAACCTTCACATCTCTGAACACGATGGGCAATTTAGCATGGCCATATCACCCTAAACTATACATCCCTGAACACTATGGCAATTTAGCATGGCCAATCCACCCGAACTTACAAATCCCTGAATACTATGGGCAATTTATCATAGCCAATTCATGCTAATCTGCTCATCCCTCAACACTATGGGCAATTCAGCACAGTCAATTCATCCTAACCTACACATCCCCGAACACCCTGGGGCAATTTAGCAAGGAGAACTCACCCTACCCTACACATCCGTGCACACCGTTGGGCAATTTATCATGGCCAATCCACACTAACTTACACAACATAGAACACTACTGAGCAATGTAGCACGGCGACTTCACCCTATCTTAGACATCCGTGAATACTATGGGGCAATTTATCATGACCAACTCACCCTAATTTACACATCGCTGAACACTATGGGCAACTTTGCATGACAATATCACACTAACCTGCGCATCCCTGAACACAAGAGCAATTTAGCACGGCCAATTCACGCTAACCTACACAGCCCTGAACACTATGGGGCAATTTAGCACAGCCAATTCACCCTAACATACACATCCCCGAACACTCTGGGGCAATTTAGCAAGGAGAACTCAGCCTACCCTACACATCCGTGCACACTGTGGGGCAATTTTTCATGGTCAATCCACACTAACTTACACAACACAGGACACTATGGGGCAATGTAGCACAGTGACTTCACCCTATCTTACACATCCCTGAACCTGATTCCTGAAGAAGGGCTCATGCCCGAAACGTCGATTCTCCTGCTTCTTGGATGCTGCCTGACCTGCTGCACTTCTCCAGCAATACATTTTCAGCTCTGATCTCCAGAATCTGCAGTCCTCACTTTCTCCTATCTTACACATCCCTGAATACTATGGGGCAATTTAGCATGGCCAATTCACCCTAACTTAGACATCGCTGAACACTATGGGCAACTTTGCATGGCAATATCACACTAACCTGCGCATCCCTGAACATGAGGGCAATTTAGCACGGCCAATACACCCTAACCTACACATCCGTGAACACTATGGGGCAATTTAGCATGGCAAATTCACCCGAACCTACACATCGCTGAGTGCTGTCGACAATTTGGCATCGGCAATTCACCCTAACTGACACATCTCTGAATAGTATGGGCAATTTAGCATGGCCAATTCACCCTAACCTACGCATCCCTGAACACTGTGGGCAATTTGGCATGGCCAATTCAACCTAACCTACACATCCCTGAACATTATGGGGCAACTTAGCACGTCCAATCCATCAAAACCTACACATCTGTGAACACTAGGGACAATTTAACATGGCCAATTTATGATCAACTACACATTCCTGAACAATATGGGCAATTTAGCATGGCCAATCCACCCTAACTTACAAATCCGTGAACTCTATGGGCAATATATCACAGCCAATTCATACTAAACTACACATCACTAAAAACATTGGGGCAATTTAGCACAGCTAATTCATCCTAACCTACACGTCCCAGAACACTATGGGCAATTTTGCATGAGAAATTCACCCGAACGTGCACATCCTTTAACACGATGTGACAATTTAGCATGCCCAATCCACCCAAACCTACTCATCCTTGAACACTATGGGCAATTTAGCACAGCCAATTCAACCAAACCTACACATCCCAGACTACTATGGGGCAATGTAGCACGGCCAATTCACCCTATCTTACACATCCCTGAACATCATGGGCAATTTAGAATGGCCAATTCTCCCTAACATACACATCTCAGAACGCTATGGACAATTTAGTTTGGCCGCTCCACCTTAGCCAACACATCTCTGAACACTATGAGCAATTTAGCATGGCCAATCCACCCTCACTTACAAATCTCAGAAAACTGTGGGCAATTTAGCACGACCAATTCACCTGAGCCTACACATCCCTGAACACAATGGGCAAATCAGCATGGCCAATATACCCTAACCTACACATCCCTGATCACTATGGGCAATTTAGCATGGGCAATCCACTCTATTCCACACATCCCCGAACAATATGGGCAATTCAGCACGGCCAATTTACACGAACTTACACATCATTGAACACTATGGGACAATGTAGCATGACCAATTCAACATAACCTACATACCCCTGCACACTGTGGTCAATTTTACATGGCCAATTCACTCTAACCTGCACATCCCTCAACCTATGGGCAACTTAGCATGGCAACTTCACCCTAACCTACACATCCCAGAATAATATGGGGCAATTTAGCATGGCCATATCACCCTAACTTGCACATCTCTGAACAGTGTGGGCAATTTAGCACGGCCAATTCACACAAACATACACTTCACTGAACACTATGGGGCAATTTAATAGGGTCAAGTCACCTTAATCTACACATCTCTAAACACCATGGGCAATTTAGCACGGCCAATTCACCATAATCTACACATCCCTGAACACAATGGACAATTTAGTATGGAAAATTCACCCTAATCTGTACATCCTTGAACACTATAGGGCAATTTATGATGGCCAATTCAGACTATCCTACACATCACTAACCTACACATATGGGGCAATTTGGCATGGCCAATTCAACCTAACCTGCATGTCCCTGAACAGTATGAACAATTTTACCACGGCCAATTCACTATAACATATCAACCCCTGAATACTATGGGCTAATTCACCCTAACCTTCACAATTTAGCACGGCCAATTGACTGTAACCTATACATCCCTGAGCACTGGGGGCAATTTATCACAGCCAATTCATGCTAAACTACACAACCCTGAGCACAATGGGCAATTTAGAATGGCTAATTCACCCGACCCTGCACACGCCAGAATACTATGGGGCAATTTAGAATGGCCACTTCACCCTAACATGCACATCCCAGAATACTGGAGCAATGTAACATAGCCAATGCACCCAAATCTACACATCCCTGAACACTATGGGTAATTTGGCATGGCCATATCAGCCTAACCTAAACATCCCTGAACACAATCTAGCATTGGCAAATCACCTTATCTTACACATCCCTGACCACTGTGGGCAATTTAGCATGAGCAATTCACCCTTACCTGCACATCCCTGAATACTATGGGGCAATTTAGCATGGCCAATTCACCATAACCTACACATCACTGAACACTATGGTCAATTTGGCATTGCCATATCACCCTAACCTACGCATTCCTGAACACAATGGGCAATTTATCACAGCCAATTTATGCTAAACTATACATCCCTGGACACAATGGGGTGATTTAGCACAGCCAATTCAACTGAATCTACACATCCTTGAACACTATGGGCAATGTAGCATGGCCAATTCACCCGAACCTACGCATCCATGAACACTATGGACAATTTATCTTGGCCAATTCACTCTAATCTACACGTCCCAGAACACTATGGACAATTTACCACAGCCAATTCATGCTACACTACACATCCCTGAACACAAAGAGATAATTTAGCACAACCAATTCACCCTAATCTACACATCCCTGAACACTATGGGCAATTTAGCACGGCCTATTCACCGTAACCTACACATCCCTGAGCACTGTGGACAAGTTTATATGGCCAATTCACCCTAACCTGCACATCCCTGAACAGTATGAGCAATTCAGCACAGCCAGTTCACACTAACGTACACATCACTGAACACTGTGGGCAATTTAGCATGGCCAATTCACCCTAACCTACACATCCCAGAACACTATGGCGCAATTTAGCATGGCCACTTCACCCTAACCTACACGTCCCTGAACACTATGGCAATTTAGCATGGCCAATTCACCGGAAGCTTCACATCTCTGAACACTATGGGGCAATATAGAATTGCCACATCACTGGATCCTGCGCATCCCAGAATACTCTGGCGCAATTTATCATGGCCAATTCACCCTAACCTACACATCCCAGAACACTGTGGGCAATTTATCATGGCCAATTCACCCTAACCTACACATCCCAGAACACTATGGCGCAATTTAGCATGGCCACTTCACCCTAACCTACACTTCCTTGAGCACTGTTTGCAATTTTGCATGGCCAATTCACCCAAACCTTCACATCCCTGAACACTATGGGGCAATATAGAATGGCCACTTCACTGGATCCTGCGCATCCCAGAATACTATGGCGCAATTTAGCATGGCCACTTCACCCTAACATGCACATCCCTGAATACTGGGGCAATTTAGCATAGACAATTCACCCACACCGACACTTCCCTGAACACTATGAGCAATTTAGCATTGACAAATCACCCTATTTTACACATCGCTGACCACTGTGGGCAATTTAGCATGGGCAATTCACTCTTACCTGCACATCCCTGAACACTATAGGGCAATTTAGCATGGCCAATTCACCCTCACCTACACATCACTGAACACTATGGTCAATTTGGCATTGCCATATCACCCTAACCTACCAATCCCTGAACACTATGGGTAATTTGGCATGTCCATATCACCCTAACCTACACATCCCTGAACACAATGGGCAATTTAGCATGGCCAATCCACCCTAACTTACGAATCCCTGAACACTATGGCAATTTATCACAGCCAATTCATGCTAAACTACACATCCCTGAACACAATGGAATAATTTAGCACAGGCAATTCACCCTAATCTACACATCACTGAACACTATGGGCAATGTAGCATTGGCCAATTCACCCAAACCTATGCATTCATGAACACTATGGACAATTTATCTTGGTCAATTCACTCTGATTTACATACCTGAACACTATGGACAATTTATCTTGGCCAATTCACTCTAATCTACACATCCCTGAACACTATGGGCAATTTAGCACAGCCAATTCACCCTAATCTACACATCCCTGAATACTATGGGCAATTTGGCACAGCCAATTCATGCTAAACTATGGGCAATGTAGCATGGCCAATTAACACTAACCTACACATCCCTGAACAATTTGGGCCGGTTTTAGCTTGCCCAATCCACCCTTATCTACACATTCCTGAACAGTATGGGCAATCCGCACGGCCAATTCTCACTAACTTACACATCACTGAACACAATGGGGCAATTTAGCATGGTCAATCCACCGAACTTACACGTCCCTGAACACGATGGGAAATTTTACATGGGCAATTCACCCTAACCTACACGTCCCTGAACACTATGGGCAATTTAGCATAGCCAATTCACCTTAATCTACACATCCCTGAACACTGTGGGCAATTTAGCATGGCCAATTCACCCTAGCATACACATCTCAGAACAGTGTGGGATTTTTAGCTTGGCCGCTCCATCCTAACCAACACATCCCTGAACACTATGAGCAAGTTAGCATGGCGAATCCACCCTCACTTACAAATCCCAAGAACACTGTGGGCAATTTATCACGGCCAACTCACCCTGGCTTACACATCCCTGAACACTGTGGGCAAATCAGCATGGCAAATGCACCCTAACCTACACATCCCTGATCACTATGGGCAATTTAGCATGGGCAATTCCACCTAACCTACACATCACTGAACATAATGAGCAATTTAGCATGGCCAATCCACCCTATCCCACACATCCCCAAACAATATGGGCAATTCAGCACGGCCAATTTACACTAACTTACACATCATTGAACACTATGGGGCAATTTAGCATGGCCAATCCACCCTAACCTACAAATCTCTAATAGTATACAATTTAGCATGGCTAATTCAACCTAACCTACACACCCTTGAACACTGTGGTCAATTTTACATGGCCAATTCATCCAAACCTGCACATCTCTGAATTTATGGCAATTTAGCATGGCAACTTCACCCTAACCTACACATCCCAGAATAATATGGGGCAATTTAACATGGCCATATCACCTTAACTTACACATCCCTGAACAGTGTGGGTAATTAGCATTGCCAATTCACACTAACCTACACATCCCTGAACACTATGGGGCAATTTAGAAGGGCCAAGTCACCCTAATCTACACATCACTGAACACTATGGGCAATTTAGCACGGCCAATTCACCCTAATCTATACGTCCCTGAACACTGTGGACAACTTAGCATGGAAAATTCACCCTAACCTGCACATCCTTGAACACTGTAGGGCAATTTATGATGGCCAATTCTCCCTATCTTACACATCACTGAGCACTGTGGGCGATTTAGCATGGCCAATCCACCCTAACTTACATATCCCTGAACAGTATGTGCAATTTAGCATGGCCAATTCACCCTAACCTACACATCCCTGAACACTGTGGGCAAATTAGTACGGCTAATTGACTATAACCTATACATCCCTGAGCACTGGGGGCAATTTATCACAGCCAATTCACACTAACCTGCACATCCCTGAACAGAATGGGGCAATTTAGTAGGGCCAATTCACACTAAATTACACATCACTGAACACAATGTGGTAAGTTAGGAAGGCCAACCACCCTATCCTACATATCCCTGAACACTATCGGCAGTTTTGCATGGGCAATTCACCCGAACACGATGGGGCAATTTAGCATGCCCAATTCACCCTAACCTACACATCCCTGACCACGATGGGGCAATTTAGCAAGGAGAATTCACCCTACCCTACACATCACTGCAAACTGCGCGGCAATTTATCAGAGCCAATCCATACTAACTTACACAACCATGAAGACAACTCAATTCATCCTAACCTATTCATCCCTGAACACTACGAGCCATTTAGCATGGTCAATCCACCCAAATTTACAAATTCTGAACAGTATGGTCAATTTAGCACAGCCAATTCTCCCTAATCTATACATCCCTGAACACAATGGGCAATGTAGCACGTCCAATTCACCCGAACGTACGCATCCATGAACACTACGGACAATTTATCTTGGCCAATTCACTCTAATCTTCACATCCCTGAACACTATGGGCAATTTAGCATGGCAAATTCACACTGACCTACCCATCCCTGAACACTATGAGCAATTTGACATTGCCATATCACCCTAACCTACCTATCCTGAACACTATGGGCAATGTGGCATGGCCATATCATCCCAACCTACACATCCCTCAATACAATGGGGCAATTTAGCGCAGTCAATTCACCCTAATCTACACATCCCTGAACACAATGGGCAATTTAGCACGGCCAATTCACCCTAACCTACACATCCCTGAACGGTCTGGGCAGATTGGCACGGCCAAGTCACCCTAACCTACACATCACAGAACTCTATGGGAAATGCAGCATGGCCAATTCACCCCGACCTATGCAGCCCTGAACAATAGGGGCCGGTTTAGCTTGCCCAATACACCCTAACCGAAATATCCCTGAACACTGGGGGCAATTTATCCCAGCCAATTCACACTATCCCACACATCCCTGAACACTGTGGGCAATTCAGCAGGGGCAATTCACCCAAACCGTCACATCCCTGAACACTATGGGCAATGTAGCATGGCCAATTGACCATAAACTATACATCCCTTAGCACTGGGGGCAATTTATCACAGCCAATTCATGCTAAACTACACATCCCTGAGCACAATGGGCAATTTAGCACAGCCAATTCACCTGAATCTACACATCCCTGAACACTATGGACAAATTGGCATGGCCAATTCATCCTAAGCCACACATCCCTGAACACTATGGGCAATTTTGCATGGCCAATTCATGCTAACCTCCGCATCCCTGTGCACTATGGTCTATTTATCATGGCCAATTCACCCTAATCTCCACATCCCTGAACACTGTGGGCAATTTAGCATGGCCAATTCACCCTAACCTGCACGTCCCTGAACGGTATGGGCAATCCGCACAGCCAATACACTAAATTACACATCACTGAACACAATGGGGTAATTTGGCGAGGCCAACCACCCTAACCTGGATGTCCCTGAACACAATGGGCAGTTTTGCATGGGCAATTCACCCGAACGTGCACATCCCTGAACACGATGGGGCAATTTAGCACGGCCAGTTCACCCTAATCTACACGTCCCCGAGCACTATGAGATCATTTAGCATGCCCAATCCACCCAAACCTGGTAAGATAGGGTGAATTGCCAATGCTAAATTGCCCATAGTGTTCAGGGATGTATAGATTTGGGTAAATTGGCCATGCTAAATTCCCCGTATTGTTCGGGATGTGTAGATTGGCCATGCTAAATGACCCCATCGTGCTGAGGGAGGGTGAATTGACCTTTCCAAATTACCGATAGAGTTCAGGGATGTGTTGCTTATGGTGAATTGGCCATGCTAAATTGCGCCAAAGTGGTGAGGGTTGTTTAGGTTAGGGTGGATTGGCCATACTACATTGCCCACAGTGTTCAGGGATGTGTAGATTAGCGTGAATTGCCTGCTAAATAACCCATACTGTTCAGGTGGGCGGCACGGTGCCACAGTAGTTAGCACTGCTGCCTCACAGCGCCAGAGACCAGGGTTCACTTCCCGCCTCAGGCGACTGACTGTGTGGAGTTTGCACGTTCTCCCCGTGTCTGCGTGGGTTTCCTCCGAGTGCTCCGGTTTCCTCCCATAGTCCAAAGATGTGCAGGTCAGGTGAATTGGCCATGCTAAATTGCCTGCAGTGTTAGGTAAGGGGTAAATGTAGGGGTATGGGTGGGTTGCGCTTCGGCGGGTCGGTGTGGACTTGTTGGGCCGAAGGGCCTGTTTCCACACTGTAATGTAATGTAATCTAATGTAAGGTATAGGGTGAATTGGCCATACTAAATTGCCCATAGTGTCTAGGAATATGTTGGTTAGGTGAATTAGCCGTACCAATTTGCTCATAGTGTTCGGGGATGTGTAGATTAGGGTGAATTGGCCATGCTAAATTGCCCCATTGTGTCCGGTGATATGTGGCTTAGCGTGGATTGACCATGCTAAATTGCCCACAGTGTTCAGGGGTGTGTAGGTTAGGGTGAATTGGTCATGCCAAATTGCCTCATAGTGTTCAGGGATGTGCATGTTAGGGTGAATTGGCAATGTTAAATTGTACAATAGTGTTCAGGGATCAGTAGGTTATGATGAATTGTCCATGCTAAATTGCCTCTACTATTCAGGGATCCGTCAGTTAGAGTGGATTGCGTCGCCAGGGTACATTACATTTCACTCAATAAATGAATAGCGTTTCATTAAATGATTGAATGCATTTGGTTTCATTAAATACCTGAGTTAAGTTTGTTTCATTGACTCAATGAATAACGTTTGATTCATTGAATGTACGATTGAAGTGTGATTCAATGAATGAATGCAGTTTGTTTCATTGAATGAGTGCGTTAAAATGGAGAAATTGATTGAATGAGAGAAGCTCAACTCATTGAATTAACACGTGCAGTTGGTTTCACTGAATCAGTGAGTGCAGTTTGATTCATTGAACGAATGAATGCATTTGGATTCATTAAGTGAACGTGTTAAGTTTGTTTCACTGAATAAATGAATACCGTTTGATTCATTGAATGTACGATTGAAGTTTGTTTCAATTAATGAACGAATGCCGTTTGTTCCAATTAATGAATGCGTTAAGCTCGAAACATTGAATTAATGGGATAAGCTCTACTCATTGAATTAATATGTGGAGTTTGTTTCATCGAGTGCAGTTTGATTCACTGAATGAATGAATGCAGTTTGTTTCAGGAAATGAAATAATGCAGTTTGATTTGTTAAAAGTAAGGGTTACATTTGTTTATTTGAATCAATGTATAACATTTGGTTCATTGAATGAATGTTTGAAGTTTGATTCAATAAATGAATGAATGCAATCAATTTAGCATAAGACAGGAAATGAATGAGAGAAGCTCTACTCATTGAAATAACACGTTTCATTAAATCAGAGAGTGCAATTTGATTCTTTGAATGAATGAGTGCAGTTTGGTTAATTAAATGAATGTGTTAAGTTTGTTTTGTAAATGAATAACGTTTGACTCATTGAATGTACGATTGAAGTTTGTTTCAATGAAGGAATGAATGCAATTTATTTCATTGAATGAATGCATAAAGCTCGAGACAGTGAATTAATGGGATAAACGCTACTCGTTGAATTAACACTTGCTCATTGGATAAATGAGCGCTGTTTGGTTTACTGTATCAATGAATGCAGTTTGCTTCAGCAAATAAATGAGTACAGTTTGATTCATTAAATACCTGAGTTAAGTTTGTTTCATTGACTCAATGAATAACGTTTGATTCATTGAATGTACGATTGAAGTTTGTTTCAATGAAAGAATGAATGCAATTTGTTTCATTGAATGAATGCGTTAAGCTCGAGATGGGATAAGCTGTACTCATTGAATTAACACGTCGAATTTGTTTCATTGAATTATGAGTTAGATTGATTCCACGAACAGTAAATAATTGAGCGCAGTTTGATTCATTGAGCGAATAAATGCAGATCGATTCATTAACTGAATTGTTAAGTTTGTTTCATTGAATTAGCGAATAACGTTTGAATCGTTGAATGTGCGATTGAAGTTTGATTCAATGAATGACTGAGTGCAATTTGATTCATTGAATGAATGAATGCAGTTGAATTCATTGAATGAATGTGTTAAGTTTGTTTCATTGAACCAATGAATAACGCTTGATTCATTGAACGTACGATTGAAGTTTGATTCATTGAATGAATGAAAGCTGGTTGATTCATTGAATGAGTGCGTTAGTATCGAGAAACTGAATGAATGAGAGAGTGCATTTCGCTCAAGACATTGAATTAATGGGATAAGCGCTCCTCTTTGAATTCACACGTGCAGTTTGTTTCATTGAATCAGTGAGTGCAGTTTGATTCATTGAATGAATGAATGCAGTTGGATTCATTAAATGAATGTGTTAAGCTTGTTTCATTGCATCAATGAATAACGTTTGATTCATTGAATGCACGATTGAAGGTTGTTTCAATGAATGAAAGTATTTTGTTTCATTGAATTCATTGCACTTTGATTCATTACATGAAAGTGTTATGTTTGTTTCATTGAATCAATTAATAATGCTTGACGCATTCTATGTACGATTGAAGTCTGATGCAATGAATAAATGAGTGCAGTTCGTTTCATTGAAGAGTGCACTAAGCTCGAGGCATCGAATTAATGGGATAAACTCTACTCATTGAATTTACACGTGAAGTTTGTTTCATTGAATGAGGGCAGATTTATTCATTGATTCATTGAATGAATGCAGTTTGTTACAGTAAATAAACAGTTTGATTCATTCAATGAATCAATGCAGCTGGTTTCATTAAATGAATGTAGTAAGTTTGTTTCATTGAATTAATGAATAACGTTTCATTCATTGAATGTACGATTGAAGTTTGATTCATCAAATGAATGAATGCAGTTTGTTTCATTGAATGATTGCGTTAGTATCGAGAAATTGAATGAATGAGAGAAGCTCTACTCATTGAATTAACACGTGCAGTTGGTTTCATTGAATCGGTGAGTGCAGTTTAATTCATTGAAAGAATGAATGCAGTTCGATTCAGGAAACGAATGTGAAAAGTTTGTGTCACTCAATAAAAGAATAACGTTTGATTCCTTGATATTACGATTGAAGTTTGTTTCAATGAAAGAATGAATGCAGTTTGCTTCATTGAATGAATGCGTTAAGCTCGAGACATTGAAATAATGGGAAAAGCCCTACTCACTGAGTTAACATGTGCAGTTTGTTTCATTGACTGATAAGTGCAGATTGATTCCATGAATCAATGAATGAATGCAGTTTGGTTCGGTAAATAATTGAGTGCAGTTTGATTCATTGAGCGAATAAATGCAGATCAATTCATGACTTAATTGTTAAGTTTGTTTCATTGAATCAATAAATTACGCTTGATTCATTGAATGTACGGTTAAAGTTTGATTCAATCAATGAATGAACGCAGTTTGTTTCATTGAATGAGTGCGTTAAGCTCGGGACATTGAATTAAAGGGATAAGCTCAACTCATTGAATTAACAAGTGAAGTTTGTTTCATTGAACGAATGAGTTAAGTCTGTGTCATTGAATCAATAAATAATGTTTGATTCATAGAGTAAATGATTAAAGTTTGATCCATTGAATGAATGAATGCAGATTGATTCGTTGAATGAATATTTGAAGTTTGAGTCAATGAATGAATGAATGCAGTTTGTTTCATTAAATCAATAAGCTCGGGGCATTGAATCTATGAGATAAGCTCTACTCATTGAATTGACATGTGCAGTTTGATTCATTGAATGATGAGTGCAGTTTGATTCACTGAATCAGTAAATGTATGCAGTTTGTTGCAGTAATTGAATTAGTGCAGTTTGATTGATTGAATGAATAAATACAGTTCGATACATTAAATGAATTGTGAAATTTGTTTCATTTAAGTTTCATTGAATGAATGACTGAATGGAATTTGAGTCATTGAATGAAAGAATGCAGTTAGATTCATTAAATTAATGTGTTATGTTTGTTTGATTGCATCAATGAATAACGCTTCATTCATTGAACGTACGATTGAAGTTTGATTCAGTGATTGAATGAATGAAGATTGTTTCACTGAATGAGTGCTGAGTGCAATTTGATTCATTGAATGAATGAATACAGCTGGATTCATTACATGAAAATGTTATGTGTTTTCATTGAATCAATGAAAAGCGTTTGATTCGTTGTATGTACGATTGAAGTTTCATTCAACGAATAAATGAGTACAGTTCATTTCATTCAGTGCACTGAGCTCGAGGCGATGAATTATTGGGGTAAGCTCTACTCATTGAATAAACACGTGCAGTTTGTTTCACTGAATCAATGAATGAAGGCAGTTTGTTACAGTAAATAAATGAATGCAGTTTGATTCATTCAATGAATAAATGCAGTTGGTTTCATTAAATGAGTGTATTAAGTTTGTTTCATGGAATCAATTACTAACGGTTGATTCATTGAATGAATGAATGCAGTTTGTTTTATTGAATGAGTGCGTTAAGATCGAGAAATTGAATGAATGAGAGAAGCTCTCCTCATTGAATTAACACGTGCAGCTGGTTTCATTGAATCGGTGAGTGTAGTTTAATTCATTGAAATAATGAATGCAGTTCGATTCATGAAATGAATGTGATAAGTTTATGTCACTCAATAAAAGAAAAACGTTTGATTCATTGAATATACGATTGAAGTTTGTTTCAATGAAAGAATGAATGCAGTTTGTTTCATTGAATGAATGCGTTATACTCGAGACATTGAAATGATGGGACAAGCTCTACTCATAGAATTAACATGTGCAGCTTGTTAAATCCTGTCATAAATCCTGTCCCTCAGAATGAATGCAGCTTGACTCTTTGAATTAAGGCCTTAAGCTCGAGACATTGAATTAATGAGATAAACTCACTCATTCAATGAAACAACTACATTTGGTATTTGAATGAGTAGAACACCTCTCATTCATTCAGTGCATCGATCTTAACTCATTCATTCTAAGATTCAAACTGCATTCATCCATTCAATGAACCAATTGTTATTTATTGATTCAGTCAAACAAACTTAATTCATACATTTAATGAATCAAACTGAACTCATTGATTTACTGTAACAAACTGCATTCACTCATTCATTCAGTGAAACAATCTGAATGTGTTCATTCAATGCGTAAACCTCATCTCATTAATTCAATGTCTCAAGCTTTACGAATTCATTCAATGAAACAAACTACGTTCATTCATTCATTGAAACAAACTTCAATCGTACATTCAATGAATTAAACGTTATTCACTGATTCAGTGAAACAAACGTAACGCATTCATTTAATGAACCCAAACATATTCATGCACAAAATGAGTCAAACTGGGCACAGTTATTCAATGAATCAATCTGCACGTGTTCTTTCAACGGGTAGAGCTTCTGTCATTCATTCAAAGAATCAACCAGCGTTCATTCATTCATTGTATTAAATTTCAGTTATTCATTCAATGAATCCATCGTTATTCATTGATTCAATGTATCATACATAACTCATACATTTAATGAATCAAACTGCACTCATTTATTTACTGAAACAAAATGCATTGATTAATTCGTTCAATGAATCAAACTGCACTCAATTTTCCGATGAAACGGACTGCAATTAAATGAATAAATCAACCTTCAATCGTACATTCAAAGGATCAAAAGTTATTCATTGATCAATGAATCAATCATTCAAAGAAGCCTTGGTTCAATGAAACAAACTTAACTCATGCATTTAATGAATCAAACTGCACACACTTATTTACTTAAACAAACTGCATTCTTCATTTAAGTCAGTCAACCTGCATTTAATCCTTCAATGAAACAAGCTGCACGTGTTAATTCACTTGAGCAGAGGTTTCCTCATTAATTAAATGTCTCGACATTAATGCATTCATTTAATGAAACAAACTGCATTCATTCATTCATAAAATCAAGCTTCAATAAATCAAACATTATTCATTGTTTCAATGAAACAAGCTGAGGACATTCACTTATAGAGTCATACAGATGTACAGTATGGAAATAGACACTTCGGTCCAACCCGTCCATGCCGACCAGATATCCCAACCCAATCTAGTCCCACCTCCCAGCACCCAGCTCAAACCCTTCCTATTCATATACCCATCCAAATGCCTCTTAAATGTTGCAATTGTACCAGCCTCCACCACATCCTCTGGCAGCTCATTCCATACACATACCACCCTCTGCGTGAAAAGGTTGCCCCTTAGGTCTCTTTTATATCCTTCCCCTCTCACCCTAAAACTATGCCCTCTAGTTCTGGACTACCCGACCACAGGGAAAAGACTTTGCCTATTTATCCTATCCATGCCCCTCATAATTTTGTAAACCTCTACAAGGTCACCCCTCAGCCTCCGAGGCTCCAGGGAAAACAGCCCCAGCCTGTTCAGCCTCTCCCTGTAGCTCAGATCCTCCAACCCTGGCAACATCCTTGTAAATCTTTTCTGAACTCTTTCAAGTTTCACAACATCTTTCCAATAGGAAGGAGACTAGAATTCCAACAGTGGCCTAACCAATGTCCTGTACAGCCGCAACATGACCTCCCAACTCTTGTACTCTGACCAATAAAGAAAAGCATACCAAACGCCTTCTTCACAATCCTATCTACGTATGACTCCACTTTCAAGGAGCTATGAACCTGCACTCCAAGGTCTCTTTGTTCAGCAACACTCCCTAGGACCTTACCATTAAGTGTACAAGTCCTGCTAAGATTTGCTTTCCCAAAATGCAGCACCTCGCATTTAGCTGAATTAAACTCCATCTGCCACCTCTCAGCCCATCTGGTCAAGATCCTGTTGTAATCTGAGGTAACCTTCTTCACTGTCCACTACACCTCAAATTTTGGTGTCATCTGCAAACTTACTAACTGTACCTCTTATGCTCGCATCAAAATCATTTATATAAATGACAAAAAATAGAGGGCCCAGCACCCCCTGCACCAATCCTTGTGGCACTCCACTGGTCACAGGCCTCCAGTTTGAAAAACAACCCTCCACCACCACCCTCTGTCTTCTACCTTTGAGCCAGTTCTGTATCCAAATGGCTAGTTCTCCCGTTATTCCGTGAGATCTAACCTTGCTAATCAGTCTCCCATGGGGAACCTTGTCGAACGCCTTACTGAAGTCCATATAGATCACATCTACTGCTCTGCCCTCATCAACCTTCTTTGTTATTTCATCAAAAAACTCAATCAAGTTTGTGAGAAATGATTTCCCACACACAAAGCCATGTTGACTATCCCGAATCAGTCCTTGCCTTTCCAAATACATGTACATCCTGTCCCTCAGGATTCCGTCCAATAACTTGCCCACCACCAAGTACTGGTCTATAGTTCCCTGGCTTGTCCTTACCACCCTTCTTAAACAGTGGCACCATGTTTGCCAATCTCCAATCTTCCCCCACTTCACCTGTGACTATCAATGACACACATATCTCAGCAAGAGGCCCAGCAATCACTTCTCTAGCTTCCCACTGAGTTCTCGGGTACACCTGATCAGATCCTGGGGATTTATCCACCTTTAACCATTTTATAGACATCCTCCTCTGTAATCTGGACATTTTGCAAGATGTCACCATCTATTTCCCTACAGTCTATATCTACCATATCCTTTTTCACAGTAAATACTGATGCAAAATACTCATTTAGTATCTCCCCCATTTTCTGTGGCTCGACACAAAGGCCGCCTTGCTGATCTTTGAGGGGCCCTATTCTCTCCCTAGTTACCCTTTTGTCCTTAATATATTTGTAAAAACCCTTTGGATTCTCCTTAATTCTATTTGCCAAAGCTATCTCATGTCCCCATTTTGCCCTCCTGATTTGCCTCTTAAGGATACTCCTACTTTCTCTATACTCTTCTAAGGATTCACTTGATCTATCCTATCTGTACCTGACATATGCTTTCTTCTTTTTCATAACCAAACCCTCAATTTCTTTAGTCATCCAACATTCCCTATACCTACCAGCCTTCCCTTTCACCCTGACAGGAATATACTTTCCCTGGATTCTTGCTATCTCATTTCTGAAGGCTTCCCATTTTCCAGCCATCCCTTTACCTGCGAACATCTGCCTCCAATCAGCTTTCGAAAGTTCTTGCCTAATACCGTCAAAATTTGCCTTTCTCCAATTTAGAACTTCAACTTTTAGATCTGGTCTATCCTTTTCCAGCACTATTTTAAAACGAATAGAATTATGGTCGCTGGCCCGAAAGTGCTCCCCCACTGACACCTCAGTCACCTGCCCTGCCTTATTTCCCAAGAGTAGGTCAAATTTTGCACCTTCTCCAGTCGGTACATCTACATACTGAATCGGAAAATTGTCTTGTGAAATTCCTCTCCATCTTAAACATTTAACACTATGGCAGTCCCAGTTGATGTTTGGAGAGTTAAAATCCCCTACCAGAACCACCATTTTCTTCTTATAGATAGCTGAGATCCCCTTCCAAGTTTGTTTCTCAATTTCCCTCTGACTATTGGGGGGTCTATAATACAATCCCAATAAGGTGATCATCCCTTTCTTATTTCTCAGTTCCACCCAAATAACTTTCTGGATGCATTTCCAGGAATATCCTCCCTCAGTACAGCTGTAATGCTATCCCTTATCAAAAATGCCACTCCCCCTCCTCTTTTGCCTCCCTTTCTATCCTTCCTGTAGCATTTGTATCCTGGAACATTCAGCTGCCAGTCCTGCCCATCCCTGAGCCATGTTTCCATAATTGCTATGATATCCCAGTCCCATGTTCCTAACCATGCCCTGAGTTCATCTGCCTTCCCTGTTAGACCCCTTGCATTGAAATAAATGCAGTTTAATTTATTAGTCCTACCTTGTCCCTGCCTGCCTTGACTGTTTAACTCATGTCTGTTCTCAGCTGTACCCGTCTCAGATCGATCTCTTTCCTCACTATCTCCCTGGGTCCCACCCCCCCACCTTACTAGTTTAAATCCTCCCGAGCAGCTCTAACAAATTTCCCTGCCAGTATATTAGTCCCCTTCCAATTTAGGTGCAATCCGTCCTTGTACAGGTCACTTCTAGCCAAAGGAGATTCTAATGATCCAAAAATGTGAATCCTTCTCCCATACACCAGCTCCTCAGCCATGCATTAATCTGCTCTATCCTTCTATTCCTGCCCTCACTAGCTCATGGCACTGGGAGTGTTCCAGATATTATTACACTTGAGGACCTCCTTTTTAAATTTCTACCTAACTCTCTGTAATCTCCCTTCAGAGTCTCAACTTTTTCCCTTCCAATGTCATTGATTCCAATGTGAACAATGACCTCCTGCTGGCCCCTCTCCCCCGTGAGAACATTTTGTACCCTTTCTGAGACATCCTTGATCCTGGCACCAGGAAAACAACACACCATTCTGCTTTTTCTCTGCTGGCCACAGAAACGTCTGTCTGTACCTCTGACTACAGAATCCCCGAACACAATTGGTCTCTTGTACCCCTCGTTGCATTAGAGCCAGTCTCAATACCAGAAACTTTGCTGTCTGTGCTACGTTCGGCCTGAGAATCCATCACCCCTTACATTTTCCAAAACAGCATACCTGTTTGAAATGGATATGTCCACATAAGACTCCTGCTCTAGTTGCCCACTTCTCTTATCCTTCCTGGTGTTAGCCCATCTATGTGACTGTATCGGAGAATTTCCCCCCTTTCTATAACTGCCATCGATCACATACTGTTGCTGTTGCAAGTTCCTCATCGCTTCTATTTGTCTCTCCAACCGATCCAGATGATCTGATAAGATTCGCATCCAACAGCATTTATGGCAGATACAATCCGCAGTAACCCTTAAACTCTGTTTAAACTCCCACATCTGACAAGATGTACATATCACTGTAAAGGCCATTTTTGCTCCTTCAGAAAATAACATTGTCTTATTCCTCTACAAATACTGCCACAGGTTCAATTAATAGCTATGGCTTATATTTTAAGTTTAATCAAGAGACTTCACTCATTTAATGAAAAAACTGCACATGTTAATTCAATGAGTAAAGCTTATCACTTTAATTCAATATCTCGAGTTTGACGCATTCATTCAACGAAACAAACTGTATGCCTTCATTTGTTGAACCAAACTTCAATCGTACAACCAATGAATCAACCAATATTCATTCATTCAATGAAGCAAACGTAACTTATACTTTTAACAAATCCAGCTGCATTAATTAATTCATTAATTCAATGAATCAAACTACAGTAATTAATTCAATGAATCAAATGTTATTTATTGATTCAATGTAACAACCTTAACTCATATAATGAAATAAACTGCACGTGTTAATTCAATGAGTAGAGCTTCTCTCATGCATTCAATGTCTCAAGCTTCACTCATTCATTCACTGAATCAAACTTCAATCGTACATTCAATTAATCAAATGTTTTTCATTGATTCAATGATACAAACTTAACATATTCATTTAATGAATCCAAATGCATTCAATGTCGCAAGCTTAACTCTCATTCAAAAAATCAAACTGCGTTAATTCATTCATTGTTTCAAATTTAAATCATTCAATCAAAGAACGAAAGAAAACTGCACTGATTCATTGAACGAATCAAAATTCAATCATTCATTTAATGAATCGAATTCATTTAATGAATTCAATAAGTAGAGCTCATCTCATTAATTCAATGTCTCGAGCTAAACGCACTCATTCAATGAAAAAACTGCATTCCTTCATTTATTGAATCAAACTTCAATCGTACATTCAATGAATCAAACGTTATTTATTGATTCAATGAAACAAACTCAATACATTCATTTATTGATACTCACTGCATTTATTAATTCAATAAATTAAACAGCCCTAAATATTTCAATGAAATAAACTGCACGTGTAAATTGAATGAATAGAGATTTTCTCATTAATTCAGTCTTAAACTTAACGAATTCATGCAATTAAACAAAATGCATTCATTTATTCTTTGAATCAATCTTCACTCGTTAATGAATCCAACTGCATTCAGTTAATCAATGAATCAGACTGCACTCAGTCATTCAATGAAACAAACTGCACGTGCTAATTCAATGCGTGGAGCTGCTTTCATAGAACATAGATAGAACATAGAACAATACAGCACAGAACAGGCCCTTCGGCCCACGATGTTGTGCCGAACATTTGTCCTAGCTTAAGCACCCATCCATGTACTTATCCAATTGCCGCTTAAAGGTCACCAAAGATTCTGACTCTACCACTCCCACAGGCAGCGCATTCCATGCCCCCACCACTCTCCTGGGTAAAGAACCCACCCCTGACATCTCCCCTTATACCTTCCACCCTTCACCTTAAATTTATGTCCCCTTGTAACACTCTGTTGTACCCGGGGAAAAAGTTTCTGACTGTCTACTCTATCTATTCCGCTGATCATCTTATAAACCTCTATCAAGTCACCCCTCATCCTTCGCCGTTCCAACGAGAAAAGGCCTAGCACTCTCAACCTATCCTCGTACGACCTATTCTCCATTCCAGGCAACATCCTGGTAAATCTTCTCTGCACCCTCTCCAAAGCTTCCACATCTTTCCTAAAGTGAGGCGACCAGAACTGCACACAGTACTCCAAATGTGGCCTAACCAAAGTCCTGTACAGTTGCAACATCACTTCACGACTCTTGAATTCAATCCCTCTGCTAATGAACGCTAATACACCATAGGCCTTCTTACAAGCTCTATCCACCTGAGTGGCAACTTTCAAAGACCTATGAACATAGACCCCAAGATCCCTCTGTTCCTCCACCTCACTAAGAACCCTACCGTTAACCTTGTATTCCGCATTCTTATTTGTCTTTCCAAAATGGACAACCTCACACTTGGCAAGGTTGAACTCCATCTGCCACTCCTCAGCCCAGCTCTGCATCATATCCAAGTCCCTTTGCAGCTGGAAAGAGCCCTCCTCACTATCCACAACTCCACCAATCTTCGTATCATCTGCAAATTTACTGACCCCCTTCGACTCCCTCATCCAAGTCATTAATAAAAATTACAAACAGCAGAGGACCCAGAACTGATCCCTGTGGAGCTCCAGGCTGAATATGTACCATCTACCACCACTCTCTGACTTTGACCGGTTAGCCAGTTTTCTATCCAATTGGCCAAATTTCCCTCTATCCCATGCCTCCTGACTTTCCGCATAAGCCTACCATGGGGAACCTTATCAAATGCCTTACTAAAATCCATGTATACTACATCCACTGCTCTACCCTCATCCACATGCTTGGTCACCTCCTCAAAGAATTCAATCAGACTTGTAAGGCAAGACCGACCCTTCACAAATCCGTGCTGGCTGTCCCTAATCAAGCAGTGTCTTTCCAGATACTCATAAATCCTATCCCTCAGTACCCTTTCCATTACTTTACCTACCACCGAAGTAAGACTAACTGGCCTGTAATTCCCGGGGTTATCCCTATTCCCTTTTTTGAACAGGGGCACAACATTCGCCACTCTCCAGTCCCCTGGTACCACCCCCGTTGACAGTGAAGATGAAAAGATCATTGCCAACAGTACTGCAATTTCCTCTCTTGCTTCCCACATAATCCTAGGATATATCCCATCAGGCCCGGGGGACTTGTCTATCCTCAAGTTGTTCAAAATGTACAACACATCTTCCTTCCTAACATGTATCTCCTCTAGCTTACGAGTCCGTTTTACACTCTCCTCTTCAACAATACGGTTCCTCTCATTCGCAAATACTGAAGAAAAGTACTCATTCAAGACCTCTCCTATCTCTTCCGACTCAATAAACAGTCTCCCACTACTGTCCTTGATTGGACCTACCCTCGTTCTCGTCATTCTCATGTTTCTCACATACGCATAAAATGCCTTTGGGTTATCCTTGATCCTATCCACCAAAGATTTTTCATGCCCTCTCTTGGCTCTCCTAATCCCTTTCTTCAGGTCCCTTCTGGCTATCCTGTATCCCTCCACTGTTCTGTCTGAACCCTGTTTCCTCAACCTTATGTAAGCCTCCTTCTTCCTCTTTACAAGACATTCAACTTCCCTCGTCAACCAAGGTTCCCTCACACGACCATTTCTTTCCTGTCTGACCGGTACATACATATCAAGGACACGTCGTATCTGTTCCTTGAAAAAGTTCCACATTTCCACGACATCCTTCCCTGACAGCCTATGCTCCCAACTTATGCTCCTCAGATCCTGTCTTACAGCATCGTAATTACCCTTCCCCCAATTGTAAAACCTACCCTGTTGCACGCACCTATCTCTCTCCATAACCAAGGTGAAAGTCACAGAATTGTGGTCACCATCACCAAAATGTTCACCCACTAACAAGCCCATCACTTGTCCCGGTTCATTACCGAGTACCAAATCCAAAATGGCCTCCCCTCTGCTCGGACAATCTACATATTGTGTTAGAAAAGCTTCCTGGACACACTGCACAAACACCGCCCCATCCAATCTACTTGATCTAAAGAGCTTCCAATCAATATTTGGGAAGTTGAAATCGCCCATGACTACTACCCTGTGGCTTCTGCACCTTTCCAAAATCTGTTTCCCAATCTGTTTCTCCACATCTCTGCTGCTATTGGGGGGCCTATAGTAAACACCCAACAAGGTGACTGCACCTTTCCTATTTCTGACTTCAGCCCATACTACCTCCAAAGGCCTCAAACTGCCTTTCTGCAGCTGTTATACCATTTCTAATTAGCAACGCCACCCCCCCTCCTTTTTTACCACCCTCCCTAATCTTACTGAAACATCTGTAACCAGGAACCTCCAACAACCATTCCTGTCCCTCTTCTATCCACGTTTCCGTGATGGCCACAACATCGTAGTCCCAGGTACCTATCCACGCCTTAAGTTCACCGACCTTATTTCTGATACTCCTTGCGTTGAAGTATACGCACTTGAACCCATCTCTGTGTCCGCAAGTATTCCCTGTCATTCATTCAAAGTCGCAAGCTTACGTCATTCATTCAAAGAGTCAAACTGCATTTATTCATTCATTGTTTCAAAGTTCAATCATTCATTCAAAGAACTAATCGTTATCCATTTATTCTAAGAAACTAACGTAACTCATGCTTTTAATGAAACAAACGGCCGTCATTCATTCTTTGAATCAAACTTCCGTCATGCTTACAGTCAATCATTCGTTTCTTATTGATTAAATGCATTAAACTTAACTCGAACATTGAATGATTCAAACTGCACTCCTTTATTTACTGAAACAAAAAGCATTCATTCATCCATTCAATGAATCAAACTGCGCTCATTCATTCAATGAAACAAACTGCACGTATAAATTCAATGTGTAGAGATTGTCTCATTAATTCGATGTCTTGAACTTAACGCATTCATTCAATGAACCAAACTGCATCCATTCATTCTTTGAATCAAATTTCAATCGTGCATTCAATGAATTAAACTTTATTCATTGATTCAATGAAACAAACGTAACTCACCCTTTTAACGAGTCAAATGGCCTTCATTAATTTTTTGAATCAAACTTCAATCATTCTTTCAATCCAGCAATCGTTATTTATTGATTCAACAAAACAAACTTAACTCATATATTGAACGATTCAAACTGCACTCATTGATTTACTGAAACAAATTGCATTCGTTCATTCATTCAGTGAATCAAACTGCAAACATTCATTGACTGAAACAAAATGCACGTGTAAATTCAATGAGTACAGCTTATCTCGTGAATTCAATGTCTCGAGATAACGCATTCATTCAAAGCAACAACCTGCAATCATTCATGCGTTAAATTAAACATTAATCGTATATTCAATGAATCACACGTTATTCATTGATTCAATGAAACAAACTTAACACATTCATGTAACGAATCCAACTGTGTTCCTTCATTCAATGAAACAAACTGCACGTGTTAATTCAATGAGTACAGCTTCACTTATTCATTCAATGAATCAAACGTTATTTCTTGATTCAATTAAACAAACTTAAGTCATACATTTAATGAGTCAAACTGCACCCGTTTATTTACTGAGAAATGACATTCACGAATTCATTCATTGAGTCAAGCTGCACTCCTTCTTTCAATGATACGTGTTCATTCAATGAATAGAGCTTATCTCATGAATTCAATGATCCAAGCTTAACACATTTATTCAACGAAATAAACTGCATTACTTCATTCAATGAATCAAACTTCAATCGTACATTCAATGAATCAAACATGATTAATTGAACAATGTAACAAACGTAACTCCTATTTTTATGAATCAAACTGCATTTATTCAGTCAATGAATCAAACGTTATTTATTGACTCAGTGCAACATTATCTCATCAATTCAATATCTCGTGCTTAACGCATTCATTCAATGAAACAAACCGCATGCATTCATTCATTGTACCAAACTTCAATCTTTCATGCAATGAATCAAACGTCATTGATTGATTCCATGAAACAAACCTAACTCATAACTTAAACAAATTAATCTGCATTCATTCATTGATTGAATCAACTTCAAATGGACTTTCTTTGAGTCAAACGTTATTCATTGATTCAATGAAACAAACGTAACTCATAATTTAAACGAATCAAACTGCATTAATTCATTCATTGAATCAAACTTCAATCATTCAATTAAGGAATCAAACGTTATTTATTGTTTCAATGAAACAAACTTAAGTCATACATGTGATTAATCAAATTACACTCATGTATTTACGGAAACAAACTGCATTCATTCATTCATTCATTCAGTTAATCGAACTGCACTCATTCTTTCAGGCAATAAAACTGCAATTGTGAATTCAATGAGTAGAGCTTCTCGCATTCACTCAATGTATCGAGCTTAACTCATTCATTCAAAGAATCAAACTACATTCATTGAAACAAAGTTCAATCATTCATTCAATGAATGCAGTTGGACTCATTAAGTTTGTTTCTTGAATAAATGAATGTAGTTTGATTCATTAAATGTACGACTGATGTTTGATTCAATGAAAGAATGATTGCAGTTTGTTTAATTGAATGAATGCGTTAACTCGAGACATTGAATTCATGACGTAAGCTCTAATCTTTGAATGAACACGTGCTGTTTGTTTCATTGAACGAATGAGTGCAGTTTGCTTCTCTGAATGAAAGAATGAGTGCAGTTTGTTTCAGTAAATAAATTAGTGCAGTTTGATTCATAAATGCGTGAGTTACGATAGTTTCAACGAATCAATATACAACATTTGATTCAATGAATGACTGAGTTAAGCTTGAGACATTGAGCTAACGAGAGAAGGTCTACTTATAGAATTATACCCTGAAGTTTGTTTCATTGAATAACCGAGTGCCGCTTGATTCATTTTACGAATGAATGCAGTTGGATTCATTAAATGAATGTGTTATGTTTGTTTCATTGAATCAATTAATAACGTTTGATTCATTGAATGTTCGATTGAAATTTGATTCAATTAATGCATGAATGCTGTTTGTTTCATTGAATGTTTGCGTTAAAGACGAGACATTGAATTAATGAGATATGCTCTAGTTATTGAATTAACACCTGCGGTTTGATTCATTGAATGAATGAGTGCAGTTTGATTCACTGTAAGAAAGAATTTAGTCTGTTTTAATAAGTAAACGAGTGCAGTTTGAACCATTAAATGTATGAGATGAGGTTTTTGGATTGAATCAATAAATAACATTTGATTCGTTGGATGAACGAATGCCGTTTGATTCGTTATAAGTATGAATTACGTTTGTTTCATTGAATCAATACATACCGTTTGATTCATTGAGTGAATGATTGTAGTTTTATTTAATGAATGAATGCAGTTTGGTTCTTTGAATGAATTACTTAAGTTTGAGACATTGAATGATGTGAGAAGCTCTACTCATTGTATTAACACGTGCAGTTTATTTCATTGATTAAATGAATGCCGTTGATTCATAAAATGAATGTGTTAAGTTTGTTTCTTTGTGTCAATGAATAACGTTCGATTCAGCAAACGTGCGATTGAAGTTTGATTCAATGAATGACTGAATGCAGTTTGTTTTAGTAAATAAATGAGTGCAGTTTGATTGATTCAATGTATAAGTTAAGATTGTTTGATTGAATCAATAAATAACGTTTCATTCATTGACTGAATGATTGAAATTTAATTCATCGAATGAATGAATGCAAGTTGATTCGTTAAAAGTATGACTTATTTTCGTTTCATTGAATCAATGAATAACGTTTGATTCATTGAATGAATGTCTGAAGTTTGAATGAATGAATGCAGTTTGTTTCATTGAATGAATGAGTTACACTTGCGACATTGAATGAATGAGTTTCTGTAAATAAATGAGTGCAGTTTGATTAATTAAATATGAGTTGAGATTGTTTTAATGAATCAATAAATAACGTTTGATTCGTTGAATGGATGATTGCCGTTTGATTCATTGAATAAATGAATGCAGTTTGATTCGTTAGAAGTATGAATTACGTTTCTTCCATTGATTCATTTAACGTCTGATTGAAGTTTGATTCAATGAATGAATGAATGCAATTTGATTCTTTGAATGAATGAGATAAGTTTGAGACTTTGAATGAATGAATTGAATTAACACGTGCAGTTTTTTTTTCTTTGAAAGACTGAGTGCAGTTTCATTCATTGAACGAATGAAGGCAGTGGGCTTCTTTAAAAGAATGTGTTAAGCTTGTTTCATTGAAACAATGAAAAACGTTTGATTCATTGAATGTTCGACTGATGTTTGATTGAATGAATGCACTTTGATTCGTTAAAAGTATGAGTTACGTTTGATTCTTTGAATCAATGAATGCAGTTAGTTCCAGTAAATAAATGAGCGCAGTTTGATTTATTATTTATATGATTTAAGTTTGTTTTATTGAATCAATGAATCTCGCTTCATTCGTGTAATTAATGATTGACGTTTAATTCATTGAATCGATGAATGCAATTTGATTCTTTAAAAGCATGAGCTACGTTTGTTTCATTGAATCAATGATTAACGTTTGATTCATTGAATGAGCGACTGAAAAAATGAGTTCAGCTTGAGACATTGAATGAATGAGAGAAGCTCTACTCTTTGAATTAACATGTGCAGTTTATTTCATTGAATGACTGAGTGCAGTTTGATTCATTGAAAGAATGAATGCATTCGTATTCACTAAATGAATGATATGTTTGTTCCATTGTGTCAGTGAATAGCGTTTGATACAATGAATGTACGATTGAAGTTTGATTCAATGAATGACTGAATGCAGTTGCATTGCTTAAATGTATGTGTTAAGTTTGTATCATTCATTGAATGTACGATTAACGTTTGATTGTATAAATAAATGAATGAAATTTGTTTCATTGAATGAATGGGTTAAGCTCGAGACATTGATTTAACGAGATAAGCTCGACTCATGAATTAACACGTGCAGTTTGTTTCATTGAATGACTGAGCGCAGTTTGATTGATTGAATGTATGCAGTTTTTTCAGTCAATCAATGAGTGCAGTTGGATTCATTAAATGTAGTTTGGTTCAGTAAATAAATGAGTGCAGTTTGATTATTTAAATATATGTGTTAAGTTTGTTTTATTGAATCAGTAAATAATGGTTGATTCGTTGAACCCATTGCCTTTTCATTGAATCAATGAATAATGTATGATTCATTGAATATCCAATTGAAGTTTGATTCAATTAATGAATGAATACAGTTTGATTCTTTTTGCCAGAGCGGCGAGGAGAGATGGAGAGGTGAAACGAGGGCTGCCGGGAAGGGTGAGTTTTCCCGCATTAAAAGGGACTTACCTCGAGAATCGGGCCTGCGTTTGCCAAGAGGTGCGAGGGAGGAGTCATATATTTGTGTGGTTGCATTACCCGAAACACTACTCGGGTCTCCCACCCATCCTCCTCCTCTAAGCAAAAAAAAAGGGACCTGTGCACCAGATTGGTAAGATAACGAATTTTTTTTTATTCCTTATTTATTTCAATAGTCTCTTTGGGAATTTAGAATAATGGGAATGGAGGTTAGCGCAGTTGAAAGTTCCTCCTGCAGAATGTGGGAGGTAAGGGTCACCACCAAGTGTCCCTGCTGACGACATCTGCGGGAAGTGCACCCAACTCCAACTTCTCGAAAACCACGTTAGGGAACTGGATCTGGAGCTGGATGAACTTCGGATCATTCAGGAGGCAGAGGGGGTGATTGAGAGGAGTTACAGAGATACAAGAAAAAGGCAAATGGGTTACAGTCAGGGTACGGAAAGGAAGTCGGCAGGCAGTGCAGGAATCCCCAGTGGCCATTCCCCTCAACAATAAGTATACCGTTTTGGAAACTGTTGGGGGGGATGACTTACCAGGGGAAAGCAGTGGGGTACAGGGCTATGGCACAGAGTCTGTCTTTGCTGCTCAGAAGGGAAAGGGGAAGAGGAGCAGAGCAGTCGTCATTGAGGACTCCATAGTTAGGGGGGCAGATAGGAGGTTCTGTGGGGATGAGAGAGACTCACAGTTGATGTGTTGCCTCTCAGGTGCCAGGGTTCGTGATGTTTCTGACCGTGTTTTTGGGATCCTTAAGGGCTAGGGGGGCAGCCCCAAGATCGTGGTCCACAAAGGCACCAACGACATAAGTAGGCAGAGAGATGGAGATTTAAGGCAGAAAATCAGGGGGCTAGGGTGGAAGCTTTGAGCTAGGATGAACAGAGTTGTTGTCTCTGGTTTGTTGCCCGTGCCACGTGCAAGTGAGGCAAGGAATAGCGAGAGAGAGGAGTTGAACACGTGGCTACATGGATGGTGCAGGAGAGAGTGTTTTGGATTCTTGGATAATTGGGGCACTTTCTGGGGTAGGTGGGACATGGACAAGCAGGATGGTCTTCATCTGAACCGGAGGGTTACCAATATCTTTGGGGGAGAAATTTGCTAAGGCTATTGGGGTGAGTTTAAACTAATCCAGCAGGGGTATGGGAACCAAAATTGTAGTTCGAGTACAGAAAATGCTAGAGAGTAGGGAGGTCCAAAATCAAGCTTCAGGGACGCAAGATGGCACCGGCAAGCAAGAAGTTGGTTTCAACTGTGTCTACTTCAATGCCAGGAGCATCCGGAATAAGGTGGGTGAACTTGCAGCATGGTTTGGTAACTGGGACTTCGACGTTGTGGCCATTTCAGAGACATGGTTAGAGCAGGGACAGGAATGGTTGTTGCAGGTCCCAGGATTTAGATATTTCTGTAAGAACAGAGAAGATGGTAAAAGAGGGGGAGGTGTGGCATTGTTGGTCAAGGACAGTTGCAGAAAGGATGTTTGGAGACTCGTCAACTGAGGTACTATGGGCTGAAGATAGAAACAGGAAAGGAGAGGTCACCCTTTTGGGAGTTTTCTATAGGCCTCCGAATTGTTCCAGAGCTGTAGAGAAAAGGATCTCGATAGGAGTGAGAGAGACAGGGTAGTTGTCATGGGGGACTTCAACTTTCCAAATATTGACTGGGAACACTATAAGTATGAGTACGAAAGATGAGTCAGTTTTTGTCCAGTGTATGCAGGAGGGCTTCCTGACACAGTATGTAGATAGGCCAACAAGGGGCGAAGCTACATTAGATTTGGTACTGGGTAATGAGCCCGGCCAGGCGTTAGACTTGGAAGTAGGTGAGCACTTTGGTGATAGAAATCACAATTCTGTTATGTTTACTTCAGTGATAAAAAAGGGATAGGTGTATACCACTGGGCAAGAGTTACAGCTGGGGGAAAGGCAATTACGATGCGATTAGGCAAGATTTAGGAAGCATATGATGGGGAAGGAAACTGCAGGGATAGGCACAATAGAAATGTGGAGCTTATTCAAGGGAAATAAGCTGTATAGTGCAGGAGCCATGGTTTACGAAGGAAGTGGAATCTCTGGTCAAGAGGAGGAAGAAGGCTTAATTTGGATGAGATGAGAAGGTTCAGTTAGGGCGCTTGAGAGTTACAAAGTAGCCAGGAAAGATCTAAAGAGAGAGCTCAGAAGAGCCAGGAGGAGACAGAAGAAGTTGTTGGCGGATAGGATCAGGGTAAACCCTAAGGTTTTCTATAGGTATTTAAGGAATAAAAGAATGACCAAGAGTAAGATTAGGGCCAATCAACGATAGTAGTGGGAAGTTGTGTGTGGAGTCAGAGGAGATAGGGGAAGCACTAAATGAATATTTTTCAACAGTATTCACTCTAGAAAATGACAATGTTTTCGAGGAGATTAGTGAGATACAGGCTACTAGACTAGGTGTGATTGAGGTTCACAAGGAAGAGGTATTAGAAATCCTGCAGAGTGTGAAAATAGATAAGTCCCCTGGGCTGGATGGAATTTATTCTAGGATCCTCTGGGAAGCCAGGGAGAAGATTTCCAAGCCTTTGGCATTGATCTTTAAATCGTCATTGTCTACAGGAATAGTGCCAGAAGACTGAAGGATAGCAAATGTGGTTCCCCTGTTCAAGAAGGGGAGTAGAAACAATCCTGGTAATTATAGAGAAGTGAGTCTTACTTCAATTGTTGGTAAAGTGTTATAAATGACCTGGATAATGGTGAAAAAGGGTGGGTTAGTAAATTTGCAGACGACACTAAGGTTAGTGGAGTTCTGGATAGTGATGAAGGATGTTGTAGGTTACAGAGAGACATAGGTAAGCTGCAGAGCTGGGCTGAGAGGTGGCAAATGGAGTTTAATGCGGACAAGTGTGAAGTGATTCACTTTGGTCGGAGTAACCAGATAGGACTTATAATCATCTAAAAAAGAATAATTTGATTAGGGATAGTCAGCACGGTTTTGTGAAGGGTAGGGCGTGCCTCACAAATCTTACTGAGCTCTTTGAGAAGGTGACCAAACAGGTGGATGAGAGTAAACCAGTTGATGTGGTGAATATGGATTTCAACAAGGCGTTCGATTATGTTCCCCACAGTAGACTATTGTACAAAATGCAGAGGAATGGGATTGAGGGAGATATAGCAGTTTGGATCAGTAATTGGCTTGCTGAAAGAAGACAGAGGTTAGTGGTTGATGGGAAATGTTCATCCTGGAGTCCAGTTACCAGTGGTGAACAGCAAGGGTCGGTGTTGGGTCCACCGCTGTTCATCATTTTTATAAATGACCTGGATAATGGTGAAAAAGGGTGGGTTAGTAAATTTGCAGACGACACTAAGGTTAGTGGAGTTCTGGATAGTGATGAAGGATGTTGTAGGTTACAGAGAGACATAGGTAAGCTGCAGAGCTGGGCTGAGAGGTGGCAAATGGAGTTTAATGTGGACAAGTGTGAAGTGATTCACTTTGGTCGGAGTAATCAGAATGCAAAGTACTGGGCTAATGGCAAATTCATGGTAGTGTAGATGAGCAGAGAGATCCTTGAAAGTTGCCACCCAGGTTGACAGGGTTGTTAGGAAGACATACTTGGAGTATTGTGTACAGTTCTGGTCACCACAATATAAGAAGGATGTGGAAGCTTTGGAAAGGGTGCAGAGGAGATTTACTAGGATGTTGCCTGGTATGGCGGGAAGGTCTTACGAGGAAAGGCTGAGGGACTTGAGGCTGTTTTCATTGGAGAGAAGAATGTTGAGAGGTGACTTAATAGAGACATATAAGATAATCAGAGGGTTAGATAGGGTGGACAGGGAGAGCCTTTTTCGAAGAATGGTGATGGCGAGCACGAGGGGGCATAGCTTTAATTTTAGGGGTGATAGATATAGGACAGATGTCAGAGGTAGTTTCTTTACTCAGAGAGTAATCGGGGTATGGAATGCTTTGCCTGCAACGGTAGTAGATTCGCCATCTTTAAGTACATTTAAGTCGTCATTGGACAAGCATATGGGCATACATGGAATAGTGTAGGTTAGATGGGCTTCAGATTGGTATGACAAGGTCGGCGCAACATCGTGGGCAGAAGGCCCTGTACTGCGCTGTAATGTTCTATGTTCTATGTTCTTTGAATGAATGAGTTAACCTTGAGACTGTGAATGAATGAGAGAAGCTCTACTCTTTGAATTAACATGTGCAGTTTTTTTTACTTTGAACGACTGAATGCAGTTTGATTCATTGAATGAATGAAAGGTTTTGGTTTCTTGAAAAGAATGTGGTAAGTTGTTTCATTGAATAAATGAAAAACGTTTGATTCATTGAATGAACGATTGAAGTTTGTTTCAATCAATGAATGAAGGCAGTTGGTTTCTTTAACTGAATGAGTGCAGTTTCATTCATTAAATGTGTGATTAAAGTTTGTTGGATTGGATCAACAAATGACCTTTAATTCATTGGATGAATACCTGAAGTTTGATTCATTGAATGAACGCAGTTTGATTCGTTAAAAGTATCTCTACTCATTGAATTAACACGTGCACTTTGTTTTATTGCTTGACTGGGTGCAGCGTGATTCATTGAATGAATGAATGCAGTTGGATTCATAAACTAAATGTGTTAAGATTGTTTCATTGAATCGATTAATAACGTTTGATTCAGTGAAAGTGCGGTTGTAGTTTGATTCAATCAATGCAGTGTGTTTCATTAAATAAATGCGTTAAGCTCGGGACATTAACACGTGCAGTTCATTTCATTGAATGAATGCGTGTAGTGTGATTGACTGAATGATTGAATGCAATTTGCTCCATTAAATAAATGAATGCAGTTTGATTGATTAAATGTGCGGGTTAACTTTGTTTCATTGAATCAATGAATTACATTTTATTCATTGAATGAATGGTGGAAGTTTGATTCTTTGAATGAATGAGTTAAGCTTGAGACATTGAATGAATGATACAAGCTCTACTCATTGAGTTAACACGTGCAGTTTTTTTTGATTGGCGTAAGTGCAGTTTGAGCTGAAAATGTGTTGCTGGAAAAGCGCAGCAGGTCAGGCAGCATCCAGGGAACAGGAGAATCGATGTTTCGGGCATAAGCCCTTCTTCAGGAATAAGTGCAGTTTGATTCATTGAATGAATGAATGCAGTCGGATTCAAAGAAATGAATGTGTTAATTTTGTTTCACTGAATCAATGAATAACGTTTGGTTCATTTAATGTACGATTGAAGTATGATTCTTTGCAGGAATGCAGTTTATTTCATTGAATCAAAGAATAAAGTTTGCTTCATTGAATGTACGATTGAAGTTTGATTCTATGCAGGAATGCAGTTTATTTCATTGATTCATTGAATGAATGATTGAAGTTTGATTCAGTGAATGAATGAGTGATGCTTGAGACATTGAATACATGAGATAAGCTCTACTCTTTGAATTAACACGAGTAGTTTGCTACTTTGAAAAACTGTTTGATTCACAGTATGAATGAATGCTGTTGGATTCATGAGTTGATTGTGTTAAGATTGTTTCATTGAATCAATTCTTCAAACGTTTGATTAATTGAATGCACGATTGAAGTTTGGATCCATGAATAAGTGAATGCAGTTTATTTCATTGAAGAAATGTGTTAAATGCATGTCATTGAATTCATGAGATAAGCTCTACTCATTGACGCATGCAGTTTGTTACACTGAATGAATGATTTCAGTTTGATTCTCTAAATGAATGAACACAGTTTGTTTTATGAAATAAATGAGTGCAGTATGATTATTTAAATGTAAGAGTTCCGTTTATTTCATTGATTCAATAAATAATGTTTGATTCATTGAACGAATGATTGAACATTGATCCTTGAATGAATGAATGAATGCAGTTTGATTCGTAAAAAGCATGAGTCAGGTTTGTTTTATTGAATCAATGAGTAACGTTTGATTCATTTAATAAAAGAATGCAATTTATTTCGTTCAATGTACGATTTACGTTTGTTTCATTGAATCAACATTTGATTATTGAATGAATTATTGAAGTTTGCTTCAAAGAATGGAAAAATGCAGTTCAATTCTTAGAATGAATGAGTTAAGATTGAATGATTCAATGAATGTGAGAAGCTCTACTCATTGAATTAACACGTGCAGTTTGTTTCTTTGAATGACTGAGTGCAGTTTGAGTCATTGAATGTGTGATTGAAGTTTGATTTATTGATTGAATGAGTTAAGTCTGTTTCATTGAATTAATGAATAACGTTTGATTCATTGAATGTATGATTAAGTTTGATTCAATGAATGAAAGAATGAATGAATGCAGTTTGTTTCATTGAATGAATGCGTTAAATTCAAGTCATTGAACTAAGCGATAAGCTCTGCTAGATAAGCTGTACTCATTGAATATACACGTGCAGTTTGATTCATTGAATGAATGATTGAAGTTTGATTCATTAAATGAATGAATGCAATTTGAATCTTTGAATGAATGAATTAATCTTGAGACATTGAGTGAAGGAGAGAAGTTCAATTCATTCAATTAACACGTCCAGTTTGTTTCATTAAATAACTGAGTGCAGTTTGTTTTGTTGAATGAATGCGATAAGCTCAGAACATTCAATTCATGAGATAAGCTCTACTCATTGAATTAACATCAGTTTGTTTCATTGAATGTAGGAGTACAGCTTGACTCACTAATGAATGAATGAATGCATTTCGTTTCTGTAAAGAAATGAGTGCAGTTTGATTCAATAAATATATGACTTAGGTTTGTTTCATTGAATCAATGAATAACGTTTGATTCATTGAATGAATGATTGAAGTTTGATTGATTGAATGAAAGAATGAATGCAGATTGATTCGTTAAAAGTATGAGTTACATTTGTTTCATTGAAACATGAATAACGTTTGATTCAAAGAATGAATGATTGAAGATTGATTCAGTGAATTAATGAATGGAGTTTGTTTCATTGAATGAATGCATATGAGTTACATTTGTTTCAATGAGTAACGTTTGATTCATTGAAAGTACGATCGTAGTTTGATTCAATGAATGAATGATTGCAGTTTGTTACTTTGAATCAATGTGTTAACTGGATACATTGAATTCATGAGATAAGCTCTATTCTTTGAATTAACACGTGCAATTTGTTTAATTGAATGAATGAGTGCTGTCTGATTCACCCAATGAATGAATGAATGAATGCAGTTTTTTAAAGTAAATAAATGAGTGCAGTCTGTTTCATGAAATGTATGAGTTAAGTTTGTTTCAACGAATCATCATATAACGATTGAATCATTGAATGAATTATTGTAGTTTGATTCAATGAATGAATGAATGCAGTTTCATTCTTTTAATTAATGAGTTATGCTTGACACATCGAGTGAACGGCAGAAGCTCTACTCATTGAATTAACATGTGAAGTTTATTTCAGGAATAAATGAGTGCAGTTTGATTCATTGAATGAATGAATGCAGTTGGATTCGTTAAATGAAACTAAGTTTGTCTCATTGAATCAATGAGACAAACTTAACAATGAGACGTTTGTTTCATTGAATGTACAATTGAAGCTTGATTCTATGAATGAATGCAGAAAGAAGCTTGAGACCTTGAATTCATGAGATATGCTCTACTCATTGAATTAACATATGCGGTTTGTTTCATTGAGTGAATGAGTTCAGTTTGATTCACTTAAATGAATGAATGCAGTTTGTTTTAGTAAATAAATGAGTGCAGTTTGCTTCAATAAAAGTATGAGTAAACATTGTTTCCTTGAATCAAGGAATAAAAGTTCCATTAATTAAAGAAATACTAGAGTTTGATTCAATAAACCAACGAATTGCACTTGATTCATTGACCGAATGATTGAAATTTGATTCAATGAATGCTGTTTCATTCTTTGAATGAATGCATTAACCCGAGACATTGAATTCCTAAGGTAAGCTCTACTGTTTGAATTAATACATGCGCTTAGTTTCATTGAATGACTTCATGCAGTTGGATTCATTAAATGAATGAATGCAGTTTGTCGCATTGAATGAATGAGTGCAGTTTGACTCCATGAATGAATGACTCAATGCAGTTTGTTTCAGTAAATAAATGAGTGCCGTTTGCTTCATTGAATGTACATGATAAGTTCATTTCATTGAATCAATAAACAATGTATGATTAATTGAATAAATGTTTGCAGTTTGATTCATTGAAAGATTGAATGAGATTTGAATCGTTATCGTATGAGTTTACGTTTGTTTCATTGAATCAATGAAAAGCATTTGTTCCATTGAATGAATGAATGAATTTTGTATAATTGAAGGAACGAATGCAGTTTGATTTGTTAAACATGTGAGTTACGTTTGTTCCATTAACGTTTGATTCAAAGAATGAATGATGCAAGATTGATTCATTGAATGAATGCATTAAGCTCGAGACATTGAATTAATGAGATAAGCGCTACTCATTGAATTAATATGTGCCGTTTGTTTCATTGAAGGAATGAGTGCAGTTTGATTCACAGAAGGAATGAATTTACAAATGCAGATTGTTTCAGTACATAAATGAGTGCAGGTTGCTTCATTAAATGCATGAGTTAAGTTTGTTTCATTGAAACAATAAATCACGTTTGATTAATTGAATGAATGATTGAAGTTTGATTCATTGAATGAATGAATGCACCTTGATTCGTTAGAAGTCTCAGCTCCGTTTGTTTCATTGCATCAATCAATAACGTTTGATTCTTTGAATGAATGATTGAAGTTTGATTCAATGAATAAATGAGTTAAGCTTGAGATATTGAGTGAATGAGAGAAGCTCGAACTCATTGAATTAAGACGTGCAGTTTGTTTCATTGACTGGCTGAGTGCTGTCTGATTCTCTGAATGAAGGAATCAATGAATGCAGTTTTTTTTCAAGAAATAAATGAGCGCAGTTTGATTCATTATATGTATGAGTTAAGTTTGTTTAAACGAATCAATAAATGAGTAAATGCAGTTTGATTCTTTGCATCGATGAGTTATGCTCGAGACATTGAGTGAACGGGAGAAGCCCGACTCATTGAATTAACATGTGCAGATTGTTTCATAAATAACTGAGTGCAATTTGATTCATTGAATGAATTAATACAGTTGGATTCGTTAAATGAATGTGGTAAATTGGTTTCATTGAATTAATGAATAATGTTTGTTTCATTGAATGTACAATTCAAGTTTGATTCTATGAATGAATGAATGCAGTTTATTTCATTGCATGAATTCGGTAAGCTCGAGACCTTGAATTCATGAATGCTGTACTCATTGAATTAACTCGTGTGGTTTGTTGCATCGAATGAATGAGTGCAGTTTGTTTCACTGAATGAATGAATGCAGTTTGTTTCAGTAGATAAATGAGTGCAGTTTGCTTCACTTAATTTATGAGTTAGGTTTGTTTCATTAAATCAATAGAAAAAATGGTTGATTATTTCAATGAATGGTTGACGTGTGATTAATTGAATGAATGAATGCTGTTTGATTCATAAAAAGTATGAGTTACGGTTGTTTCATTGCATCAATGAATAACGTTTGATTCATTGAATGAATGATTGAAGTTTGATTCAATTAATAAATGAGTTAAGCTTGAGACGTTGAATGTATGAAAGAAGCTCTACTCATTGATTTAACAGGTGCAGTTTGTTTGTTTGAATTACCGAGTGCAGTTTGATTCATTGAATGAATGAATGCAATTGGGTCCATTAAATGAATGTGTTAAGTTTGTTTCATTGAATCAGTGAATAACGTTTGATTCATTGAATGTACCATTTAGGTTTGATTCGATGAATGAATGCAGTTTGTTTCATTGAATGAATGCATGAAGCGCGAGATATTGAATTTATGTGATAATGTCTACTCAATGAATTGACACATGCAGTTTATTTCTTATTAATTCAATGTCTCGAGTTCAATGCATTGATTGAATGGAACAACCTGCATTCATTCATTAATTGAATCAAACTTCAAATATTTACGCAACAAATCAAAAGCAATTCATTGATTCAATGAAACAAAAGTATCGCCAACATTTAACAAATCAATTCGCATTCATTCATTAAACGAATCAAACTTCAATCATTTACTCTATGAATCAAATGTTATTTATTGATTCAATAAGGCACACTTAACTTATTCGTTCAATGAAACAAACTTTACATGTTAATTCAATGAGTTGAGCTTATCCCTTCAATTCAATGTCCTGAGCTTAATGCACTCATTCAATGAAACAAACTGCATTCATTCATTGAATCAAACTTTAATCGTACATTCAATGAATCAAGTGTTATTCGTTGATTCAATGAAACAAACTTAACACATTCATTTCATGAATTCAACTGCATTCATTCATTCAATGAATCAAATTGCACACAATCATTCGTGTGTTAAATTTGCATCACTCAATTAATGAATAACGTTTGATTCATTCAATGCACAATTCAAGTTTGCTTCAATGAATGAATGAATGAATGCAGTTTGTTTCATTGACTGAGTGTGTTAAGCTTGTGACATTGAATTAAGGGGATAAGCACGACTCTGAATTAACACGTGCAGTTTGGTTGATTGAAAGATGAGTGCATTTTGATTCACTGAATCAATGATTGCACGATTGAAGTTTGATTCAGTGAATGACTGAGTGCTGTTTGATTCATTGAATGAATGCAGTTGGATTAATTACATGAAAGTGTTATGTTTGCTTCATTGAATCAATGAATAACGTTTGATGCATTCTATGTACGATTGAAGATTGATTCAATGAATAAATGAGTGCAGTTCGTTTTATTGAATGAGTGCACTAAGCTCGAGCCGATGAATTAATCGGATAAGCTCTACTCATTGAATTTACACGTGCAGTTTGTTTCATTGAATGAATGAGAGCGGTTTGATTCACTGAATCAATGAATGAATGCAGTTTGTTACAGTAAATAAATGAGTGCAGTTTGATTCATTCAATGAATGAATGCAGTTTGTTACAGTAAATAAATGAGTGCAGTTTGATTCATTCAATGAATGAATGCAGTTTCTTTCATTGAATGAGTGCGTTAAGATCAAGAAATTGAATGAATGAGAGAAGCTCTACTCATTGAATTAACACATGTAGTTTTAAATCATTGAAAGAATGAATACAGTTCGATTCATGAAATGAATGTGATACGTTTGTGTCACTCAATAAAAGAATGTTTGATTCATTGAATATACGATTGAAGTGTGTTTCAATGAAAGAATAAATGCAGTTTACTGAAATAAATTGCATACATTAATTCCGAGACTCAAACTGCTCATGTTTATTCAACGAGTAGAGTGAGTGAAGTTTAATTGTTAAGAAAGCATATGGTGTTTTGGCTTTCATTATCAGGGGTATCGAGTTTAAGAGCCGTGAGCTCTACTAGTCCCTGGTGAGACCACACTTGGAATATTGTGTCCGGTTCTGATCGCCCTATTTTAGGAAAGATACAGAGACTTTGAAGAGGGTGCTAAGAAGATTTACCAGGATGCTGCCTGGACTGCAGGGCTTGTCTTATGAAGGATGGTTGAATAAGCTCGGACTTTTCTTTCTGGAGAAAAGGAGGAAGAGAGGAGACCTGATTGAGGTGTACAAAATAATGAGAGGAATAGGTAGAATCAATAGCCAGAGACTTTTCCCCAGGACTGGATTAACTGGTGTGAGAAGTCATAGTTTGAAGATATTAGCAGGAAGGGAAAGGAGACATCAGCGATAGATTCTTTACGCAGAGAGTTGTGAATGCATGGAATGCTTGGCCAGCTAAGGTGGTAGAAGCGAAGTCATTGGGGACATTTAAGCGACTGCTGGACATTCACATGGATAGCAGTGAATTGAGGAGTGCGTAGGTTAAGTTACTATACTATGAATGAGCAGAGCTTCTCTAATCGTTCAATGTCTCCAGCTTAAGTAATTAATTCAGTGATTCAAACTGCACTCATTCATTAAATGAAACAAACCACAGGTGTGAATTCAATGGGATGACCTTATCTCATTCATTCAATGTCTCACGCTTAACTCATTCAGTCAATGAAACAAACTGCTTACATTCGTTCGTTTAATCAGTCTTCAATCGCACATTTGCTGAATCAAACGTTATTCATTCACACAATGAAACAAACTTAGCACATTCATCTTTTGAATCCAACGGCATTCATTCAGTGAATGAAACAAACTAATTGTGTTAATGCAATGAGTAGAGATTCTCTCATCATTCAATGTCTCCAGCTTAAGTAATTCAGTCAAAGAAACAAACTGCATTCATTGAATCAAACTTCAATCATCCATGCAATGAATCAAACGTGAAACAAACTGCATTCATTCATTCAATGAAACAAACTGCACGTGTTAATTCAATGAGTAGAACTTATCTCATTAATTCATTGTCTCGAGCTTAAAGCCTTTATTCAAGGAAGCAAACTGCATTAATTCAATCATTGAATCAAAATTCAATCGTACATTCAATGAATCAAACGTTATTCATTCATTCAGAGAAACAAACTTAACACATTCTTTTAAAGAAACCAACTGCCTTCATTCTTTCAATGAATCAAACAGCACTCAGTCATTCAAAGCAACAAACTGCACCTGTTAATTCAATGAGTAGAGCTTCTCTCAGTCAAAGTCTCAAGCTTAATTCATTCATTCAAAGAGTCAAACTGCATTCATTCATTCAATGAATCAATCTACAATAATTCATCCAAAGATACAAACGTAAATTATTGATTCAATCCAACAAAGTTAATTCATATATTTAATGAATCAAACTGCACTCATTTATTTACTGAAAAAAACTGCATTCTTTTATTCAGTCAGTGAATAAAACTGCACTCATTCATTCAATGAAAACAAACCGCACGTGTTAATATAATGAGTATATAATGAATATAATAAATATAATTATCTCATTAATCGAATGACTCGAGCTTAACGCATTAATTCAATGAAACAAACTGCATTAATTCATTAATTGAATCAAACGCTATTCATTGTTTCAATGAAACAAACGTAACTCATAATTTCAACGAATCAAACCACATTCATTAATTAATTGAATGAAACTTCAGTGGTTCATTCATTGAATCAAACATTATTCATCGATTCAATGAAACAAACATAGCTCATATTTTAATGAATCAACTTGCATTCATTCATTCATTCAATGAATCAACCTTTTAGCATTCATTCAACGAATCAAATGTTAGTTATTGATTCAATGAAACAAACTTAATACATTCTTTTAAAGGAACCAACTGCCTTCATTAATTCAACGAAACAAACTGCAGGTGTTAATTCAGTGGAGCTTCTCTCATTCATTCAAAGTCTCAAGCTTAAATGAATGAGTGAAGTTTGATTCATGAAATGAATGAATGCAGTTTGTTTCATGAAATGCATGAATGCAGTTTCTCTCATTAAATGCATGAGTTAAGTTTGTTACATTGAATCAATGAATAACGCTTGGTTACAATGAATGAACGATTGAAGTTTGGTTCATTAAATTAATTATTGTAGTTGATTCTTTGAATAAACGGTTCAAGCTCGAGACGTGGAATGAATGACCGATACTCTACTCATTGAATGAACACATGCAGTGCGTTCCATTTAATGAATGAGCGCAGTTTAATTTATTCAATTGTTGTGTGACATTTGATTCATTGAAAGAATTAGTTAAGTTCAATTCAATTTATTCATTCAATCAAACGTTTGATTCATTGAACGAATGAATGCAGTTAGATTCATTAATTGAATGAATGCAGTTTGTTTCACTAAATGTGTGACTTAAGTTTGTTTAATCGAATCAGTGTATATCATTTGTTTCATTGAATTTGAAGTTTGAAGTTTGATTCAATGAATGAATGAATGTAGTTTGATTCTCTGAATGAATGAGTTAAGCTCGAGACATTGAATGAATAAGAGAAGGTCTACTCATTGAATGATCACATGCAGTGCGTTTCATTGAATGAATGAGTACTGTTTGCTTCATGAAATGAATGAATTAATGCAGTTTGATTCATTGAAAGATTGAGTGAAGTTTGAATCATGAAATGAATGAATGCAGTTTGATTCTTTAAATGTATGAGTTAAGTTTGTTTCAATGAAGCGATGAATTCATTGACGTTTGATTCAAAGAATGAATGAATAAAGCTTGTTTCTTTGATTAAATGCATTAAGCTCGACACATTGAATGAACGGAAAAAGCTATACTCATTGAATTAACACGTGCAGTTTGTTTCGTTGAGTGAATGAATGAAAGCAGTTTGATTCGTTGAATGAATAAGTTAAGTTTGCTAAATTGAATTAACGAATAACGTTTGTTTGCAATGAATGAACGATTGAAGTTTGATTCTTTAAATGAATGAATCAAACTCGAGACATGGAATGATTGACTGATACTCTACTCAGTGAATGAACATGTGCAGTGCGTTTCATTGAATGACTGGACTTTTGTTCACTGAATTGTTGGGTGATGTTTGATTCATTGAAAGAATTAGTTAAGTTAGTTTCATTGAATCAAAGAATAACGTTTGATTCATTGAACGAATGAATGCAGTTTAAATGATTAAATGTGTGACTTAAGTTTGTTTCATCGAATCAATGAATATCGTTTGATTCATTGAATTTGAAGTTTGATTCAATGAATGAATGAATGTAGTTTGATTCATTGAATGAATGAGTTAAAAAGTTCGGACTTTTCCGGAGACATGATCGAGGAGAACAAAATAAGGAGAGGAATAGATAGAGACAATAGCCAGAGATTTTTCCCCAGGGCAGGATTGACTGGTACGAGAAGTCATGGTTTGAAGATATTAGGACGAATGTATAGAGGAAACATCAGAGGTAGGTTCTTTACACAGAGAGTTGTGAATGTATGGAATGTGTGGCCAGCTGAGGTACTGGAGGCGAAGTCATTGCACATAGATAGCAGTGAGTTGAGGGGTGGGGAGGTATAGTTACTGTATTTTACATTGGAATTAAGTCTCGGCACAACATCTTGGGCCGAAAGGCCTGTTCTGTGCTGTCCTTTTTCTATGTTTCATGTTCTATGTCATTCATTCATTGAATCAAGCGTTATTCATTATTTCAATGAAACAAACGTAACTCATATTTTACTGCATCAACCTGCATTCATTCACTCAATGAATCAACCTTTTATCATTCAATGAATCCAACGTTATGTACTAATTCAATAAAACAAACTTAACTCATACATTTAATGAATCAAACTGCACTCTCATATTTTCTGAAACAAAGTGTGTTCATTAATTCAATCAGTGATACAAACTGCACTCATTTATTCAATGAAACAAACTGCACGTGTTAATTCAATGAGTAGAGCTTATCTCACCAATTCATTGTCATGCCCTTAACGCATTCATTCAATAAAACAAACTGCTGTCATTCGTTCATTGAGTCAAACTTCAATCGCACATTTGCTGAATCAAACGTTATTCATTCACACAATGAAACAAACTTAACACATTCATTTTATAAATTCAACGGCATTCAAACATTCAATGAAACAAATTGCTCGTGTGAATACAATGAGTAGAGCTCCTCTCATCATTCAATGTTTCAAGCTTAAGTAATTCACTCAAAGAACCAAACTGCATTCATTCATTCACTGATTCAAACTGCACTCAATCATTCAATAGGACAAACTGCACGTATTAATTCAATGGGTAGAGCTTATCTCATTAATTCAATGTCTCGTGCTTAACACATTCATCCAATGAAACAAACCGCATGCATTCATTCATTGTACCAAACTTCAATCTTTCATGCAATGAATCAAACGTTATTGACTGATTCCATGAAGCAAAAGTAACTCATAATTTAAACGAATCAATCTGCCCATTCATTCATTGACTGAATCAAACTTCTATCGGACTTTCTTTGAATCAAACGTTATTCATTGATTCAATGCAACAAACGTAATTCATAATTTCAACGAATCAAACTGCATTTTTTCATTCATTGAATCAAACTTCAAACATTCAATTAAGGAATCAACCATTATTTATTGTTTCGATGAAACAAAATTAAGTCATACATATAATTAATCAAATTACACTCATATATTTACTGAAACAAACTGCATTCATTCATTCTTTGAATCGAACTGCACTCATTCCTTCAGTCAATAAAACTGCAATTGTGAATTCAATGAGTAGAGCTTCTCGCATTCATTCAATGTATCGAGCTTAACTCATTCATTCAAAGAATCAAACTACAATCAAATTCATTCTTTGAAACAAAGTTCAATCATGCATTCAATGAATTAAACGTTATTCATTAATTCAATGAAACAAACGTAACTCATACCTTCATCCAATCAAACTACATTTATCTTTCAATGAATCAACGTCATTCAATGAAGCAAACTTGAATTTTACATTTAATGAATCAAACTGCACTCATTTATTTACTGAAACAAATTGCATACATTCATTCTGAGAATTAAACTACAATGAAGGAATGAATGCAGTTTGTTCCATTGAATGAGTGAGTTAAGGTGGAAAAATTGAATGAAGACAGAAGCTGTACTCATTGAATTCACACGTTCAGTTCCTTTCATTGAATTAGTGAGTGCAGTTTGATACATTAAAAGAATGACTGCAGTTGGATTCTTTAAATGAATGTGGGAAGTCTTTTTCATTGAATCAATGAATACAGTTTGGTTCATTCAATGCACGATTGAAGTTTGATTGAATGAATGAACACCGTTTGTTTCAGCAAAAGAGTCTGTTAAGATCGAGAAATTCAATGAATACGACAAGCTCTATTCATTCAATAATCAGGTGCAGTTGGCATCATTGAATCGGAGAGTGCAGTGGGTGCCATCGAAAGAATGAATTCAGTTAGATTCATCAACTGAATGAGTTAAGTTTGTTTCACTCGATAAATGACTAACGGTTGTTTCGTTGCTTGTACGATTGAAGTTTCTTTTAATGAACGAATGAATGCAGTCTGTTCCATTGAATGAGTGCTGTTAAGTCAAGAAATTGAATGAATAAGAGACGCTATACACATTGTATTAACAGATGCAGTTGGTTAACAGATTGGTTGGTTAATAGATGCAATCGGTGAGTTTGATTCAATGAAAGAATGAAATGCAGATGGATTCATTAAATGACTGTGTTAAGTGTGTTTCATTGAATCAATGAATAACATTTCATTCATTGAAGTTACGGTTGAAGTTTGATTCAATGAAGGAATGAATGCAGTTTGTTTCATTGAATGAGTGAGTTAAGGTGGAGAAATTAAATGAACGACAGAAGCTGTACTCATTGAATTCACACGTTCAGTTCCTTTCATTGAATTAGTAAGTGCAGTTTGATACATTGAAAGAATGACTGCAGTTAGAATCTTTAAATGAATGTGGGATGTCTTTTTCAAAGAATCAATGAATACAGTTTGTTTCGTTGAATGCACGATTGAAGTTTGATTGAATGAATAAACACCATTTGTTTCAGCAAAAGAGACTGTTAAGATCTAGAAATTCAAAGAATGAGACAAGCTCTATTCATTCAATTGGTATCATTGAATCGGAGAGTGCAGTGGGTTTCACCGAAAGAATGAGTTCAGCTAGATTCATTAACAGAATGAGTTAAGTTTGTTTCACTCGATAAATGAATAACGGTTGTTTCATTGCTTGGACGATTGAAGTTTCTTTTAATGAACGAATGAATGCAGTCTGTTTCATTGAAAGAGTGTGTTAAGTTCAAGACAAAGAATTAATGAGTAACATTTCATTTATTGAATGTACGGTTGATGTTTGATACAATGAATGAATGAATGCCGTTGGTTCCATTGAATGAGTGCATGAAGCTCAAGAAATTGAATGAGTGAGAGACGCTCTACACATTGAATTAAAAGATGCAGTTGGATTCGTTGAATCGGTGAGTTTGATTCAATGAAAGACTGAAATGCAGTTGGATTCATTAAATGACGGTGTGAAGTGTGTTTCATTGAATCAATGAATAACGTTTCATTCATTGAAGTTACGGTTGAAGTTTGATTCAATGACGGAATGAAAGCAGTTTGTTTCATTGAATGAGTGTGTTAAGTTGGAGAAATTGAATGAACGACTGTAGCTGTACTCATTGAATTTTCACGTTGAGTTCCTTTCATTGAATTAGTAAGTGCAGTTTGAGATATTGAAAGAATGAATGCAGTTAGTTTCATTAACTGAATGAGTTAAATTTGTTTTACTCGATAAATGTATAACGTTTGTTTCATTGCTTTTACGATTGAAGTTTCTTTTAATGAACGAATGAATGCAGTCTGTTTCATTGAATGAGTGTGTTAAGTTCAAGACAAAGAATTAATGAGTAACATTTCATTCATTGAATGTACGGTTGAAGTTTGATTCAATGAATGAATGAATGCCGTTGGTTCCATTGAATGAGTGCGTTAAGCTCAAGAAATTGAATGAGTGAGAGACGCTCGACACATGGAATTAAAAGATGCAATTGGATTCATTGAATCGATGAGTTTGATTCAATGAAAGACTGAAATGCAGTTGGATTCATTACATGACTGTGTTAAGTGTGTTTCATTGAATCAATGAATAACGTTTCATTCATTTAAGTTACGGTTGAAGTTTGATTCAATGAAGAAATGAATGCAGTTTGTTTCATTGAATGAGTGACTTAAGGTGGAGATATTGAATGAACGACAGAATCAGTACTGATTGAATTTACACTTTCACTTCCTTTCATTGAATTAGTAAGTGCAGTTTGATACATTGAAAGAATTAATGCAGTTAGTTTCATTAACTGAATGAATTAAATTTGTTTCAGTCGATAAATGAATAACGGTTGTTTCATTGCTTGTACGATTGAAGTTTCTTTTAATGAACGAATGAATGCAGTCTGTTTCATTGAATGAGTGTGTTAAGTTCAAGACAATGAATCAATGAGTAACGTTTTATTCTTTGAATGTACGGTTGAAGTTTGATACAATGAATGAATGAATGCCGATGGTTCCATTGAATGAGTGCGTTAAACTCAAGAAATTGAATGAGTGAGAGACGCTCAACACATTGAATTAAAAGATGCAGTTGGATTCGTTGAATCCTTGAGTTTGATTCAATGAAAGAATGAAATGCAGTTGGATTCATTAAATGACTGTGTAAAGTGTGCTTCATTGAATCAATGATCAACATTTCATTCATTGAAGTTACGGTTGAAGTTCAAGACAATGAATCAATGAGTAACGTTTCAATCATTTAATGTACGGTTGGAGTATGATTCAATGAATGAATGAATGCCGTTGGTTCCATTGAATGAGTGCGTTAAACTCAAGAAATTGAATGAGTGAGAGACGCTCTACACATTGAATTAAAAGATGCAGTTAGATTCGTTGAATCGGTGAGTTTGATTCAATGAAAGAATGAAATGCAGTTGGATTCATTACATGACTGTGTTACGTGTGTTTCATTGAATCAAGGAATAATGTTTCATTCATTGAAGTTACGGTTGAAGTTTGATTCATGAAGGAATGAATGCAGTTTGTTTCATTGAATGAGTGAGTTAAGGTGGAGAAACTGATTGAACGACAGAAGCTGTATTCATTGAATTTACACGTTCAGTTCCTTTCATTGAAAGAATAAGTGCAGTTTGATATATTGAAGGAATAAATGCAGTTAGTTTCATTAACAGAAGGAGTTAAGTTTGTTTCACCCTATAAATGAATAACGGTTGTTTCATTGCCTGTACGATTGAAGTTTCTTTTAATGAACGAATGAATGCAGTCTGTTTCATTGAATGCGTGTGTTAAGTTCAAGACAAAGAATTAATGAGTAACGTTTCATTCATTGAATGTACGGTTGATGTTTGATTCAATGAATGAATGAATGCTGTTGGTTCCATTGAATGAGTGCGTAAAGCACAAGAAATTGAATGAGTGAGAGAAGCTCTACACATTGAATTAAAAGATGCAGTTGGATTCATTGAATCGGTGAGTTTGATTCAATGAAAGAATGAATGGCAGTTGGATTCATTACATGACTGTGTTAAGTGTGTTTCATTGAATCAATGAATAACGTTTCATTCATTGAAGTTACAGTTGAAGTTTGATTCAATGAAGGAATGAATGTACTTTGTTTCATTGAATAAGTGAGTTTAGGTGGAGAAATTGAATGATCAACAGAAGCTGTAGTCATTGAATTTACACCTTCAGTCCCTTTCATTGAAGTGGTAAGTGCTGTTTGATATATTGAAAGAATGAATGCAGTTAGTTGCATTAACTGAATGACTTAAGTTTGTTTAACTCGATAAATGAATAACGGTTTGATTCAATGAAATAATGAAATGCAGTTGGATTCATTAAATGACTGTGTTAAGTGTGTTTCATTGAATCAATGAATAACGTTTCAATCATTGAAGTTACAGTTGATGTGTGATTCAATGAAGGAATGAATGCAGTTTGTTTCATTGAATGATGAGTTAAGGTGGAGAAATTGAATGAACGACAGAAGCTGTACTCATTAACTGAATGAGTTAAGTTTGTTTCACTCGATAAATGAATAACGGTTGTTTCATTGCTTGTACAATTGAAGTTTCTTTTAATGAACGAATGAATGCAGTCTGTTTCATTGAATAAGTGTGTTATGTACAAGACAGAGAATTAATGAGTAACCTTTCATTCATTGAAAGTACGGCTGAAGTTTGATTCAATGAATGATTGAATGCCGAACGTTCCATTGAATGAGAGCGTTAACTCAGAAATTGAATGAGTGAGAGACGCTATACACATTGAATTAACAGATGCAGTTGGTTAACAGATTGGTTGGTTAACAGATGCAATCGGTGAGTTTGATTCAATGAAAGAATGAACTGCAGATGGATTCATTAGATTACTGTGTTAAGTGTGTTTCATTGAATCAATGAATAACGTTTCATTCATTGAAGTTACGGTTGAAGTTTGATTCAATGAAGGAATGAATGCCGTTGGTTCCATTTAATGAGTGCTTTAAGCTTAAGAAATTAAATCAGTGAGTGACACTCTACACATTGAATTAACAGATGCAGTTGGATTCATTTAATCGGGGTGATTGATTCAATGAAAGTATGAACTGCAGTTGGAATCATTAAATGACTGTTAAGTGCGCTTCATTGAATCAATGAATAACGTCTCATTCATTGAAGTTACGGTTGAAGTTTGATTCAATGAAGGAATGAATGCAGTTTGTTTCATTGAATAGGTGAGTTAAGGTGGATAAATTGAAAGAATGACAGAAACTGTACTCATTGAATTCACACGTTCATCGAAAGAATGGATTCAGTTAGATTCATTAACTGAATGAGTTAAGTTTGTTGCACTCGATAAATGCCTAACGGTTGTTTCATTGCTTGTACGGTTGAAGTTTCCTTCAATGAATGAATGAATGCAGTCTGGTTCAGTGAATGAGTGTGTTAAGTTCAAGACAATGAATCAATGAGTAACGTTTCAATCATTTAATGTACGGTTGAATTTTGATTCAATGAATGAATGAATGCCGTTGGTTCCATTGAATGAGTGCGTTAAGCTCAAGAAATTGAATGACTAAGAGGTGCTCTACACATTGAATTAACAGATGCAGTAGTTTCATTGAAGCGGTGTGGTTGATTGAATGAAATAATGAAATGCAGTTGGATTCATTACATGACTGTGTTAAGTGTGTTTCATTGAATCAATGAATAACGTTTCATTTATTGAAGTTACGATTGAAGTTTGATTTAATGAAGGAGTGAATGCAGTTTGTTTCATTGAATGAGTGAGTTAAGGTGGAGAAATTGAATGAACGTCAGAAGCTGTACTCATTGAATTTTCACGTTCAGTTCCTTTCATTGAAGTGGTAAGTGCAGTTTGATATATTCAAAGAATGAATGCAGTTAATTTCATTAACTGAATGAGTTAAGTTTGTTTCACTCGATAAATGAATAACGTTTGTTTCATCGATTGTACGATTGAAGTTTCTTTTAATGAACGAATGAATGCAGTTTCATTGAATGAGTGTGTTAAGTTCAAGACAAAGAATTAATGAGTAACGTTTCATTCATTGAATGTACGGTTGATGTTTGATTCAATGAATGAATGAATGCCGTTGGTTCCATTGAATGAGTGCGTTAAGCCCAAGAAATTGAATGAGTGAGAGACACTCTACAGATTGAATTAAAAGATGCAGTAGGATTCATTGAATCGGTGAGTTTGATTCAATGAAAGAATGAAATGCAGTTGGATTCATTAAATGACTGTGTTCAGTGTATTTCATTGGATGAATGAATAACGTTTCATTCATTGAAGTTACGGTTGAAGTTTGATTCAATGAAGGAATGAATGCACTGTGTTTCATAGAACATAGAACATAGAAGAATACAGCGCAGTACAGGCCCTTCGGCCCTCGATGTTGCGCTGATCCAAGCCCACCTAACCTACACTAGCCCACTATCCTCCATATGCCTATCCAATGCCCGCTTAAATGCCCATAATGAGGGAGAGTCCACCACTGCTACTGGCAGGGCATTCCATGAACTCACGACTCGCTGAGTAAAGAACCTACCCCTAACATCTGTCCTATACCTACCCCCCCTTAATTTAAAGCTATACCCCCTTGTAATAGCTGACTCCATACGTGGAAAAAGATTCTCACTGTCGACCCTATCTAAACCCCTAATCATCTTATACACCTCTATCAAGTCACCCCTAAACCTTCTTTTCTCCAATGAAAACAACCCCAAGTGCCTCAGCCTTTCCTCATACGATCTTTCTACCATACCAGGCAACATCCTGGTAAACCTCTTCTGCACCCGTTCCAGTGCCTCCACATCCTTCCTATAGTACGGCGACCAAAACTGCACACAATACTCCAGATGTGGCCGCACCAGAGTCTTATACAACTTTCATTGAATGAGTGAGTTTAGGTGGAGAAATTGAATGATCAACAGAAGCTGTAGTCATTGAATTTACACCTTCAGTCCCTTTCATTGAAGTGCTAAGTGCAGTTTGATATATTGAAAGAATTAATGCAGGTAGTTTCATTAACTGAATGACTTAAGTTTGTTTAACTCGATAAATGAATAACGGTTTGATTCAATGAAATAATGAAATGCAGTTGGATTCATTAAATGACTGTGTGAAGTGTGTTTCATTGAATCAATGAATAACGTTTCAATCATTGAAGTTACGGTTGATGTGTGATTCAATGAAGGAATGAATGCAGTTTGTTTCATTGAATGAGTGAGTTAAGGTGGAGAAATTGAATGAACGACAGAAGCTGTACTCATTTAATTTTCACGTTCAGTTCCTTTCATTGAATTAGTATGTTTGATATATTGAAAGAATGAATGCAGTTCGTTTCATTAACTGAATGAGTTAAGTTTGTTTCACTCGATAAATGAATAACAGTTGTTTCATTGCTTGTACGATTGAAGTTTCTTTTAATGAACAAATGAATGCAGTCTGTTTCATTGAATGAGTGTGTTAAGTACAAGACAAAGAATTAATGAGTAACCTTTCATTTATTGAAAGTACGGTTGAAGTTTGATTCAATGAATGAATGAATGCTGAATGTTCCATTGAATGAGTGCCTTAACTCAGAAATTGAATAAGTGAGAGACGCTATACACATTGAATTAACAGATGCAGTTGGATTCATTGAATCGGGGTGATTGATTCAATGAAAGTATGAACTGCAGTTGGAATCATTAAATGACTGTTAAGCGTATTTCATTGAATCAATGAATAACGTTTCATTCATTGAAGTTACGGTTGAAGTTTGATTCAATGAAGGAATGAATGCAGTTTGTTTCACTGATAGGTGATTTAAGGTGGATAAATTGAAAGAATGACAGAAACTGCACTCATTGAATTCACACGTTCATCGAAAGAATGAATTCAGTTAGATTCACTAACAGAATGAGTTAAGTTTGTTTCACTCAATAAATGACTAACGGTTGTTTCATTGCTTGTACGGTTGAAGTTTCCTTCAATGAATGAATGAATGCAGTCTGTTTCAGTAAATGAGTGTGTTAAGTTCAAGACAATGAATCAATGAGTAACGTTTCAATCATTTAATGTACGGTTGAAATTTGATTCAATGAATGAATGAATGCCGTTGGTTCCATTGAATGTGTGCGTTAGGCTCAAGAAATTGAATGACTAAGAGGTGCTCTACACATTGAATTAACAGATGCAGTGGATTCATTAAATCGGTGAGGTTGATTGAATGAAATAATGAAATGCAGTTGGATTCATTACATGACTGTGTTAAACGTGTTTCATTGAATTAATGAATAATGTTTCATTCATTTAGGTTACGGTTGAAGTTTGATTCAATGAAGGAATGAATGCACTTTGTTTCAATGAATGAGTGTATTAAGGTGGAGAAATTGGATGAATGACTGAACCTGTACTCATTGAATTTTCACGTTCAGTTCCTTTCATTGAATTAGTAAGTGCAATTTGATATATTGAAAGAATGAATGCAGTTAATTTCATTAACGGAATGAATTCAGTTTGTTTCACTTGAAAAATGAATAACGTTTGTTTCATTGCTTGTACGATTGAAGTTTCTTATAATGAGTGAGTGTGTTAAGTTCAAGACAAAGAATTAATGAGTAACGTTTCATTCATTGAATGTACGGTTGATGTTTGATTCAATGAATGAATGAATGCCGTTGGTTCCATTGAATGAGTGCGTTAAGCTCAAGAAATTGAATGAGTGAGAGACGCTCTACACATTGAATTAAAAGATGCAGCTGGATTCATTGAATCGGTGAGTTTGATTCAATGAAATAATGAAATGCAGTTGGATTCATTAAATGACTGTGTTAAGTGTGTTTCATTGGATGAATGAATAACATTTCATTCATTGAAGTTACGGTTGAAGTTTGATTCAATGAAGGAATGAATGCACTTTGTTTCATTGAATGAGTGAGCTTAGGTGGAGAAATTGAATGATCAACAGAAGCTGTAGTCATTGAATTTACACCTTCAGTCCCTTTCATTGAAGTGGTAAGTGCGGTTTGATATATTGAAAGAATGAATGCAGTTAGTTTCATTAACTGAATGACTTAAGTTTGTTTAACTCGATAAATGAATAACGGTTTGATTCAATGAAAGAATGAATTGCAGTTGGATTCATTACATGACTGTGTTAAGTGTGTTTCATTGAATCAATGAATAACGTTTCAATCATTGAAGTTACAGTTGAAATGTGATTCAATGAAGGAATGAATGTAGTCTGTTTCATTGATTGAGTCAGTTAAGGTGGAGCAATTGAATGAACGACAGAAGCTGTACTCATTGAATGTGTGATATATTGAAAGAAGGAATGCAGTTCGTTTCATTAACTGAATGAGTTAAGTTTGTTTCACTCGATAAATGAATAACTGTTGTTTCATTGCTAGTACGATTGAAGTTTCTTTTAATGAATGAATGAATGCAGTCTGTTTCTTTGAATGAGTGTGTTAAGTACAAGACAAAAAATTAATGAGTAACCTTTCATTCATTGAAGTTACGGTGAACGTTTGATTCAATGAATGAATGAATGCCGAATGTTCCATTGAATCAGTGCGTTAACTCAGAAATTGAATGAGTGAGAGACGTAATACACATTGAATTAACAGATGCAGTTGGTTAACAGATTGTTGGTTAACAGATGCAATCGGTGAATTTGATTCAATGAAAGAATGAAATGCAGATGGATTCATTAAATTACTGTGTTAAGTGTGTTTCATTGAATCAATGAATAACGTTTCAATCATTGAAGTTACGGTTGAAGTTTGATTCAATGAAGGAATGAATGCCGTTGGTTCCATTGAATGAGTGCATTAAGCTCAAGAAATTGAATCAGTGAGAGACACTCTACACATTGAATTAACAGATGCAGTTGGATTCATTGAATCGGGGTGATTGATTCAATGAAAGAATGAACTGCAGTTGGAATCATTAAATGACTGTGTTAAGTGCGCTTCATTTAATCAATGAATAACATTTCATTTATTGAAGTTACGGTTGAAGTTTGATTCAATGAAGGAATGAATGCAGTTTGTTTCATTGAATAGGTGAGTTAAGGTGGATAAAATGAAAGAATGACAGAAACTGTACTCATTGAATTCACATGTTCATCGAAAGAATGAATTCAGTTAGATTCATTAACAGAATGAGTTACGTTTGTTGCACTCGATAAATGACTAACGGTTGTTTCATTGCTTGTACGGTTGAAGTTTCCTTCAATGAATGAAGGAATGCAGTCTGTTTCGAGTGAATGAGTGTGTTAAGTTCAAGACAATGAATCAATGAGTCACGTTTCAATCATTTAATGTACAGTTGAAGTTTGATTCAATGAATGAATGAATGCCGTTGGTTCCATTGAATGAGTGCGTTAAGCTCAAGAAATTGAATGACTAAGAGGTGCTCTACACATTGAATTAACAGATGCAGTGGATTCATTGAATCGGTGAGGTTGCTTGAATGAAATAATGAAATGCAGTTGGATTCATTACATGACTGTGTTCAGTGTGTTTTATTGAATCAATGAATAACGTTTCATTCATTTAGGTTACGGTTGAAGTTTGTTTCAATGAAGGAATGAATGCAGTTTGTTTCATTGAATGAGTGTGTTAAGGTGGAGAAATTGAATGAACGACAGAAGCTGTACTCATTGAATTTTCACGTTCAGTTCCTTTCATTGAATTAGTAAGTGCAATTTGATATATTGAAAGAAAGAATGCAGTTAATTTCATTAACTGAATGAGTTAAGTTTGTTTCACTTGATAAATGAATAACGGCTGTTTCATTGCTTGTACGATTGAAGTTTCTTTTAATGAACGAATGAATGCAGTCTGTTTCATTGAATGAGTGTGTTAAGTACAAGACAAAGAATTAATGAGTAACCTTTCATTCATTGAAAGTACGGTGGAAGTTTGATTCAATGAATGAATGAATGCTGAATGTTCCATTGAATCAGTGCGTTAACTCAGAAATTGAATGAGTGAGAGACGCTATACACATTGAATTAACAGATGCAGTTGGTTAACAGATTGGTTGGTTAACAGATGCAATCGGTGAGTTTGATTCAATGAAAGAATGTAATGCAGATGGATTCATTAAATTACTGTGTTAAGTGTGTTTCATTGAATCAATGAATAACATTTCATTCACTGAAGTTACGGTTGAAGTTTGATTCAATGAAGGAATGAATGCAGTTTGTTTCATTGAATGAGTGAGTTAAGGTGGATAAATTGAAAGAATGACAGAAACTGTACTCATTGAATTCACACGTACATCGAAAGAATGAATTCAGTTAGATTCATTAACAGAATGAGTTACGTTTGTTGCACTCGATAAATGCCTAACGGTTGTTTCATTGCTTGTACGGTTGAAGTTTCCTTCAATGAATGAATGAATGCAGTCTGTTTCAAGTGAATGAGTGTGTTAAGTTCAAGACAATGAATCAATGAGTAACGTTTCAATCATTTAATGTACGGTTGAATTTTGATTCAATGAATGAATGAATGCCGTTGGTTACATTGAATGAGTGCGTTAAGCTTAAGAAATTGAATGACTAAGAGGTGCTCTACACATTGAATTAACAGATGCAGTGGATTCATTAAATCGGTGAGGTTGATTGAATGAAATAATGAAATGCAGTTGGATTCATTACATGACTGTGTTAAGTGTGTTTTATTGAATCAATGAATAACGTTTCATTCATTGAAGTTACGGTTGAAGTTTGATTCAATGAAGGAATGAATGCAGTTTGTTTCATTGAATGAGTGCGTTAAGCTGAAGAAATTGAATCAGTGAGAGACACTCTACACATTGAATTAACAGATGCAGTTGGATTCATTGAATCGGGGTGACTGATTCAATGAAAGATTGAAGTGCAGTTGGAATCATTAAATGGCTGTTAAGTGCGCTTCATTTAATCAATGAATAACGTCTCATTCATTGAAGTTACGGTTGAAGTTTGATTCAATGAAGGAATGAATGCAGTTTGTTTCATTGAATAGGTGAGTTAAGGTGGATAAATTGAAAGAATGACAGAAACTGTACTCATTGAATTCACACGTTCATCGAAAGAATGGATTCAGTTCGATTCATTAACTGAATGAGTTAAGTTTGTTGCACTCGATAAATGCCTAACGGTTGTTTCATTGCTTGGACGATTGAAGTTTCCTTCAATGAAGAATGAATGCAGTCTGTTTCAGTGAATGACTGTGCTATGTTCAAGACAATGAATCAATGAGTAACGTTTCAATCATTTAATGTACGGTTGAAGTTTGATTCAATGAATGAATGAATGCCGTTGGTTCCATTGAATGAGTGCGTTAAGCTCAAGAAATTGAATGACTAAAAGGTGCTCTACACATTGAATTAACAGATGCAGTGGTTTCATTGAAGCGGTGTGGTTGATTGAATGAAATAATGAAATGCAGTTGGATTCATTACATGACTGTGTTAAGTGTGTTTTATTGAATCAATGAATAATGTTTCATTTATTGAAGTTACGATTGAAGTTTGATTTAATGAAGGAGTGAATGCAGTTTGTTTCATTGAATGAGTGAGTTAAGGTGGAGAAATTGAATGAACGTCAGAAGCTGTACTCATTGAATTTTCACATTCAGTTCCTTTCATTGAAGTGGTAAGTGCAGTTTGATATATTCAAAGAATGAATGCAGTTAATTTCATTAACTGAATGAGTTAAGTTTGTTTCACTCGATAAATGTATAACGTTTGTTTCATTGCTTGTACGATTGAAGTTTCTTTTAATGAACGAATGAATGCAGTCTGTTTCATTGAATGAGTGTGTTAAGTACAAGACAAAGAATTAATGAGTAACCTTTCATTCATTGAAAGTACGGCTGAAGTTTGATTTAATGAATGAATGAATGCCGTTCGTTCCATTGAATGAGTGCGTTAGGTCAAGAAATTGAATGAGTGACAGACGTTATACACATTGAATTAACAGATGCAGTTGGTTAACAGATTGGTTTGTTAACAGATGCAATCGGTGAGTTTGATTAATTGAAAGAATGAAATGCAGATGGATTCATGAAATGACTGTGTTAAGTGTTTCATTGAATCAATGAATAACGTTTCATTCATTGAACTTACGTTTGAAGTTTGATTCAATGAAGGAATGAATGCAGTCTGTTTCATTGAATGAGTGTGTTAAGTTCAAGACAATGAATCAATGAGTAACGGTTCATTCATTGAATGCACCGTTGAAGTTTGATTCAATGAAAGAATGAAATGCAGTTGGATTCATTAAGGGAAGGTTTTAAGTTTGTTTCACGCAAAAAATAAATAACGGCTGATTCATTGAATCATTACGAATGAAGTTTGTTTCAATGATTGAATGCAGATTATATCATGGAATTGGTGTGTAAGCCTCGAGGTATTGTATTCTTGGGATAAGCTCTACTCTCTGATTTAACAGATTCAGTTTGTTTCATTAAATGATGAGATCAGTTTGATTCGCTGAATCAGTGAATGTATGCACTTTGCTTCCGTAAGGAAATGAGTGAAGTTGGATTCATTGAATAAATGCAGTTCGATTCATTCAAAGGCTTGTTAAGTTTGTTTCATTAGAATCAATGCAAAACGTTTGATTCATTCAATGTACATTTGCAATTTGATTCAATGAATGAATGCAATTTGTTCCTTCGAATGAGATCGTCAAGCTCGAAGCACTGAGTTAATGGAATAAGCTCTACTCATTGAATTAACACATGCAGTTGGTTTCATTGAATCGGTGAGTTTGTTTCAATGAATGAATGAAATGCAGATGGATTCATTAAGTGAATGTTTTAAGTTTGTTTCACTCAAAAAATGAATAACGGTTGATTCATTGCATGTACGAATGAAATTTGTTTCAGTGAATGAATGCAGAATGTTTCATGGAAGGAGTGTGCTAAGCTGAGACGCTGATTTCATGGGATAAGCTCTCCTCTTTGAATTAATCCGTGCAGTTCGTTTCAATGAATGATTGAATGCAGTTGGTTTCGGGGAGGGGTTGTGTCCCACAGCAGGACGGGTAAGGCCCGGGGGGGAATCTGTATAGGGGAGGGGGTGCATCCCACAGCAGGATGGTTAAGGCCCGAGGGCAGTCTGTACTGGGGAGCTGTTATGTCCCACGGCAGAATGGGTAAGACCCGAAGGGGAGATTGCACCAGGGAGGGATTGTGTTCCACGGCAGAATGGGTAAAGCCCGAGGTGAGGCTGTACCGGGGAGGGGATGTGCCCCACAGCCAAATGGGTAAGGTCCAAGGGGAGTCTGTATCAGGGAGCAGTTGTGTCCCACAGCAGGATGGGTAAGGCCCGAGGGGAGTCTGCACAGGAGAGGGGTTGTGCCCCACAGCAGGTTGGGTATGGCCTGAGGAGAGTCTGTACTGGGGAGGGGCTGTGTCCCAAGCAGGATGGGTAAAGCCTGAGGGGAGATTGCACAAGGGAGGGGTTGTGTCTGACAGAAAGATGGGTAAGGCCCAAGGGGATTCTGTACCACGGAGGGGTTGTTTCACACAGAAGGATGAGTAAGGCCCGTCGAGAGTCTGTACCCAAGTGGGGTTGTGTCCCACAGCAGGATGAGTAAGGCCCGAGGGGCGACTGTACCGGGGAGGAGTTGTGTCCCTCAGCAGGATGGGTAAGGCCTGAAGGTCTTCTGTACCGGGGAGGGGAATGTGTCCCACAGCCAGATGGTTAAGGCCCGAGGGGAGTCTGCACTGGGGAAGGGTTGTGTCCCACAATCAGATGGTTAAGTCCCAAGCGGAGTCTGTACCGCAGAGGGGATGTGTCCCACAGCAGGGTGAGTTAGGCCTGGCAGGATTCTGTACCAGAGAGGGGTTGTGTCCAATAGCCAGATGGTTAAGGCCCAAGGGGAGTCTATACCGGGGAGGGGTTGTGTCCCACAGCATGATGGGTAAGGCCCGGGGGGATTCTGTATCGGGGAGGGTCTGCGTCCCGCAGCAGGATCGGTAATGCCTGAGGGGAGGCATAACAGGAGAGGGGTTGTGTCCCACAGTAAGGATGGGTAAGACCCAGGGCATTCTGTATCGGGGAGGGGATGCATCCCAAAGCAGGATCGGTAAGGCCAGAGGGGAGACTGTATCTGGGAGGGATTGTGTCCCACAGCAGGATGGGTAAGGCCGAAGGTACTCTGTACTGGGGAGGGTCTGCGTCCCACAGCAGGATCGGTAATGCCTGAGGGGAGGCATAACAGGAGAGGGGTTGTGTCCCACAGTAAGGATGGGTAAGGCCTGGGGCATTCTGTATCGGGGAGGGGATGCATCCCAAAGCAGGATCGGTAAGGCCTGAGGGGAGGCTGTACAGGAGAGGGGTTGTGTCCCACAGCAGGATGGGTAGGGCCCGAGGGGAGTCTGTACCAGGGAGGGGTTGTGTCCCACAGCAGGATGGGCAAGGCCTGAGGGGAGTCTGTACAGGAGAGGGGTTGTGTCCCACAGCAGGGTGGGTAAGGCCCGAAGGTACTCTGTATCGGGGAGGGGATGCATCCCAAAGCAGGATCGGTAAGGCCTGAGGGGAGGCTGTACAGGAGAGGGGTTGTGTCCCACAGCAGGATGGGTGAGGCCGGAGGGGAGTCTGCATCATGGAGGGGTTGTGTCCCACAGCAGGATGGGTAAGGCCAGAGGGGAATCTGTACAGGGGAGGGGTTGTGTCCCATAGCAGGATGGGTAAGGCCCAAAGGTCTTCTGTACAAGGGAGGAGTTGTGTTCCTCAGTAGGATGGGTAAGGCCTGAGTGGAGTCTGGACCGGTGAGTGGTTGTGTCCAACAGCAGAATGGGTCAGGCCCAAGGGGCGTCTGTACCGGTGAGGGTTTGTGTCCCACTGCAGGATGGTTAAGGCCAGAGGGGAGTCTTTACCAGGGAGGGATTGTGTCCCACAGCAGGATGGGTAAGGCCCAAGGGGTGTCCATACCGGTGAGGGATTGTATCCCACTGCAGGATGGGTAAGGCCAGAGGGGAGTCTGTACTGGGGAGGGGTTGTGTCCCACTGCAGGATGGGTAAGGCCTGAGGAGAGTTGTACCAGGGAGGGGTTGTGTCCAAGCAGGATGGGTAAGGCCAGAGGGGAGTCTGTACCGGGGAGTGTCTGCATCCTACAGCAGAAGGTAAGGCCCGAGGGGTGTCTGTATCGGGGAGGGGATGTGTCCCACAGCAGGATTGGTAAAGCCTGAGAGGAGTCTGTACCAGGGAGGGGTGGTGTCCTGCAGCAGTATCGGTGAGGCCCAAAGGGGAGATAGCACCAGGGAGGAATTCGGTCCAACAGCAGGATGGGTAAGGCCCCAGGAGAATCTGTACAGAAGAGGGGATGTGTCCCACAGCAGGATCAGTATGGCCTGAGGAGAGTTGTAAAGGGGAGTTGTGTCCCACCAGGATGGGTAAGGCCCGAGGCGAGATTGCACCAGGGAGGGGTTGTGTCCCACAGCAGGATGGCCCGGGGAGGTGTTCAGTCCCATAGCATGTTGGATAAGGCTAGAGGGGAGTCCGTATCAGGGAGGGTATGCGTCCCAAAGCAGGACAGGTAAGCCTCAAGGACAGTCTGTACCAGGAAGGGGTTGTGTCAACAGCCAGATGGTTAAGGCCCGAGGGGAGTCTGTATCAGGGAGGGGTTGTGTCCCACAGCTGGATGGGTAAGGCCGGAGGAGAGTCTGTGACGGGTATAGGATGTGAACCACTGCAGGATGGGTAAGGCCCGATGGGAGATTGCACCAGGAAGGGATTATGTCCCACAGCAGGATGGGTAAGGCCGAGGGAAGTCTGCACCGGGGAGGGGTTGTGTCCCACAGCAGCATGGTTATAGCCTAAAGGTCTTCTGTACCGGGGAGGGTCTGCGTCCCACAGTATGGTTAAGGCATGAGGGGAGTCTGTACAGGAGGGGGGTTGTGTCTCACAGCAGGATGGGTGAGGCCCGAGGGTACTCTGTACCGGGGAGGGTATGCGTCCCAAAGCAGGACAGGTAAGGCTCACGGGAGACTGCACTGGGGATGGATTGTGTCCCAAAGCAGGATGGGTAAGGCTCACGGGGAGACTGCACCTGGGAGGGGTTGTGTCCCACAGCAGGATGGGCAAGGGCTGAGGAGAGTCTGCACCGCAGAGGGGTTGTGACCCACAGCAGGATGGGTAAGGCCCAAGGGGAATTTGGACCGGGGAGGGGTTGTGTCCCACAGCAGGATGGGTAAGGCTCAAGGGGAGTCTGTACTGGGGAGGGGTTGTGTCCCACAGCAGGATGGGAAAGGCCAGAGGGGAGTTGTACCAGGGAGGCGTTGTGTCCAAACAGGATGGGTAAGGCCTGGAGGGTGTCTGTACCAGGGAGTGGTTGTGTCCCACAGCAGGATGGGCAAGGCTGGACTGGAGTCTGTACCCATGTGGTTCTGTCCCACAGCAAGAAGTGTAAGGCTCAAGGGGAGACTGTACAGGTGAGGAGTTCACTCTCTCAGCAGGATGGTTAAGGTCAGAGAGGAATCGGTACCAGGGAGGGGTTGTGTCCACAGCAGAATGGGAAAGGCCCAAGGGGCGTCTGTACCAGCGAGGAGTTGTGTCTCACAGCAGAATGGGTAAGGCCCGAGGAGAGTCTGTACCGGGGAGGGGTTGTGTCCCACAGCAGGATGGGTAAGGCCCGAGGTGAGATTGCACCAGGGAGGGATTGTGTCCTACTGCAGGATGGGTAAGACCAGAGGGGAGTCTGTACCGGGGAGAGGTTTTGGCCCAAGCAGGATGGGTAAGGCCCAAAGATCTTCTGTACTGGGGAGGGATTGTGCCTCACAGTAGGAAGGGTAAGGCCCAAGGGGAGACTGTACCGGGGAGGGGTTTTTTCCCATAGAAGGATGGGTAAAACCCCAGGGGATTCTGTGCAGGAGAGGGGTTGTGTCCCACAGCAGGATGGGTAAGGCCTGAAGTTCTTCTGTACCGGGGTGGGTCTGCGTCCCACAGCAGGATGGGTAAGGCCTGAGGGGAGTGTACAGGAGAAAGGTTGACTCCCACAGCAGGATGGGGAGGGCCTGAGGGGAGTCTGTACCATAGAGGAATTGTGTCCCACAGTAGGATGGGTCAGGCCCGAGGGGAGTCTGTACTGGGGAGGGGTTGTGTCTCACAGCAGGATAGGTAAGGCCAGAGGGGAGTCTGTACTGGGGAGGGGTTGTGTCCCACTGCAGGATGGGTAAGGCCTGAGGAGAGTTGTACCAGGGAGGGGTTGTGTCCAAACAGGATGGGTAAGGCCAGAGGGGAGTCTGTACCGGGGAGTGTCTGCATCCTACAGCAGAAGGTAAGGCCCGAGGGGTGTCTGTATTGGGGAGGGGATGTGTCCCACAGCAGGATTGGTAAAGCCTAAGAGGAGTCTGTACCAGGGAGGGGTGGTGTCCTGCAGCAGTATCGGTGAGGCCCAAAGGGGAGATAGCACCAGGGAGGAATTCGGTCCAACAGCAGGATGGGTAAGGCCCCAGGAGAATCTGTACAGAAGAGGGGATGTGTCCCACAGCAGGATCAGTATGGCCTGAGGAGAGTTGTAAAGGGGAGTTGTGTCCCACCAGGATGGGTAAGGCCCGAGGCGAGATTGCACCAGGGAGGGGTTGTGTCCCACAGCAGGATGGCCCGGGGAGGTGTTCAGTCCCATAGCATGTTGGATAAGGCTAGAGGGGAGTCCGTATCAGGGAGGGTATGTGTCCCAAAGCAGGACAGGTAAGCCTCAAGGACAGTCTGTACCAGGAAGGGGTTGTGTCAACAGCCAGATGGTTAAGGCCCGTGGGGAGTCTGTATCAGGGAGGGGTTGTGTCCCACAGCTGGATGGGTAAGGCCTGAAGTTCTTCTGTACCGGGGTGGGTCTGCGTCCCACAGCAGGATGGGTAAGGCCTGAGGGGAGTGTACAGGAGAGAGGTTGACTCCCACAGTAGGATGGGGAGGGCCTGAGGGGAGTCTGCACCGGGGAGGAATTGTGTCCCACAGTAGGATGGGTCAGGCCCGAGGGGAGTCTGTACTGGGGAGGGGTTGTGTCCCACAGCAGGATGTGAAAGGCCCGAGGGGAATCTGTACAGGGGAGGGGTTGTGTCCCACAGCAGGATGGGTAAGGCCCGAGGGGAGTCTGTACTGGGGAGGGGTTTTGTCCCACTGCAGGATGGGTAAGGCCTGAGGAGAGTTGTACCAGGGAGGGGTTGTGTCCAAACAGGATGGTTAAGGCCTGGAGGGTGTCTGTACCAGGGAGGGGTTGTGTCCTACTGCAGGATGGGTAAGACCAGAGGGGAGTCTGTACCGCGGAGGGGTTGTGTCACACAGCAGGATGGGTAAGGCCTGAGGGCAGTCTGTACCCATGTGGTTGCGCCCCACAGCAGGATGGGTAAGGCCTGAAGGTCTTCTGTACCAAGGTGGGTCTGCGTCGCACTGCAGTATGGGCAAGGCCTGAGGGGAGCGTACAGGAACATAGAACATAGAACATAGCAGAATACAGCGCAGTACAGGCCCTTCGGCCCTCGATGTTGCACCGATCCAAGCCCACCTAACCTACACTAGCCCACTATCCTCCATATGCCTATCCAATGCCCGTTTAAATGCCCATAATGAGGGGTTGTGTCCCACAGCAGGCTGGGTAAGGCCCGAGGGGAATCTGTACCGTGGGGGTTGTGTCCCACAGCAGGTTGGGTAAGGCCTAAGGGGAACATAGAACATAGAAGAATACAGCGCAGTACAGGCCCTTGGGCCCTCGATGTTGCGCCGATCCAAGCCCACCTAAACTACACTAACCCACTATCCTCCATATACCTATCCAATGCCCTCTTAAATGCCCATAAAGAGGGAGAGTCCACCACTGTTACTGGCAGGGCATTCCATGAACTAACGACTCGCTGAGTGAAGAACCTACCCCTAACATCAGTCCTATATCTACCCCCCGTTAATTTAAAGCTATGCCCCCTTGTAATACCCGACTCAATACGCGGGAAAAGGTTCATACTGTCGACCCTATCTAACCCCCTAATCATCTTGTACACCTCAATCAAGTCACCCCTAAACCTTCTTTTCTCTAGTGAAAACAGCCCCAAGTGCCTCAGTCTTTCCTCATACGATTTTTCTTCCATACCAGGCAACATCCTGGTAAACCTCCTCTGCACCCGTTCCAATGCCTCCACATCCTTCCTATAGTATGGCGACCAAAACTGCACACAATATTCCAGATGCGGCCGTACCAGAGTCTTATACAACTGCATCATGACCTCAGGACTCCGGAACTCAATTCCTCTACCAATAAAAGCCAGTACGCCATATGCCTTCCTCACCGCACTATTTACCTGGGTGGCAACTTTCAGAGATCTGTGTACATGGACACCAAGATCCCTCTGCTCATCCACACTACCAAGTATCCGACCATTAGCCCAGTACCCCATCTTTTTGTTATTCTTCCCAAAGTGAATCACCTCGCACTTAGCTACATTGAATTCCATTTGCCACCTTTCTGCCCAGCTCTGCAGCTTCTCTATATCCTGCTGTAACCTGCCACATGCTTCCTCACTGTCAACAACTCCTCCGACTTTCGTATCATCCGCAAACTTGCTCACCCAACCTTCTAACCCCTCTTCCAGGTCATTTATAAAAATGACAAACAGCAATGGTCCCAAAACAGATCCTTGCGGAACACCGCTAGTGACGGCACTCCATGAAGAAACTTTGCCATCAACTACTACCCTCTGTCTTCTTCCATCCAGCCAATTCCTAATCCAAACCTCCAACTCACCCTCAATGCCATATCTCCGTATTTTCTGCAGTAGCCTACCATGGGGAACCTTATCAAACGCCTTACTAAAATCCATATATACCACATCTACCGCTTTCCCCTCATCAACCTCCTTCGTCACCTTTTCAAAGAATTCAATAAGGTTTGTGAGGCACGACTTGCCCTTCACAAAACCATGCTGACTATCCTTGATCACATTATTCCTATCCAGATGTGCATAAATCCTATCCCTTACAATTCTCTCTAAGACTTTGCCCACAACAGAAGTGAGACTCACCGGCCTATAGTTACTAGGGCTATCCCTACTCCCCTTTTTGAACAAGGGAACCACATTTGCTATCCTCCAGTCTTCTGGGACTACTCCTGTAGACAAAGAGGACATAAAAATCAAGGCCAATGGCTCTGCAATCTCCTCCCTTGCTTCCCAGAGAATCCTAGGATAAATGCCATCAGGCCCAGGGGACTTATCTATTTTCACCTTTTCCAGGATTTCCAACACCTCTTCTCTACATACCTCAAAGCCATCCATTCTACTTATTTGTTCCTCAGTATTCTCATCGACAACAATGCCCTGTTCCTGAGTGAATACTGAAGAAAAGTATTCATTCAGTGTCTCCCCAATCTCTTCCGCCTCCACACGCAACTTCCCCCTACTATCCTTGACTGGACCTATTCCTACCCTAGTCATTCTTTTATTCCTAACATACCTATAGAAAGCCTTAGGGTTTTCCCTAATCCTATCTACTAAGGACCTTTCATGTCCCCTCCTTGCTGCTTTTAGCTCTCTCTTCAGGTCCTTCCTGGCTACCCTATAACTCTCAATCGCCCCAATTGAACCTTCACGTCTCATCTTGAGATAGGCCGCCCTCTTCCATTTAACAAGGGATTCCAATTCCTTATTAAACCACGGCTCCCTCGCACGACCCTTTCCTTCCTGCCTGACAGGTACATAATTATCAAGGACACTCAATAGTTGCCCCTTGAACAAGTTCCACATATCATTTACACTCTTGCCTTGGAGTCTACTTTTCCAAGCCACACATCCTAAGTCATGCCTCACCGCATCATAATTTCCCTTACCCCAGCTATAATTCTTGCCCTGTAGTACACACTTATCCCTCTCCATCACGAGTGTAAAAATCACCGAATTATGGTCACTATCCCCAAAGTGCTCACCTACCTCTAATTCTAACACCTGGCCTGGTTCGTTACCCAGAACCAAATCCAGTATGGCCTCACCTCTTGTTGGCCTGTCTACATATTGTGTCAGGAAACTCTCCTGCACACATTGAACAAACACTGACCCATCTAACGAACTTGAGCTATAGCTTTCCCAATCAATATCAGGAAAGTTAAAGTCCCCCATAACAACCACCCTATTACTGTCACTCATCTCCTGAATCACCTTCCCTATCCTTTCTTCAATGATTCTAGGACTATTAGGAGGCCTGTAAAAGACTCCTAACAGGGTGACCTCACCTTTCCTATTCCTAACCTCAGCCCAAACCACCTCAGATGGCAAGTCCTCATCCATCGTCCTTTCCACCGCTGTAATACTATCTTTGACAAGCAATGCCACACCTCCCCCTCTTTTACCTCCACCTCTGACCCTACTAAAACATTTAAATCCCGGAACCTGCAACAGCCAATCCTGTCCCTGTTCTAGCCATGTCTCCGTAATAGCCACAACATCGAAGTCCCAGGTACCAACCAACGCTGCAAGTTCACCTACCTTATTTCGTATACTTCTTGCATTGAAGTATACACACTTCAAGCCACTTCCCTGTTTACAGGCACCCTCCTTGGAAATTGATGCCATGTTCCTCACCTCCCTACACTCCAGGCCCTGCACCCTGAAGCTACAATCTGGGTTCCCATGCCCCTGCCGAGTTAGTTTAAACCCCCCCCAAGAGCACTAGCAAACCTCCCCCCAAGGATACTGGTTCCCCTCAGGTTCAGGTGTAGACCATCCTGTTTATAGAGGTCCCACCGTCCCCAGAAAGAACCCCAGTTATCCAAAAACTGGAACCCCTCCCTCCTGCACCATCCCTGAAGCCACGCATTTAATTGTTCTCTCTCCCTATTCCTCGAATCTCTATCACGTGGCACGGGTAACAAACCAGAGACAACAACTCTGTTTGTTCTAACTCCAAGCTTCCAACCTAGCTCCCTGAAAGCCTGTCTAACATCCTCAGCACTCCTCCTACCTATGTCGTTGGTGCCAATGTGGACCACGACTTCGGGTTGCTCCCCCTCCCCCTCCAGGACCCGGAAAACACGATCAGAGACATCACGTACCCTTGCACCTGGGAGGCAACATACCAAACGTGAGTCTCTCTCGTTCCCACAAAACCGCCTATCTGTGCCCCTAACTATCGAGTCCCCAATTACTACTGCTCTGCTCTTCTTCACCCTTCCCTTCTGAGTAACGGGGACAGGCTCCGTGCCAGAGACCTGAGCCCCGTTACTTACCCCTGGTAAGTCATCCCCTCCACAAGTATCCAAAACGGTATACTTGTTCTTGAGGGGAATGGCCGCAGGAGGTCCCTGCACTGGCTGCTTCCTCCCAGTCCCCCTCACTGTAACCCATCTATCTGCCATCTTTGGAGTTACTACTTCCCTATAACTCTGATCTATGACCCCCTCTGCCTCCCGAATGATCCGAAGTTCATCCAACTCCAGCTCCAGTTCCCTAACACGGTCTTGGAGGAGCTGGAGATGGGTGCACTTCCTGCAAGTGTAATCGGCAGGGACGTCGATGGCATCCCTCACCTCATACATGTTGCAGGAGGAACATTGCACTGCCTTCACTGCCATCCCTCTAAAGCTAACTGTTTAAACAAAAACTGTATCTAAATAATACAAGCAAAATTCAGCACTTACCTGCTTGCCACAACAGATGTTGAGGGAGTCTGTACCAGAGCGGGATTGTGTCCAAAGCAGGATGGGTAAGACCGAGGAATGTCTGCACCGGGGAGGGGTTGTGTCCCACAGCAGGTTGAATAACGTCCGAGGGGAATCTGTAACAGGGAGGGGTAGTGTCCCACAGAAGGACAGTTAAGGCCCGAGGTGAGATTGCAACAGGGAGGAGTTACGACCCAAGCAGGATGGTTCAGGCCAGAGGGGAGATTGCACCAGTGTGGGGCTAGGTCCCACAGCAAGATGGGTAAGGCCGTCGAGAGGATGTACCGGGGAGGGATTGCATCCAACAGCAGAATGGGTAAGGCCTGAGGGTCGTCTGTACCATGGAGGGGTTGTGTCCCACAGCAGGATGGATGAGGCCCGAAGGGATTCTGGACCAGGGAGGGGTTGTGTCCCACAGCAGGATGTGTAAGGCTCAAGGGGATATTGCACCAGGGAGGGATTATGTCCCGCAGCAGGATGGGTAAGGCCTAAGGCATGTCTGTACAGGGAGGGGTTGTGTTCCTCAGGAGGGTGAGTAAGGCCCGAGAGGAGTCTGTACTGTGGAGGTGTTGTATCCCACAGCAGGACGGGTAAGCCCCGAGGGGAGTCTGCCCCGGGGAGGGGATGTGTCCCACAGCAGGATGTGCAAGGCTCAAGGGGAGACTGTACTGGTGAGGAGTTCGGTCCCTCAGCAGGATGGTTAAGGCCAGAGTGGAATCTGTACCAGGGAGGAGTGTGTCCCACAGCAGGACGGGTAAGGCCGGAGGGGAGTCTGCACCGGGGCGGGATTCTATCCCAAGGCAGGATGGGTAAGACCAGAGGGGAGTCTATACTGGGGAGAGTTTTTGGCTCAAGCAGGATGGGTAAGGCCCAAAGATCTTCTGTAGTGGGGAGGGGTTGTGCCTCATAGTAGGAAGGGTAAGGCCCAAGGGGAGACTGTACCGGGGAGGGGTTGTTTCCCATAGCAGGATGGGTAAAACTCCAGGGGATTCTGTGCAGGAGAGGGGTTGTGTCCCACAGCAAGATGAGTATGGCCCATGGCGAGTCTGTACCAGGGAGGGGTTGTGTCCCACCGCAGGATGGGTAAGGCCCGAGGGGATTCATTACCGGGGAGGGGTAGTTTCCCACAGCAGGATGGTTAAGACCCAAGGGAGGTGTGTACCGCGGAGGGGTTGTGTCCCACAGCAGGATGGGTAAGACCCGAGGGCAGTCTGTACCCATGTGGTTGCATCCCACAGCAGGATGGGTAAGGCCTGAAGGTCTTCTGTACCAAGCTGGGTCTCCGTCCAACTGCAGGATGGGTAAGGACTGAGGGGAGCGTACAGGAGAGGGGTTGTGTCCCACAGCAGGATGGGTAAGGCCCGAGGGGAATCTGTACCGTGGTGGGGTTGTGTCCCACAGAGGGTTGGGTAAGGCCCGAGAGGAGATTGCTCCAGGGAGGGATTGTGTCCCACAACAGAATGGGTAAGGCCTTAGGGGAGTCTGTACCGCAGCGGGATTGTGTCCAAAGCAGGATGAGTAAGGTCCAAGTGGTGTACGTATCTGTGAGGGGGTGTGTCCCACGGCAGGATGCGTAAGGGCCGAGGTGTGTCTGCACCGGGGAGGGGTTGTGTCCCACAGCAGAATGCATCAGGCCCGAGGGAATCTGTAACAGGGAGGTGTAGTGTCCCACAGAAGGATTGGTATGGCCTGACGGGACTCTGTACCGGAGAGAGGCTGTGTCCCACAGCAGGATGGGTAAGGCCCATGGTGAGTCTGCAGCAGGGAGTGGTTGTGTCCCACAGCAGGATTGGTAAGGCCCGAGGGTACTCTGTACCGGGCAAGTGTTGTGTCCCACAGCAGGATGTGTAAGGCTCAAGGGGATACTGCACCAGGGAGGGATTATGTCCCACAGCAGGATGGGTAAGGCCTAAGGCGTGTCTGTACAGGGAGGGGCTGTGTTCCTCAGGAGGGTGAGTAAGGCCCGAGGGGAGTCTATACCCGGGGAGGTTTTGTGTCCCACAGCAGGATGCATAAGGCCCGAGGGGAATCTGTAACAGGGAGGGGTAGTGTCCCACAGCAGGATAGTTAAGGCCCAAGGGGAGATTGCACCAGGGAGGAGTTACGTCCCAAGCAGGATGGTTAAGGCCAGAGGGGAGATTGCACCGGGGTGTGGCTAGGTCCCACAGCAGGATGGGTAAGGCCGTCGAGAGGATGTACTGGGGAGGGGTTGCGTCCAACAGCAGAATGGGTAAGGCCCTAGGGGAGTCTGCACCGTGGAGGTGTTGTGTTCCACAGCAGGATGGGTAAGGCCCAAAGGGATTCTGGACCAGGGAGGGGTTGTGTCCCACAGCAGGATGTGTAAGGGTCAAGGGGATACTGCACCAGGGAGGGATTATGTCCTACAGCAGGATGGGTAAGGCCTAAGGCGTGTCTGTACAGGGAGGGGTTGTGTTCCTCAGGAGGGTGAGTAAGGCCCGAGGGGAGTCTATACCCGGGGAGGTTTTGTGTCCCACAGCAGGACGGGTAAGCCCTGAGGGGAGTCTGCACTGGGGAGGGGTTGTGTCCCACAGCAGGATGGGCAAGGCTGGACTGGAGTCTGTACCGTGGTTGTGTCACACAGCAGGAAGTGTAAGGCTCAATGGGAGACTGTACTGGTGAGGAGTTCGGTCCCTCAGCAGGATGGTTAAGGCCAGAGTGGAATCTGTACCAGGGAGGGGTTGTGTCCCTCAGCAGAATGGGTAAGGCCCGAGGAGAGTCTGTACCGGGGAGGGGATGTGTCCCACAGCAGGATGGGTAAGGTCCGAGGTGAGATTGCACCAGGGAGGGATTGTGTCCCACAACAGGATTAGTAAGGCCGGAGGGGAGTCTGCACTGGGGAGGGATTCTGTCCCAAGGCAGAATGGGTAAGGCTCATGGGGACACTGCACCGGGGAGGGATTCTGTACCACAGCAGGATGGGTCAGGCCTGAGGTGAGATTGCACCAGGGAGGGATTGTGTCCTACTGCAGGATGGGTAAGACCAGAGGGGAGTCTGTACCGTGGAGAGGTTTTGGCTCAAGCAGGATGGGTAAGGCCCAAAGATCTTCTGTACTGGGGAGGGGTGTGCCTCACAGTAGGAAGGTTAAGGCCCAAGGGGAGACTGTACCGGGGAGGGGTAGTTTCCCACAGCAGGATGGGTAAGGCCTGAGGGGAGTGTACAGGAGAGGGGTTGTATCCCACAGCACGATGGGTAGGGCCTGAGGGGAGTCTGTACCACGGAGGAGTTGTGTCCCACAGCAGGATGGGTCAGGCCCAAGGGGAGTCTGTACCGTGGAGGGGTTGTGTCCCACAGCAGGATGGGTCAGGCCCAAGGGGAGTCCGTACGAATGATGGGTTGAGTCCCACACAAGGATGGGTAAGGCCCGAGGGGAGTCTGTACTGGGGAGCGGTTGTGTCCCACAGCAGGATGGGAAAGGTCCGAGGGGAGTCTGTACCGGGGAAGGGTTGTGTCCCACTGCAGGATGGGTAAGGCCTGAGGAGAGTTGTACCAGGGAGGGGTTGTATCCAAACAGGATGGGTAAGGCCTGGAGGGTGTCTGTACCAGGGAGGGGTTGTGTCCCACAGCAGGATGGGTAAGACCCGAGGGGAGTCTGTACCGCGGAGGGGTTGTGTCCCACAGCAGGATGGGTAAGACCCGAGGGGAGTCTGTACCGCGGAGGGGTTGTGTCCCACAGCAGGATGGGTAAGACCCGAGGGGAGTCTATACCGTGGAGGGGTTGTGTCCCACAGCAGGATGGGTTAGACCCCAGGGCAGTCTGTACCCATGTGGCTGCGCCCAACAGCAGGATGGGTAAGGCCTGAAGGTCTTCTATACCAAGGTGGGTCTGCGTCCAACTGCAGGATGGGTAAGGCCTGAGTGGAGCGTACAGGAGAGGGGTTGTGTCCCGCAGCAGGATGGTTAAGGCCCGAGGGGAATCTGTACCGTGGTGGGGTTGTGTCCCACAGAGGGTTGGGTAAGGCCCGAGGGGAGATTGCTCCAGGTAGGGGTTGTGTCCCACAACAGGATGGGTAAGGCCTAAGGGGAGTCTGTACCGGAGTGGGATTGTGTCCAAAGCAGGATGGGTAAGGCCCAAGCGGTGTCCGTATCTGTGAGGGGGTGTGTCCCACAGCAGGATGGGTAAGGCCCGACGAGTGTCTGCACCGGGGAGGGGTTGGGTCCCACAGCAGGATGCATAAGGCCCAAGGGGAGTCTGTAACAGGGAGGGGTAGTGTCCCACAGAAGGATAGTTAAGGCCTGAGGTGAGATTGCACCAGGGAGGAGTTACGTCCCACGGCAGGATGGGTAAGGCTGGAGTGAAGTCTGTACCCATGTGGTTGTGTCCCACAGCAGGAAGGTTAAGGCTCAGGGGGACACTGTACCGGTGAGGAGTTCAGTCCCTCAGCAGTATGGTTAAGGCCAGAGTGGAGTCTGTACCGGGGAGGGGTTGTGTCCCACAGCAGGATGGGTAAGGCCCAAAGATCTTCTGTATGGGGAGGGGTTGTGTCCCACAGTAGTATAGGTAAGGCCCGAGGGGAGACTGAAACTGGGAGGGGTTGTGTCTCGCAGCAGGATGAGTATGGCCTAAGGGGAGTCTGTACCGGAGCGGGATTGTGTCCAAAGCAGGATGGGTAAGGCCCAAGCGGTGTCCGTATCTGTGAGGGGGTGTGTCCCACAGCAGGATGCGTAAGGGCCGAGGGGAGTCTGTAACCGGGAGGGGTAGTGTCCCACAGAAGGATAGTTAAGGCATGAGGGGAGATTGCACCAGGGAGAAGTTACGTCCGAAGCAGGGTGGTTAAGGCCAGAGGGGAGATTGCAACGGGGTGGGGCTAGGTCCCACAGCAGGATGGGTAAGGCCGTTGAGAGGATGTACCGGGGAGGGGTTGCGTCGAACAGCAGAATGGGTAAGGCCAGAGGGGAGTCTGCACCGTGGAGGTGTTGTGTCCCACAGCAGGATGGGTTAGGCCTGAGGGTAGTCTGTACCACGGAGGGGTTGTGTCCCACAGCAGGATGTGTAAGGCTCAAGGGGATACTGCACCAGGGAGGGATTATGTCCTACAGCAGGATGGGTAAGGCCTAAGCCGTGTCTGTACAGGGAGGAGTTGTGTTCCCCAGGAGGGTGAGTAAGGCCCGAGGTGAGTCTATACCGGGGAGGGGTTGTGTCCCACAGCAGGATGGGTAAGGCTCGAGGGGAGTCTGCACCGTGAGGTGGTTGTGTCCTACAGCAGGATGGGCAAAGCTGGACTGGAGTCTGTACCCATGTGGTTGTGTCCCAGAGCAGGAAGTGTAAGGCTCAAGGGGAGACTGCACTGGTGAGGAGTTCGGTCCCTTAGCAGGATGGTTAAGGCCAGAGTGGAATCTGTACCAGGGAGGGGTTGTGTCCACAGCAGAATGGGAAAGGCCAGAGTGGAATCTGTACCAGCGAGGAGTTGTGTCTCACAGCAGGATGGGTAAGGCCTGAGGAGAGTCTGTACCGGGGCGGGGTTGTGTCCCACAGCAGGATGGGTAAGGCCGGAGGGGAGTCTGCACGGGGAGGGATTCTGTCCCATAGCAGGATGGGTCAGGCCCGAGGTGAGATTGCACCGGGATGGGTCTGCGTCCAACAGCAGGATGGGGAAGGCCTGAGGGGAGTGTACAGGAGAGGGGTTGTCTCCCACAGCAGGTTGGGTAGGCCCGAGGGGAGGTTGCTCAAGGGAGAGGTTGTGTCCCACAACAGGATGGGTAAGGCGTAAGGGGAGGCTGTACCGGAGTGGTGTTGGGTCCAAAGCAGGATGAGTAAGGCCTAAGGGTGTCTGTATCTGTGAGGGGGTGTGTCCCACAGCAGGCTGTGTAAGGGCCGAGGAGTGTCTGCACCGGGGAGGGGTTGTGTCCCGCATTAGGATTCATAAGGCCCGAGGGGTGTCTGTAACAGGGAGGGGTAGTGTGCCACAGAAGGATCGTAAAGGCCCGAGGGGAGATTGCACCAGGGAGGATTTACGTCCCAAGCAGGATGGGTAAGGCCTGAGGAGAGTTGTACCAGGGAGGGGTTGTGTCCAAACAGGATGGGTCAGGCCTGGAGGGTGTCTGTACCAGGGAGGGGTTGTGTCCTACTGCAGGATGGGTAAGACCAGAGGGGAGTCTGTACCGCGGAGGGGTTGTGTCACACAGCAGGATGGGTAAGACCCGAGGGCAGTCTGTACCCATGTGGTTGCGCCCCACAGCAGGATGGGTAAGGCCTGAAGGTCTTCTGTACCAAGGTGGGTCTGCGTCGCACTGCAGTATGGGCAAGGCCTGAGGGGAGCGTACAGGAACATAGAACATAGAACATAGCAGAATACAGCGCAGTACAGGCCCTTCGGCCCTCGATGTTGCACCGATCCAAGCCCACCTAACCTACACTAGCCCACTATCCTCCATATGCCTATCCAATGCCCGTTTAAATGCCCATAATGAGGGGTTGTGTCCCACAGCAGGATGGGTAAGGCCCGAGGGGAATCTGTACCGTGGTGGGGTTGTGTCCAACAGCAGGTTGGGTAAGCCCGGAGGGGAGATTGCTCCAGGGAGGGGTCGTTTCCCACAACAGGATGGGTAAGGCCTAAGGGGAGTCTGTACCAGAGCGGGATTGTGTCCAAAGCAGGATGGGTAAGGCCGAAGAGTGTCTGCACCGGGGAGGGGTTGTGTCCCACAGCAGGATGCATAAGGCCCGAGGGGAATCTGTAACAGGGAGGGGTAGTGTCCCACAGAAGGATAGTTAAGGCCCGAGGTGAGATTGCACCAGGGAGGAGTTATGTCCCAAGCAGGATGGTTCAGGCCAGAGGGGAGATTGCACCATGGTGGGGCTAGGTCCTACAGCAGGATGGGTAAGGCCGTCGAGAGGATGTACCGGGGAGGGATTGCATCCAACAGCAGAATGGGTAAGGCCTGAGGGGAGTTTACACCGGGGAGGGGTAGTGTCCCACAGCAGGAAGGGTAATGCCCGAGGGTCGTCTACCATGGAGGGGTTGTGTCCCACAGCAGGATGGATGAGGCCCGAAGGGATTCTGGACCAGGGAGTGGTTGTGTCCCACAGCAGGATGTGTAAGGCCCATGGTGAGTCTGCAGCAGGGAGTGGTTGTGTCCCACAGCAGGATTGGTAAGGCCTGAGGGTACTCTGTACCGGGCAAGTGTTGTGTCCCACAGCAGGATGTGTAAGGCTCAAGGGGATACTGCACCAGGGAGGGATTATGTCCCACAGCAGGATGGGTAAGGCCTAAGGCGTGTCTGTACAGGGAGGGGTTGTGTTCCTCAGCAGGATGGGTAAGGCCTGAGGGGAGTCTGTATCGGCGAGGGGTAGTGTCCGACAGCAGGATGGGTAAGGCCTGAGGGGAGTCTGTACTGGGGAGGGGTTGTGTCCCACAGCAGGACGGGTAAGGCTCAAGGGGAGACTGTACTGGTGAGGAGTTCGGTCCCTCAGCAGGATGGTTAAGGCCAGAGTGGATTCTGTACCAGGGAGGGGTTGTGTCCACAGCAGAATGGGAAAGGCCCGAGGGGAGTCTGTACCAGCGAGGAGTGTGTCCCACAGCAGGACGGGTAAGGCCGGGGGGGAGTCTGCACCGGGGCGGGATTCTGTCCCAAGGCAGAATGGGTAAGACCAGAGGGGAGTCTGTACTGGGGAGAGTTTTTGGCTCAAGCAGGATGGGTAAGGCCCAAAGATCTTCTGTACTGGGGAGGGGTTGTGACTCATAGTAGGAAGGGTAAGGCCCAAGGGGAGACTGTACCGGGGAGGGGTTGTTTCCCATAGCAGGATGGGTAAAACTCCAGGGGATTCTGTGCAGCAGAGGGGTTGTGTCCAACAGCAAGATGAGTATGGCCCATGGCAAGTCTGTACCAGGGAGGGGTTGTGTCCCACCGCAGGATGGGTAAGGCCCGAGGGGATTCATTACCGGGGAGGGGTAGTTTCCCACAGCAGGATGGTTAAGACCCAAGGGAGGTGTGTACCGCGGAGGGGTTGTGTCCCACAGCAGGATGGGTAAGACCCGAGGGCAGTCTGTACCCATGTGGTTGCATCCCACAGCAGGATGGGTAAGGCCTGAAGGTCTCCTGTACCAATCTGGGTCTCCGTCCCACTGCAGCATGGGTAAGGACTGAGAGGAGCGTACAGGAGAGGGGTTGTGTCCCACAGCAGGATGGGTAAGGCCCGAGGGGAATCTGTACCGTGGTGGGGTTGTGTCCCGCAGCAGGATGGGTAAGGCCCGAGGGGAATCTGTACCGTGGTGGGGTTGTGTCCCACAGCAGGTTGGGTAAGGCCCGAGAGGAGATTGCTCCAGGGAGGGATTGTGTCCCACAACAGGATGGGTAAGGCCTTAGGGGAGTCTGTACCGGAGCGGGATTGTGTCCAAAGCAGGATGGGTAAGGCCCAAGCGGTGTGCGTATCTGTGAGGGGGTGTGTCCCACAGCAGGATGCGTAAGGGCCGAGGTGTGTCTGCACCGGGGAGGGGTTGTGTCCCACAGCAGGATGCATCAGGCCCGAGGGGAATCTGTAACAGGGAGGTGTAGTGTACCACAGAAGGATTGGTAGGGCCTGATGGAACTCTGTACCGGGGAGAGGCTGTGTCCCACAGCAGGATGGGTAAGGCCCATGGTGAGTCTGCAGCAGGGAGTGGTTGTGTCCCACAGCAGGATTGGTAAGGCCCGAGGATACTCTGTACCGGGCAAGTGTTGTGTCCCACAGCAGGATGTGTAAGGCTCAAGGGGATACTGCACCAGGGAGGGATTATGTCCCACAGCAGGATGGGTAAGGCCTAAGGCGTGTCTGTACAGGGAGGGGTTGTGTTCCTCAGGAGGGTGAGTAAGGCCCGAGGGGAGTCTATACCCGGGGAGGTTTTGTGTCCCACAGCAGGATGCATAAGGCCCGAGGGGAATCTGTAACAGGGAGGGGTAGTGTCCCACAGCAGGATAGTTAAGGCCCGAGGGGAGATTGCACCAGGGAGGAGTTACATCCCAAGCAGGATGGTTAAGGCCAGAGGGGAGATTGCACCGGGGTGTGGCTAGGTCTCACAGCAGGATGGGTAAGGCCGTCAAGAGGATGTACTGGGGAGGGGTTGCGTCCAACAGCAGAATGGGTAAGGCCAGAGGGGAGTCTGCACCGTGGAGGTGTTGTGTCCCATAGCAGGATGGGTAAGACCCGAGGGTAGTCTGTACCATGGAGGGGTTGTGTCCCACAGCAGGGTGGATGAGGCCCGAAGGGATTCTGGACCAGGGCGGGGTTGTGTCCCACAGCAGGATGGATGAGGCCCGAAGGGATTCTGGACCAGGGAGGGGTTGTGTCCCACAGCAGGATTGGTAGGGCCTGATGGGACTCTGTACCGGGGAGAGGATGTGTCCCACAGCAGGATTGGTAAGGCCCATGGTGAGTCTGCACCAGGGAGTGGTTGTGTCCCACAGCAGGATGTGTAAGGCTCAAGGGGATACTGCACCAGGGAAGGATTATGTCCCACAGCAGGATGGGTAAGGCCTAAGCCGTGTCTGTACAGGGAGGGGTTGTGTTCGTCAGGTGGGTGAGTAAGGCCCGAGGGGAGTCTATACCGGAGAGGTTTTGTGTCCCACAGCAGGATGGATGAGGCCCGAATGGATTCTGGACCAGGGAGGGGTTGTGTCCCACAGCAGGATTGGTAGGGCCTGATGGGACTCTGTACCGGGGAGAGGATGTGTCCCACAGCAGGATGGGTAAGGCCCATGGTGAGTCTGCACCAGGGAGTGGTTGTGTCCCACAGCAGGATGTGTAAGGCTCAAGGGGATACTGCACCAGGGAGGGATTATGTCCCACAGCAGGATGGGTAAGGCCTAAGGCGTGTCTGTACAGGGAGGGGTTGTGTTCGTCAGGTGGGTGAGTAAGGCCCGAGGGGAGTCTATACCGGAGAGGTTTTGTGTCCCACAGCAGGATGGATGAGGCCCGAATGGATTCTGGACCAGGGAGGGGTTGTGTCCCACAGCAGGATTGGTAAGGCCCGAGGGTACTCTGTACCGGGCAAGTGTTGTGTCCCACAGCAGGATGGGTAAGTCCCAAGGGGAGTCTGTCCCGGGGAGGGGTTGTGTCCCACAGCAGTTTTGGTAAGGCTCCCGGGGAGTCTGTACCAGGGAGGGGTTATGTCCGACAGCAAGATGGGTAAGGCCCGAGGGGAGATTGCACCAGGGAGGGATTGTGTCCCAGTGCAGGATGGGTAAGACCAGAGGGGAGTCTGTACCGGGGAGAGGTTTTGTCCCACAGCAGTTTTGGTAAGGCCCGAGGGGAGTCTGTACCAGGGATGGGTTGTGTCCCACAGCAGGATGGGTAAGGCCCGAGGCGAGTCAGTACCAGGGAAGGGTAGTGTCCCACAGCAGGATCGTTAAGACCCGAGGGGAGTCTGTACTGCGGAGGTGTTGTGTCCCACAGCAGGATGGGTAAGGCCTGAGGGGAGTCTGCACTGGGGAGGGATTGTGTCCCACAGTAGAATGATTAAGGCTCACAGGGAGACTGCACCGGCGAGGGATTCTGTCCCACAGCAGGATGGGTTGGGCTCACAGGGAGAATGCACCAGGGAGAGGTTGTGTCCCCCAACATGATGCATAAGGCCCGAGGGGAGTCTGTAGCGGGGAGGGGATGTTTCCCACAGCAGGATGGGTAAGGCCAGATGAGAGATTGCACCAGGGAGGGATTGTGTCCTACTGCAGGATGGGTAAGACCAGAGGGGAGTTTGTACCGGGGAGAGGTTTTGTCCCACAGCAGGATGGGAAACGCCCAAAGATCTTCTGTACTGGGGAGGGGTTGTGTCCCACAGTAAGATGGGTAAGGCCCGAGGGGAGACTGTACCGGGGAGGTGTTATGTCCCACAGCAGGATGGTTAAGACTTGAGACGAGTCTGTACCACAGAGGGATTGTGTCCCACAGCAGGATGGGTAAGGCCTGAGGGGAGTCTGAACCGGGGAGGGATTGTGTCCCACTGCAGGATGGGTAAGGGCCGAGGGGAGATTGCACCGGCGAGGCGTTGTGTCCTACTACATGATGGGTGAGGCTCACAGGGAGACTGTACCGGTGTGGATTTCAGTCCCATAGCAGCATGGGTAAGGCACAAGGGGAGTTTGTACTGGGGATGGGTTGTGTCCCACAGCCAGGATGTGTAAGAGCTGAGGGGAGTCTGCACCGGGGAGGGATTGTGTCCCATAGCAGAATGGGTAAGGCTCACGGGGAGACTGCACCAGGGAGGGATTCAGTCCAACAGCAGGATGGGTAGGGTTCACAGGGAGACTGCACCGGGGAGGGGTTGTGTCCCACAGGCAGATGGTTAAGGCCCGATGGAAGTCTGTAGAGGGGAGGAGATGTTTCCCACAGCAGGATGGGTAAGGCCCGAGGAGAGATTGCACCAGGGAGGGATTGTGTCCGACTGCAGAATGGGTAAGACCAGACGGGAGTCTGTACCAGGGAGAGGTTTTGTCCCACAGCAGTTTTGGTAAGGCCCAAAGATCTTCCGTCCTGGGGAGGGGTTGTGTCCCACAGTAGGATGGGTAAGGCCCGAGGGGAGACTGTACCCGGGACGGGTTGTGTCCCATAGCAGGATGGGTAAGGCCCCAAGGGATTCTGTGCAGGAGAGGGGATGTGTCCCACAGCAAGATGAGTATGGCCCATGGCGAGTCTGTACCACGGAGGGGTTATGCCCCACAGCAGGATGGATAAGGCCCGAGGGGAGTCAGTCCGAGAGGGGTAGTGAACCACAGCAGGATGGTTTAGACCCAAGGGGAGTCTGGACCGTGGAGGGTTTGTGTCCCACAGCAGGATGGGTTAGGTCAGAGGAGCGTCTGTACCAGGGAGGGGTTGTGTCCTACAGCAGGATGGATGAGGCCCGAAGGGATTCTGGACCAGGGAGTGGTTGTGTCCCACAGCAGGATGTGTAAGGCCCATGGTGAGTCTGCAGCAGGGAGTGGTTGTGTCCCACAGCAGGATTGGTAAGGCCTGAGGGTACTCTGTACCGGGCAAGTGTTGTGTCCCACAGCAGGATGTGTAAGGCTCAAGGGGATACTGCACCAGGGAGGGATTATGTCCCACAGCAGGATGGGTAAGGCCTAAGGCGTGTCTGTACAGGGAGGGGCTGTGTTCCTCAGGAGGGTGAGTAAGGCCCGAGGGGAGTCTATACCCGGGGAGGTTTTGTGTCCCACAGCAGGATGCATAAGGCCCGAGGGGAATCTGTAACAGGGAGGGGTAGTGTCCCACAGAAGGATAGTTAAGGCCCGAGGTGAGATTGCACCAGGGAGGAGTTATGTCCCAAGCAGGATGGTTCAGGCCAGAGGGGAGATTGCACCATGGTGGGGCTAGGTCCTACAGCAGGATGGGTAAGGCCGTCGAGAGGATGTACCGGGGAGGGATTGCATCCAACAGCAGAATGGGTAAGGCCTGAGGGGAGTTTACACCGGGGAGGGGTAGTGTCCCACAGCAGGAAGGGTAATGCCCGAGGGTCGTCTACCATGGAGGGGTTGTGTCCCACAGCAGGATGGATGAGGCCCGAAGGGATTCTGGACCAGGGAGTGGTTGTGTCCCACAGCAGGATGTGTAAGGCCCATGGTGAGTCTGCAGCAGGGAGTGGTTGTGTCCCACAGCAGGATTGGTAAGGCCTGAGGGTACTCTGTACCGGGCAAGTGTTGTGTCCCACAGCAGGATGTGTAAGGCTCAAGGGGATACTGCACCAGGGAGGGATTATGTCCCACAGCAGGATGGGTAAGGCCTAAGGCGTGTCTGTACAGGGAGGGGTTGTGTTCCTCAGCAGGATGGGTAAGGCCTGAGGGGAGTCTGTATCGGCGAGGGGTAGTGTCCGACAGCAGGATGGGTAAGGCCTGAGGGGAGTCTGTACTGGGGAGGGGTTGTGTCCCACAGCAGGACGGGTAAGGCTCAAGGGGAGACTGTACTGGTGAGGAGTTCGGTCCCTCAGCAGGATGGTTAAGGCCAGAGTGGATTCTGTACCAGGGAGGGGTTGTGTCCACAGCAGAATGGGAAAGGCCCGAGGGGAGTCTGTACCAGCGAGGAGTGTGTCCCACAGCAGGACGGGTAAGGCCGGGGGGGAGTCTGCACCGGGGCGGGATTCTGTCCCAAGGCAGAATGGGTAAGACCAGAGGGGAGTCTGTACTGGGGAGAGTTTTTGGCTCAAGCAGGATGGGTAAGGCCCAAAGATCTTCTGTACTGGGGAGGGGTTGTGACTCATAGTAGGAAGGGTAAGGCCCAAGGGGAGACTGTACCGGGGAGGGGTTGTTTCCCATAGCAGGATGGGTAAAACTCCAGGGGATTCTGTGCAGCAGAGGGGTTGTGTCCAACAGCAAGATGAGTATGGCCCATGGCAAGTCTGTACCAGGGAGGGGTTGTGTCCCACCGCAGGATGGGTAAGGCCCGAGGGGATTCATTACCGGGGAGGGGTAGTTTCCCACAGCAGGATGGTTAAGACCCAAGGGAGGTGTGTACCGCGGAGGGGTTGTGTCCCACAGCAGGATGGGTAAGACCCGAGGGCAGTCTGTACCCATGTGGTTGCATCCCACAGCAGGATGGGTAAGGCCTGAAGGTCTCCTGTACCAATCTGGGTCTCCGTCCCACTGCAGCATGGGTAAGGACTGAGAGGAGCGTACAGGAGAGGGGTTGTGTCCCACAGCAGGATGGGTAAGGCCCGAGGGGAATCTGTACCGTGGTGGGGTTGTGTCCCGCAGCAGGATGGGTAAGGCCCGAGGGGAATCTGTACCGTGGTGGGGTTGTGTCCCACAGCAGGTTGGGTAAGGCCCGAGAGGAGATTGCTCCAGGGAGGGATTGTGTCCCACAACAGGATGGGTAAGGCCTTAGGGGAGTCTGTACCGGAGCGGGATTGTGTCCAAAGCAGGATGGGTAAGGCCCAAGCGGTGTGCGTATCTGTGAGGGGGTGTGTCCCACAGCAGGATGCGTAAGGGCCGAGGTGTGTCTGCACCGGGGAGGGGTTGTGTCCCACAGCAGGATGCATCAGGCCCGAGGGGAATCTGTAACAGGGAGGTGTAGTGTACCACAGAAGGATTGGTAGGGCCTGATGGAACTCTGTACCGGGGAGAGGCTGTGTCCCACAGCAGGATGGGTAAGGCCCATGGTGAGTCTGCAGCAGGGAGTGGTTGTGTCCCACAGCAGGATTGGTAAGGCCCGAGGATACTCTGTACCGGGCAAGTGTTGTGTCCCACAGCAGGATGTGTAAGGCTCAAGGGGATACTGCACCAGGGAGGGATTATGTCCCACAGCAGGATGGGTAAGGCCTAAGGCGTGTCTGTACAGGGAGGGGTTGTGTTCCTCAGGAGGGTGAGTAAGGCCCGAGGGGAGTCTATACCCGGGGAGGTTTTGTGTCCCACAGCAGGATGCATAAGGCCCGAGGGGAATCTGTAACAGGGAGGGGTAGTGTCCCACAGCAGGATAGTTAAGGCCCGAGGGGAGATTGCACCAGGGAGGAGTTACATCCCAAGCAGGATGGTTAAGGCCAGAGGGGAGATTGCACCGGGGTGTGGCTAGGTCTCACAGCAGGATGGGTAAGGCCGTCAAGAGGATGTACTGGGGAGGGGTTGCGTCCAACAGCAGAATGGGTAAGGCCAGAGGGGAGTCTGCACCGTGGAGGTGTTGTGTCCCATAGCAGGATGGGTAAGACCCGAGGGTAGTCTGTACCATGGAGGGGTTGTGTCCCACAGCAGGGTGGATGAGGCCCGAAGGGATTCTGGACCAGGGCGGGGTTGTGTCCCACAGCAGGATGGATGAGGCCCGAAGGGATTCTGGACCAGGGAGGGGTTGTGTCCCACAGCAGGATTGGTAGGGCCTGATGGGACTCTGTACCGGGGAGAGGATGTGTCCCACAGCAGGATTGGTAAGGCCCATGGTGAGTCTGCACCAGGGAGTGGTTGTGTCCCACAGCAGGATGTGTAAGGCTCAAGGGGATACTGCACCAGGGAAGGATTATGTCCCACAGCAGGATGGGTAAGGCCTAAGCCGTGTCTGTACAGGGAGGGGTTGTGTTCGTCAGGTGGGTGAGTAAGGCCCGAGGGGAGTCTATACCGGAGAGGTTTTGTGTCCCACAGCAGGATGGATGAGGCCCGAATGGATTCTGGACCAGGGAGGGGTTGTGTCCCACAGCAGGATTGGTAGGGCCTGATGGGACTCTGTACCGGGGAGAGGATGTGTCCCACAGCAGGATGGGTAAGGCCCATGGTGAGTCTGCACCAGGGAGTGGTTGTGTCCCACAGCAGGATGTGTAAGGCTCAAGGGGATACTGCACCAGGGAGGGATTATGTCCCACAGCAGGATGGGTAAGGCCTAAGGCGTGTCTGTACAGGGAGGGGTTGTGTTCGTCAGGTGGGTGAGTAAGGCCCGAGGGGAGTCTATACCGGAGAGGTTTTGTGTCCCACAGCAGGATGGATGAGGCCCGAATGGATTCTGGACCAGGGAGGGGTTGTGTCCCACAGCAGGATTGGTAAGGCCCGAGGGTACTCTGTACCGGGCAAGTGTTGTGTCCCACAGCAGGATGGGTAAGTCCCAAGGGGAGTCTGTCCCGGGGAGGGGTTGTGTCCCACAGCAGGTTTGGTAAGGCTCCCGGGGAGTCTGTACCAGGGAGGGGTTATGTCCGACAGCAAGATGGGTAAGGCCCGAGAGGAGATTGCACCAGGGAGGGATTGTGTCCCAGTGCAGGATGGGTAAGACCAGAGGGGAGTCTGTACCGGGGAGAGGTTTTGTCCCACAGCAGTTTTGGTAAGGCCCGAGGGGAGTCTGTACCAGGGATGGGTTGTGTCCCACAGCAGGATGGGTAAGGCCCGAGGCGAGTCAGTACCAGGGAAGGGTAGTGTCCCACAGCAGGATCGTTAAGACCCGAGGGGAGTCTGTACTGCGGAGGTGTTGTGTCCCACAGCAGGATGGGTAAGGCCTGAGGGGAGTCTGCACTGGGGAGGGATTGTGTCCCACAGTAGAATGATTAAGGCTCACAGGGAGACTGCACCGGCGAGGGATTCTGTCCCACAGCAGGATGGGTTGGGCTCACAGGGAGAATGCACCAGGGAGAGGTTGTGTCCCCCAACATGATGCATAAGGCCCGAGGGGAGTCTGTAGCGGGGAGGGGATGTTTCCCACAGCAGGATGGGTAAGGCCAGATGAGAGATTGCACCAGGGAGGGATTGTGTCCTACTGCAGGATGGGTAAGACCAGAGGGGAGTTTGTACCGGGGAGAGGTTTTGTCCCACAGCAGGATGGGAAACGCCCAAAGATCTTCTGTACTGGGGAGGGGTTGTGTCCCACAGTAAGATGGGTAAGGCCCGAGGGGAGACTGTACCGGGGAGGTGTTATGTCCCACAGCAGGATGGTTAAGACTTGAGACGAGTCTGTACCACAGAGGGATTGTGTCCCACAGCAGGATGGGTAAGGCCTGAGGGGAGTCTGAACCGGGGAGGGATTGTGTCCCACTGCAGGATGGGTAAGGGCCGAGGGGAGATTGCACCGGCGAGGCGTTGTGTCCTACTACATGATGGGTGAGGCTCACAGGGAGACTGTACCGGTGTGGATTTCAGTCCCATAGCAGCATGGGTAAGGCACAAGGGGAGTTTGTACTGGGGATGGGTTGTGTCCCACAGCCAGGATGTGTAAGAGCTGAGGGGAGTCTGCACCGGGGAGGGATTGTGTCCCATAGCAGAATGGGTAAGGCTCACGGGGAGACTGCACCAGGGAGGGATTCAGTCCAACAGCAGGATGGGTAGGGTTCACAGGGAGACTGCACCGGGGAGGGGTTGTGTCCCACAGGCAGATGGTTAAGGCCCGATGGAAGTCTGTAGAGGGGAGGAGATGTTTCCCACAGCAGGATGGGTAAGGCCCGAGGAGAGATTGCACCAGGGAGGGATTGTGTCCGACTGCAGAATGGGTAAGACCAGACGGGAGTCTGTACCAGGGAGAGGTTTTGTCCCACAGCAGTTTTGGTAAGGCCCAAAGATCTTCCGTCCTGGGGAGGGGTTGTGTCCCACAGTAGGATGGGTAAGGCCCGAGGGGAGACTGTACCCGGGACGGGTTGTGTCCCATAGCAGGATGGGTAAGGCCCCAAGGGATTCTGTGCAGGAGAGGGGATGTGTCCCACAGCAAGATGAGTATGGCCCATGGCGAGTCTGTACCACGGAGGGGTTATGCCCCACAGCAGGATGGATAAGGCCCGAGGGGAGTCAGTCCGAGAGGGGTAGTGAACCACAGCAGGATGGTTTAGACCCAAGGGGAGTCTGGACCGTGGAGGGTTTGTGTCCCACAGCAGGATGGGTTAGGTCAGAGGAGCGTCTGTACCAGGGAGGGGTTGTGTCCTACAGCAGGATGGATGAGGCCCGAAGGGATTCTGGACCAGGGAGTGGTTGTGTCCCACAGCAGGATGTGTAAGGCCCATGGTGAGTCTGCAGCAGGGAGTGGTTGTGTCCCACAGCAGGATTGGTAAGGCCTGAGGGTACTCTGTACCGGGCAAGTGTTGTGTCCCACAGCAGGATGTGTAAGGCTCAAGGGGATACTGCACCAGGGAGGGATTATGTCCCACAGCAGGATGGGTAAGGCCTAAGGCGTGTCTGTACAGGGAGGGGTTGTGTTCCTCAGCAGGATGGGTAAGGCCTGAGGGGAGTCTGTATCGGCGAGGGGTAGTGTCCGACAGCAGGATGGGTAAGGCCTGAGGGGAGTCTGTACTGGGGAGGGGTTGTGTCCCACAGCAGGACGGGTAAGGCTCAAGGGGAGACTGTACTGGTGAGGAGTTCGGTCCCTCAGCAGGATGGTTAAGGCCAGAGTGGATTCTGTACCAGGGAGGGGTTGTGTCCACAGCAGAATGGGAAAGGCCCGAGGGGAGTCTGTACCAGCGAGGAGTGTGTCCCACAGCAGGACGGGTAAGGCCGGGGGGGAGTCTGCACCGGGGCGGGATTCTGTCCCAAGGCAGAATGGGTAAGACCAGAGGGGAGTCTGTACTGGGGAGAGTTTTTGGCTCAAGCAGGATGGGTAAGGCCCAAAGATCTTCTGTACTGGGGAGGGGTTGTGACTCATAGTAGGAAGGGTAAGGCCCAAGGGGAGACTGTACCGGGGAGGGGTTGTTTCCCATAGCAGGATGGGTAAAACTCCAGGGGATTCTGTGCAGCAGAGGGGTTGTGTCCAACAGCAAGATGAGTATGGCCCATGGCAAGTCTGTACCAGGGAGGGGTTGTGTCCCACCGCAGGATGGGTAAGGCCCGAGGGGATTCATTACCGGGGAGGGGTAGTTTCCCACAGCAGGATGGTTAAGACCCAAGGGAGGTGTGTACCGCGGAGGGGTTGTGTCCCACAGCAGGATGGGTAAGACCCGAGGGCAGTCTGTACCCATGTGGTTGCATCCCACAGCAGGATGGGTAAGGCCTGAAGGTCTCCTGTACCAATCTGGGTCTCCGTCCCACTGCAGCATGGGTAAGGACTGAGAGGAGCGTACAGGAGAGGGGTTGTGTCCCACAGCAGGATGGGTAAGGCCCGAGGGGAATCTGTACCGTGGTGGGGTTGTGTCCCGCAGCAGGATGGGTAAGGCCCGAGGGGAATCTGTACCGTGGTGGGGTTGTGTCCCACAGCAGGTTGGGTAAGGCCCGAGAGGAGATTGCTCCAGGGAGGGATTGTGTCCCACAACAGGATGGGTAAGGCCTTAGGGGAGTCTGTACCGGAGCGGGATTGTGTCCAAAGCAGGATGGGTAAGGCCCAAGCGGTGTGCGTATCTGTGAGGGGGTGTGTCCCACAGCAGGATGCGTAAGGGCCGAGGTGTGTCTGCACCGGGGAGGGGTTGTGTCCCACAGCAGGATGCATCAGGCCCGAGGGGAATCTGTAACAGGGAGGTGTAGTGTACCACAGAAGGATTGGTAGGGCCTGATGGAACTCTGTACCGGGGAGAGGCTGTGTCCCACAGCAGGATGGGTAAGGCCCATGGTGAGTCTGCAGCAGGGAGTGGTTGTGTCCCACAGCAGGATTGGTAAGGCCCGAGGATACTCTGTACCGGGCAAGTGTTGTGTCCCACAGCAGGATGTGTAAGGCTCAAGGGGATACTGCACCAGGGAGGGATTATGTCCCACAGCAGGATGGGTAAGGCCTAAGGCGTGTCTGTACAGGGAGGGGTTGTGTTCCTCAGGAGGGTGAGTAAGGCCCGAGGGGAGTCTATACCCGGGGAGGTTTTGTGTCCCACAGCAGGATGCATAAGGCCCGAGGGGAATCTGTAACAGGGAGGGGTAGTGTCCCACAGCAGGATAGTTAAGGCCCGAGGGGAGATTGCACCAGGGAGGAGTTACATCCCAAGCAGGATGGTTAAGGCCAGAGGGGAGATTGCACCGGGGTGGGGCTAGGTCTCACAGCAGGATGGGTAAGGCCGTCAAGAGGATGTACTGGGGAGGGGTTGCGTCCAACAGCAGAATGGGTAAGGCCAGAGGGGAGTCTGCACCGTGGAGGTGTTGTGTCCCATAGCAGGATGGGTAAGACCCGAGGGTAGTCTGTACCATGGAGGGGTTGTGTCCCACAGCAGGGTGGATGAGGCCCGAAGGGATTCTGGACCAGGGCGGGGTTGTGTCCCACAGCAGGATGGATGAGGCCCGAAGGGATTCTGGACCAGGGAGGGGTTGTGTCCCACAGCAGGATTGGTAGGGCCTGATGGGACTCTGTACCGGGGAGAGGATGTGTCCCACAGCAGGATTGGTAAGGCCCATGGTGAGTCTGCACCAGGGAGTGGTTGTGTCCCACAGCAGGATGTGTAAGGCTCAAGGGGATACTGCACCAGGGAAGGATTATGTCCCACAGCAGGATGGGTAAGGCCTAAGCCGTGTCTGTACAGGGAGGGGTTGTGTTCGTCAGGTGGGTGAGTAAGGCCCGAGGGGAGTCTATACCGGAGAGGTTTTGTGTCCCACAGCAGGATGGATGAGGCCCGAATGGATTCTGGACCAGGGAGGGGTTGTGTCCCACAGCAGGATTGGTAGGGCCTGATGGGACTCTGTACCGGGGAGAGGATGTGTCCCACAGCAGGATGGGTAAGGCCCATGGTGAGTCTGCACCAGGGAGTGGTTGTGTCCCACAGCAGGATGTGTAAGGCTCAAGGGGATACTGCACCAGGGAGGGATTATGTCCCACAGCAGGATGGGTAAGGCCTAAGGCGTGTCTGTACAGGGAGGGGTTGTGTTCGTCAGGTGGGTGAGTAAGGCCCGAGGGGAGTCTATACCGGAGAGGTTTTGTGTCCCACAGCAGGATGGATGAGGCCCGAATGGATTCTGGACCAGGGAGGGGTTGTGTCCCACAGCAGGATTGGTAAGGCCCGAGGGTACTCTGTACCGGGCAAGTGTTGTGTCCCACAGCAGGATGGGTAAGTCCCAAGGGGAGTCTGTCCCGGGGAGGGGTTGTGTCCCACAGCAGTTTTGGTAAGGCTCCCGGGGAGTCTGTACCAGGGAGGGGTTATGTCCGACAGCAAGATGGGTAAGGCCCGAGGGGAGATTGCACCAGGGAGGGATTGTGTCCCAGTGCAGGATGGGTAAGACCAGAGGGGAGTCTGTACCGGGGAGAGGTTTTGTCCCACAGCAGTTTTGGTAAGGCCCGAGGGGAGTCTGTACCAGGGATGGGTTGTGTCCCACAGCAGGATGGGTAAGGCCCGAGGCGAGTCAGTACCAGGGAAGGGTAGTGTCCCACAGCAGGATCGTTAAGACCCGAGGGGAGTCTGTACTGCGGAGGTGTTGTGTCCCACAGCAGGATGGGTAAGGCCTGAGGGGAGTCTGCACTGGGGAGGGATTGTGTCCCACAGTAGAATGATTAAGGCTCACAGGGAGACTGCACCGGCGAGGGATTCTGTCCCACAGCAGGATGGGTTGGGCTCACAGGGAGAATGCACCAGGGAGAGGTTGTGTCCCCCAACATGATGCATAAGGCCCGAGGGGAGTCTGTAGCGGGGAGGGGATGTTTCCCACAGCAGGATGGGTAAGGCCAGATGAGAGATTGCACCAGGGAGGGATTGTGTCCTACTGCAGGATGGGTAAGACCAGAGGGGAGTTTGTACCGGGGAGAGGTTTTGTCCCACAGCAGGATGGGAAACGCCCAAAGATCTTCTGTACTGGGGAGGGGTTGTGTCCCACAGTAAGATGGGTAAGGCCCGAGGGGAGACTGTACCGGGGAGGTGTTATGTCCCACAGCAGGATGGTTAAGACTTGAGACGAGTCTGTACCACAGAGGGATTGTGTCCCACAGCAGGATGGGTAAGGCCTGAGGGGAGTCTGAACCGGGGAGGGATTGTGTCCCACTGCAGGATGGGTAAGGGCCGAGGGGAGATTGCACCGGCGAGGCGTTGTGTCCTACTACATGATGGGTGAGGCTCACAGGGAGACTGTACCGGTGTGGATTTCAGTCCCATAGCAGCATGGGTAAGGCACAAGGGGAGTTTGTACTGGGGATGGGTTGTGTCCCACAGCCAGGATGTGTAAGAGCTGAGGGGAGTCTGCACCGGGGAGGGATTGTGTCCCATAGCAGAATGGGTAAGGCTCACGGGGAGACTGCACCAGGGAGGGATTCAGTCCAACAGCAGGATGGGTAGGGTTCACAGGGAGACTGCACCGGGGAGGGGTTGTGTCCCACAGGCAGATGGTTAAGGCCCGATGGAAGTCTGTAGAGGGGAGGAGATGTTTCCCACAGCAGGATGGGTAAGGCCCGAGGAGAGATTGCACCAGGGAGGGATTGTGTCCGACTGCAGAATGGGTAAGACCAGACGGGAGTCTGTACCAGGGAGAGGTTTTGTCCCACAGCAGTTTTGGTAAGGCCCAAAGATCTTCCGTCCTGGGGAGGGGTTGTGTCCCACAGTAGGATGGGTAAGGCCCGAGGGGAGACTGTACCCGGGACGGGTTGTGTCCCATAGCAGGATGGGTAAGGCCCCAAGGGATTCTGTGCAGGAGAGGGGATGTGTCCCACAGCAAGATGAGTATGGCCCATGGCGAGTCTGTACCACGGAGGGGTTATGCCCCACAGCAGGATGGATAAGGCCCGAGGGGAGTCAGTCCGAGAGGGGTAGTGAACCACAGCAGGATGGTTTAGACCCAAGGGGAGTCTGGACCGTGGAGGGTTTGTGTCCCACAGCAGGATGGGTTAGGTCAGAGGAGCGTCTGTACCAGGGAGGGGTTGTGTCCTACAGCAGGATGGATGAGGCCCGAAGGGATTCTGGACCAGGGAGTGGTTGTGTCCCACAGCAGGATGTGTAAGGCCCATGGTGAGTCTGCAGCAGGGAGTGGTTGTGTCCCACAGCAGGATTGGTAAGGCCTGAGGGTACTCTGTACCGGGCAAGTGTTGTGTCCCACAGCAGGATGTGTAAGGCTCAAGGGGATACTGCACCAGGGAGGGATTATGTCCCACAGCAGGATGGGTAAGGCCTAAGGCGTGTCTGTACAGGGAGGGGTTGTGTTCCTCAGCAGGATGGGTAAGGCCTGAGGGGAGTCTGTATCGGCGAGGGGTAGTGTCCGACAGCAGGATGGGTAAGGCCTGAGGGGAGTCTGTACTGGGGAGGGGTTGTGTCCCACAGCAGGACGGGTAAGGCTCAAGGGGAGACTGTACTGGTGAGGAGTTCGGTCCCTCAGCAGGATGGTTAAGGCCAGAGTGGATTCTGTACCAGGGAGGGGTTGTGTCCACAGCAGAATGGGAAAGGCCCGAGGGGAGTCTGTACCAGCGAGGAGTGTGTCCCACAGCAGGACGGGTAAGGCCGGGGGGGAGTCTGCACCGGGGCGGGATTCTGTCCCAAGGCAGAATGGGTAAGACCAGAGGGGAGTCTGTACTGGGGAGAGTTTTTGGCTCAAGCAGGATGGGTAAGGCCCAAAGATCTTCTGTACTGGGGAGGGGTTGTGACTCATAGTAGGAAGGGTAAGGCCCAAGGGGAGACTGTACCGGGGAGGGGTTGTTTCCCATAGCAGGATGGGTAAAACTCCAGGGGATTCTGTGCAGCAGAGGGGTTGTGTCCAACAGCAAGATGAGTATGGCCCATGGCAAGTCTGTACCAGGGAGGGGTTGTGTCCCACCGCAGGATGGGTAAGGCCCGAGGGGATTCATTACCGGGGAGGGGTAGTTTCCCACAGCAGGATGGTTAAGACCCAAGGGAGGTGTGTACCGCGGAGGGGTTGTGTCCCACAGCAGGATGGGTAAGACCCGAGGGCAGTCTGTACCCATGTGGTTGCATCCCACAGCAGGATGGGTAAGGCCTGAAGGTCTCCTGTACCAATCTGGGTCTCCGTCCCACTGCAGCATGGGTAAGGACTGAGAGGAGCGTACAGGAGAGGGGTTGTGTCCCACAGCAGGATGGGTAAGGCCCGAGGGGAATCTGTACCGTGGTGGGGTTGTGTCCCGCAGCAGGATGGGTAAGGCCCGAGGGGAATCTGTACCGTGGTGGGGTTGTGTCCCACAGCAGGTTGGGTAAGGCCCGAGAGGAGATTGCTCCAGGGAGGGATTGTGTCCCACAACAGGATGGGTAAGGCCTTAGGGGAGTCTGTACCGGAGCGGGATTGTGTCCAAAGCAGGATGGGTAAGGCCCAAGCGGTGTGCGTATCTGTGAGGGGGTGTGTCCCACAGCAGGATGCGTAAGGGCCGAGGTGTGTCTGCACCGGGGAGGGGTTGTGTCCCACAGCAGGATGCATCAGGCCCGAGGGGAATCTGTAACAGGGAGGTGTAGTGTACCACAGAAGGATTGGTAGGGCCTGATGGAACTCTGTACCGGGGAGAGGCTGTGTCCCACAGCAGGATGGGTAAGGCCCATGGTGAGTCTGCAGCAGGGAGTGGTTGTGTCCCACAGCAGGATTGGTAAGGCCCGAGGATACTCTGTACCGGGCAAGTGTTGTGTCCCACAGCAGGATGTGTAAGGCTCAAGGGGATACTGCACCAGGGAGGGATTATGTCCCACAGCAGGATGGGTAAGGCCTAAGGCGTGTCTGTACAGGGAGGGGTTGTGTTCCTCAGGAGGGTGAGTAAGGCCCGAGGGGAGTCTATACCCGGGGAGGTTTTGTGTCCCACAGCAGGATGCATAAGGCCCGAGGGGAATCTGTAACAGGGAGGGATAGTGTCCCACAGCAGGATAGTTAAGGCCCGAGGGGAGATTGCACCAGGGAGGAGTTACATCCCAAGCAGGATGGTTAAGGCCAGAGGGGAGATTGCACCGGGGTGTGGCTAGGTCTCACAGCAGGATGGGTAAGGCCGTCAAGAGGATGTACTGGGGAGGGGTTGCGTCCAACAGCAGAATGGGTAAGGCCAGAGGGGAGTCTGCACCGTGGAGGTGTTGTGTCCCATAGCAGGATGGGTAAGACCCGAGGGTAGTCTGTACCATGGAGGGGTTGTGTCCCACAGCAGGGTGGATGAGGCCCGAAGGGATTCTGGACCAGGGCGGGGTTGTGTCCCACAGCAGGATGGGTAAGGCCTAAGCCGTGTCTGTACAGGGAGGGGTTGTGTTCGTCAGGTGAGTGAGTAAGGCCCGAGGGGAGTCTATACCGGAGAGGTTTTGTGTCCCACAGCAGGATGGATGAGGCCCGAATGGATTCTGGACCAGGGAGGGGTTGTGTCCCACAGCAGGATTGGTAGGGCCTGATGGGACTCTGTACCGGGGAGAGGATGTGTCCCACAGCAGGATGGGTAAGGCCCATGGTGAGTCTGCACCAGGGAGTGGTTGTGTCCCACAGCAGGATGTGTAAGGCTCAAGGGGATACTGCACCAGGGAGGGATTATGTCCCACAGCAGGATGGGTAAGGCCTAAGGCGTGTCTGTACAGGGAGGGGTTGTGTTCGTCAGGTGGGTGAGTAAGGCCCGAGGGGAGTCTATACCGGAGAGGTTTTGTGTCCCACAGCAGGATGGATGAGGCCCGAATGGATTCTGGACCAGGGAGGGGTTGTGTCCCACAGCAGGATTGGTAAGGCCCGAGGGGAGTCTGTCCCGGGGAGGGGTTGTGTCCCACAGCAGTTTTGGTAAGGCTCCCGGGGAGTCTGTACCAGGGAGGGGTTATGTCCGACAGCAAGATGGGTAAGGCCCGAGGGGAGATTGCACCAGGGAGGGATTGTGTCCCAGTGCAGGATGGGTAAGACCAGAGGGGAGTCTGTACCGGGGAGAGGTTTTGTCCCACAGCAGTTTTGGTAAGGCCCGAGGGGAGTCTGTACCAGGGATGGGTTGTGTCCCACAGCAGGATGGGTAAGGCCCGAGGCGAGTCAGTACCAGGGAAGGGTAGTGTCCCACAGCAGGATCATTAAGACCCGAGGGGAGTCTGTACTGCGGAGGTGTTGTGTCCCACAGCAGGATGGGTAAGGCCTGAGGGGAGTCTGCACTGGGGAGGGATTGTGTCCCACAGTAGAATGATTAAGGCTCACAGGGAGACTGCACCGGCGAGGGATTCTGTCCCACAGCAGGATGGGTTGGGCTCACAGGGAGAATGCACCAGGGAGAGGTTGTGTCCCCCAACACGATGCATAAGGCCCGAGGGGAGTCTGTAGCGGGGAGGGGATGTTTCCCACAGCAGGATGGGTAAGGCCAGATGAGAGATTGCACCAGGGAGGGATTGTGTCCTACTGCAGGATGGGTAAGACCAGAGGGGAGTCTGTACCGGGGAGAGGTTTTGTCCCACAGCAGGATGGGAAACGCCCAAAGATCTTCTGTACTGGGGAGGGGTTGTGTCCCACAGTAAGATGGGTAAGGCCCGAGGGGAGACTGTACCGGGGAGGTGTTATGTCCCACAGCAGGATGGTTAAGACTTGAGACGAGTCTGTACCACAGAGGGGTTGTGTCCCACAGCAGGATGGGTAAGGCCTGAGGGGAGTCTGAACCGGGGAGGGATTGTGTCCCACTGCAGGATGGGTAAGGGCCGAGGGGAGATTGCACCGGCGAGGCGTTGTGTCCTACTACATGATGGGTGAGGCTCACAGGGAGACTGTACCGGTGTGGATTTCAGTCCCATAGCAGCATGGGTAAGGCACAAGGGGAGTTTGTACTGGGGATGGGTTGTGTCCCACAGCCAGGATGTGTAAGAGCTGAGGGGAGTCTGCACCGGGGAGGGATTGTGTCCCATAGCAGAATGGGTAAGGCTCACGGGGAGACTGCACCAGGGAGGGATTCAGTCCAACAGCAGGATGGGTAGGGTTCACAGGGAGACTGCACCGGGGAGGGGTTGTGTCCCACAGGCAGATGGTTAAGGCCCGATGGAAGTCTGTAGAGGGGAGGAGATGTTTCCCACAGCAGGATGGGTAAGGCCCGAGGAGAGATTGCACCAGGGAGGGATTGTGTCCGACTGCAGAATGGGTAAGACCAGACGGGAGTCTGTACCAGGGAGAGGTTTTGTCCCACAGCAGTTTTGGTAAGGCCCAAAGATCTTCCGTCCTGGGGAGGGGTTGTGTCCCACAGTAGGATGGGTAAGGCCCGAGGGGAGACTGTACCCGGGACGGGTTGTGTCCCATAGCAGGATGGGTAAGGCCCCAAGGGATTCTGTGCAGGAGAGGGGATGTGTCCCACAGCAAGATGAGTATGGCCCATGGCGAGTCTGTACCACGGAGGGGTTATGCCCCACAGCAGGATGGATAAGGCCCGAGGGGAGTCAGTCCGAGAGGGGTAGTGAACCACAGCAGGATGGTTTAGACCCAAGGGGAGTCTGGACCGTGGAGGGTTTGTGTCCCACAGCAGGATGGGTTAGGTCAGAGGAGCGTCTGTACCAGGGAGGGGTTGTGTCCTACAGCAGGATGGGTAAAGCCTGAGGGGAGTCTGTACTGGGGAGGGTCTGCATCCCACAGCAGGATGGGAAAGGACCAAGGTCTGTCCGTATCTGTGAGGGGGTGTGTCCCACAGCAGGATGTGTAAGGGCCGAGGGGAGTCTGCACCGGGGTTGGGTTGTGTCCCACAGCAGATGGGTAAGGCTCACAGGGAGAATGCACGAGGGAGAGGTTGTGTCCCCCAACACGATGCATAAGGCCCGCGGGGAGTCTGTAGCGGGGAGGGGATGTTTCCCACAGCAGGATGGGTAAGGCCAGAGGAGAGATTGCACCAGGGAGGGATTGTGTCCTACTGCAGGATGGGTAAGACCAAAGGGGAGTCTGTACCGGGGAGAGGTTTTGTCCCACAGCAGGATGGGTAACACCCAAAGATCTGTACTGGGGAGAGGTTGTGTCCCACAGTAAGATGGGTAAGGCCCGAGGGGAGACTGTACCGGGGAGGGGTTGTGTCCCACAGTAAGATGGGTAAGGCCCGAGGGGAGACTGTACCGGGGAGGGGTTGTGTCCCATAGCAGGATGGGTAAGGCCCAAAGATCTTCTGTACTGGGGAGGGGTTGTGTCCCACAGTAAGATGGGTAAGGCCCGAGGGGAGACTGTACCGGGGAGGGGTTGTGTCCCATAGCAGGATGGGTAAGGCCCAGGGGGGTCACTTAGGGTAGTGTCCCTAAGCAGGATGGGTTAGGCCAGAGGAGCGTATGTACCGGGGAGGGGTTGTCTCCCACAGCAGGCTGGGTAAGGCCCATGGGGAGATTGCACCAGGGAGCGGTTACGTCCCAAGGAGGATGGTTAAGGCTAGAGGTGTATCTGCACCGGGGAGGGGTTGTGTCCCACAGTAAGATGGGTAAGGCCCGAGGGGAGACTGTACCGGGGAGGGGTTATGTCCCACAGCAGGATGGGTAAGGGCCGAGGGGAGATTGCACCGGCGAGGCGTTGTGTCCTACTACATGATGGGTGAGGCTCACGGGGAGACTGTACCGGTGTGGATTTCAGTCCCATAGCAGCATGGGTAAGGCACAAGGGGAGTTTGTACTGGGGATGGGTTGTGTCCCACAGCCAGGATGTGTAAGAGCTGAGGGGAGTCTGCACCGGGGAGGGATTGTGTCCCATAGCAGAATGGGTAAGGCTCACGGGGAGACTGCACCAGGGAGGGATTCAGTCCAACAGCAGGATGGGTAGGGTTCACAGGGAGACTGCACCGGGGAGGGGTTGTGTCCCACAGGCAGATGGTTAAGGCCCGATGGAAGTCTGTAGAGGGGAGGAGATGTTTCCCACAGCAGGATGGGTAAGGCCCGAGGAGAGATTGCACCAGGGAGGGATTGTGTCCGACTGCAGAATGGGTAAGACCAGACGGGAGTCTGTACCAGGGAGAGGTTTTGTCCCACAGCAGTTTTGGTAAGGCCCAAAGATCTTCCGTCCTGGGGAGGGGTTGTGTCCCACAGTAGGATGGGTAAGGCCCGAGGGGAGACTGTACCCGGGACGGGTTGTGTCCCATAGCAGGATGGGTAAGGCCCCAAGGGATTCTGTGCAGGAGAGGGGATGTGTCCCACAGCAAGATGAGTATGGCCCATGGCGAGTCTGTACCACGGAGGGGTTATGCCCCACAGCAGGATGGATAAGGCCCGAGGGGAGTCAGTCCAAGAGGGGTAGTGACCCACAGCAGGATGGTTTAGACCCAAGGGGAGTCTGGACCGTGGAGGGTTTGTGTCCCACAGCAGGATGGGTTAGGTCAGAGGAGCGTCTGTACCAGGGAGGGGTTGTGTCCTACAACAGGATGGGTAAAGCCTGAGGGGAGTCTGTACCGGGGAGGATCTGCGTACCACAGCAGGATGGGAAAGGCCCAAGGTCTGTCTGTATCTGTGAGGAGGTGTGTCCCACAGCAGGATGTGTAAGGGCCGAGGGGAGTCTGCACCGGGGTTGGGTTGTGTCCCACAGCAGGATGGGTAAGGCTCACAGGGAGAATGCACGAGGGAGAGGTTGTGTCCCCCAACACGATGCATAAGGCCCGAGGGGAGTCTGTAGCGGGGAGGGGATGTTTCCCACAGCAGGATGGGTAAGGCCCGAGGTGAGATTGCACCAGGGAGGGATTGTGTCCTACTGCAGGATGGGTAAGACCAGAGGGGAGTCTGTACCGGGGAGAGGTTTTGTCCCACAGCAGGATGGGTAACACCCAAAGATCTTCTGTACTGGGGAGGGGTTGTGTCCCACAGTAAGATGGGTAAGGCCCGAGGGGAGACTGTACCGGGGAGGGGTTGTGTCCCACAGTAAGATGGGTAAGGCCCGAGGGGAGACTGTACCGGGGAGGGGTTGTGTCCCATAGCAGGATGGGTAAGGCCCAAAGATCTTCTGTACTGGGGAGGGGTTGTGTCCCACAGTAAGATGGGTAAGGCCCGAGGGGAGACTGTACCGGGGAGAGGTTGTGTCCCATAGCAGGATGGGTAAGGCCCAGGGGGGTCACTTAGGGTAGTGTCCCTAAGCAGGATGGGTTAGGCCAGAGGAGCGTATGTACCGGGGAGGGGTTGTCTCCCACAGCAGGATGGGTAAGGCCCATGGGGAGATTGCACCAGGGAGCGGTTACGTCCCAAGGAGGATGGTTAAGGCTAGAGGTGTATCTGCACCGGGGAGGGATTGTGTCCCACAGTAAGATGGGTAAGGCCTGAGGGGAGTCTGAACCGGGGAGGGATTGTGTCCCACTGCAGGATGGGTAAGGGCCGAGGGGAGATTGCACCGGCGAGGCGTTGTGTCCTACTACATGATGGGTGAGGCTCACAGGGAGACTGTACCGGTGTGGATTTCAGTCCCATAGCAGCATGGGTAAGGCACAAGGGGAGTTTGTACTGGGGATGGGTTGTGTCCCACAGCCAGGATGTGTAAGAGCTGAGGGGAGTCTGCACCGGGGATGGATTGTGTCCCATAGCAGAATGGGTAAGGCTCTCGGGGAGACTGCACCAGGGAGGGATTCAGTCCAACAGCAGGATGGGTAGGGTTCACAGGGAGACTGCACCGGGGAGGGGTTGTGTCCCACAGGCAGATGGTTAAGGCCCGATGGAAGTCTGTAGAGGGGAGGAGATGTTTCCCACAGCAGGATGGGTAAGGCCCGAGGAGAGATTGCACCAGGGAGGGATTGTGTCCGACTGCAGAATGGGTAAGACCAGACGGGAGTCTGTACCGGGGAGAGGTTTTGTCCCACAGCAGGATGGGTAACGCCCAAAGATCTTCTGTACTGGGGAGGGGTTGTGTCCCACAGTAGGATGGGTAAGGCCCGAGGGGAGACTGTACCGGGGAGGGGTTGTGTCCCACAGGCAGATGTTTAAGGCCCGATGGGAGTCTGTAGAGGGTAGGAGATGTGTCCCACAGCAAGATGAGTATGGACCATGGCGAGTCTGTACCAGGCAGGGGTTATGTCCCACAGCAGGATGGATAAGGCCCGAGGGGAGTCAGTCCGGGAGGGGTAGTGACCCAAGCAGGATGGTTTAGACCCGAGGGGAGTCTGGACCGTGGAGGGTTTGTGTCCCACAGCAGGATGGGTTAGGTCAGAGGAGCGTCTGTACCAGGGAGGGATTGTGTCCTACAGCAGGATGGGTAAAGCCTGAGGGGAGTCTGTACCGGGGAGGGTCTGCATCCCACAGCAGGATGGGAAAGGCCCAAGGTCTGTCTGTATCTGTGAGGGGGTGTGTCCCACAGCAGGATGTGTAAGGGCCGAGGGGAGTCTGCACCGGGGAGGGATGGTGTCCCAAAACAGAATGGGTAAGGCTCATGGGGAGACTGCACTGGAGAGGGATTGTGACCCACAGCAAGATGGGTAAGGCTCATGGGGGGACTGCACTGGGGAGGGTTTGTGTCCCACAGGCAAATGGTTAAGACCCGAGGGGAGTCTGTAGGGGGGAGGGGATGTTTCCCACAGCAGGATGGGTCAGGCCCGAGGAGAGATTGCACCAGGGAGGGATTGTGTCCCAGTGCAGGATGGGTAAGACCAGAGGGGAGTCTGTACCGGGGAGAGGTTTTGTCCCACAGCAGTTTTGGTAAGGTCCCAGGGGAGTCTGTACCAGGGAGGTGTTGTGTCCCACAGCAGGATGGGTAAGGACCGAGGGGAGATTGCACCGGCGAGGCATTGTGTCCTACTGCAGGATGGGTGAGGCTCACCGGGAGACTGTACCGGTGTGGATATTGCTCCCATAGCAGCATGGGTAAGGCACAAGGGGAGTCTGTACTGGGGAGGGGTTGTGTCCCACAGCAGGATGCATAAGGCCCGAGGAGAGTCTGTACCAGCGAGGGGTTGTGTCCCAAGCAGGATGGGGAAGGCCCGAGGAGAGATTGCACCAGGGAGGGGTTATGTCCCAAGCAGGATGGGTATGGCTCAAGGGGAGATTACACCAGGGAGAGGTTAGGTCCCGCAGCAGGATGGGTAAGGCCCATCGAGAGTCTGTACACAAGTGTGGTTTTGTCTCTCAGCACTGGGGAGGGGATGTGTCCCAAAGCAGGACAGGTAAGCCTCAAGGATAGACTGTACCACGGAGGGGTTGTGGAGGAGGTGGAGGAGGTGGAGGGCGTGGGTGGTGTCCTGAACGTAGGTGGGAAGTTCTTGCTCGCGGACACCTCCTCCTACTGCCCCCTTGACCATGACCCCACCTCCCACCACCAAACCATCATCTCCCAGACCATCCATAACCTCATCACCTCAGGAGATCTCCCATCCACCGCCTCCAACCTCATAGTCCCACAACCCCGCACCGCCTGTTTCTACCTCCTGCCCAAAATCCACAAACCCGACTGCCCCGGCCGACCCATTGTCTCAGCCTGCTCCTGCCCCATTGAACTCATCTCTGCATACCTCGACACTGTCCTGTCCCCCTTAGTCCAAGAACTCCCCACCTATGTTCGGGGCACCACTCACGCCCTCCACCTCCTCCATGATTTTCGCTTCCCTGGTCCCCAATGCCTTATCTTCACCATGGACCTCCAGTCCCTATACACCTCCATCCCCCATCACGAAGGCCTCAAAGCCCTCCACTTCTTCCTTTCCCACCGAACCAATCAGTACCCTTCCACCGACATCCTCCTTCGACTGACTGAACTGGTTTTCACTCTGAACAACTTCTCTTTCCAATCCTCCCATTTCCTCCAAACCAAAGGAGTAGCCATGGGCACCCACATGGGCCCCAGCTATGCCTGCCTCTTCATCGATATGTGGAACAGTCCATCTTCCACAGCTACACTGGCACCAACCCCCACCTTTTCCTCCGCTACATTGATGACTGTATTGGTACTACCTCGTGCTCCCACGAGGAGGTTGAACAGTTCATACACTTTACTAACACCTTCCACCCCGACCTCAAATTTACCTGAACCGTCTCAGACTCCTCCCTCCCCTTCCTAGACCTCTCCATTTCTATCTTGGGTGACCGACTCAACACGGACATTTACTATAAACCGACCGACTCCCACAGCTACCTAGATTACACCTCCTCCCACCCTGCCCCCTGTAAAAACGCAATCCCATATTCCCAATTCCTTCGCCTTCGCCGCATCTGCTCCCAGGAGGACCAATTCCAATACCGTACAACCCAGATGGCCTCCTTCTTCAAAGACCGCAATTTCCCCTCAGACGTGGTTGACAATGCTCTCCACCGCATCTCCTCCACTTCCTGCTCCTCCGCCCTTGAACCCCACCCCTCCAATCGCCACCAGGACAGAACCCCACTGGTCCTCACCTACCACCCCACCAACCTCCAGATACATCGTATCATCCTTCATCATTTCCGCTACCTTCAAACGGACCCCACCACCAAGGATATATTTCCCTCCCCTCCCCTATCCAGAAAGACCACTCCCTCCGCTACTCCCTCGTCAGGTCCACACCCCCCACCAACCCAACCTCCACTCCTTGCACCTTCCCCTGCAACCGCAAGAAATGGAAAACTTGCGCCCATACCTCCCCCCTTACTTCCCTCCAAGGCCCCAAGGGATCCTTCCATATCCGTCACAAATTCACCTGCACCTCCACACACACATCATTTACTGCATCCGCTGCACCCAATGTGGGCTCCTCTACTTTGGGGAAACAGGCCGCCTACTTGCAGAACGTTTCAGAGACACCTCTGGGACACCCGCACCAACCAGCCCAACCGCCCCGTGGCTGAACACTTTAACTCCCCCTCCCACTCCGCCAAGGACATGCAGGTCTTTGGCCTCCTCCATCGCCAGACCATGGCAACACGAAACCTGGAGGAAGAGTGCCTCATCTTCCGCCTAGGAACCCTCCAACCACAAGGGATGAATGCAGATTTCTCCAGCTTCCTCATTTCCCCTCCCCCCACCTTATCTGAGTCCCAACCCGCCTTCTTGACCTGCAATCTTCTTCCCGACCTCTCCGCGCCCACCCCCTCTCCGGCCTATCACCCTCACCTTAACCTCCTTCCACCTATTGCATTCCCAACGCCCCTTCCCCAGTCCCTCCTCCCTACCTTTTATCTTAGTCTGCTTAGCACACCTTCCTCATTCCTGAAGAAGGGCTTATGCCCGAAACATCGATTCTCCTGCTCCTTGGATGCTGCCTGACCTGCTGCGCTTTTCCATCAACACATTTTCATCTCTGATCTCCAGCATCTGCAGTCTTCATTTTCTCCTATATCCTGCAACCTCTCATACTGAAAACCCTTGAAACAAAACATTCCATTCCCCTTCCTGATTCCCTGTTGTAACTGTGTGCTAGCTTTCTGTGTTTCCTGCACAATTACCCCTGGTCCTTTGTGGTGCAGCTTTCTACACTTTCCACCATTTAAATAATACTCTGTTCTTTTATTATCTCCTCCAAAATGACCAACATCCTATTTTTCCAAATTATACTCCATCTGGCAACTTGTTGTCCACCGTGTGGGCGGCACGGTGGCACAGTGGTTAGCACTGCTGCCTCACAGCGCCAGAGACCCGGGTTCCATTCCCGTCTCAGGCGACCGACTGTCTGGAGTTTGCACATTCTCCCCGTGTCTGCGTGGGTTTCCTCCGGGTGCTCCGGTTTCCTCCCACAATCCAAAAAATGTGCAGGTCAGGTGAATTGGCCATGCTAAATTGCCCGTAGTGTTAGGTGAAGGGGTAAATGTAGGGGAATGGGTCTGGGTGGGTTACGCTTCGGCGGGTCGGTGTGGACTTGTTGGGCCGAAGGGCCTGTTTCCACACTGTAAAGTAATCTAATCTAATCTAATCATAATCTAATCTTCTTCTGTGCATCTCTCTCTCACCACAATCCTCTTAGAACTTTACAGTTATGCCTTTTCTAGGAGGTTCCCCCCACCCAGACCCCCATTCTTCTAAACATTTATTGAGAGCACTGGGCAGTGGAAGCCTGCAGAGTTGCGATGTTCTTAGTGATACTCTTTGGGATGACTGGGAGGAGCTTGCTGCCCGTTGGTCAGAATGGAGACATCTTGCCTATCAAGTTGCATGAGCCTTTCACCTCCCCATGTCTTATTGATGAGGCACAGCGGCAGCACAGAAGGAAAGAAAAGGAAGCAAATCCTGCTCTCTTGAAACATTCTGTCCCATGTGTCAAAGATCTGTCCTGTTCAGTCACATGAAGTCCCAAGGTGGAAACTCATAGGAACCCACATAGAGTTCCCCTGAATTGACTGCTGACCTCCACAAGGGGTAATTTGTACAGTCATCCTGGGCCAGGACGAGGGGATGGTGTGAGTTTCTAATCTGAACTGACAGTGATGGATTTTATAAACTTGTATTACAGGATACTACAGGTGGGCATTCAGATGGTAATCTCAGTAATTGTAATACCAAACTCTGACAGAATTACTGAATTCATCTGGACTTGGATTATCGCATTGCGTGTGAGTATTAACTTCCAGCTCATTCCCATTTGCTGCATGAAAGTTCACTTTTGCATCACCCCATTCTCTCAATACATCTCCCCCAAATTTTCAGTATGTGTCCTGTATTCCTTTTATGATGAGTTGATGAGTGTAAGATTTATCATCCTAATGTATATGTTTTGTAAACCCCACTCTCACAGCTTCACTCAATTTTCTTTGCTACAAGGAGAACCATCTCAGTTTCCCCAAACCCCTGATTCCCCAATGTCTGTTTGCTCTCTATAAGGCACACATCAGGATTGTGTTGGAACATTCTCCACTTGCCTGCATCAGTGCAGCCCACAACAATATTAAAGAAAGTGAACATCCTCCAGGACAAAGCACTGTGCCCGAGTGGTGTCCCATCCACCACTTTCAGCATTCCCTCTCACCACCCCTGAGGCACAGTGGCCTCACTGTGTAAAAGGTGAAGTCAGCATTGTCCTACCAGACCATAGGGCTGCTCTCTCATTAGGGAGAGATGACTGGTGGTGGTTTAACCTGAAGGTTTCCCCAGCCCAGGCAAGGGGAGAGGTTGAGAAGGAGCGTCCATCTATTGTAGATGGCTATTCTTGATGTGTATTAGCAACACACATGACACATGAAAAACTAATGTGCTAAAACCCTAATCATGCAACTAAAATCTCCCATTCCTTGAACCATTCTGGTAAATTCTCTGTGCCCCCTCTCAGGGACCCTGCCATCCTTCCCAAGGTGTGGAGAATCTCTGCTTTGCAGAGACTCAGCTGCTCTGTGTTCCTGTGGGTGATGTCATCGTAGAACAACAGTTGCACTAAACCTCACTATCTGTAAGGGTGGGAGACACAGAAATCCCAATAATATTTAAGATTTATTTAGGGATATAATTGCAATGCCAAGGCTGACAGGGCTATGAGCTAAGTGCTGGAAAATGGGATTAGAATAGTTAGCTGGTAGATTTCTTTACAGCACAGACCTGATGGACCACAGAGCCTTTTTGTGTCGTTGAGGCATCTGAGACACCTAATATCAGAATATGACAAGCCATATTTGAATCAAGGTCAGAGAGGGTGATATTAGATTAGGTGATACATGATTGGTTAATGTTTATGGGAGGAAAATGAGCCAGAGAGATTTTGCAGGAAACTTTGCAACTCATGGTGCAGGAATATGAAATAAAAATGGCCTATCCTCAAGGCTGGAATTAGAGAAAGGCACATACCAAAGAGATTTGTGAGGCTGGAGGAGATTAGAGATAGAGATATTTGTGATAGCAGAGCTAGTGAGGGTTCTGAGAATGGAGAGGAGTTGTAGAGGTAAGGAAGAGTTGTGAGCCTGGATGAGGTGACAGGGATCGGGAGAGTTGTGATGATGGAGGAATTTACAGAGGTAGCGACAATGAGAGTCACAAAGTTATACAGCACAGAAACAGTCCCTGTAATTCAACCAGTCCGTGGCAACCATAATTCCAAACAAAACTAATTGCACCTGCCTCTGCTTGGCCCATATCCCTCCAAATATTTCCTATTTATGTGCTTAGCCAAATATCTTTTAAGTATTGTAATAGTATTCACAGCTACCACTTCCTCTAGAAGTTCAATCCACAAGTCTAAACATTGAAAAAAAACTCATGCCTTTTCAAAACTTTTCTCATCTCTTCGCAAAATGTATGTACCCGAGTCTTGAATGCCCCTGCCCCAAAGCCATTCATCTTATCTATTCTCTTCATGATTTTATAAACCTCTAATAAGGTCACCCCTCAACTTCGTACGCTCCAGTCAAAGAAATCCCAGCCTATCCGGCTTCTCTTATAACACAATCCATTCATCAATGACAACATTGTGATAAATCTCATCTAAACCTGCTTCAATTTAATAATATCCTTCCAATAACTGGGCAACCAGAACTAGACACAGTATTCCAGAAGAGGACACACCAACATCCTGTACAGCCTCAACATAATGTCCCAACTCCAATACTCAAAGGTCTGAGCAATGAATGCATGCATGCTAAACACCGTTGTTAAAGTACAGATTTGAGACTGTTCAGAAGATCCCGTGTGGACTCAGACCTGTAAGCCTCTCTCTCTTATTTTGTCCCGGAGATCATACTCTTTGGAAGTCTGGAATAGAAACCTCTTACAGACAGATTAGTTTAACTTTAGTCATCCCTTTTATTTACCAACAGCATCACTATTACAACATAACACTGATACGTATAATCTAAACTAACTAGGTTCTAATAATCTTGGAGAGTAAGGTACCAGCTCTTCAGGTGCCCCAGCAGGCTACTCTGCTGTACTGATACAAAGTGGATTCCTTCATGCAAAAAGTTTACAAAAATATTGCATGTTCTTAATTAGACTGATAACTGTGGAAGGCAATAATGTGTAAGGAAGAGAAGTTAATTGACAGGTCTATGTACGCTCAACTAATCACTCCTACAGGCCCTAAGACATTCATCAGGAGTGAAAAACATACCCAGCCAGGTTAGGCGCCTGCTAGCGAGATAAACTCCGACCATAAAGAGATACCAGTCTGAGCTAATTGGAGAGTTTATGATGTTACCTTGCACACTCACATTTCAGATACGATTGTTTTACAAAATGGCTTCTTTGCAAGGAGGGCAAATGTTTGACCATAAAGTGGCTTACTGACACATTGTGCCAGAATCTCTTCAATGTTTGGCCTAGAATAATTTCTAAGCTAGGAGCAGACTCCTGCTTTTTAAGCACTGAATCATTCTGTACCTGAGGCTGAGATGTTACCGTAAGGTTGCATTTCAACTGATCCATTAGTCTTTGAATTAAACATGCTTTCATTTCAAGGTTGTGATTCAAATTCAAATAAGACATAAGGTCTGATTAGTTAGAATTGACAGTGGGGCGGTCTGTAGAGCGGGCTGCAAGAACAGCAACTATATTAAAGCTTCATCAATGTTATCTTCTACAGAATTTGTATTTAATAACCAGTAATAGCTACACAATATCAAAAACTCTCAAAAGTGCAATTAAATTCAATCCATAACAAATAAACACTAAGAGTTAATTTTCAGCAGCCTCAGCACTAAAATGATGTCTCTCTCTCTAGTGTCCTTTTGAACTCTCAAGTCAGGGTCTTGTAACGGCAAAGATGTTTTTCTCTCTGTGTTTGCCCAGCTTGCAAGGGGTAATAAGGATTCATTACAATCAATTCCAAGACTTTTAAATCAAACACTTTCATTAATTTCATGAAAGAACAGCCATGAATGTTATCGCTTGGTGTCCTGTTTACACAGATTCACTGATGTTAAAGCAAATGTTCTTCATTGCCTTAGAGCATCCTGTTATCATCGGGAGAGGACAGATGTTTTTATCTTCTGTATACCTTGGGTTCCCCCGTTTTTTCTGAGCCTCCCAGCCTGTCCTGTGTATTTTCTAGTGTGCAGTAAATGTGTTCTATAATTCAGCATTACATTTTAGTCTAAACGTTTAAAGACAAGTTTTAAGGCGAGAGACTTTCTCACCTTCTTATCTGCCCTGTCTACATGTGATGCAAACTTCAAAGACCTGAACCCCTAGGTTTCTTTGTTCTATATCACGACTCAAGGCCCTACTTTTAATTAGTGTATGTTCTGCCCTTGTTTGTTTTATCAAAATTTAATATCTTTGCATTTATTCAAATTAAACTCCATCTGCCACTCTTCAGCCCATTCACCCAATTGATCAAGATCTCTTTGTAATCGTAGATTACCTTTGTTACTGTTCACTTTAACACCAATTTCAGTGTCACCACAAACGTATGAACCATACTTTGCATTTTAATCATCAAAATCATTTAGGTGAATGGCAAACAAATGTGGGCCCAGCACTGATCCCTGGGGAACACCACTTGTCACAGGCCTTCAGTCTGAAAACCAACCCTCCACTATTACTCTGTCTCCTACTGTTCAGCTAATTTTGTATCCAGTTGGCAAATTCTCCCTGAATCCCATTTGATCGAACTTTACAAATTAGCCTCCCATGCATAACCTTGTCAAAGGCTTTACTAATGTCCAAATAAGCAATGTCTAACACTCTGCCCTCATCGATCTTCTTGGCGACTACCTTTAAAAAACAATCAAGTTGATGAGACACCCTCTCATAAAGTTATGCTGACTATCCCTAATCATCCCCTTCCTGATGAAGGGCTTATACCGGAAACATCGATTCTCCTGCTCCTCGGGTGCTGCCTGTCCAGCTGTGCTTTTCCCGCACTACACTCTTCGACTCTGACCTCCAGAATCTGCAGTCCTCACCTTCTCCCAGTTGATTATCCCTAATCATTCTTTAACTCTTAAAACACCTATAAATCCTATCCTTCAGGATCACCTCCAACAACTTGCCCATCACTGAAGTCAGACTCTCAGGTCTACAGTTCCCAGGCTTCTCTGTAACAAAGGTACATCATTAGCCACTTTCCGGTCATCAGACACCTCACCTGTGATTATCAATTATACAAATGTTTCTACAAGTGGCCTGCAATTTCCTCCCATATAAAGTGTTCCCCTACTTTCACTTCAACCACTTGTCCTGTTTTGTTACCCTACAAAAGGTCAGCTTTTGCTCCTTTTCTGAGAAGAATATTTACACACTGATGAAGAAAATGTTCTTGAACTAATTTAACAAATTCTCCACCCACCAAACCTTTCACACTATGGTAATCTGAATCAATGTTTGGAAAGTTAAATTGCTTACTATTACACCCTTATTATTCTGACATATATCTGTACATTTGTCCCTTAAGTTCCCTTTGATTATTGCAGCGTCTATTGTGCCATTCGACCAAGGTGATCTTTAATTTGAAAACGCAATTGCATTTAAAAAAAACCTCTCCTCCATGATTTAAAATAAATCTTTTTGTTTATTCATTTAGAGAATATAGGTATCACTGGCTCAGCCAACATGCATTGTCCAGAGGGCAGTTGAGAGTCAACCACGTTGCTGTGGTCACATGTAGGGCAGACTAGGTGAGAATGCCAGATGTCCTTCCCCAATTAACATTAGTAAACCAGATGTTTTTTTTCCCCCTAACATTCAGCAATGGATTCATGGTCATCAGTAGATTCTTAATTCCAGATTTTATTGAATACCAATGCCACCATCAGCCATGGTAGGATTTGAACCCTAATCCTCACAGCATTACACAGGTCTCCATATTACTCGCCTAGCAAGAATACCATTAGAACATTGCCTCACAATTTGGCGATGATTTTAAAAAAATGTTTGTCCTTCTATGTGTACAATTTAAGATAAATTACTGAGCCGTCCATGTGTCGGCATCTCCAAATAGTCAGTTAACAGAAATCTGTTTCAAACAAATAATTTCACACATTTTTGGGTATGTATTTTCCATTTTTGTGATAAAATAACTAAAAATGAATCAAAATAACAATCTTACACCACAGACATGTAATTTCTGAAGCTGAAGAGATAGGGAGGGTTGTGAGGCTGCAGGGGGAATTAGAGAGAGAGGGAGGGAGTTTTATGAGGCTGGAAGGGGCTTACAGAGATAGGGAGGGTTCAGAGGTTGGACGAGAAATCACAGATAGGGAGTATAGAGAATGCTGAAGGGGAATATTGTCCAAACAGCACTGTGGTGTACTGCCAGCACATGGACTGCAGCATTTCAGTAAGGCAGTTCACCACCACTTTTCTCCAAGTCAAATAAAAATGGCCAATAAATACTGGTCTGGGCAGCAAAGGCAACACCCAGTGACCTCTCCCAGCTGACTGGCTGTGAAGGTTTAAATCGCTCTGGAAACTGATTTGGGAGAAAAGAGAAAGAAACAGTGACATTTCACAGCTGCCCTCAGAGAGACCTCACTCTCAGAACTATTACAGCTGGGGATCAGCTCTTAACACATAAATAATGGTCTGTTTTATTTCAGTAAATCTACAATAGTGAATAAGATGAGTTTTTCTTTTTAATAAGTCTTATAGTCGCTTGATTAAATTTTAAAATATAAAATGTAGGCATTAAGTTATTCTAGAGTAGTGTTTTGTAGAGCAGTAAGACTGTGTCTTTTCCTGGGTCTGTAAAATGTTAAGGTGCAGAAATGGCCATTCGTTGAGTGATGTGCCCTTCCTGTCAGATGTGGACGATCAGGGTGAGTTTCATTGATCCTGATGATTATGTCTATAGGAAGTGAGGTTGCAAATCCCAATGGATCGCATGGATCGGTTGGAGCGGGGCAGTTAAATGCGGTTAAGAATTGACAGGGGGTCAGTTAACATGATAGTTGGCAGTCTCCGGTTGGTAGAATACTGTAGATACAGTCAGGTGGATGGGTTACCTCCACAAAATGCAGGAGGGGTAGGCAGGTAATGCAGCAGTCTCCTGTGGCTGTTTCTATCTCAAACAAGTATACTGGTTTGGAAAAGTTAGGGGGTAATAGGCTCTCAAGTGACTGTCGCACTGACAGCCAAGTTCCTGGTACTGAGACTCTCTCCAATGTAATGAGAGGTATATCAGGTTCCAGATAATCGATGATGATAAGGGGATTCTCTGTTCCCTGGATGCTGCCTGACCTGCTGCGCTTTTCTGCAACACATTTTCAGCTCTGATCTCCAGCATCTGCAGTCCTCACTTTCTACTCGAAGATTCTCTGGTATAGGACATAGACTGCTGTTTCTGCAGCTGACAGTGAGACATCAGAAAGGGGTGGTGCCTCCCTGATGCCAGGGTCAAGGATGTCTCAGAGTGGGAGCAGAATCTTCTCAAAGGAGAGAATAACCAGTGGGATATTGTTGTACGTTGGTACCAATGACATAGGAAGAGAAAGGATGTGGTCCTGATGAGAATATAGCAAATTAATCTGGAGGTTTAAAAAGTAGGTCCTCAGTACTATCTGCATTAGTCCTGGTGCCACATGCTAATGCCAGTAGGAATAGCAGGATGGAGCAGATCAATGAGTGGCTGTGGACCTGGTGGAGGGTAGAAGGATTCATGTTTTTGAATCATTGGAATCTCTTGCGGGTAGAATCGACCTGCATAAGAAGGATGGATTGTACCTGCATTGGAAGGGAAGATTTGCCAGTGCTACTTAGGAGGAATTGAACCAGTGAGGGAGTGGGAGTAAACCCAAAGAGATAGTGAGAAAAGAGGTAAGTCTGAGACTGATAATGTTCAGAGGTGAGACTGTCAAGGCAGGCAAGGGCACGTCACAGAATGAGATCAGACTGAGCAGTTACACTGCACTTATTTCACTGCAAGAGTCCTGACAGGGAAGGCAGATGAGCTCACGGTATGATTTTGAACATGGGGCTGGGATATTATAGCAATTACAGAGGCATGAATCAGGGATGGATAGGGCCAGCACCTTAATGTTCCTGGGTATAGATGCGATAGCAAAGATAGAAAGGGGCAACAGCAGGGGGTGTGGCATTCTTGATGAGGCATAACATTACGACTGGGCTTCAGGAGGATGCTCCTGGTCCTACATTCAGGTAAATTATTTGGTTGATACTGAGAAAGAAGAAAGGGATGATCACCTCATTGGGATTGTATTATAGACCTCCGCCCAATAGTCAGCTGGGAATTGAAAAGTAAATTTACCAGGAGATCTGTTACCTGTAAGAATAAAATAGTTGCAATGATAAGGGGTTTTAACTTTATCAACATAGCCTCTAAGTGCTGTAGTGTTAAGGGCTTGGATGGAAAGGTATTTGTTCAATGTGTACGAGAACATTTCTGATTCAGTTTCTAGGATGTGCCTACTCGAGAAGGAACAAGACTTGACCTTTTTTTCATTATTCATTCACAGGATGAGGGTGTCACTGTCTGGGCCTAGAGGGCAGTTGCTGTGGGTCTGGAGTCACATGTAGGCCAGACCAGGTAAGGATGGCAGATTCCTTATCTAAAGGTCATTAGTGAACCAGTTACTGCTTTTTAACCAACAATCAACAATGGATTCATTGTCATCATTAAATTCCTAATTCCAGACTTTTGTTAAATTCAAATTTCCCCATCTGCCCTGATGGGATTCAAGCCCAGGTCCCCAGATCGTTTTCTGGGTCTCTGGGTTAACTGTCTAGTGATAATATCACTAGGCCATTCCTGCCTCTTCTCTTAGGAAATGAGGCAGGGTGAGTGAGATGTCAGTGGGGCAGCACATCAGCACCAAAGATCATACAATACTGTGGCTCAGTGATTAGCACTGCTGCCTCAGCACCAGGGACCTGGGTTTGATTCCAGCCTCAGGTGACTGTGTGGAGTTTGCACATTCTCCCCACATCTGAGTGGGTTTCCTCCAGGTGCTCCGGTTTCCTCCCACAGTCCAAAGATGTGAAGGTTTGGTGCTTTAGCCATGGTAAACTGTCCATGATGTCCAGACGCAGTAGATGAGGTGTTTAGATGTGCAGGAAGATCTCTGCCTGGTTTAAAGTGATCCTTTGGGGCCTTGGACAGAGGTGATGGGTGAGGTGTGGGCACAGGTTTTGCATCTCCTGTGGCGGCAAAGGAGGGCGCTGGGTGTGGAGGGTGTGGACCTAACAAGGGAGTCGAAGAGGGAATGGTCTATGCGGAAGGCAGAGAGGGGTGGGGAGGGAAATATATCCCTGGTGCTGGGGTCTGACTCTAGGTAGCGGAAATGGTAGTGGTTAATGCACTGTATCTGGAGAAAAGTGGGGTGTAAGGTCAGTACTGGGGGTTTATCTTCATATTGTGGTTGAAGGGGTGGAGTTCAAGGGGGGATGTGCAGGATGTGGAGTATATGCGTTGGAGGGCATTGTTGATCACGTGTGAGGGAAATTGCGATCCTAGAAATTGGATGTCTTTCTGGGATGTTCTGGAATGGAATGGCTCCTCCTGAGTGCAGATATGGAACTGAGTACAGGACTATACTCGAGAGTCATCAGGAGAGCAAAAAGGGGATATGAAATAACTCCAGAAACTGGTTTAAGGAGAATCCAAAGAGATTATGTAAATACATCCCTGATAAAAGAATAACCAGGCAGAGAATAGGACCCCTTAAAGATCAACAAGGCGGTCTATGGAACCACAGAAGCTGGGAGAGATATTATGTGAGTATTTCACATCTTTGTTTTTACTGGAGAATGAAATAGAAGCTAGAGAGATTTGAGAAATAAAGTGATAACTTGATAAATGTCCATATTACAGAGAAGTTGGTACCTGATCAGATGTATCTCAGAACTTTTGCTGGGCCCCTCACTGAGATATTATCAGTAGTCACAGGTGAAGTACTGGTAGACTGCTGCAATGATTTTAAAAAGGTGGTAAGGAAAGGCCGGGGAACAAGAGAACAGTGAGCCTTTTCATAGAGTTTCCTAGAGAACCGTTTCCTATAGTTATTTCATATCCTCTTTTTGCTCTCCTGATTTCCCTTGATTATAGTCCTGTACTCAATTCCTTCACTTCTTCCATATCTGCACTCAGGAGGAGCACTTCCACTCCAGAACACCCCAGTGGCAGGCAAGTTGTTGGATTGGACTCTGAGGAATAGGATTTACATGTGTTTGGAAAGGCAAGGCATGATTAGGGATAGTCAACACAGTTTTGTGCGTGGGAAATAGTGTCTCACTAACTTGATTGAATCTTTTGAAGAAGTGACAAAGAAGATTGAAGGGAGACTGTGGACATTGTCAATATGGACTTCAGAAAGACATTCAACAAGATTCCACAAAGCACACTGGTTAGCAAGGTGAGGTAACATGGAATCCAGGCAGAACTAGCTATTTGGATAGAAAATTGGTTTGAAGGCAGGAGACAAAGGGTGGTGATGGAGGGTTGGTTTGTGAACTGGAAGCCTGTGAACAGCAGTGTGCTGCAAGGATCGATGCTGTTCTTTTTATATAAATAATTTGGATGTGAATATGAGGTATGGTCAGTAGTTTTACAGAAGACACCAAAATTGGAGATGTGGATGTAATGGGATCTTGATCAGATGGGCCGATGGGTTGAGGAATGTCAGACAGTATAATTTAGATAAATGTGGGGTGCTGCATTTTGGAAAGGCAAATCAGGCAGGACTTATACACTGAATGGGAAGGTCATGGAGAGCTTTGCTGAACAAAGAAACCTTGGAGTGCAGATTCATAGTTCCAGGAAGTAGAGTCACGGGTAGGCAGGGTAGTGAAGGCAGCATTTGGTATGCTTTCCACTATTGGACAATGCATGAATACAGAAGTTGTGATGTCCTATTGTGGCTATATAGGACATTGATTAAGGCTCTTCTGGAATTCTGTTTTCCATTCCAGTCTCCCTCTTTTAGGAATGATATTGTGAAACTTGAAACGTTCAGAAAAGTTTTGCAAGGACTTTGCCAGGGTTGGACAGTTTGAGCTATTGGGAAAGTCTAAATAGGCTGGGAATATTTTCCCTGGAGAGTTAGAGACTGAGAGGTGATCTTATCAAGATTTATAAAATCATGATGGGCATGAATAAGGTGTACAGTCAGGGTTATTTTCCTATGTTCCGTGGGTCCAAAACTAGAGGGCACAGCTTAAGCTGAGCGGGAAAAGATTAAAAGGGATCTTAGGGGCAACTGCTTCACGTCAAGGGTGGTGTGTGTATGGAATGAGCAGCCTGAGGAAGGGGTGGAGGCTCGTACAATTACAACATTTAAAAGACATCTGATTACGTCTATGAAGAGGAAGGACTTTGAGGGATATGGGCCAGCTCCTGGCAAATGGGAATTCAGGATTCCTGGTTGGCATGCATGAGTTGACACTAATAAATTAAAACTAAGATAGATTTCTCTTTTATGGAGACATAACACTATTTCATTCTCCTTGGAGCTGAGACAGTTAAGCAGTGATTTCGACCAGGAGCAGATATTTTTCAGAGATATTTAATTTACAGAGAGGCAGAGAGAAATTATAAACTTTGTCACAACTTATAGCAACTACTTTCATTGGCAAATAATGCAGGGTGAAAATGTGAAGATTGTTTTACTCAGTAAGTTCTGAGAATCTGGAACAGTCTGAACGGCAGCTGGATGCTGATTCAAGCAGGTATTCTCAAACAGATTTGGAACAACGTTTTGAAGGAAGATTTGGTGAGCTGTGGACAAATGAGAAGGGGTTTGGGACAGATTTGCAGCATCTCCAGAGGGAGCGAGTACAGTCTACAATGGGCTGAATAGCCCCCAGCCCCTGTGCTCTGTGATACTGCCCCATTCACTGTGAATGATGAAGCTCATCCCAGGGCAGAGTGAGGGAGGAGCTGAAAATGTGTTGCTGGAAAAGCACAGCAGGTCAGGCAGCATCCAAGGAACAGGAGAATCGACGTTTCGGGCATAAGCCCTTCTTCATTCCTGAAGAAGGGCTTATGCCCGAAACGTCAATTCTCCTGTTCCTTGGATGCTGCCTGACCTGCTATGCTTTTCCAGCAACACATTTTCAGCTCTGATCTCCAGCATCTGCAGTCCTCACTTTCTCCTCAGAGTGAGGGAGAATCCCACCACTTACCTCAATAGGGCCCGGCTGATTAATGGTAGCTGCAGACCAATAGGAGTGTGGTGCTGCAGCCAATGGAAGAGAATGAGGGTTGGAGCAAGCAGGAAGACACGTGACCATGAGCTGTTGACCCTAGGTTTGCACCAATAGGAGAAGACTTGGTGTTGTTCTGCAGCCAATGGGAGTGAATGAGGGGTGTGGCCAGCAAGGTGACACGTGAGGAGCAGTGAATGAGCAGTGTCACTGTGAGGGGGAATTTGGTGAGTATGAAGGAAGTGGGAGAGACAGCAGAGATTGGCAGAGAAATAGAGTTAGTGCGGAATGAGAGGGTTTATAACCACACGGTGTAGGCTGCTAGACCTGAATTAGAAATTCTCAGTGAAGTAAAATAAAAAAGCTGCAGATGATGTAAATCAGAAACAACAACCGGAAGGTGCTAAAAAAGTTCAGCAACATCTGGGAGGAGATCTCAGAGTTAACATTTCGGCTCCGGTGATCTTTCCTCAGAGCTGAGAGTCAGAAAATGTTGGTTTATATGATGAAGGAAGGGTGGGGGGAGGTAAGGAGTAAAGGATAGGTAAGGATAGAGTGAGAAGAAGAGTTGAATAAAGTAATGGATAACAATGTTGTTGGGAGGATGAATCGCTGTTAATGGAAACTTTGGTGGCTAACCATAGATAGTGTGCCATTGCACACTATGTGATAACAAGGCCTGGTGTGTCGGATAGAGGGCTAGGACATGGGGGAGTACAAGCTCTAAAAGAATTAAACTTGTTAGTGAGTCAGGAGTGCTGCACGGTTCCCAAATGGAAAACGAGGTGTTGTTCTTCCAACTAATGTTGATCTTTGCTGGAACACTACAGAAAGCATGAGACAGATGTTGGCCAGCGAACAGGGTGGCGTGCTAAAGTGGCAGGTAACTGGAAGCTCAGGGTCTCTGTTTATATGCAGAATATAGATTATGAGCTGTGCTTTCTGCCAACTCTGAGATGCCACCCTCAGACGTATTCCCCTTCCCTCCCTTGTCCACCTCTGGCAGGGATCGTTCCTTCTCGGTCACCCTGGCCCACTCCTCCATCCCTCTCAACATCCCCCACCCCAGCACCTTCTCTCTGAACATCCCCCTCCACCACCCCAGCACCTTCTCTCTCAAGAACCCACCTCTGCACCCCTGCCCCTTCCCTCTCAACATCCCCCTCCCCACCCCAGCACCTTCTCTCTCAACATCCCCCTTCCCCACCCCAGCACCTTCTCTCTCAACATTCCCCTCCCCCACCCCAGCACCTTCCCTAAAACGTCCCCCTCCCCAGCCCAGACCCTTGCCTCGCAACATCTCCCTCCCCCACTCCAGCACATTGCCTCTGAACATTCCCCTCCCCACCACAGCACCTTCTCTCTCAACAACCCCCTCCCCACCCCAGCACCTTCTCCCTCAACATCCCCCTCTGTACCCCAGCATGTTCCCACTCAAATTCCCCCAGCACATTGTCTATTAACATCCCCCTCCCACACCCCAGCACCTTCCCTCTCAACATCATCCTCCCCATCCCAGCACCTTCTTTCTCAACATCCTTCTTCCCCACCCCCACACCTGCTCTCTCAACAACCCTCTCCCAATCCCAGCACCTCCTCTATCAATGTCCCACTCCACAGACCCGCACCTAACCTCTCAAAATGCCCCTCCCCATCCCAGCACATTCTCTCTGAACCACCCCCTTCCCACCCCAGCACCTTCCCTCTCAACATCCCCCTCTGCACCCCAGCCCCTTCCCTCTCAACATCTCCCGACCTCACCCCAGCACCTTCCCTCTCAACCTCCCCCCCCCCACACCCGAGCACCTTCACTCTCAACTTCCCCCTCCCCCACCCAGCACCATTCCTCTCAACAACGCACTCCCCATCCAAGCACCTTTCCTGTCAACATCCACCCCCTCACCCCAGCACCCTCTTTCTCAACATCCCCCTCCCCAACCAGCATTTTTGCCTCTGAACATCCCCCTCCCCACCACAGCACTTTCTCACTCAACCACACCCTCCCCATCCCAGCACCTCAAATCTCAACTTCCTTCTCCCCACACCAGCACCATCCTACTAAACATCACCCTCCGTACCTCAGCACATTCCCACTCAACATCTCCCTCCCCATCCCAGCACCTCCTCTATCAACATCCCACTCCCCCATCCCACACATAACCTTTCAAAATGCCCCTCCCCATCCCAGCACATTTTCTCTGAACAACCCCCTCCCACCCCAGCACCTTCCCTCCCAACAATGCCCTCCCCACCCAAGCACCTTGCCTCCCAACAATCCCCTCCCCACCCTAGCACTTTCCCTCTCAACTATCCCCTCCACACCACAGCACTTTCCCTCTTAACATCCCCCTCCTTGCCCCAGCACCTTCTCTCCCAACATCCCCCACCCACCCGTGCACCTTCCCTCCCAACATCCCCCTACCCACCCGTGGACTTTCCCTCTCAACAACCCTCTCCCTCACCCAAACACACGTCCCTCTCAACAATCCCCTCCCCACCTCGGAACATTCTCTCTCTCAAGAACCCCCTCGCCACCCCAGCACCTTTCCTCTCAACATCCCCCTGTCGCACCCCAGCACCTTCCCTCTCAATAACCCCCTCCCCCACCACGGCACCTTCCCCCTCAACATGCCCCTCCCCACCCCAGCACCTTCACTCTCAACATCACCCTCCCCCACCGCAGCACACTTCCTATGAACATCCCCCTGTCTACCCCAGCTCCTTCCCACTCAACATTCCCCACCCCACCCCAGCACCTTCCATCTCAACATCCCCCTCCACACCCCAGCACCATCTCTCTCAACATTCCCCTCCCCAAACCAGCACAATTCCTCCCAACATCCCCCTCCCTGACGACAGTACCTTCTCTGTCAACATTCCCCCACCCAGCCCAGCACCTTCCCTCTCAACATCCCCCTCCCCACCCCAGCAGCTTCACTCTCAACATCCCCCTCCCCACCCCAGCAGCTTCCCTCTCAACCCCGTGTCCGCGTGGGTTTCCTCCGGGTGCTCCGGTTTCCTCCCACAGTCCAAAGATGTGCAGGTCAGGTGAATTGGCCGTGCTAAATTGCCCATAGTGTTAGGTAAGGGGTAAATGTAGGGGTATGGGTGGGTTGCGCTTTGGCGGGTCGGTGTGGACTTGTTGGGCCGAAGGGCCTGTTTCCACACTGTAATGTAATCTAAAAATCTAATCTAATCTTCCTCCCCACCCCCGCAAATCAGACATTCTAAGCAAAACATTCTTCCCTGACAAATGTGACAACATGGAACAACATGACATCTAGTACCAGAAATACTGAAGTTGAATATCATCAATATGTTTAAGGGGAAATTGGATAAGTCACTCAGGGAGAAACATACAGAAGGATACACTGATGGGTTGAGACAAAGTGGGAGTATACTCCTATGGAGACTAAATATTTGCACTCACCTGCTGGGCCAAAAGGACGTTTCTCTGCTGTAAAATCACTGTAAATTAGATTACATTACAGTGTGGAAACAGGCCCTTCGGCCCAACAAGTCCACACCGACCCGCCGAAGCGAAACCCACCCATACCCCTACCCCTTACCTAACACTATGGGCAATTTAGTATGGCCAATTCACATGACCCTACACATCTTTGGACTGTGGGAGGAAACCGGAGCACCCGGAGGAAACCCACGCAGACACGGGGAGAACGTGCAAACTCCACACAGTCAGTCGCCTGAGGCAGGAAATGAATCCGGGTCTCTGGCGCTGTGAGGCAGCAGTCTCTGTAAAGTCTCTGTAAATGTCCCAGTCTCCTTAAGTAAATAACAATTTCGTCACCCACTAATTTGGAAAAAAGGGGTCCCACTAGGGTATAAAAGCTTATACAATTAACATTCATTACTGAAGGTACCTCTGCAGAGAGAGCGGTTTAATCTTTGGCTTCTCAGTAGCAGTGGAGTACAGAGCTTTAATCTGCGCTTTGGTTTAACTTGAGCTGGCAACATCAAGATCTTTACTGAGTTCAGCTTGGGCCTTTTTAAACCCATCATAGGACTGAAAGCAACATGGTGCGAAGATGAAATTAAACTTTGGGATGTAAAGAAGTAGGCACGATACTACTTTGCTAACTGTACAAGACAAACACAAATTCTTTTCTGAATGAACAAATCTAATTTTAGCGATCTGTAAAATCTGTTAACCACAATGTCAAGAAAGATTAACATGGATAACAAAAAGCACAGTTGGTTAAATTTCATCAAAAACAAGTTTATTTATTCCGGATTTTCCTCTCAAACCCTTGCACAGACCAATCAAAATACAGCAATCCATATATGCAGCATTTAATAAGAAAGAGGCCCTTGTTTTTTTTTGAAGAATAGTGAGACAGTGGTCAGGAAGAAGGAAGTATAAGATCAGAATATATAAGACCCCATTGGAAAAAGGAAACTGTTGAAAGTAGGAAGAGAGGAGGCTATGAGGAATTTGTGGAAAAAGGTTTGAATGAACGTTAGCCAGAATACATAAAATCTTATTCATGGGGGAGAAAAAAAAACAATCAGAAACAGGAAACCTGCTAGATGACTTTTCCTTAAGATGTCAAGAACAAAAATTTATAGCCCCCAACAATTTTTAATTAAAGGAGATGGATGCTGATTCAGTTTTGGGAAGGCAGTATGGAAACATGTGAAATGTTCTGAACTGCAATCTCTTCAAACATCCAAACATCCCCAGCTGAAATCTGCAGCGTAGTGGTGGGTTCAATCTCACCTCTAGTTGTTTGATGAGGCTGGCCTCCTGTGCTTTCAATCGCTCCTATTGACATTTCTTCAGCTGTCTCTTCAGCTTGTCCACAATGGACTTGCGCTTTTTAAGTTCGTCCTTCAGTGCATGGATCCTGATCTCAATATCATTCTGGACTGACGTAGTTTCTGTAGAAGATCTACCCAATGGATGTTAACAGGTCTCATTACAAACAAACTCAATTTGGACACTAACATTAGCGGATAAGAGATATATGCAAACCCGCATAACACTTGGTCACACCTGTTCAATAACTTTAATCAAACCTGCGATGCCACTGATCAAACCCTCATGCAATGGATGCACTGACCACTTGGGGGCCACGGTGTCGCCATGCACATCAACGAATCAGACCTGCAGTATCACCGTACACACCGGCCAATCACACAGCATAACTATCTGGGCAGTCAGCATCGGTAAGCATGGTGCAATTCCGGTTAGAACCATATTGAGGAAAAAGCCAAAATGAGAAGCTAGAGACTAAAAGCTTGTAAAAGATGTGCATTTGAAGGACAGGAGAGGAATGGGATTTGGAAAGGAATTCTGCAAACAGGCTACTATACATGGTCATAATTTAGGTTAACTCTGGAAGGGATGCAACAGTCAGAGAACTTAAAACCACAAGAGATTGGAGGACAATGTTAGACTAAAAGTCATAAAGTAAGGCAGGGATTCATCATGAAAACTTTCAAAAATGTGACAATTAGATTGGAGAAGTAAGAAGATTAGGAGGCAAAAGTCATTAAGGACAGGCTGATAGTTTTCACAATAAGAGCTCTTTGGAAGTGCTCACATTTATGGAGTATAAGAAGAAACATCTGACCAGCAGAGGATGGAATTGTCAAATCTGTTGATGAGAGTTATGGATGATGAGGCAGGATACATGTAACTTTACAGAGACAGGTTTGTGGTCAGCAAATGCTGGGTTCACTTGAGGCTGAAATATGCTGCTGAGATATAAAGAGTTTGGACCAGCTGAGGATAGCAAATGGGAGGCTGGAGTGGCAAAGGGATACAGCTGGGGAGTCAGAAATAGTTTAAGTTGGTTTTTCTTTGTTGAATACTTCAGTTGTATGCATTTTTTTTCTGAAGAACTGGTCCGATTCTTTCTCCAATTGAGACAGATGCCACATGATCGAAGTTACTGACCAATGAAATCAAACTTGTATCAGTATTCATCTCTTACTGTTTTAACTCAAGAGATTCCAAAGGAAACTGAGATAACTAGATGTTAATAGCCAATCTAGCACACCTATGCTGACTTACTCTGGGCTGTCAGACTCAATGATGCTGACAATACAGTAATAAGCAAAACTAGAGGGAAAACCTTCTGTGACAGAACTCATGTCATCATCCCACCACGCAAGATGGCCGAACTCGAATTCAATAAAATAAAAATCTGGAATTAAGAATCTAATGAAAACCATGAATCCATTGTCGATTGTCAGAAAAAAAAACATCTGGTTCACTAATGTTCTTCAGGGAAGGAAACTACCATCCTGACATGGTCTGGTCTCCATGTGACTCCAGACCCACGGCAATGTGGTGGACTGATACTTAACTGCTCTGTCGACAATTATGGATGGATAATAAATACTGCCCACCCAGCAATGCCCACAACCCACAAGTAAATTATAACAAAACTGCCTTACTGAATCCTACAGCAAGCCCAAATCAGGTGCTATTCTCCCTTTCACACAAAACAAAAGGCTGGAGAATCACCATTCATCAGTGTTGTGCTATACTCTCAGCCATGCTACGTTTTACAAATAAATGCACATTGTGTTTGAATTTCGAAGCACACCAAATGACTTGAGGAAACGTCTGTGAATCTTCGTCATGTTTGAAATGTCCTTCCTGTGTCACAGAAACAGGTTGATCAGACCAGCTGCCAGATGTTTTGCGGGGTTTTAGAATAGGTCTGCCATGCGCACACACTCTGGAGCTGATTAACTGGCCATCTGGCTTTGACATACTCTCAGGGACTTTTGAGGAAGGAGACTGAAAAACCAGAGAAGAAAGCATACATTAATTCCAGTCTGACATTATTTTCCAAGTTTATGAAAAAGCAAGAAGGGAGGATAAGAAAAAAGATTGATTTTAAACCTCCCCCTGGGTGTCATGGTGGCTCAGTGGTTAGCACTGCTACCTCACAGCCCTACATATCTGGGTTCAGTTCCTCTCTTGAGCAATTGTATGTGGAGTTCGCACATTTACCCTGTACCCACGTGTGTTTCCTCTGGGTGCTCCAGTTTCCTTCCACAGTCCAAAGATGTGCGGTTAGGTGGATTAGTGACACCGCCACTAGGCCATCCAGAATTATGTGGGAGGGTTGAACAATCTCATTTCCTAAGTTCTTGGATTCTATTCGCTCCATAATAAAAAGCACAGCTTTTGAGGTAAAGTTTTTATTGCCCTATGAACCTGCTGTTACAAAGCACCAGGCCTGCTCACACTCAAATTACAATTGCTGCTGGTACTTTTAATCTAAAATGTAAACCAATACACTGCCACAAGCACCCGCCAACACAATTCTCCCTGTCATCAATAAACTTTTCCAGCTTCTTCTCAAACCTCCTTACAGCTTCCTTAACTTTTCCAAAACACTAATCATTCTTCTTATTTTACAATATTCTGATTTTCAACACCACATGCTTGGCACATAATAAAATTATGAAATTCATACCGAAAAGTGCCCTGAGAAGCAAGCACTACCAGACACCACTACTTACTTGAACCACTCTGGAACTTCCCCAAGTCCTTTTTCAAATTTCCATCCATCTGTTTAAATCCAGGTTGCCATCCTTGCCTTAATTCCGTGCCAATTAATCTCATGGATGATACCTTTTCAAATAGTGTTTTTTAAAGAAGTGCATGTTCACACCCATCATATGTGCACATGTTAAAGTTGGGATTTTTCAAGCATAGTCATCACTTTTGAAATTTACTTGACCGTTTTATTTCGCAGTCACCTGTTTCCTCCTGCTCTATCTTTAAAAACTTGCATTTCCAACAAATTTTTCATGTGATAAAACAAGTCAAGTAGCTCCACAGAAATAGAATAAAACACATTACTGAGCCTCATAGAGATCCAAGGTCTCTTGGATCCAATTCAAGATCCAAGATGTGAAATCTTTCATACAGTTTGGGTGTATTGAAGGAGGAAAGCGACATAGACAGAAGCAAAGTTCAGGGAAGGAATTAAAGAGGTCACTATCTTAGTAACTGAAGGCTCTTCCACTAATGGAGCAATTAAAATTGAAATTCTCAAAAACTGTAATTAAAGGAATACAAATCGCTTGCCCACAATGTATAATCATGTACATTAATTTAAGTGGTGCAATGATTGGTTCTATCCTTCACAAATCGGCTTTCTGGAATAGACCAGGTAGTATAATTACAATCGTCAAGTCTGGAAGTAAGACAGACATTGACAAGGTTTCTGCAGTGGAAGAACGGAGCTGGAGCAGAGATCGATGATCAGAGATTCGGGTAAGTGTCGAAGCAGGCCTTTTGAGTCCACATCAATCCTCCGAAGACCAGCCAACCCAGACCCCCCCCCCCCCCCCCCCCACCCAGCTTTACACCTGTGTTTCCCATTGCTCATCCACCGCGCCCACACATATTTCCCATGCCTTCACAAAATTCCTATACTTTCCCACATTTAATTTCCAATTCCCCTTCAGAATTCCCATTCTCTGCCACTACTATTTCCAATTACCTCTCAGAATTTCTATTTCATCCCACTCCCCTGTATCCCATTTCCACTCAGAATTCCCATTCCCCTCACACCTATATTTTCCATTCAGCCTCAGATTTCCCATCCTGCCAACAGTGTTTCCCATTCTCTCTGCCTCCTGTTTCCCACTTTCGCTCAGAGCATCCATTCTCAGCCACTCCTATTTCAATTTCCCTCTCAGAAATCTTATTCTTCCCCACTCCCATGTTCGTATTCCCTCTAAAGAATTCTTATTCCCAAACAATGCCCAATTTTCCTTGCTTGCCATCGCTCGCTGTGGTGGAATAGTTTAGTCTGTTCGACTGCTCACGGGAAAGGTAGTATTGTGAAAGACTGCAGAACCGAAAAACTTCCTTACTTTTGCCCCGACTGACCATACTCAGTGAAATATTCCCAGATCCTCAGTTGATGATGTTTGCTGCTGGAAGTTACCTCAGAAACCCTGGTAACTCGTAATATATTGAGCGAATCATGAAACAGAAAGCATTTAACACGGAACACAAAAAAAAACTGGCAAACCAAATGCATTTTCAGGCAGAATGCTGAATGTAAGGCAGTCCGAGGGCATGAGCCATAAACTAATCTCACAACTAACAGCAGGGCAATCCCAAACTACTCTTTCAAACATACTGGAACCTTAGTGCACCACCACTTCCCAGAAAGTGCTGAAAGGAGAGATAGAAAGAACATAATAAGAATGGGTCATAAAAAGTGAATTTCACCAATCACTGTCTCGATTAGATTACCTTTCCCTTCCAGGGAATGTCTCCAGGACAGAAATGAAGGAAATGAGAGAAAGTTAAGAATGTATGACATCGCAATTATTTTCCCATTCGCCAGAACATCAAATAACGACGAGTAGAGTCACTGCAGGACTTTGTTTCACAACATCCATGAAGTAACAGTCTCCATTTGGTTCCAGTAAAAACTCAACTTGCCTGGAACATAAAGCAGCAGTAGAGCTGCTTGAACCTATGATTTATGGTATGGGAGGCGAACACGTCGTGACAGCACTGACACTGAGTCCTTTCAGAGAGTCTGCACTCTCCCACGCTGCAGTTAACTCTCCAAGAAGCAGACCTGCAATTCTGCTTTTTGTTTGGCTTCGGCACTTTAATACACTGCAGCTGTTGCAGAAATTGCAACGGTAGGATTCGAACCTACACTGCCTGCCAAACCAGAACCTGAATCCAACAGCTTAGGCTGCTTGGCGACCCTACAATAGTGGTGTGCTGTGTCTGATCGGCAGGACACCCTGCAGGATTTTCGGACAGCGCCATCCTCCTGTGACATTTACGTGCTGGCTAAGATTCTGTTGTGTATATGTATCCCGGCTTTGCCAATATCACCGTGGTCTAACTCCCTACATTCTGTTGGTCGAACTGTGATTCCATTCAGAATCACAAATGTTCAGCGCTGTTTCCAATCAGTTCATGTCCCCACTTCCTAAAGTTTCACACCCAGAACTGTGTGAACATCCTGATGTTGGATTTATTCAGAGTGGGATTGTGTGGGTGAGAATCCTGAAACACTTGTTGCCCTTTCACCACATGTGGTACTGTGCCATGCCCACTACAATGACACTTCTGACCCCAAAGATCAAAGGTATTTCAAGGGGTGCAACCTAATGGTTTACATCTTTTTTTTATCAAATAGTTGATCGGACAACCGGGCAAAAGTGAAATCAAACAACCAAGGCTCGATGGCGACTTGAAGTAAGACATTCTCACATGCCAGTATTAACACAAGCTGCTAAGCGAAGATCATGCCGAGACACTCTTACGTTTCCAACACCAAAGCAGCTGAGAGTCGCTCAGGTCCAACTACATCCCCCCTGTGCTCTCGGATTTCTAAGCACCAAAGTGTTTCAAGAATACCGCCTTCTCATTCCGTCTCCTTGTTCGCGGGACGGTGCTGTTTATCCCTTCCGTTTGGACTAAGTTGTCTCCATCGGCAGAGTATTCAGCTATTTCCCTCCACCTGCAAGCAGTGTGAGGAGAGGCAAGCGCGGTTACACTCTAAAGCTCGCTCTCATCGGCACAGCCAGTTCCACCAAGTGCTGGAGATCAACAAGTTTGCTTGGGAACTTCCTCCAAATATCATTTATCTGAGACAGCGATAAAGACGTTGAGTTGGTGGGAAAGACAGAAATGTACTGCGGATTCTCTACCCTCAGGTAAATTTATGTGAGGGCTTCTTTGTGCAGTCTATTTGGTGTTCAGAATCCATCTTCACAAAGCAATTCTGCAGAAAGGCTTTTGTAACAGTGACATCGGCTTCTTTGCTGCAATCGGGCAGCAGTTAACAGCTGAGCCCCAACTGTCACAGATGAAGACAATCCGAGTGAAACCCTCACTCACTGAGAGTTATCCCCACGGCCCTGAGCTGTGGGGCTGCAGACAGTCTAACGCAGACGATAGGTTACCAATGAGACATTGTTTCACCATCAGCCACTCTGTCCCAGAAACAGGAGAAGTGGCAGCATCAACGTGTGGCGTCACTCACGTGCCGACAGAAGCTGTTCAACCCATCGAGTCCATCTGTCGCTTGTACATCTCTGTGTTTATTCATAGTTGGTGATATATATCCTAATAATGCGGAGCTGTGTCTGTATCGTAATGCTGTCTCCAACAAGTTGATCTAATTGTCACTCACGGCTTTTCATTTCAGGGGAAGACACTGCTGTGTGAAACAGCGTGGGGAATACCTGCAGGGCGTCAGGCACATATAGCACTCTACAACTGATGTGTCTCACCATCACCAGTTTATTCCCAGCTCTGGCAAATGATTTTGAGAATCTTTTGGACCTCTGTTATAGAGAAACACTGGCGGGGGCAGTACACACACTGAAACGTGGAATTTTCAACGAGCAGAGGATGTTTTCAAACCAATAATTTCCGGGTTATGAGCCCAATACGCTCCCGCTAGGCCACTCTGTTAGCGCTGTCCATAGCAGAATGACACTGTCTTCAGCTTTTCGTCTGGTGTGTGGCATGTACCTCAGAGGATGATTTCAAAATGTCTTCACTATTAGTGTGTGATACTCTGTGGCGCAGATGTATTTTGGCTGTGTCAGTATAACCTGTGAGTAACTTCTCATATTCTGTTGTGATCTCACTCAGAATCACAAAATATGTCACAATGCAAAGTGAGGCCATGCAGCCCACCTTCGCTGTGCTGGCACCAAACAATAAGGAAATGTCTGTGTGGTTCGATTGACTGAGTTTATTTGATTGATTAATTGTCACATGACCATGGGTGCAGTGAAAACCTTTGTTTGCGATTGGTAAAGGCAGATCATAGCAATCAAGGGCATGCAGATCACAGCATGAGAAAAACAACATTTTGGATAGATCAAGGCTTCAGGTTACTCCGCACAGGACGTGCACTCGGCAAAATCTACATTAACAGGATCAGCATCCTTTGAAGTTAGAGAATCCATTTCTCCGTCTAGTAACGGCCTACAAGAAGCTGCTGTTGTGTGTCTTTCAGTTTCGGTACCTTGATCTGACCTCGATATCATCAAATTGATACCTTTCTTGTCCAAAATGGAACTGGATGCAAAACTCCAGGGCTCAAGTGTGACTCCTCGCACTTACATCACCCACCCGAGGCGATATCACACCCAAGACCAACAAGCCAGACCGCAGCAAAAGCATGATCCATAAATAAGGTGAGTCTCTTTGTTAAAAAAAAAGGCTTTTTCTGTTGTTTCGGAGTGAAGGCAGCATTGAGTTTTAAGAACAGCTAGCTCCTTGCCATTCTGACTGCCGGTTCCTCGGAGGCTGTGCTAGCCACTTCCCCCACGAACGGCCTGCCACCATTGGCAGCTGGACGAACTCATCTTCTATTGGCAATCAGTGACGTGGGAGAGCAATGCGAGTCGGCTCTTCAGTTCCCTATCAACCACATGCCTCTGCAGCACGTGAGGGGGTGGGACCTATGGAAATTCTGGAAAGATGTAGAAAAGGGAGATCGGGCATGCGCAAGAGCTCATCTTCTTTTGGGAACCTTGTGCAAATAACGCCATCGGAGACAGAAAAGTTCAGAACTGCTGGGAAAGAGAGAATCTCTCCCAGTCATGGGGAACAGTATCTGTGTCCTTCTCGAAGTCACAGCGAGGACTGTGCTGTCTGAATCAGCATGGGATATTACTGCAGCGAGTCCTGTCGATCAGGCACACTGCACCTGATGTGTAGAAGCTTGTGTATAAAATGATTGAACTCAATGTTGGGTACTGAAGATTCCACGGTCTCTCATTAGGAAATAACTTGCCGCCCTTCCAACTTGCGCTGTGCTATGCGGGAGCTCTGCAGCAGACCAAACTGAAATGGAGGCATGGGAACACAGTGGGATGTTGCAGTGACAGGAACCTGGAAGCTCAGGGACTTTTTATTTTGCTTGCAGACAGAACGTAGGTGTACAAACATTTGTCACCCGCTCTGTTTTTCTCTCCCCAGTCTAGATGAGATCACATTGTGAGCAGGAAATGCAGTTTGCTAAATTGAGTGATGGGCAGATAAATCGCTGAAATCTTACACAGTGAGGAGAGACATCGTAAACGAGCAGCATTGCACTTTTTGGGATTTCGTGGAATGGTGCCATATGGGGAAGTGCTGGGGGTCAAAGAGGATTGGATGAGGGTTGTACTGAGAGAAATTGTCCTGCATAGTGCCACTGCATATTCAGTGGTATGGGCCAGTGGGGAAAGGGCAGGACAATGTATATCTTCCTGAGCTTCCTGTATAAGTAAACACCTCACTACGGAGCAAAACTACCAAATGATTTTCATTCCAAAACTGACGCAAGGTACAGTTTACAGATCTCACGTGTTTGCATTGTCACTGTCAGTCTGTCTCCCCGGGAGCAGTAGTACTCCCCCACACTGATTCAGACAGCACAGTTCTTCCTGTGACATGTCCCTTCGAGAATGGAAGGACAGGTATTAATAACCCGGACTTGGAACGGAGTATCTGTATTGCTCAATAACAATCGCCTAACTATCCTAACTCCTTTTTAAATCACTTGACCTTGTATGTCTTGGCAACACAAATTCACACCTGAATACTTCGGAAAGTTATGTGGATTTCTGCCGCTCCAATCCTTGCATACACTGTGTTCCAGATTTCAACCACCCACTCTTTGAAAACGTTTTTCCACGCATTCACTCTAATCTTTCCGCCTCTGACTTTAAATCGATGGCCTCCCGTGATCGAAATCTCCGTCAAAGTGAAACATGTAATTCAGTCTATGCTGTCCATATCCCTCAGTGCTTTGTACATCTTAACCATGCCTCCGCCCAATCTCCTCTGCTCTTTGAAAAACAACTCCAGCTTGTCCAATCTCTCTTCTTCAGCCCAGACAATATCCTGGCAAATCTCCCCTGCATCGTTTCCAGTGCTATCACATCCCTGCTATAATGTGAATTGCATAACTACACACAATAGTCTCGCTAGAGCTGAATGAACAAGTGAAATAAATGATGCGAAAGTCCGCAGAAACTGGTGTTTTTGAATAAAGTTTATTTTTCTCAATGCTGCCCTGTGCCCTTTTCCTGAGCCTGATGCTTCAATAGTCGCTGATCCATGTCAGTAAAAGCTGGGACATGAGGATTGATCTTACAACCGGGGTATCAAAATGGATCAACTGGTTTGAAGGTCCCGATGGTGAAACTTGGGCACAGTCACCCAGCAACAGTGAGCGCAGCAGCACAGGCTGAACGAGATCAATGTGAAAGTGAGTGTAAGGGAAATGGGGAGAGGGAATTTAAAGGAGGTAAGTGATTGCGGGAGGGAGGGAATTCTCCGAGAATGGGTGAGTCTCAATCCTGATATATGACTCGCAGAGATGTGAGAGAGAAAGGGGTTTGATGGGGAAAAAAAATCATAATCTCGGAGAATGCTTTCATGTTAAATCAACTAATTCCTTTCTGTGTTTCTTCAGCATGAGTCACAAGGAGTAAAATGCAGTGACTCAGATTCGAACGAGCTGACTGAGGCCACAATGCAGAATATTTTAACATTCAAACCATCACTGAGTCATGCAGAGACACGCATTTAAAAACAGCAATAATTACAGTGACAGAGGAGATGTTAGGAAGAGTAGCAGATGCACAACAGGAATATAGGCGAGGGATAGCAGATATGTGGGAATTCAGAATTAGCTGAGTCTTTAAATTCGATATACCCAGACGCTGTGGCGGTTCCATGGAGGACTGCATGTTGAAGACTGAGTTTGACAGATTTCTAGAAACAAAAAGGTTCAGGGGATAGTGCGGGATATTGGTGTAATGTATGTTTCAATAACAATGTGTTATTAACATTGTGTTAATCACAGTTTCTTCACCAAATTCCCCACACAAAGAAGTTCCTATTGCTGCAGTCAGTCACATAAACCTAGTTCCGAGAATCGGAACCAGGAAAACTTCGTGGCGCAGCCACAACCGGAAGTGGGGGTGGAAATGAGCGCGTGAAGCTATTCTGTGGCACATGATTAGTAAAGGCGCGGTCATAGAGTCATAGAGTTTAGAGATATACAGCATGGAAGCAGACTCTTTGGTCCATGCCGACCAGACATCCCAACCCAATCTAGTCCCACCTTCCAGCACCTGGCCCATATCCCTTCAAACCTATTCATATACCCATCCAAATGCCTTTGAATTGTTGCAATTGTACCAGTGGTACAATTCCACCATTTCCTCTGGCAGCTTATTCCATACACGCACCACCCTCTGTATGAAAAAGTTACCCCTTAGGTCTCTTTTATATCTTTCCCTTCTCAAATTAAATCTATGCCCTCTCGTTCTGGACTCCCCGACCCCAGGAAAAAGACTTTGACTATTTATCCAAGCGTGTGAAATGCTGAGGCTGGGAGTGCTTCTGGTCAAAGGCGACGTGGAAGGGCATATTGGTCTCAATTTATTATATTATTAAGATTCAGCAGCAGCAGCATTAACCCGCACTGAGAATTGGCTCAGAGGAAGTGTGCTGGAGCCTTAAGTGAGAGGTTGATGTATTGAAAGCATTCTAAGAGATTTTCCTTAACAAAGTGGTATTTTGTTACTTTGACAGTAAGAACTGCTTTTGCTCGCATCGTCTCCACATTAGTCTCTTGCTCCAGTAAACCCTCCAATCCAGCTACATTGCGTCGTCTTCTCTCTCCAGCTGGGATAATCTGAATTGACAATTTCGTTCTTTGAATGGAGAAATGCAGCAGGGAATTGTTAGTGCAGCGGTGATCTATTGGGCTAGTAATCTTTGGAGACTGGAACGTGGCAGCTGCTGTTAGTTAAATTCGATTAATAAAATTAGGAAAATAAACCCAATCTCAGGAACAGAGACACTAACTTTATATTGCTGAAAACTCATTCATTCATGTCCCTTCGAAAGGGAAATCTGCCGACCGTAATGAGTCCTGTCAACATGTGACTCCAGACCCACAACAATGTGGTTCACCCATGAATGCCCTATGACTCAGTTCAAGGTGAATTAGAATGAACAACAAATGTTCTTCAGACCAGTGATAGCCACATTCCGTGGGAGAATAAGGAAGAATAAAAATACATGGACAACAGGCGAAATGGGAATCGTGTCTGTGTGGACTCGAATTCAACTGATTATCAAACTAAATAGACAAAAGGATAACTGCAAAGCCATGGGGTGACCGCAGGAAGGAATTCAATTACCCACTGAGGTGTAAACTCGCTTACTCAGCCACAGTGCGCACAGGTCATTCACCACTCCCATATGCGAGAAGTGATCCATCAGGAGACCAACTGGCAGAGTCACCAGCAAGTTTATAAATGACAGCAGGAGTTCGATTCTGCTGTTATTGCAGCTGTTAATCCCAACCAGCAATGAACCATGTTTGGATGCGTGTTTCCAGTGGAGTGCCACTGTTTTCTGATGTAGATAAATGATTTAGACTTAGTTGTAAGAGCCATGATTTAGAACTTTGCTGACGATGCAACAATTGGTCGTGTAGTTGACTATGGTGAAGAATGCCAGGGACTGCAGGGATATATCAATCAGGTGGAAAGGTAAAATGCTGAATGGAATTGAATCCAGATGAATGAGTGTTAATGAATTTGAGGAGAAGAAACAATAACAGTGAGTATTCTGTGTGGTGTAGACAGACAAAGAGATCATGAAGTGGACATTCACGATCGCTGAAGATCAATGGACAGGGGAATCAGTTGGACGGAAGTACGTACTGCAGATTTTGGTAATCAGAATCAATATTAGAGTGGTGCTGAAGAAGCACAGCAGGTCAGGCAGCATCTGAGTTGCAGAAAAAAAATGACGTTTCGGGCAAAAGCCCTTCATCAGGAATAAAGCTGGGAGCCTCGAGGGTGGAGAGATAAACGGGAGGACTGGGTCTGGGAAGAATTTAGCTAACAGTGCAATAGGTGGATGAAGATGGGGTTAAAGGTGATAGGTCGGAGAAGAAGGTGGAGCGGATAGGTGGGAAGGAAGATAAACAGGTGGGACAGATCAATAGGATGGTGCCAAGCTAGAAATTTGGAACTAGGGTAAGGTGGGCGTGGAGAGATGAGGATGCTGGTGAAGACCACATTGATGCCCTGGGGTTGAAGGGTCCCAAGGTGGAAGATGAGGCGTCGGGTGTTGAGGGAATGGCGGTGGAGGAGGCCCAGGAACTGCATGTCCTTGGGAGAGTGGGGGAGGGGGGTGATATGTTTGGTCATGGGGAGTTGGGGTTGAATGTTGCGGGTGTTCTGGAAATGTTCTCTGAAGCGCTCTGCGAGAAGGTGTCTGTTGGCCCCAATGTAGAGGGGAGCAACAGATACAATAAATGACGTGTGGCAGTGCAGATACACATTTGATGGATGTGCAAGGATCCATTGGAGCCTTGGAAGGATGTGAGGGCGAAGGTGTGGGTGCAGGTTTTGCAATTCCTGTGGTTCTGGGAGGGGAGGGTGGGTCATTGGAGGGCGTGGACTTGACTAGGTAGTCATGTAGGAAACAGTCTATGTGAAAAGTGGATGGGGTGGCGAGGGAAATATATCCCTCAAGTTCAGTGTTACTGACACTTTTTACAAACCCACTGACTCCCACAGCTGTCTGGATTATACCTCCTCCCACCCCACCTCTTGCGCAAATGTGATTCTATATTCCCAACTCCTCCACCTCCATCGCATCTGCTCCCAAAGGAGAAGCACAGTAGGTCAGGCAGCATCCAAGGGGCAGTAAAATCGAAGTTTCGGGCAAAAGCCCTTCATCAGGAATATAGTCAGAGAGCCTGAAGGGTGGAGAGATAAATGAGAGGAGGTTTAGTGTGGGGAGAAAGTAGCATAGAGTACAATAGGTGAGTGGGAGAGGGGATGAAGGTCAGGGAGGAGGGTGGAGTGGATAGGTGGAAAGGAAGATAGGCAGGTAGGGCAAGTCATGGGGACATTGCTGAGCTGGAAGTTTGGAGCTGGGGTGAGGTGGGGGAAGGGTAAACGAGGAAATTGGTGAAGTCTACATTGAAGCCCTGGGGTTGCAGTGTTCTAAGACGGAAGATGACGCATTCTTCCTCCAAAGCGTTGGGTGGTGAGGGAGCGGCAGTGAAGGAAGCCCAGGATCTCCATGTCCTCGGCTCAGTGGGAGGGGGAGTTGAAATGTTGGGCCACAGGGCAGTGTGGTTGATTGGTGGGGGTTTCCCAGAGATGTTCCCTAAAGCACTTTGCTAGGTGGCGTCCAGTCTTTCCAATGTAGAGGAGACCGCATCGGGAGCAAAGGATACAATAAATGATATTGGTGGATGTGCAGGTAAAACTTTGATGGACGTGGAAGGCTCCTTTAGGGCCTTGGATGGAGGTGAGGGAGGAGGTGTGGGCGCAGATTTTGCAATTCCTGCGGTGGCAGGGGAAGGTGCCAGGCCAGGAGGATGTGTTGTTGGGGGGCATGGACCTGACCAGTTAGTCACGGAGGGAACAGTCTTTGTAGAAAGTGGAAAGGGGTGGTGAGGGAAATATGTCCCTGGTGGTGGGGTCCGTTTGGAGGTGGTGGAAATGTCGGCGGATGATTTGTTTTTTGTAAAGGTTGGTAAGCACCAGGGGGGTTCTGTCCTTCTTACGGTTGGAGGGGCAGGGTCTGAGGGTGGAGATGCAGGATGTGGATGAGATGCATTGGAGGGCATCTTTAACCACGTGGGAAGGGAAATTACGGTCTCTAAAGAAGGAGGCCATCTGGTGTGTTCTGTACTCTATGCTACTTTATCCCCACTCCCACCCTACTCTCCTTTATCACTCCACTCTTCAAGCACTCTACCTGTATTCCTGATGAAGGGCTTTTGCCCGAAACACGATTTTTCTGCTCCTCGGATTCTGCCTGAACTGCTGTGCTTTTCCAGCACCACTCTAATCTAAACTCTGGTTTCCAGCATCTGCAGTCATTGTTTTTACCCTCTGCTCCCAAAGGACCAGTTCCACCACAGAACACACCAGATGCCCTGCTTCTTTAAAGACTGGAACTTCTCAATCAATGTGGTTGAAGATGCCCTCCAACGCATCTCATCCATGTTCTGTACCTCCACCCACGAACCCCACACCTCCAATCACAACAAGGACAGAACCCCCGGTCCTCATCTTCTATCCCACCAACCTCTGCATAAATCACATCATCCACTGACAGTTTCACCATCTCGAAACGGATCTCACCACCAGGGATATGTTCTCCTCCCCACCCCTATCCACTTTCCGCCAAGACTATTCACTCTGTGACTACCTAGTCAAGTCCATGCCCTCCAATGTCCCACCCTTCCCTCCCAGCACCTTCCTCTGCCACTGCAGGAATGGCAAAACCTGCGCCCACGTCTACCCCCTCATCTCTGTCCAAGGCTCCAATGGAGGTTCCACATCCATCAAAGTTTCATCTGCACTTCCACACAGGTCATTTCTTGTATCCGTTGCTCCCGATGCGGTCTACTCTAAATTGGGGAGACCGGATGTCTTCTCACAGAGCACTTCAGAGAATATCTCCAGGACACCCACAAGAATCAACTCCAGTGTCCCCATGGCCAAACATTTCAACTCCCCCTCCCACTCTCCCAAGGACATGCAAGTCCTGGGCCTCGTCCATTGCCACTGCCTCACCACCCGATGCTAGGAGGAAGAAAACCTTATCTTCCGCCTCCGAACCCTTCAACCACATGGCATCAATTGGGACTTCACCAGTTTCCTCATTTCCCCTCCCCCTACCTTACCCCAGCTCCCACCTTCCAGCTCATCACCGTCCTCCTGACCTGTCACACCTGTGCATCTTCATTCCCACTGTTAGAAACAAAACTCACTTATAAATCAGCCGGAGACAAAGCCATGGAAACAAGGGCAATTTATTACAAACTTGCAAGTCCGGGCACCCCGCTAGCCTGGCAAAAAGTGCAAAGATATCAGTTCTGCAATCATTTTTATACAGTTTGTGTGTTGCAGGCTCACATCCCTTTTCCCTATTCTTACCCTATCATAATCATTTATTTCATCTCATTCCCTTATTTGGCCTTTACTTGTGACTAACCTTAAGATAATTACTTCACTTGTTTTTCTCTTTCCTTATCTATGTACCAGGCTGTCCGTGTCCTTGGTTGTCTGACTCTAAGCTTTATTGTGAAAATGCACATACTTCTTCTTTTGTGGTCAGCTACAACACTCCGTAGTTATTTCCCAGCTTAAAACTATTTTCTTTAAAACTACTTCTTTAAAAGACCCCCTATATTCATTAAAGTCTTAGCCTTAAGTATACTACATGCTACAATAATTCCATGACCGTTTGTATAATGTCTCACCCCTCCCCCATCTCCAGAAATTACACTTCATTAGCCCTTACAACAACTAACTTTCTATATCGCCTGCAGAAAACTACATTTCTTATTTCCCACACCACCTATCCACTACACCTTCTTCTCTGACATATCATGTTCACCCCCCCACCTCCATCCACCTACAGCACTCTCAGCTACCTTCTCCCCAGCCCCGCCCCACTCTCATTTATCTCTCCATCCACTATGCTCCCAGTCTCATTCCTGATGAAGGGCTTTTGCCTGAAACCTTCATTTTCCGTGCTCCTCAGATGCTGCCGGACCTGCTGTGCTTCTCCAACACCACTCTAATCTTGAGGGGAATCAGTTGATTGAGACGGTTTGCGGATATTTTCTATTGTTGACCACAGGCTGTGGATGATAGTAGAACCTTAGCAACTACCAGTTTAGGGAACAGCTAAAGGACTGAGCACAAGTCAGGTCACCGCATAAACAATATTTTTCAAAAATTGTAAGATAAAAGATGGAAGGCTGAAGTATGCAACTTTGTCCATCAAGACCGTTGCACCAATGAGTTTATCACTGATTCCTTTCCAAGTCAGAGTGCTGTGGGCCTTGGAGGGGACCGGCAAATGGTGGCGTTTTGTTGCATCTTCCAACCTTGTCCTTAATGTCAGTACAGCTGATGAGCTTTGAAGGTTCTGTCAAAAATGCCCACATGACTTACTCCAGTGCATCTTGTAGTTGGTGCACTCTGCTGCAATTGTGCCTTAGCGGTGAAGAGAATGAATATTGCAGGTATTGAAGAGGGTACAATCAAGTGACTGCATTTTCGTGGACCGTGTCCAGTTCCTTAAGTGTTAATGAAGTTACGCCCATCGAGGCAAATGGAGAGAGTTCCACGTCTCATTTGTGCCTTGCAAACGATGTAGGATTCACGGAGACACGAGTTGAGTTTATAATCAAAAAATGTCTACCAAAGGACATGTTTTTGTTGTCAAATTGTTTATATAGCCAGTTTCTATCTGTTTATGTTTCTGAATACTAGCTCTGTGGACAATTACACGCGATAATTTGGGTACAGTAAAGCCGTTGAATGTCAGTGGGATATGATTAGATCCTCATTTGTCAGAGTTATCATTACTCTATTTCTTCCTTGTGTAGACCAATCTGACTGCAGCTGCTATCTGATTTCAAGTTCCAATTCCCGTCTGTGCTTGAAGTTTCAACCGTTTCTTCGCATAAATTTCTCCACCTGCCTCAATAATATGTAAGGACGCTGCAGGGGGCAGCAGAGATTTACGGAGAAAATGGAGCTTCGTGGAATGATTGGTTAGGCTGGGATTATTCTCCTTGAAACAAAGGAGGCGGAGTGGAGCTCTATAATCACATAATAACATTTTTAAACGTTCAAAATTCATGGGATCTTGACAGGGTAGTTACTGGCAGGTGGTTTACTCTCTGGTATGAGGAGAGCATCAGAGGACATGAACTCAGAATTATATATTGCCTATTTAATTCAGAAATGGGGAGTAATTTCTTTGCTCAGGGGCCAGTGAATCGGTGGGACTCCTTACCAAAACTGTTGTTGAGGCTGAGTTGCTGTGTATTTTCAAACTGTGCCAGACAGATATTGAACGAGAAAGACGATGAAGCTTTGTCGAGGCAATGCAGGAGAATGGAGTTGAGGATTATCAGATCAGCCATGAGTTCATTGAATGGTGGAGCAGACTCGATGGGCTGAATGGCCCACTTCCAATCCTATATCATTTGGTCTAACGCCTTACTTTATTGAGAAATTTAGAATTCTGAGGGGATGGGATGAAGTGATAGAAAAGGTTTCCAAACTGATCAGACAGATCAGGAACTAGCCTCATAAACTCATGAACAAGAAATATGCTGTGGCCTGGCAACAACAAATGGCACTGGGCACACCGCAGATGGGTATGTGCAGAAGCTGTGATTGCTAAAGAAATTTAGTAGATCTTATATTGTTGCCAACTTGGCGGTCACGCTGGATGATGGATCATGGTATGATTCACACAGCAAAAGGTTGTGAAAGAATGAAAGTTTCGTTTCATTGGAAAAGTTTTCGGTGGTTCCAATTCCAATTGACTGTTTGAAATACTGATCGAAATTTATGTGGAGTGTTACATTAAAATTCACAATCCCACTGGATAAACTATTGCACCTAATCTCTCCTTATTTGTTTCACTTTCATTCGATGTAAATTAATAGAAAGTCAAGATGGAATGAAAGGAGGAAAGAACCGTTGCACTCCTTTTCATTATCCCAATTTAACTTACAACAGAATCAAATTGCTTTTTTTCGACTTTGATGAGGCATCGGTTTATTACAAATCTCCGGTGCAATGAAGGACAAGAGCAAGATTCTCCACCCAATGTATATTAAAGATGTGAGGCACAAAGGGAAACCACAGCTGCGTTTGATAGAAGTAACAGCCAGAGTAGGATTCAAATCCACACATGCACAATAAACGAGTAACCCGTCGCGTTAAACTCTGGGCCACTTAAGCCCATGGCAAAGGGGCTCACATGTGACCACATCAAGATTACATATTGCACTTTCCACCCCCCACACCCCACTTTTAAACATTTACCTGGCCACAGACTGTCTCTCTCCTGGTGAAACTCACTGCTTCCGCGTCTCTAAATGTGCCTTTCCAAATATTTTGGAAACGGATTCTCTGAGTGACAGAAATTCTGCTCCCATCATTTCTTTGTCCTACATCGATGGTTTTGAAAGCCTGACGTTCAGAAATTTGCAAACTTGAAAGAGTGAATTTACCAACTATTTACTCTATCCAAACTTCAAATACTCTGGAAAACTTCCATTCGGTTTTCCTTGGTTCAGTTTCAAATTTTCCAAAATACAAATAGATAAAATTCCATCCCCACTAAACGCAGTCAGCATCGTCTCTAATGCCTTAGCTCCCCAGTAAACGCTGGCAGTGCCCTCTCTGATAGAACCATAGATTCCCTACAAGGCAGAAAGTACAATTCAGCCATTCGAGTCTGTAGGGACACTCTGAACAGCATCTCAACCAGACCTAGGTTCCTTCTCTATCCCTGCAGGCCTCAGGATTGTGATTTCAAATAAACCTGCTGGAATAAAACCTGGCATCGTGTGACTGCTGACCTTATCACTGCGTTACCCATGGCTAAATCACAACTTACTGAATTCACTCCCTGGACACACCAGCGCAATTTAACATGGCCAATCCACCTAACCTAGGACTTAACAGCAGTGCGAACTACTGAGCAAATGTACCATCACATTGAACACTATCTGTATCATGTATAATGGCTTTTTACACACTGGTAACTCAGCCGGTCAACCCGAATTCAATGCATTCAAACGCGGTTCTGCGCTGTGCAACCTCATTAGTGCTGCTGGAAATGTTTCTGCACTCAGGTCTGAATGGGTTTACTCTGTTTTCTTCCTCAGATTCCTGCTTTAAATAAACATATCAGTCAGGAACAACTCTATATAATGGTTTTCATTGCAACACAAACACAATGTGGAGTTTGCTGAAGTTACGTGTTTGCACTTTCACTGACACTCTCTCTCCCCAGGAGCTGCAGTCCTTCCCCAGCTGATTCGGACAGCACTGTCCTTCCTGTGACATATCCAGTCGAGAATGGAAGGCCAGGCATTAATAACCTTCACTGGGGAACAGAGCCGCAGGTTTAAAAGCTTTACGATGCCCCCAGCGGAGAATTGAGCCCTGAGACAGGCGGGGACACTAACCACGGTACTGTGGAGGACAACATCGAAGGAGGCCCATCAGCCTGTTGTGGCCGCATTTGTCCAACACAACTGCTTAACCACCTGAATCAAGTTTTCCATCGGTTAGCCCATAGTATTATATGTTTTGGCATCACAAATTAACATCTCAATTTTTTCAGGTTAGAAAGGTTTCCGCCTCTCTGAGCCTTTCCGCAAATCTACTCAAAACTTCCTGCCTTTTCCCGAAATCTCTTAGACCCAGTGTTCGATCCCTCCATCAATAACAAGCGCTTCTTTCAGTCTATCCTATCCATATCCCTCATTATTTTGTACATCTCAGTCATGTCTTCTCCAATCTGCTCGGTGACAAACAACCCCAGTCTGTCCAATGTCTCCTCATAACTGAAACTATTCAGCCCAGACACTATCCCATTGAATCTCTCCTGCAACGTTCCCAGTGCGATCACACCATTGCTATACTGTGAATTGCAGAACTGCATACAGTACTCTAGCTAGAGCCGAATGAACTTTTTTTTCTATTCTGTTACAGTATGAGGGCGTCGCTGGCTCGGCAGTATTGATTGCGATCCCGAATTGCACAGCGGGCAGTTGACACTCAATCATATTGCAGTGAGTCTGGAGTCACGTGGAGGCCCGACCAGGTAAGAATGGCAGTTTCCTTCCTTAAAGGACGTACGTGAACCCGATGGTTTTGTTTTTTCAACAATTGACCATGGATTTATAGGAGTTATTAGATTCGTAATTCCAGATATTTATTGAATCCCAATTCTACCACCTGGCATGGTCGGAGTCAAACCCGGTTCCTGGTTCATTTGCTTGGTATCAGAATTAACAGTCCAGTGGTAATAGTGCTTAGCCATTGCAGAAAACCCGTGAAACTAATCTTTCCCAATGAAGTCGCTTTTCCGCGATATTGCCCTGTGTCATTTTCCTGAGCTTTGACCCCCCCAATAATCTCTGGTCCATGTCAGTAAAAGCTGCTACATGAGTATTGATCTCACAATAGTGGTAACCAAATGGATCAACTGGTCTGCAGGTCCCGATCGTGGGCTTGGGGCACGTTCACCCAGCAACAGTGACCGCAGCAGCACAGACTGAATGGATTCAATGTGAGAGTCAGTGTTAGATTCTGCAGTGCCTTAATGAGATAGGAAATGACTCCACAACCACATGGTGAAAGAGCAGCGCTCTGAAAGCTAGTGTTCAGTTAAACCTGGTTGACTCTAACCTAGTGTTGTGTGATTTTTAAGTTTGCACACCATCGTCCAACACATGCATCTCTAAATTAATGAAATGGGGGTGTGGGACGGAAAGTTCAGTTAGTGATCGTAGGAGGGAGAGAAATCTCTGAGAACGGGTGGATTTGAATTCTGGCATATGAAACAGAGATGTGAGCGAGCAGAATTTATAGGAAAAAAAGTCATCACCTTGGAGAAAATTACCATGTTAAAACAACTGATTCCTTTGTGTTTCACAAAAGCTGGGACAGATAGAGCAATTGCTACTGTGACTCGGATTCGAGCCATAAGACCATAAGACATAGGAGTGGAAGTAAGGCCATTCGGCCCATCGAGTCCACTCCGCCATTCAATCATAGAGCCGAGGTTGTTGCGGCCACAACGCAGAGCACTAACCACTATACGATCACGGCAGCCCACACGCAAGCACGCTAGCAGTACGCCCCAAGTACAGTAGCATAGGAAATGTTAGGCAGAACACCAAATGCACAATATCAGTGCTTAGTGAACAGTGCCAGATATGTGGAAACTCAGAATGGGCTGGCCGTTTAACACCGGTGCCCCCAGAGGCTGTGGTGATTCCATCATAATATGCTGAAAGCTGAGATAAATAGATTTCTCCAAAACATCAAAGACTCCGGGGACAGTGCAGGTTTTGTTGAGATGTATGCTTCAATAGCGATGCAGTTTAACATCGGCTACTTCACTAGTTTCCCCACACAAGGCAGTAACCACTGCTGCCACAGAGTCCCAATTCCCAGCCCCAGAATCAGAGGAACTGAGTGGCGCAGTCGCGAAGATCCAACTGGAAGTCGGGATGGGAATGAGGTCGCAGAGATACTCGATGGCTCCAGTGACACAACCGGAGAATGCACGGTATTTCTATGATGGTTTAGAGGCGCAAGCAATTCCGAGGTTGGGAGTGCTCCTGGTCAAAGGCGGGGCAGAAGGGAAAATTTGTTCCCGTTGATAATGACATAGCAATCTACAGAGCACCTTGCTGAGACAGCTGAGTGCCACAACTGGAGCGTTGGCGGCTGGTTTGAAGTTTGAGTCTGCTTCACGATCACTCAGTTTCCTGGAATGAATTGCTTTCACCATTTTTCTTTCCAATTGTTTGATATCTCCCTGCAGTCTGCGGCTTTCTTCCTGATGGTTAATTGCATGACTAACTGTTGTATGATCTGCACACTGCTCAATCACGGCCACGACAAGTAAATATGAATCTATATGAGAAAACAGTGGAACTCACAGCAGGTATGCTTCGTAGGTTTGCAGGCGACACCAGAATTGTAGACAATGAGGAAGATTATCTAAGATTCAAAAGGATCTTAATCCAATGAGTCGATGGACTGAAAAATGTAACATGGAGTTCAATCTGAATAAATGGAAGATATTGCATTTTGATACATCAAAAAGAGTAGGGCTTATGCAGTTAGTGATAGGGCTTTGCGTAGTGTTGGAGAACACGGAAGCTAGGGGTACAGGTACATAATTCCTTGTAGTTTGCATCACACACAGACAGGATGGTTAAAAGCCATTTGACACACTTCCCTTCATTGCTCAGTCCTTTGTGCATAGGAGTTGGGACATTATGTTCAAGTTTTGCAGGACATTGATGAGGCCTCTTCTGGAATATTATGTCTAGTTCTGGTCGCCCAGTTGTAGGAATGATATTATTCAGCTGGAGTAGGTTCAGAAAAGGTATACACGCATGTTGCCTGTGGAAGGTTTGAGTTAAAATGAAAGGCTGGATAGGCTGAGACTATTTTCAGATTCGAGATCGGGGTGCTGGAAAACCACAACAGGTAAGGCAGCATGCGAGAAGCAGGAGAATCAATATTTCACGCAAGTGTCATTCATCAGGCTCTTGCCCGAAACGTCGATTCCCCTGCTCCTCAAATGCAGCCTGACCTGCAGTGCTTTCCCAGCACAACACACTCTCGACTCCGTAATTACACCGACAGTTGATCTTCCGTAATTACACCGGCACCACTCCCCACCTCTTCCTCCGCTACATTGATGACTGCATTGGCGCCACCTCGTGCTCCCACGAGGAGGTTGAGCAATTCATCAACTTCACCAACACATTCCACCCTGACCTTAAATTTACCTGGACCATCTCTGACACCTCCCTCCCCTTCCTGGACCTCTCCATCTCCATCAGTGATGACCGACTTGACACTGACATTTTCTACAAACCCACCGACTCCCACAGCTACCTGGATTACACCTCTTCCCACCCTATCTCTTGCAAAAATGCCATCCTGTATTCCCAAGTCCTCTGCCTCCGCGTATCTGCTCCCTGGAGGACCAGTTCCACCACAGAACACACCAGATGGCCTCCTTCTTTAGAGACTGCAATTTCCCTTCCCACGTGGTTAAAGATGCCCTCCAACCCATCTCGTCCACATCCCGCACCTCCGCCCTCAGACCCAACCCCTCCAACTGCAACAAGGACAGAATGCTCACCTTCCACCCTACCAACCTTCGCATAAACCAAATCATCTGCCGACATTTCCGCCACCTCCAAACAGACACCACCACCAGGGATATATTTCCCTCCCACCCCTCTCCGCTTTCCGCAAAGACCGTTCCCTCCGTGACTACCTGGTCAGGTCCACGCCCCCCTACGACCCACCCTCCCATCCTGGCACTTTCCCCTGCCACCGCAGGAACTGTAAAACCTGTGCCCACACCTCCTCCCTCACCTCCATCCAAGGCCCTAAAGGAGCCTTCCACATCCATCAAAGTTTTACCTGCACATCCACTAATATCATTTATTGTATCCGTTGCTCCTGATGCGGTCTCCTCTACATCGGGGAGACTGGGTGCCTCCTAGCAGAGCGCTTCAGGGAACATCTCCGAGACACCCGCACCAATCAACCAGACCGCCCCGTGGCCCAACATTTCAACTCCCCCTCTCACTCTGCCGAGGACATGGAGGTGCTGGGCCTCCTCCACCGCCGCTCCCTCACCACCAGACGCCTGGAGGAAGAACGCCTCATCTTCCGCCTCGGAACACTTCAACCCCACGGCATCAATGTGGACTTCAACAGCTTCCTCATTTCCCCTTCTCTCACCTCATCCTAGTTTCTAACCTCCAGCTCAACACTGTCTCCTTGACTTGTCCGGACTTGTCCGACCTGCCTAGCTCCTTTTCCACCTATCCACTCCACCCTCTCCTTCCTGACCTATCACCTTCATCTCCTCCCCCACTGACCTATTGTACTCTATGCTACTCTCTCCCCACCCCCACCCTCCTCTAGCTTATCTCTCCACACTTCAGCCTTTATTCCTGATGAAGGGCTTTTGCCCAAAATGTCGATTTTGCCTGTCCTCGGATTTTGCCTGTCCTCGGATGCTGCCTGAACTGCTGTGCTCTTCCAGCACCACTGATCCAGAATCTGGTTTCCAGCATCTGCAGTCATTGTTTTTACCTCGTTGATTTTAACCCTACTGCGAATCCTCTTGCAAGGATGCCTGCCTTGAAGAAGATTTCCTCCTCTCTCTACAAGAATCTCTCTCCCACTGCAACTCCCAGGTCATTTCCTCTGCCCTGAAGCTCTTCAACCATGTCCTGAAACAATCCCGCTACTACAGCCACATTTGCTTCCTCAGTACCTGCCTCCATAACCAACTCATCCCACACGGACTCCGGACCACCTTTAAACCAGCAGAGTTTGGACCCGAACAGGACAAACAGTACAGACTACAGATTCAAAGACACCAGCAACAGTTCTGCTTCAAGATCCTCCGCTCCACACTCGCAGCAATGCGCCGGCACCTAACCTCTCTACAGTCATCCCTGCCTCAGCTGAGGGCCACACTCTCTCAGAATTGCAAAGGACCCACTCTGTACTACATCCTCAGGAGAATCCATACTCTCAACAAACAGTATTTCAACTCCATCTCAAACATCAAAAACTGTAAGTACAACAAACTTTTATCTACCCACCTCCATAACCAGCGCTCCTCAAACATTCCAGAAGATTCCCCTGGCCTCGGAAACACCATTAGACATGCGGCTGATGCAGCTACCACCCCCACGCTGATTGATGATGTCACTTCCGCCCCCATCATGGCCACTCCCACAGCTACTTCCGGCCCTCACATCATCGCCGATGCCACACGCTCAGTGACTTCCGCCACCCCTACTGCCGTGTCTGCCACCACTTCCGACCCCACCAGCACCACTCACCTGCATTCTGCTGACACGCCCCCCCACAGACCCCACTGTCACTATCCCAACCCCCCAGAAACCCAAGGGGAACACTACCCCTGCTCATGACTCTACCCCCATTCCCCCCACCATCACACCCATTCCAGGTACTGGCTCCGACCCCACTTCCAGCTCCACACCCACACCAGCTCCCAGCTCCCAGCCCTGCCGAGTTTTCACCATCCCTCCAGACCTCCCCCTCACTGAGGACGAACGATCAGTCCTCAGCAAAGGACTCACCTTCGTCCCCCTCCGCCCACGCATCAATGAATTTAATACACACCGTGACATTGAACACTTCTTCCGTCGCCTCCGCTTCCGAGCTTACTTTCACAATCAGGACTCCCGCCCACCTTCCGAGGACCCCTTCGCCCACCTCCAACACACTGCATCCACCTGGATACCCCGCGCTGGCCTAATACCTGCCCTCGACCTCTTCATTTCCAACTGCCGCCGGGACTTTAACTGCCTCAACCTGTCGACCCCCCCTCCCCCACTCCAACCTCTCACCCTCACAACGCGCAGCCCTCCAATCCCTCTGCTCCAATCCTGACCTCACCATCAAGCCAGCGGACAAAGGGGGCGCAGTGGTAGTCTTGCGCACTGACCTCTATATCGCTGAAGCCAAACGCCAACTCGAGGACACCTCTTCCTACTGCCCCCTTGACCATGACCCCACCCCCCATCACTAAACCATCATCTCCCAGACCATACAGAACCTCATCACCTCAGGAGAAATCCCATCCACAGCTTCCAACCTCATAGTCCGGGAACCCCGCACTGCCCAGTTCTACCTCCTTCCCAAGATCCACAAGCCTGACCACCTGGCCGACCCATTCTCAGCATGCTCCTGCCCCACCGAACTCATCTCTACCTACCTTGACACTGTCCTATCCCCCCTAGTCCAGGAACTCCCCACATACTGCAGTTTGCTTCCCGAGCTGGCATGAGTGAATCAGATGGGACTTTCCACACCAACTGATTCAGGTCATCACGAGAGTCTTCAATTCCTGGTACTTAATGAATTCAAACTCCACCATCTGTCCTGCCAGGACATGAACCCTTTGTCTCCAAAATATTACTGGGATTTGGATTAACAATACAGTAATAAAACTACAAGGGCATTATCACCACTAAGCGGGTACAGGAGGAGGCAGAAGGGACTAGATTAGTTTGGCAGTATGTTCATCATGGATTTGTTGGTCTGACGGGCCTGTTTTCATGTTGTATGACTCTATCACTGACGCTATGGAACAGACAGTTGGTTGGGATTGACAGCATAAGCGAACTCCTGATGGGATATGTAATCCTGCTGGAGTGTCCGGAGGTTGTTTTGCTCAGTGATCCCTTCCCACACACGGGACTAGTGAACGGCCTCTCCCCAGTGATACTGATTAAATGAGGTTCCATTTCTGTGGTTAATTGAATCCTTTCCAACAGTTCCCACATTGTCCTGCTTTCTCTGTGGTATCAGTGTCCTTTTTTTCTACCCAGGATGAACGATCCTTTCAAATTGTGCTCGCACAGATACAAATCCTGTTTTCCATGTTGTAAATGTGTTTTCATTCTTTCTCATTCACCCACAGGGTGTAAGTATCACTGGTCAGGACAACACTTATTCTTCGCCCCTCGTTCGTTGCTGCCTGGCTGCACCACAAACCCGGGTGTGATCCCAGCCTCGGGTCTCTGTCTGTGGGCAGTCTGCACATTGTCTGTGTGTTTGCGTTTTTATTCCTCCCTCTGACCAAAGATGTGCCAGTTACAGAGATCAACAATGGGAAATGCAGGCTTATGGGATAGAGAATAGCGTGGGGTCTGGTGGGATGCGCTTCGGAGGGACCGTGTGGACTGGAACGGCCGACTAGCCTGCTTCCCCACACGTGGGGATTCTTGAATTAAGGGTCAGCTAATGTTTTTCTGGTCCTGGAGTCTCTCGTAGGCAGGACTGGGTAAAGATGGTAGAATCTCTTGCATACAGGACATGAATGAATGCGATTTCAGGAAATTAAAGCCATGATCTCTGTTCCTGAGGTCAGGCTTGCATTTTAGCTGTTATTCGTCGAACTTAAACATTACCGGTTCGCTGTCCAAGTCCCCAAGGACAACTAGTTTAAAATATCACCCCAATACCACCATGTTGAAGTCTTTACTGTGTGGAAGAAACTGATTCTGAGCTGATGCAAAATCATCTTTTAAACCCACCACTGCAAAGTTAAGGGCTCAACACTCTTCAATTGTGCCACTCAGCTGTCTTAGCAAGATGCACTGTAGATTGCTATGATAGTATAAACGGGGACAACTATTCCCTTGATCAGGAGCATACTCAACCTAGGAATTTCTTGCGCCTCTATACATCATAGAAGGACCCCACGCTCACCTATTGCATCGCTGGAGCCAGGGTGTAACTCCGCGTACTCATTCCCATCCCCATTTCCGGTTGGATCTGGGCGGCTGTGCCGCAGTTTCTCTGAATCCGAGGCTGGGAACTGGGATTATGTGTGATTATCTGCAGCACTGGTTACTGCCTTGAGGAAGCTGGTGAAGTCGCCGATGTTAAGCTAAAATGCTAGTGAAGCATACATTTCAACAATATCCTGTACTGTCCCCCGAGTCTTTGATGTTTTGTCGAAATCTATCAATCTCAGTTTTCAACATTCTCATTCAAGGATCTCCACAGCCTCTGAGGACATCGAACTTACAACTTCAGCTCATTCTCAGTTCCCACGTGCCTGTCATTGTTAGCTGAGTACTGATATTGTACATTTGCTGTTCTTCCGAATATTTCTTATGTTAGGATACTTCTTGCTGCTTGCAAGCATCCTGTTGTGTTGTTGCTGTGATCGTGGTCGTCGGTATTTTGCATTGTGCCCACAGCAACCTCGGTTCGAAACCATATCACGTCACTAAGTGTTCTCTCCGTTGTCCTTTTTGTGACACATAGTAAGAAATTAATTGTTTTACCTTCAAATTCAGCTCTCTCACATCTCTGCGTTTCATATATCAGGATTCAAATACACCCGTTGTCGGAGATTCCGCTCCTTCCCACGATCATTAAACCTCCTTTCCGTCCCTCCTCCCATTTCTCTGAGGCAATGCACAATCTATCACTCTCTTTCACATTCATACTGTTCTGTCTGTGCTGCGGTCACTGTTGCTGGGTGAACGTGCCCCAATCCCACCATCTGGACCTCCAAACAAGTCGATCCACTTGGATACAGCGGTTGTGAAATCAATCCCCATGTAGCAGCTTTTACTGACATAGGCCAGAGACAATTGGAGCGTCAGGCTCATGGAAAAGACCCAGGGCAGTTTTGGGGAAAAGAGATTTTATTGGAAAAGATCAGCTTTTGTGGCTTTCTGCGTTGGTCTTGTGGTAATTTCATAGGACTGTTAATACAGAGACCGAGGTAATAGTCTGAGTACTCAGGCTTGAGTCCCACCATGCTAGATTGTAAAATTTAGATTCAGCAAATATTTGCAATGAAGAAGCTAATGACTACTATAGATCCATTGACAATTGTTGAAAAAAAAGCATCTGGTTCACTGATGTCATTTCAGGATGGAATCTGCTGTCCTTACTTTGTCTGGCCTGCATGTGACTTCAGACTCATAGCAATATGGTTGAGTCTCAGCTGCCCTCTGGGCAATTCGGAATGGGTAATAAATTCTGCTTAGCCAGAATCGCCGTCATACTAATACAGAAATTTTAAAACAAATGATCATTAGGTTCAAGCAAGAGTGTTGTGTGCAGTTTTGCAAGTCACATTATCGCAGGAGTGCGATCACACTGAAAACATTGCAGGAGATACTTACAGGGATATTGTTTGGGATGAAGAGTTTCAGTTAGGAAGAAAGACAGGAGAGAGTGGACTGTTTGTCGCAGTGCAAAGGAAATGTAGAGGAGACATGATTGAGTTAGGGTATGGACAGGGTTGACTGAACGAGTTTCCCATTGATGGAGGGATCGATTAGCAGGGGCCAGAGATTTAAGGAGAAAGGCAGAATGGTTTGAGAAGATGTGCGAAAATGCTTTACCAGCCAGTGGGTGGTTGGAATTTGGAATACACTGTCTACATTGTTCAGAGCGGCAGAAACCCTTAGAACCTGAAAAAAAACATTCAGATGTGAACTTGTGATGCCAAGACATATAAACATTGTGAAATGGGATTCAGTTCATTAGACAGTTGTTTTTGACGAGTGTGGCCACAACTGGCTGAAGGGCCTCCTTTGACACTCTTGTTCTCGGTAGTATAGTGGTTAGTGTCCCCGCCTGTCACAGGGCTCAATTCTCCACTGGGGATAGTGTAAATATTTTAAAACTGACGCTCCATTCCCAAGTGCGGGTATTGATACTTGCCCTTCCATTCTCGATGGGGCATGTCACAGTAAGGACAGTGCTGCCTGAATCAAGGTGGGGAAGGACTGCAGCTCTCAGAGTCAGTGAAAGTGCAAACACGTGACTTCTGCAAACTGCACCTTGTTACTGTGTTGGAATGAAAAGCATTTGACAGATTTGTTCCGGATTGAAGTATTTATTGGAAGCAGGAAGGTGAGGAAGAAACAGCGTAAAAACATTCAAATATGAGTGCAGAAACATTTCCGGCAGCACAAATCAAATCGCAAAGCACAGAGTAGCGTTTCGATACATTGAATTTGGGTTGATTTGCTTTGATGAGGCTGAGTTACCAGGGTGTAAAGCCATTAAAAATGATACAGGTTTTGCTCACGATGATGGAACATTGGCTCAGTAATGCGCACTGCTGTTCAGTCTGAGGGTTATTTTGTCCTCTCGTGTCCAGAGAGTGAATTAAGTAAGTTTAATGAATTAGCCACGGGTAACGCGGGGACAAGGTCAGAAGTGACAGGACGCCAGGTTTTTGTCCAACAGGTTTATTTGACATCATAAGGGGTAGGGTTGCCCCTTCTTCTGGTGAAATATAAGGGAATAGGGAGGAGAGCTAGGTCTGGGTGAGATGCTCTTCAGAGAGTCGACTTGATTGACTGAAATGCTCTTTCTGCACTGTAGGATTCTGTGATTCTATCGGAGAGGGTAATGACGGTGTTTACTGGAGTGTAAAGCCATTAGAGACGATGCTGACGGGGTTGACTGAGGATGAGATTTTACTCACTTGTTGTCTTCGAAAATTTAGAATAGTTATCCCTGAACCAAGAAAGACTTAGTTGGGTTTTTTCATGTTATGAAATGTTTGGACAGAGTAAATAGGTGGAAAATTTCCTCTTTCAAGTAAGTAAACATCGAGACGTCAGGCATTCAAAACCTTTGATAAAACCTTTGAACGACTTAGAAATGATGAGAGCAGAATCGCTGTCACTCCGAGAATCTGTTGTTCAAAATATTTGGTGACATAAATTTCACAAGGAATAAATTTCACAAGGAGAGAAACAGCATGTGGCTAGGTAAAGGTGTAGGGGTGGGGTGTAGTCGGTTGGAAGTTGCGGGGAAACAATGTCTAAGTGGGTTGATTTTAAATGTAAAGAAATTTCGTGAACGTGTGCAGCTGAATAAGACTCGGTTCCAAAAACTCTGGATTTTGAAAGACTTGGCATAATATTCTATCTGATGCATTGTAAATGGAACTGAGTGGATTTTTCTTATTATGAAGGGATGATATTACATAATGAATAGGAACTGACCAGTTGCCTGAAAATCGACTTCCTGCTTTAATCACATGCCTTAGTGATGAGGACAAACACCATGATGTTTGGTCCATTTAATATTCGGTGAAATCTGCCAAAGCAACGAGCAACAAAACTGTTGGGTTTTCCTTTGTACTTTAACCCTCTGATTTTCTAAGCAATATTTTCCTTAAGCTGAAATAAAGTCGGAGCAAATTTGAATAGAACATTAATCGTTCCAATGAGATAAATCTAATTCACTTCTGATTATTACAATTAACATTGTGAGGTTGCAGCAAAATTAAAATGAAACGAACAAAACAGCGTTTCTTGCAATTTAATCCAAGTCAGGTTCAGCCAAATGAGAAAGGCCATTGAGCCACAACATCGCCTTTACTTCCTTCTCACTGGCTCATTTCCAGTGCGAGCAGCAGCGAAGGTAAGACCGTTTGGTTTTAAAAGTACTTACCGGTAGCGGGCAGCGGTGTTTTTTTTTCTCTTTCACTCTCTCTTCACAGAAAGAGCGGGAGCACCAGGGGGAAGTGACGACGACCAGAGGGGCAGCCGGGAAGGAAAGCGGTGAGTATTTATACTCACCCTTCGAAGCCGTCGGTCATTTCCAGTGCGAGCAGCAGCAAAGGTAAGACCGTTTGGTTTTAAAAGTACTTACCGGTAGCGGGCAGCGGTGTTTTTTTTTCTCTTTCACTCTCTCTTCACAGAAAGAGCGGGAGCACCAGGGGGAAGTGACGACGACGAGAGGGGCAGCCGAGACCCGGAAGCAGTTAGTGTAAGCTTACCTGGGTAGGTTTTTTTCCCCCTTTAAAAGCGCGAAGGAGAGGCTTTCAGGGAGCTAGGTTGGAAGCTCAGAGTTAGAATGAACAGAGTTGTTGTCTCTGGTTTGTTACCCGTGCCACGTGATAGAGATTCGAGGAATAGGGAAAGAGAACACTTAAATGCGTGGCTACAGGGATGGTGCAGGAGGGAGGGATTCCGGTTTTTGGATAACTGGGGTTCTTTCTGGGGACGGTGGGATCTCTATAAACAGGATGGTCTACACCTGAACCTGAGGGGCACCAGTATCCTTGGGGGGAGGTTTGCTAGTGCTCTTGGGGGGGGTTTAAACTAACTCTGCAGGGGCATGGGAACCCAGATTGTAGCTTCAGGGTGCAGGGCCTGGAGTGTAGGGAGGTTAGGAACATGGCATCAATTTCCAAGGAGGGTGCCTGTAAACAGGAAAGTGGCTTGAAGTGTGTATACTTCAATGCAAGAAGTATATGAAATAAGGTAGGTGAACTTGCAGCGTGGGTTGGTACCTGGGACTTCGATGTTGTGGCTATTACGGAGACATGGCTAGAACAGGGACAGGATTGGCTGTTGCAGGTTCCAGGATTTAAATGTTTTAGTAGGGTCAGAGGTGGGGGTAAAAGAGGGGGAGGTGTGGCATTGCTTGTCAAAGATAGTATTACAGTGGTGGAAAGAACGATGGATGAGGACTTGCCATCTGAGGTAGTTTGGGCTGAGGTTAGGAATAGGAAAGGTGAGGTCACCCTGTTAGGAGTCTTTTACAGGCCTCCTAATAGTCCTAGAATCATTGAAGAAAGGATAGGGAAGGTGATTCAGGAGATGAGTGACAGTAATAGGGTGGTTGTTATGGGGGACTTTAACTTTCCTGATATTGATTGGGAAAGCTATAGCTCAAGTTCGTTAGATGGGTCAGTGTTTGTTCAATGTGTGCAGGAGAGTTTCCTGACACAATATGTAGACAGGCCAACAAGAGGTGAGGCCATACTGGATTAGGTTCTGGGTAACGAACCAGGCCAGGTGTTAGAATTAGAGGTAGGTGAGCACTTTGGGGATAGTGACCATAATTCGGTGATTTTTACTCTCGTGATGGAGAGGGATAAGTGTGTACTACAGGGCAAGAGTTATAGCTGGGGTCAGGGAAATTATGATGCGGTGAGGCATGACTTAGGATGTGTGGCTTGGAAAAGTAGACTCCAAGGCAAGAGTGTAAATGATATGTGGAGCTTGTTCAAGGAGCAACTATTGAGTGTCCTTGATAATTATGTACCTGTCAGGCAGGGAGGAAAGGGTTGTGCGAGGGAGCCGTGGTTTAATAAGGAATTGGAATCCCTTGTTAAATGGAAGAGGGCGGCCTATCTCAAGGTGAGACGTGAAGGTTCAATTGGGGCGATTGAGAGTTATAGGGTAGCCAGGAAGGACCTGAAGAGAGAGCTAAGAGCAGCAAGGAGGGGACATGAAAGGTCCTTAGTCGGTAGGATTAGGGAAAACCCTAAGGCTTTCTATAGGTATGTTAGGAATAAAAGAATGACTAGGGTAGGAATAGGTCCAGTCAAGGATAGTAGTGGGAAGTTGCGTGTGGAGGCGGAAGAGATTGGGGAGACACTGAATGAATACTTTTCTTCAGTATTTACTCAGGAACAGGGCATTGTCGTCGATGTGAATACTGAGTCACAAATAAGTAGAATGGATGGCTTTGAGGTATGTAGAGAAGAGGTGTTGGAAATCCTGGAAAAGGTGAAAATAGATAAGTCCCCTGGGCCTGATGGCATTTATCCTAGGATTCTCTGGGAAGCAAGGGAGGAGATTGCAGAGCCATTGGCCTTGATTTTTATGTCCTCTTTGTCTACTGGAGTAGTGCCAGAAGACTGGAGGATAGCAAATGTGGTTCCCTTGTTCAAAAAGGGGAGTAGGGATAACCCTAGTAACTATAGGCCGGTGAGTCTCACTTCTGTTGTGGGCAAAGTCTTAGAGAGAATTGTAAGGGATAGGATTTATGCACATCTGGATAGGAATAATGTGATCAAGGATAGTCAGCATGGTTTTGTGAAGGGCAGGTCGTGCTTCACAAACCTTATTGAATTCTTTGAAAAGGTGACGAAGGAGGTTGATGAGGGGAAAGTGGTAGATGTGGTATATATGGATTTTAGTAAGGCATTTGATAAGGTTCCCCATGGTAGGCTACTGCAGAAAATACGGAGATATGGCATTGAGGGTGAGTTGGAGGTTTGGATTAGGAATTGGCTGGATGGAAGAAGACAGATGTTGATGGCAAAGTTTCTTCATGGAGTGCTGCAAGGATCTGTTTTGGGACCATTGCTGTTTGTCATTTTTATAAATGACCTGGAAGAGGGGTTAGAAGGTTGGGTGAGCAAGTTTGCGGATGATACGAAAGTCGGAGGAGTTATTGACAGTGAGGAAGGATGTAGCAGGTTACAGCAGGATATAGAGAAGCTGCAGAGCTGGGCAGAAAGGTGGCAAATGGAATTCAATGTAGCTAAGTGTGAGGTGATTCACTTTGGGAAGAATAACAAAAAGATGGGGTACTGGGCTAATGGTCGGATACTTGGTAGTGTGGATGAGCAGAGGGATCTTGGTGTCCATGTACACAGATCTCTGAAAGTTGCCACCCAGGTAAATAGTGCGGTGAGGAAGGCATATGGCGTACTGGCTTTTATTGGTAGAGGAATTGAGTTCCGGAGTCCTGAGGTCATGATGCAGTTGTATAAGACTCTGGTGCGGCCGCATCTGGAATATTGTGTGCAGTTTTGGTCGCCATACTATAGGAAGGATGTGGAGGCACTGGAACGGGTGCAGAGGAGGTTTACCAGGATGTTGCCTGGTATGGAAGGAAGATCGTATGAGGAAAGACTGAGACACTTGGGGCTGTTTTCATTAGAGAAAAGAAGGTTTAGGGGTGACTTGATTGAGGTGTACAAGATGATTAGGGGGTTAGATAGGGTTGACAGTGTGAACCTTTTCCCGCGTATGGAGTCGGGTATTACAAGGGGGCATAGCTTTAAATTAAGGGGGGGTAGATATAGGACTGAAGTTAGGGGTAGGTTCTTCACTCAGCGAGTCGTAAATTCATGGAATGCCCTGCCAGTAGCAGTGGTGGACTCTCCCTCTTTATGGGCATTTAAGCGGGCATTGGATAGGTATATGGAGGATAGTGGGCTAGTGTAGGTTAGGTGGGCTTGGATCGGCGCAACATCGAGGGCCAAAGGGCCTGTACTGCGCTGTATTGTTCTATGTTCTATGTTCTATGCTTCTTCACGTGAGAGAGAAAGTGACTGAAGAAATTATGAGTCAAATGTAGGTGTGAATATGACGGAAAATTCTTGTCCTCTGTTTCATTCTGACACAGATCTGACTCAGAATGTATCAATGACAGCTATTCATTCTGACGAGCATGGCTATTTATTGAAATTTGGTGTTATTATAATTCTAGTGAAAGCAGAAACTCAATGGTGTAGATTCGATTCCACTCTGGAAATTTCTGATCCATGACTTTCACCGCATGTAAGTGTGATGAGGTCACATGTCACCCCTCTACAAAATGTGCAGAGGAGACCGAGAGCTTATGATATTGGGTTATTATATCGCTGTGCTCCACATTCACGGGTTCGAGTCACACTCTGGTTGCTAACTTCACAAAGCGCTCCAGCAGTTTTCCTTTGCACCTCACACCTCTGGTATACACTGGATCGAGAATCTTGTTCTTGCCCTTCACTGCACGGGAGATTCACGAATAATCGACACTACCTTAAAGTCGAAATGAAGAGTGAGAGCAGTCATTCTATTCAATTGTAGATTAAATTACTGTAATGAGAAGGAACGCATTTTTCTTCCGCGCCCAACACCCCCCCCACCACATTCCATTTTGTCTTTCTATGAATTTACATCAAAAGAAAGAGAAACAAATAACAAGAGATCGGGAGCACACGTTTATCCAGTGGGGTTGTACATGAGTATTTTAACCTAACACTTCACACGATGATCTGATCAGTATTTCAAAGTCACTCGGAATTGGAACCGCAGAAAACTTCTCCAAAGAAACGAACCTTTCATTCTTTCAAAAATGTCTGCTGTGTGTGAATCATACAACGATCCAGCGTGACCACTGACTTGCCAACTGTCTAAGGTCTACCAACTTTTTTCAGTAATCACAGCTTCTGTACACCGCCACCTGTCCTGGCGGTGTACAGTAATCATTTGTTGCTCCCAGGTCACAGCACATTTCGTCTTCCTGCGTTTTTGAGCCTTGTTCCTGATCTGTATGATCTGTTTAATAAACCTTTTTCTATCACTTCATCCCATCCCCTCACAATGCTGAACTTATGAATAAAATAAGGCGTTAGACCAAATGTTAAACAAAGTGGAAGTATGCCATTCAGCCCATGGAATCTGTCCCACCATTCAACGAACTCATGGTTGATCTGATAATCTTCAACCCCTTTCTGCTCACTTACCTCTACAAAATTTCATCATCTTTCTGATTAACTATCTGGCACAGTTTGAAAATACCCAACAACACAGTCTCAACAGCGGTTGCTGAAAAATGCCACAGATTCTTTGGCCCCTGAGCAAAGTAATTACTCCTCATTTCTGAAATAAATGGGCAATTTCTAATTCTGAGTTCATGTCGTCTGGTGCTCTCCTCAGAGCATAGTGCAAACCACCTACCCGTATCTACCCTGTCAAGATCCCATGAATATTGAACGTTTATAATTGTTATTATGTGATTATATCTCCCCTCCACCTCCTTTGTTGCAAGGAGAAAAATCCCAGCCTAAACAATCATTCCATGAAGCTCCATTTTATACAGAGTTAGAAAAACGTTTGTAAATCTCTGGTGTCCTTTTCAGTGTCCTTACATATTAAGACTGGTGGAGAAATTTCAGCGAGGAAACGGGTTGAAATTTCAAGCACAGACGAGAGTTGGAACTTGAAATCAGAAAGCGTTTGGAATCGGATTGATCCACAGAATGACCAAATACAGCAATGGTAACTCTGACAAATGAGAATCTAATCATATTCGATTGACATTCAATGAGTGGTAATGAATTTGTAACTGAATTCCTCCGTGTAATCGTCCTGGGAGCTAGTATTTAGGAGAAATAGAACCTGAACCGCCCATAAGACCATAAGACCATAAGACATCGGAGTGGAAGTAAGGCCATTCGGCCCATCGAGTCCACTCCGCCATTCAATCATGGCTGATGCGCATTTCAGCTCCACTTACCAGCGTTCTCCCCGTAGCCCTTAATTCCTCTAGACAACAAGAATCTATCAATCTCGGCCTTGAAGACATTTAGCGTCCCGGCTTCCACTGCACTCCGTGGCAATGAATTCCACAGGCCCACCACTCTCTGGCTGAAGAAATGTCTCCGCATTTCTGTTCTGAAATGACCCCCTCTAATTCTAAGGCTGTGTCCACGGGTCCTAGTCTCCTCGTTTAATTGAAACAATTTCCTAGCATCCACCTTTTCCAAGCCATGTATTATTTTGTATGCCTCTATTAAGTCTCCCCTTAATCTTCTAAACTCCAACGAATACAATCCCAGTATCCTCAGCCGTTCCTCATATGTTAGACCTGTCATTCCAGGGATCATCCGTGTGAATCTCCGCTGGACACGTTCCAGTGCCAGTATGTCCTTCCTGAGGTGTGGGGACCAAAACTGGACACAGTACTCCAAATGGGGCCTAACCAGAGCTTTATAAAGTCTTAGTAGTACATCTCTGCTTTTATATTCCAACCCTCTTGAGATAAGAGACAACATATAAAGAAGTTAACTACAAAAACATGTCCGTCGGTCGACTTTGTTTGATTATTAACTCAACTCTTGTCTCTGCGAAGCCTACATCGTCCGCAATGCACAAATTAGATGTTTAACAGAACTCTCTCCATTTGCCTAGATGGGTGCAGCTTAATACCACTGAAGGAACTGGGCACCCTTCACGACAATGCAGTCACTTAACTGTATATTGTTCAACACCTGAACTTTTATTCCCTTAACTGCGAAGGCACAATTGCAGCAGAGTGCATCACCTAGAAGATTCACTGGAGTAAGTCATCCAGGCTTTGTTGACAGAACCTTCAAAGCTCAAAAAACTGTACTGACTATAAGGTCAAGGTTGAAGATGCACTGAAACTTCACCATTTGCAAATTACCCTCCAAGGCACATACCAGCATGACTTGGAGAGGAATCAGTGGTAAATTCATTAAGTGGTGAAACGTTCTTGGTGGGCTAAGATTTATACTTCAGCCCTCCCTCTTCTGTCTTACAATTTTAAAAAATGTTGATTATTGCATTGACCAGATTTGTGCTCATTCTTTTAGTTGTTTCCTAAACCGGCGGTTGCTTAAGATCGAATATCATCTACAGTCTGTGGCAAAAACAGAAAATATCCAAAAACCCTCTCGAACAACTGACCTCCCTGTTCAACAATCTTCAGAGATCTGTGAACGTCCACTCCAAGATCTCTTTGTTCCTGTGCACCAATCAGAATCCTCACTGTTATTGTTACAACTCTCCAAATTCATTACCACTCATTCGTCTGGATTTAATTCCATTCGCCATTGTTCCTTTCCACTTGATTCATACATCCCTGCGGTCCCTGACGTTATTCATCATAGGCAACTACACGACCAATTGTTGTATCGTCTGTAAACGTCTAAATCATGACTCCTACAATGAAGTTTGAATTATTGATCTACATCAGGAAACAGTGGCACTTCACTGGAAACAGGCATCCAAACATGGTTCATGGCTGGATGGAATGAACACCTGCCATGTTCCAGTCTCCAAGGGTTGCTAGCCCAAATATCACCATTACATTTGCAGATAACACAAAGATTGGTGGAGTAGACAGAAAGCATAGGGGACTGTCAAAGAATGAAGGGGAATATAGATAGACAGAAGAGCTGAGTGAGGAAGTGATTAAGGTGCACATTAAGGGGATCGGTATGTGTGATAGGAATAAACTTCTCATGGGAAGGGTTAACAACCAGAGATGTACGTAAACGCAAAGGAGAGGATTTTCAGAGCAGATATAGGAAGAACGTTTTCCCTCTGAGAATGTTGCTTATTTGGAATTCACTGTTTGAACGTGTGGTAAAGCTACGAGACATCAAAACCGTTTCAGGAGTATTTAGCCGAATACTTGAGAAGCTAGAGCACACATGGATAAGGACCAGGTACTGGAAAGTGGGGCGAAGATAAACAGATGTCTGATGAAAGATCCAAATACCGTACCGAAAATAAAGACCATAAAAGCATGGGAAGGGTATACGCATGGATACGACTGGCGATCTGTTACAAGGGTCTGTGGAATGCTACAGTCAAAAGATGACTTTGGCAGGATGGGGCCGCTGTGGCAGGATGGAATAAGAATAGTGGAATGCTCCTACACCAGTTAGCAGAGTCAGAGTGTGCTGAAAGGTTACTATGGCAGGCTGAGGTAATAACAATTAGTCAAGTTAGCCTTGCCTGCTAAATATCATCATGGCAGGTTAGGACAAGTCGTGACAATAAATATTTAGGACATGGCTTTAAGTATTCAATTGATAGTTCGGACAGTCAGTCTGCTTGAGACCCTCGTGGCAGGATAAGACATTAAATATCAGATCGGTAGTTAGTAGAGTCAGTTTGGGACAGGAAAACATTGTGGTAGATTGGGTAGCTAAATATCTAATCATGACAGGTTAGTCTGGGATGGAAGATCATTGTAGCAGAGGTGGCAGTAAAATACCAAATCATGACAATAGAATAATATTAAGTTGAATGTTGGAAAACCCATAGTGGCAGAAGTGGAGTGATAATTGGAACTAACATCATTGGTTTATTGTGTAGCTGGAGTGAGGTAATTCGGACTAACACAGTTGGGCGTGCTGATGAGCTAACGAAACATGAGTAAGGAAAAGGTACAAAATGCCATGGACCCCGAGGTTCGGGGGCATTCAAGAATTTGCTTTCTGAATGTCACGGTTTTTTGTTTACAAATAAAAAGATCTACTCCTTGAAGGTCTCTCCGCATTTCCTGGTGATTGTCTACATTTTCTCCACGACAACCGCAACTTTGGATGCAATAAAATTGTGGGCGCACGGCTCTGTGGCGCAATGAAAAGCACATTAGATTTCTACGGCATTGTTAACAATGCTATTCAAAGTTTATGGGTATGATTTCCACCAGAATCGGAGTTTAGACGCCAGTTCAATCAATGATTGTGCTGCTGAATCATCATCAATTCCCGTCGTCAGGAGTTCGCGACCGTGCTGTTGACCAGAGAAAATTCCTGACCTTCTTGGTTGTGAGTTTTGACGCAATCATATCGTTTGAAACATGATCAACCAGAATCAGCTGTTCAGCCGCAAAACCTGCAAAGTTCGTGCAGAAACCCACTGCCTCGAAACACTTTTCCTTCCCATGGTGGCACAGACAGTTTCGATTGCTGAAATATAATTTTCCCTTTGTGTAACAGGTTGTTGTGGATGAGCTGGGGAAAAACATTGAAGCGTTTGATCAGCCATGACGATATCAAATGGCGGGATAGGAGCGGTGTTTGGAATAGCCTCCTCCTGTTCCCTTCTTTCTGTGCTGTTTCTGACAGAAGGTTTTCAACAATAATATGATGAGGACAATCTGAATCTACACCATGGAATATCAAGATGCTCCCCTTTACACCACCGCTCTCACAGCTGGAATGGACAGTTCCTATTGCAGCTTTAGATCAGACAGTGAAGGTTTCTCTCAGGCGCTTTGTCAGACTGCATGCTCCTTTACACAGATTTCCAACTAGGCACATGGAGCAAGCAAACGTGTGAATATTGGGGGTTCAGGGACAGATTTCCCCTCTGCTGCTCTGCAGTTCTGGACATGGTGACGTACAAGAATTTCTGGCATTTTGAGTCTTACTGTGCATTCTTCCTACTTTACAATTTAAACTGGAATTTAATTTATACTTGCAAGACATTTTTACATCTTCAGTATTCATGGAACTCGTGCAACGTGGTCTTGAATGTAGGAATGGTGAAGATTATTGATGAATGCAATGTTTCATGTTACCTGTCTGACTTTTCAGAAGGAGGTTGGTGAACTTTCATTGATTCGAATTCTGTGCCGAATTGAAACCGATCGAAGAAAAAGCCCTGCGACAGCGGCAATGTAACATTGTAAAAAAACGCAGGAACCAACAGAAACCCATTTTTCAATGAATTCAATTTTGCACATTTTTTTGTGTCCTTTCCTGAACCTGATGCTTCAAAAATCACAGGTTGGCGTCAGTTTCACCTCGTCTGTGTCAGCTTTAATTTCAGAACCACATGGTTCAGGGGTGTCATGGTGGCTCAGTGGTTATCACTGCTGCCTCACAGCAGCTGTATCCGCGGTTCGATTCCAACCTCGGGTAGTTTGCACATTCTCCCCCCGTCTGTAGTGGGTTTCCTCCCACAGTCCAAATTAGTCAGGGGGAAATGGTTCTGGGTGGGTTACTCTTCGGACTTGTTGGGCCGAAGGGCATATTTCCACACGGTAGGGAATCTAATCATCACGGCAAAAGTAAAGCAGTTGCGTTAAAGTTCCCAAGGTAGGAGTAGGCCACGTGACAGCTTTGCTGTCTGCGGGTCTAGGAGCACAATTTGTCAGTGCCTGGTACTTAAAGGTGCGTAAAATGCCAAGGTTGCAAGTTCAATGCTTATCTGAAGATATTGTTACTGTCATTGACCAGGAAATATTGGAGCATCAGACTGAAACGCAGTTGAAAACAATATTGAGTAAAGTAGCAGTTATTTGAAAACTTCAGTTTCTGATTTGGGGAAATGTTCTGTATTTGGGAAAAGTGTCAATTATTAACTGAAAAGCTACAAATATTCCCCAGGTGAATATCCGTCTGTGGATAAAGAAACAGAGGTGAAGTTTTAGCTTGATGACCTTTCTCAAATCGCTGACTCTGCCCTGGATTACATTCTGGGAAAGTCTGTTTATCTCGTTTCATATCATTCCATTTTCTGCAAACTCGCACAGCTCATTAAACCAATCGAAAGTATTAGATCTATCTCTTTGGGAGTTTGATTGTTGTCAGTAAATCTGGTAAACGCATAACAAGTAGTTTTGTTGTTGGGAGGAACAGAGGGTTCAAACTGGAATAAGATCGAGTCTTGTCGCAGGATTTTCCAAGCGGAGATCAGAGAGTATTAAATGGACTCACTCCCCTTTTTGGTGATTGTGACTAAATGTTCAAGGCAAGAGATGGCAATGATAATCATGTTTTACATCGACCAGCCAAATCTTACTCACCAGAGGCACCATAGTTTTACAGATCAGGAGAGCGGGGGAGATAATGCTCCTTATGGTTACCTGAGACAGTGAGAAAATTAATCCCATGCTGTTGGTCTCAATTTTCTCATAAACCAGTTAGACAGCGGACTGAGCTAACCGAACTTCCATCCAATGTAGAGCTCAATCAAACAGCTCAGTGCATTTACAACCTATAATGTTTCATGTAGAATGAGCTGCTGCACCTTTCAACGCCAGCAGCTCTTCATATACTTAACATTTTCAGTTGCAGGTGTTATGACATTTCTTTCCGATGAACGTTAACCAAATCGAGAGTGTGTTCCTTTTACCTCGCCATCCAGGCATCCCAGGATCCCTGTCGCTGTTAAATTCACTCCCTGTGTCTCTGCTCACGCTTTTCAAATATTCTGGAATCAGCTCCTAAAATGTTTTTATTTCTGAAAATTCATCTCTAATTTCAATAACTCTCAGAATAAAAAAATGATTGCTCCAACCATCTTTATCGTTCCCCACTGGCTTTGAAGTTCTAACCTCTAGTTTCCACTCACCTAAACGAGGGAATTTCCCTCATATTTACTCTTACCAACTTCACAGCAGCTGGATAACCTCCCTTCGGTCACAACTAAGTCTTTCCTGATTTCTCCCGCATGATTCTTTATCTATCCCACTATCCCATTAAATCCCCTCTTTTCTTTTCTAGTGGTTTTATGTCCTAGTAAACCTCATTTCCATCGCTTCTATCTATTTTGTATCAAGTGAAATCTGGCCGTGTCATTCCGAATGTCTTTATATTCCAGTAAATGCTGCCCGTGTCTTTCATCATGTCTTTATATCCCAGTAAGTTTCAACCTGCGAAAGGATGCTGGGTCCAATTCAATGCATGAAAACTCACCACTAAGCTATGCAATCTCATTACCGATACAGGAAAGGTGGAAGCAATTTCAATTACAGCTGAATCGATTGGCTGCAGCAGCTTCGGATCAAATCCCAGTCACTTCAGTGGCTGTGGTTTTTATATTTATTTCTTCTCTACGTGTGCTGAAGTGACACTCTGGGGGATCAATTACTATTGTCAGCCATATCTTCATGAGCCATGAAATGCTGAGGTTGTGAGATCAGAGCAGTTTTTATTTACATAGAACATTCACTGTTCGAATTTCAGACTCAGGAATTTGACAGAGAGCGATTTGGAGCGAAATTTGAGCAGGGGGTGTTTACCCCATGACGTAACACCAGCTTCTGTGGTTGCTTTGTTGTTTACCTCATTTGTGCGTTTTGTCTCATTGAGGATTTTGAAGCTGTCCCCTCTATACAAAAGGTCCGTGCTTGTGCAGCATTGTACAGTAGATGCAGTACAATAACACCCAACGCTGATTCAGTCGACTTATCCAGATATTGACCCATGGAAACAGCACTGTGCGTTCTCCTCGAGTCTAACAAACAGTTTCCTCACAGATAATGTTACATTCCCACTCTCATACCTCTTTTCATTCCATCGGCTTCTGTTCTTCACTGAAGCCGAATCAGCAGATCTTGCCACTGAGTCATTTCTTTGTATGTGTTCAGATCATATGAACAGAATGTCACAGTGGGAGTGCCCTGGGCACCAGAAGTCAGGGAACCATACTCTGCTCTTCATCATTTCATGAACACCAAGGAGAAATAGCTGTGCTCTTCAAAATTTACTCACCTGTTATAAGAAGCAAGATAAACAGTTCCTGGTTCCTTTTTTTTTGTCACACGGGCCAGGATTGTAAATGCTGGAACCAGTTGAGACTGTCCGCTCTCCCACATCCATTTTCTCTCCAAAAGGTGTTAAGATGACGGTCTGAATCGCTTTCTTCTGTTCCCTGTCAGTCTGGGATGATGTGAGCTGTGAAATCTACTCCCTGAACTGGATGTAACATGGTAAAATGTATACACATCAAGTGGAGTGTGTGTGAGTGACAGGACTCGCTGCAGTAACATCCCATGCTGATTCAGACAGCAGAGGCCTCCCGTGACTTCGAGAGGACACACTGTTCCCGATGACTTGGAGAGATTCTCTCTTTTCCAGAAGTTGTGCACATTTCTATCTGACTCAGATGGCGTTATTTGCACAAGATTCCCAAAAAGAAGATGAGTTCCTGTGCATGTGCGATCTCCCTTTTCTACACATTTCCAGAATTTCCATACCTCCCACTCCCACCAGCCTCCTCCCCCTCTCCACAACCCCGTGTTTAATAGGGAGCCGAAGAGCGCGTTCATGCTGCTTCCCACCAGCACTGCCTGCCAATGGAAGATGAGTTTGTCCAGTCATCAACGGAGAGCGCCCGGGGGAAGCAGCTCGCGCAGCCTCCTGGGAGAAGCGCGTCAGAATGGAAAGGAGCTGTTATTAAAACTCTGTGCTGCTTTCACTCCGAAACAGCAAAAATAACCTTAGCTTACAAGAAAAATCACCAGATTTATAGTGCCCACGTCTGGCGCCGTTCTGGCTCGTTTGTCTCGGGTGTGTTATCGCCTCAGGCGGGTGACTTACGTGCGAGAGGTCTCGGGTTCACATCCCGGATGAGCCCTGGAATTTTGCTCACTGCCTCATTTTTGACTGAGAATGTATGATTTTGATGAGATCAAGGTCAGTTCAAGATTCCAAAGCTTAAAAACACGCACCAGCAAGTTCAAGAGCAGCTTCTTCTGGGCCGTTATTGCTCTGAGAAATGAATTGTCTAACTGGAAATAATGCTGATCCTGCCAATGCGGATCTTGCTGAGCGCACGTCCTGTACGGAGTAACCTGAATTCCTGAGTCTCTCCAAATTTTGTTTTTCTCACGCTGTGATCTGCATGTCCTTAATTACTATAATCTGCTTTTACCAATCACAAGCAAAGCTTTCCACTGTACATACATCCATGTGACAATCAATCAATCACAGTCATTTCGTCATTGTGTGGAGCCAGCACAGCGAAGGTGGGCTGCATGGCCTCAATTTGCAGTGTGGCATATTTTGTCATTCTGAGTGAAATCGCAGTTAAATCAACAGAATTTGGGAAGTTACAGAGTGGTTATGTTGACACAGCCGGGACACATCTGTGCCACAGTGTATCACACAATAACAGTGATGATCTTTTGACGTCATCCTCAAAGGTACATGCTACAAAAAGCTGAAGACTGCGGGAAACTGCTGTGGTCAGCGCTAACAGAGCGGCCCAGCGGGAGCCTGGTAGGCCCATAAACCAGAAATTAATGGATAAGTCGCATCCTCTGCTCACTGACAATTCCAGCTTTCAGTGTGTGTACTGCCCCTGCCAGTGTTCCTTTATAACCGTGTTCCGTTCTTCGCATTACATATTGATGAGCCTTCTGTGTCCTGTCACTCAATGGTATCTGAACTAAATATCTCGTATTGATACATCCGCCAAATTTACACATTTGAGGAAACACTCTTATAAAGGTATGGAAGACAGTTTCCTGTTCTCTGCCGGTCTGCTATGATCTGATTCGCAAAGGCACTTGCCTGAGCTGGGAATACACTGATGAAGGTGAGAGGTATCAGTTGTGGTGTGTACCATGCACATGACGCCTGTCACACAGCAGGGTCCTCCGGTGAAATGAAAAGCCGTAAATGACATGTGGATCAGCATATTGGAGACAACATTTCGACACAGACACAGCTCCCCATTATTAGAACAAACACCAGAATAAGCTCAGAGAGAAGCAAGCAATGGAGAGTTGCCATGGATTCGATAGGCTGAACGGCTTCTATCGGCACGTGACTGACGTCCCACGTCGCTGCTGGGACAGAGCGGCTGAGGGAGAAACAATGGCTCGTTTTAACCCTCCTTTCCTCTGTGCACTGCAGGGCTGTGGTGTTGGATCTCAGTGAATGAGGGTTTCACTCGGAGTCTCTTCATCTGGGACAGCTGGGGCTCAGATGTTAACTGCTGCCCGATTGCAGCAAAGAAACCGACGCCTCTGACACAAAAGCCTTTCTGTAGGATTGTTCTGTGAAGATGGATTCTGAACAGAAAACAGGCTACATAAAATTGCACTTATTTGAATTTTACTGAGGGAAGACAGTCCGCAACCCCTTTCTCCCTTTCCCACCAGCTCAGCATCTTTCTCTCTGTCTCAAATAAATGATATTTGGAGGAAGTTCGCAATCAAAGTTGCTAAATCCCAGCGGCTGATGCACTTGGCTGTGCCAGTGAGAGGAAGCTTCAGAGCGCATCCGTGCTTCCGTCCCCTGACACTGTCTGCAAGTGGAGGGATATGTCTGAATACTCTGCCAATGGAGACAGCTCAGTCCGCGGGGATGGGATAAACAGCACTGTTCCGCCCGGGGAAATCCTGCAGTGTGTCCTGTGGATCAGACACAGTACACTTTATCATTCAGATCATACCAGAGTGGGAGCGCTCGAGAAGGCCAATCGGTTACTTGTACCTGTGTCAGCTCAGGAGTTACAAAAGATGGGTGAAAGTGGAAACGTTGTGGATTTGTTCAGGCTTCAAGTGTTTACATGAAGCAGGAAGCAGAAGAAGATGCACTGTGAAGCGATTGAGAACTGACTACAGGAGCAGCAAATAAGTTGTACAGCGCAAAGGAGAGCTTTGAAGTAATGAATTCTGGTTGATGGGCCGATCATGCTTTCACTAGGGCACGCTGCTACAGAAGAAAGTATTTCAGTGTCTCTCGGAATTGTGATGTCGCAGGCAAATATCGCCGTTACACTGCAGGAAATTCCTTTTTCCAATGTGAGTGCAGTCTCTATGTAAAATAGCTTATATATCGAACCCTTTCACATAAATAATTCCACTCCATCTCAGTGTGTTGTATTGTCTCCTTTCCACTTTACCTGTCATTGTGCCTGCACTAAAGGTGCTTTGCTCCTTCTGCGTGTCTTTTACAGTCTGGGTGATATGATGCAGTTGTACTGACCCACCTTCTGACAGAATTTTCCACTTCACTTCAGCCCGCCCTAACGTCGCTATCCGATACCATTCCCGTTGTTTAAGTGTTAAGCGATAGTCTCAAATCCAGCCTGCCCTCACCCAAAATAAATGCAAAACTTAGTCACACTGACCCCTGCAATCCAGGGGCATCTTCACTCTGGGGTCATTGATTATTCCTTGGAGAAAGTTAGGACTGCAGATGCTGGGTAACAGAGTGGGAAATGTGATGTTGGAACAGCACAGCAGGTCAGGCAGCATCCGAGAAGCAGGAAAATTCACGTTTCAGGCATAAGCCCTTCATCAGGAATAAGGCTTGTGAATCGGAGATGAAAGATAAATCGTAGGGGTTTGGGGTTGGGGGGAGGTTGCTGGGAAAGCGATAGGTGAATGAAGGTGAGGGAGAAGATGATCGGTCAGAGGGGTCAGTGAGAAAATGGGTCCAGAGGGTGGTGCTGAGATGAAGGGGAGGAGAAATGAGGAAGCTGTTCAAATCCACAATTATCCCGTGTGGTGTTAGGGTCCCAAGGCGGAATATGTGGCGTTCCTCCTTCAGACATTGTGTGGGAACGGTTTGGCGGTGAAGAGGGCCCAGGAGCTGTGCGTCTTTGATAGAGTGGGGAGGGGATTTGAAGTGTACAATCTTGGGGCGGTGAGGTTGGTGGGTGCGGGTGTCCCAGAGATGTTCTCTGAAATGATCTGCAAGAAGATGTCCTGTGTACCTGACGTAAGAGACCGCACTGGGTGCAACGAATGTAGTAGATGATGTTGGTAGTGATACAGGTGAATTTCCAATGGATGTGGAAGGATCCCTTGGGGTCTTGGATGGAGATGAGGGGAGTGGTGTGGGCGCTGGTTTTACCCTTCCTGTAGTGGCAAGGAACAGTGCCAGGAGAGTGATTTGGGCTGGTGGGGGTGAAGGGTGTGGACCTGACGAGGTCATCATGGAGGGAATGGTCTTTTCAGAATGCTGATAGGGGTGGGAAATATACCTTTGGTGGTGGGGTCTGTTTGGAGGTCGCAGAAGTGGCAGGAGATGATGCATTTTATGCACAGGTTGGTGGGGTGGAAGGTGAACACCAGGGGGTTCTGCGCTTGTTGCATTGGGAGGGGTGGAGTTCAAGGGTGGTGGTGATGAAGTGGAGTAGATGCACTGGAAGGCATCGTCAACCACGTGGGAAGGGAATTTGCGATCGTGAGAGAAGGAGACCAACTGGGACTTTCTGAGGTGCAATTGGTCATCCTGGGAACAGATGTGGTACAGGTGGAGGAATTTGGAATAAGGAATTGCGTTTCTTACACGAGGTAGGATGGGGGAAGGTGCAGTCAAGGTAGCTGTGGGAGTTGGTGGGCTTGTAGTATATGTCTATGATTATTCAGTCGCCAGAGACGGTGATGGAGAGGTCCAGGAAGGGGAGGGAAGTTGCCAAGATGATCCAGGTGAATTTGAGGTCTGGGTGGAAGGTGTTGGTAAAGTTGGTGAACTGTTCATCCTCCTCGTGGGAGCACAAAGTGGCGCCAATACATTCATCAATGTAGCAGAAGAACAGGTGGAGTATGGTGCCTGTGTAACTGTGGAAGATGGACAGTTCCACATATCTGACAAACAGTCAGGCATAGCTGGATCCCATGCGGGTGCCCATGGCTACCCCTTTGGTTTGGAGGAAGTGGGAGGATTGGAAGGAGAAGTTGTTGAGGGTGAGGACCAGTTCAGCCAGGTGGATGAGGGTGTCAGTGGAAGGGTACTGGTTGGAACGATGTGTGATGTGGAAATGGAGAGCTTGGAGACCTTCGTCTTGGCAGATGGATTTGTCCAGCGACTGGATGTCCATGGTGAAGATGACGCATTGGGGTTCAGGGAAATGAAAATTTTGGAGGAGGTGAAGTGCATAGTGGGTGTCACGAATGTAGATGGGGATTTCCTGGACTGGGGAGACACGATGGTGTCGAGGTAGGAAGAGATGACTCCGGTGGAACAGGTGCAGGCTGAGACAATGGGTCGACTGGGGCAGTCAGTTTTGTGAATATTAGGAAGGAGGTAGAATCGGTTAGTGTGGGGCTTACGGACAATGAGGTTAGAGGCTGTGGATGGGAGATCCCCAGGGGTGATGAGCTTGTGAATGACCTGGGAGATGATGGTTTAGTGTTGGGAGGTGAGGTGGTGATTGAAGGTAGTAAGAGGGGGTGTCTGCGAGTTGGCGCTTGGCTTCAGCAGTGTCCCTCAGCCCGATTCACAGACCTCACTCCTGATGAAGGGCTTATGCCTGAAACGTCGATTCTCCTGCTCCTCGGATGCTGCCTGACCTCCTGTGCATTTCCAACACTACACTCTCGACTCATTCATTATTCCTGTCTTATTTCCAGGTCCGTGCTGTCTGTTTGCTTCTAGAAAGCACTGTTCTCATAAACTGCCAAAACATCTGCCAATCTTCAGTAAAAACAGAAATTGCTGTAAAACCTCAGCAGAGTAAGCAGCATCTGTGCAGATGAATCACAGTTAACGTTACAGATCCACTCGGTCCGTCCCTCCACAGATGCTGCCAGACTTTCTGAACCTTTCCAGCAACCTCTATTTTTGTTTGGTTTTCAACATCGGCAGTTCTTTCGTTTTTTTTTCCTTATTTTATGCCAATATGATTTGGCTAAAAATTATGTTAAATGTTTTAAATGTAACTGCGAAAGAACGGCCAGATTCCACCAGCCCGGTTCACATGACTAATGCCTTTCCACTTGGTCACCGCGGCCTACAGCTGCATTGCATATAAATTGACCAAATTATGGCATTCTCTCGGATTGGTAATCAGGAGCGAGATTGATTGAAGTAGATCTGAAAGTTTTGCTGCAACTGTTTTGGTTTTAATGAACGCACGCGTTGGGTTCGGTGCTGTAATGATCTCCTAAACTGGAGAAGGAAATCCTTGCCTTCGAAGATACGTGGGGAATGTTCACTAATTCATCCCAGTAATGGCAGGACTGTCCTCTGGATGCATATGAGTACAATTATTCAAAGCTCCATGGAGTTTCGAATAAGAGGTGAAGGTATTCAGAAATTAATCATTCAGTAGAACTCAATACAGGGACACATGAATTGATGAACAAAGTGGACAAGAACACGGAAATACGATACACAATAGCTACAATAATTATATGTGGAAAGTGTTGATTTCAGATCCACAGTGGCCTTTGGTGATGGTATTTATTGTCCAGAACCAGTCTGCACTGGAATGACTGTAGACCCACTATGAGGTATTTGAACTTCAGCTGCCTTTAGAAATAGCTGAGACTCACTCAGGGCACGGGGATTTAGAGATGTTGGCCTTACAAATCTTTCGAACATTCCATGGAAGAATAAAGGAAGTGATAGATAATTTTCATCTCCATGGATACGCAGTTCATGAACTGGATAGATAATACTTTAGCTAATTGAAGTTTATAAATTCAAAGTTTGTGCGAAGATTTGTAGCTCGGGTGCGAAGATTTGTAGTTTATAAATAGAGAAATCATATTTAAAAAGCAAAGAGTTCATAGTGTAAGTGTAAAATTTTTAGGTCACACTCAGTAAGAGCATTGTCTGTAATCCTTGTCCTCATTCTCTACCAAAAACATGTAATGAGGTTAGGAAGGAACAGACGCTGCTTCCTGGAAAGCAAGATATTAGAAAGCCCAGGGACGGGGTTTACTGAGACATAAAATCATCAGAAAGGATACAAATAGTTTCATTGGGATGATAGAGAGAATTAGTGAGTTTATTCACGAGATTTGGAAATGCTGGACCAGAACCACGCAAGTTTAAAAGCGAACAAAAGAAATTTTCACACAACGTGAGGTTTGAAGTGACTAAATGAGGGTAATTCCCTCTTTGGAGTGAATCAATAGCTTTAGTTAGAGCTTCAAAACCATTAGTGACTGATTAAGAAAAGATTGGCTGAGAGTTGCTTCCACTCAATGGATTTATTGAAATCCTGAATGACTTTCCAGAAATAAACATAGAAGCTGATTTCAGAGTGAGGTGGAGAGCCCTTCAGAAGAAAGTCAGTTGCTTTTGAGATATGATAACGACTTGTTTGCCATGCATTTAACAGAAACCTGATCAATATTGTTTTTGTCTCCAACAGATAACCAGGCTGACGGTGTTTCCAAACATCATCAGAAACAAACCCCAGAATGCATAGTTTGGAATGGACGTCAATTACTTCAAAATCCAACTTCTGCCGTCACTCAATGAACTCATGGGTGTTGTGGTTCAGTTCGCCGAGCTGGAAATTTTTGTTGCAAACGTTTCGTCCCCTGTCTAGGTGACATCCTCAGTGCTTGGGAGCCTCCTGTGAAGCGGATGTGTTGGTCTCTCCGCAGTGTGAACTCAATAGTGGTCTCAGTAGGCTGGGTGACTTGACGAATGCCTGGAAGGAGGTGAACAACATCCCGCCCCCCCCCACTCCAGAGTGAATTTGCTGATCTCTCAATCTGGAGGATGACTGAGTGAATCCCTTCCCACACATTGAGCAGTATGAACATATTGGTGTGTTACCAGATTGGATGAACAAGTTAATTCTTTCCAATGTGGGAGCAGGTGAAACGTTTCTCCTCAGTGTGAACCTGCTGGTGTCTCTGTAGCTGGGATGAATAAGTCAAATATTTGGAGACAGTGAGGAACCCAGATGTTGGAGATCAGAGTTGAGAGTGTGCTGCAGGAAAAGCACAGCAGGTCAGGCAGCATCTGTGGAGCAGGAGAATTGACATTTTGGGCCAGAGCTGTTCATCAGGAACGAGGCTGGAAACTTCGCGTATAGAGAGATAAATGGGAGGGGGTAGAAGTGGGGCTGAGGAGAAGTTAGGTGGATGGAGGTGGGGTAAAGGTGATAGGTCGGAGAGGAGGTTGGGTTACAGGTGGGAAGGAGATGGGCAGGTGGGACAGATTATTAGGACAGTGCTGAGCTGGAAGGTTGGAACTGGGGTAAGGTGGGGGGAGGGGAAATGGGAAAACTGGTGAAGTCCACATTGATGCCCTGAGGTTGAAGTGTTCCGAGGCGGAAGATGAGGCATTCTTACACCAGGCGTTGGGTGGTGAGAGAGCGATGATGGAGGAGGCCCAGGACCTGCATATCCTCGGCTGAATGGGAGGGGAAGTTGCAATGTTCAGCCACGGGACAGTGGGGTTGGTTGGTGCGGGTGTCCCAGAGATGAGGCATTGGGAACCGGGGAAATGGAAGCCTTGGAGGAGGTGGAGTACGTTCGTGGTGTTCTGAAAGTGTGTGGGGAGTTCCTGGACCACGAGAATCGGACGGTATCGAGGTAGGTGGAGATGAGTTCGGTTGGGCAAGAGCAGGCTGAGACGGTCGGCCAGGGTGGTCAGGCTTGTGGATCTTGGAAAGGAGGTAGTATCGGTTGGTGCAGGGTTCCTGGACTATGAGGTTGGAAGAGGTGGGGAGGAGATCTCCTGAGGTAATGAGGTTCTGTATTGTCCCACAGATGAGGCGTTGGGGGTCAGGGAAATGGAAGTCTTGGAGGAGGTGGAGGGCATGGGTGGTGTCCGGAGATCCTGGACAGGGGGATAGGACAGTATCGAGGTAGGTGCAGATAAGTTCAGTGGTGCAGGAGCAGGCTGAGACGATAGACGGCTGGGGTAGTTAGGCTTGTGGATCTTGGGTAGGAGGTAGAATCGGGCAGTGCGGGGTTCCCAAAGTATGAGGTTGGAAGCTGTGGGTGCGAGACGCCCTCAGCTGATGAGGTTCTGTATGGTCTGGGAGATGATGATTTGGTGATGGGGGTGAGGTCACGGTCGAGGGGACGGTAAGAGGAAGTGTCTTCGAGTTGGCGCCTGGCTTCAGCGGTGTAAAGGTCAGTGCACCAAACTACCACAGCACCCCCTTTGTCCGCTGTATTGATGGTGACAAGTATAATCTCCACTTACTGTAAATATCTGTTGGAATTTATGTTGTGGTATGTAGTTATTGATATGATCGGTTTACCCTGCAGAGAACTGTAATAATTGTAGAATGCCCTCAGTCATTTATTTACAGTTCAGTGCAGATTGCAATGCTCACGTCAATAACTAAAACTTCAGGGTAGACTCAGACAGATATTTAAAGCTCCGTGCAGAGTTTGCTATTCATGTCAGTAACTAATAATTGCAGGTTAAACTCAAACATTTATTTAGTTATTGACATGAGTAGAACACCCTGCACTGAGCTTTAAATAGCTCTCTGAGTTTACCGTGCAGTTTGTAGTTATTGACATGAGGTGTATAATCTGTACTGGACTGTAACTAGCTCTCTGAGTTTACCCTGTAGTTTGTCGTTATTGACATGAGCAGTGTAATCTGCACTGAACTGTAAATATCTGTCTGAGTTTAAACCCTGTGGTTTGTAGTTATTGACATGAGGTGTATAGCTTCCTCTGAATTGTAAATAGCTGTCTGATTTTAACCTGCAGTTTGTAGTTGTTGACATGAGCAGTATCTACCCTGCGCTGAATTGTAATTAGTTCCCTGAATTTTCTCTGTAAATATTTAATTATTGACATGAGCAGTATACCCTGCAGTGAACTGTAAATAGCTTTCTGACATTTACCTGCAGTTTGTAGTTATTGACATGAGCAGTTTACCCTGCACTGTAGTGTAAATAGATGTCTGATTTTACACTGCAGTTATGAGTTATTGAAATGAGTAGTATACCCTGCACTGAACTGTAAATAGCTTTCTGAGTTTACCCTGTAGCTTGAAGTTATTGACATGGACGGCGTACCCTGCACTGAAATGTAAATAGATTACTGATTTACATTGTCCTTATTAGTTATTAAAATAAGTAGGACATTCTGCACTGAACTGTAAATAGCTTTCTGAGTTTACCCTGTAGTGTGTTGTTATTGACATGAGCTGTATAACCTGCACTGTACTGTAAATAGCTTTCTGAGTTACCTTGTAAATGTTTAGTTACTGACATGAGCAATGTACCTTACACTGAAGTGTAAATATCTGTCTGAGTTTACCCTGTTTTTTTTTAAATTATTAACATGAGCAGTAAACCTTGCAATTAAATATAAATACTTGTCTGAGTTTACCGTGATGTTTGTCGTTATTGACATCAGCAGTATATCCTACTCTGCATTGTAAATATCTGTCTGAGTTTACTTTGTCGTCCATAGTTATTGACATGAGCAGTATACCCTGTACTGAACTGTAAATATCTCTCTTAGTTTGCTCTGTAGTTTGTTATTACTGACATGAGCAGAATAACCTGCACTGAACTTAAATACCCATCTGATTTTACCTTGCAGTTAGTAATTATTGACATAAGCAGTATAACCTGCACTGAAGTGTAAAAAGATGTCTGATTTTACACTGTAATTATTAGTTATTGACATGAGCAGTACTCCTTGCACTAAACTGTAAATAGATATATGGGTTTACCCTGTAATTTGGAGTTATTGACATGAGCAGTATAACCTGCACTGAACTGGAAATAGCTGTCTGAGTCATAGAGTCATAAAGATGTGCAGCATGGAATCAGACCCTACCAGACATCCCAATCCAATCTAGTCCCACCTGCCAACATCCAGCCCATATTCCTCCCAGCCCTTCCTATTCATATAACCATACAGATGTCTTTTAAATGCCACAATTATACGAGCCTGCACCATTTCCTCTGGCAGCCCACTTCACACACACACACACAGACACAAACTACCCTCTGTGTAAAACGTTTCCCCTTAGATCTCCTTTATATCTTTCCCCTCTCACCTTAAGTCTGTGCCCTCTAGTTCAGGACTCACCCAACCCCAGGGAAATGACCTTGTCTATTTACCCTATCCATGTTCCTCATGATTTTATAACCCTCTATAAGATCACACCCCTGCCTGTGGTGCTTCAGGGAAAACAGCCCCAGCCTGTTCAGCCTCTCCCTGTAGCCCAAATCCTTCATCATGGCAACATCCTTGTAGATCTTTTCTGAACTCTTTCAAGTTTCACAACATCTTTCCGGTAGGAAGGAGACCAGAATTTCATGCAGTATTCCAACAGTGGCCTAACCAATGTCCTGTACAGCTGCAGCATGACTTCCCAACTCCTGCACTCAATACTCTGACCAATAAAGGATACCAAATGCCACCTTCATTATCCTATCTATCTGGGACTCCACTTTCAAGGGACTATGAACCTACACTCCAAGGTCTCTTTGTTCAGCAACACTCCCCAGGACCTTATCATTAAGTGTATAAGTCCTGGTAAGATTTGCTTTTCCCAAACACAGCACCTCGCATTTATCTAAATTAAACTCCACCTGCCACTTCTCAGCCCATTGGCCCATTTGATCAAGATCCCATTGTAGTCCAAGGTAACCTTCTTCGCTGTCCACTACACCTCCAATTTTGGTGTCATCTGCAACTTACTAACTGTACTTCTTAAGCTCAAATCCAAATAATTTATATAAATGATGAAAAGTAGTGGTCCCAGCACTGATCCTTGTGGCACTCCACTGGTCACAGGCCTCGAATCTGAGAAACAACCGTTCAGCACCACCCTCTGCACCACCTTTGAGCCAGTTCTGTATCCAAATGGCTAGTTCTCCCTGTATTCCATGAGATATAATCTTGCTAACCAGTCTCCCATGGGGAACATTTTCAAACGCTGTACTGAAGTTCATATAGATCATGTCTACCCCTCTGCCCTCATCAATCCTCTTTGTTACTTCTTCAAAAATCTCAATCAAGTTTGTGAGATATAATTTCCCTCGCATAAAGCCATGTTGACCATGCCAAATCAGTCCTTCCCTTTCCAAATACATTTTTATCTTGTTCCTCAGGGTTCCCTGCAACAACTTGCCCATCACTGACATCAGGCTCACTGTTCTATAGTTCCCTGTCTTGTCCTTACCACCTTTCTTAAACAGTGGCAACATGTTAGCCAACCTCCAGTCTTCCAGTACCTCACCTGTGACTATCACTTAACTGTGATATTTACAGTTAAGTAGAGATTATACTGGTCACCCCAGACACCTATCCTGCCTTACTTCTCTAGAGTCTGTCAAGTTTTACACTTTCTCTTGTAGGTACATCCACATACTGGATCTGAAAATGTTCTAGTACACATTAACAAATTCCACTCCATCGAAATCCTGAACACTATGGCTATGCTTGTCGGTATTTGGAAAGTTCAAACCCATGCTTTGTATCCTTACAGATAACTGAGATCTTCTTACAAATTTGCTTTTGAATTTCCCTCTGACTATAAGGGGTCTATAATGCAATCCCAATAAGGTGATCCTCCCCTTCGGATTCCTCAGTTCCACCCAAATAACTTCCCTGGATGTATTTCCGGGAATATTCTACCTCAGCAGAGCTGTAATGCTACCCCTTATCAAAAAAGCCACTCCCCTCCTCTCTTGCCTCCCTTTCTGTCCTTCCTTTAACATTTGTATCCTGGAACATGAAGCTGCCAGTCCTGTCCATCACTGATCCATGTTTCTGTAATCGCTATGATATCCCAGTCCCATGTTCCTGAGGATGGCCTAAGTTCATCTGCCTTCCCTGTTAGGCTTCTTGCATTGACAAAATGCAATTTAATTCATCAGTTCTACCTTGTGCTCTGCTTTGTCCCTGCCTGCCCTGACGGTTTGACTCACTTCTTTACTCAACAGCGCCAGTCTCAGATTGATCTTTTTGCTCACTATCACCCTGGGTCCCACCAACCCACCTTACTAGTTTAAATCCTCCCAAGCAATTCTAGTAAATTTCCCTGCCAGTATATTAGTCCTCCTCCAATTTAGATGCAAGCCATCCTTCTTGTACATGTCACTTCTACCCCAAAAGAGATTGCAATGATCCAAAAATGTGAATCCTTCTCCCATATAACAACTCATCAGCCATTCATTCATCTGCTCTATTCTCCTATTCCTACCTCACTAGCTTTTTGCACCAGGAGTAATCCAGATATTACTGCTTTCGAGGACCTCATTTATAAATTATTGCCTAACTCTGTAATCTACCTTCAGAATCCCAACATTTTCCCTTCTATGTTGTTGATTCAAATGTGTACAATGACCACCTGCTGGTCGCTCTCCCCCTTGAGAACATTCTGCAACCTCTCTGGCATATCCTTGGTCCTGGCACTAGGGAAGTAACGCACCGTGCGGATTTTTTGCTGTTGGCCACAGAAACGTCTTGTGGTTTGTGGTTTGTGGTTCTGATTTCCAGCATCCTTAGATACTTTGTTTTTTTTAAATTCCGAAATATTTGCCCTCCCCTGAATTGCAACCTCCAGTGGATGCCCAATTTTAACTCTACCTTCTTTTGGACCATTTAAATGCTTTCAGTTTTCAAGGCAATAAGCTTTCGAATTTACTCGCTAAACCTCCCTAATTTTTAACATCCCTTTGTTTGTTCAGGATACTCTTTAAAAGTCTACCTCTTTGACACATTTTTGGTCACTTGTCCTAAAATGACTATGTGTACCTGGTGTCAAGTATTGTTATATAACGACGTTGTGTCATATGTCAGATTGTTGCATTGCATCAAAAATATAAAAAGTACAAAGTGTTGTTCATTTGGACAAATTTCATTAGTGCTTCTTGATAATTTGATAACTACTTACCGAACAGCAGTGCAGGTGTATGTTCAGCATGCAGACTGCAGTGGATCAGTGAGACCAAATATCAACGTCTCCAGAGGGAAGTGAGGATTGACAATATTTACTGATCTTTGTAGAGACTGATACAAAGTTAATGTTTCAGGATGTGCGAAATGAATGAGAGTAAACATGGTGCAGAAACTTTTGATTAATATAGACTCAAAGCAGAACAGTAAAATACTGTAGTACAAACAATTCCTGACGGTGGCACACACTGTGGGAAGGTAAAGTTTCTAAATCTATTGCACATAATCAAAGTAATGCAGTAGAAACCTCATCGAGATATAATTTGATAAAGTGACAGAGAAGGATTAAACAGTCAGGTACGCAGACTATTAGAGGCAGAGGGAAGCAGAAGTGAAACAGAGCTATGTATTGAAATGGATTCAGATCCACGTTAAAGAAGATACAACAGCTTTACAGCACTAGAACAGGCACAGGTAACAGGCACAACAATAAAACTGCAAATTATTGACCAATGGTCACAAATGTTCAATAAAGTCACTATTGTCAATTTCAAAATCTCCTGTGGAGCCTGCAGTTGGATAGATATCGGAAGTACTGGAGTAAGAGAAAAATCACACAGTTGAGTAAATCCCCAGGGAGTGGGTGATGTCACTGATGTCATTGCCACTGCATGATGACATAGAGCCACAACAGACCCTTTGGTCCAACCCGTCCATGCCGACCAGATATCCCAACCCAATCTGGTCCCACCTGCCAGAACGTGGCCCATATCACTCCAAATCCTTCCTATTCATATACACATCCAGATGTCTTTTAAATGTTGCAATCGTACGTGCCTCCACCACTTCCTCTGGCAGCTCATTCCATACACGCACCACCCTCTGAGTGAAAAAACTTGCCCCTTAGGTCTCTTTTATATCTTTCACCTCTCACCCTAAACATATGCCCTCTAGTTCTGGACTCCCCGACCCCAGGAAAAAGACTTTGTCTATTTATCCTATCCACGCCCCTCATGATTTTATAAACCTCTATAAGCTCACCCCTCAGCCTCTGAAACTCCAGGGAAAACAGCCCCTATAGCTCAAATCCTCCAACTTGGGAACATCCTTGTAAATCTTTTCTGAACTCTTTCAAGTTTCTGCTAGGAAGGAGACCAGATTTTCACGCAATATTCTAAACGTGGCCTTATCAATATGTTGTACAGCCGCAACATGACCTCCCAACTGCTGTAGGAGAAAGTGAGAGAGGGTTTTGGAGGAAGTGGGAGGATTGGAAAGAGAAGTTGTTCAGGGTGAGGACCAGTTCAGTCAGTCGAAGGAGGGTGTCAGTGGAAGGGTATTGGTTGGGTCCCAATTGCTGTATTCAATACTCGGACCAATATAAGAAAGCACACAAAACATCTTATTCACTATCCTATCTACCTGAAATTCCACTTTCAAGGAGCTATGAAACTGCACTCCAATGTCTCCTTGTTCAACAACACTCCCCAGGACCTTAACATTAGGTGTATAAGTCCTGTATAAGTCCTGCTTTCCCAAAATGCAGCACGTCACATTTATCTAAATTAAAATCCTTCTGCCACTTCTCAGCCCATTGGCCCATCTGGTCTAAATACTGCTGTAACCTGAAGTAACCTTCTTCGCTGTCCACTACACTTCCAAAACATCATCTACAGGACCACAGTGCAGTTGGATTTGTGCAAACCAGGGATCACCAGGTCCCTGAGAGGGGGCAGATCCCGATCATATTGGGAAGGTTGGCACAATCACTGATGGGGGCAAATCACCCACACATTGGGAAGGACGGCAGGATCCATGAGAGGGGGCAGATCACCCATACATTGGGCAGGATGGCAGGGTCTGTGAGAGGGCGCAGATCATCCACACATTGGGAAGGATGGCAGGATCCGTCAGAGGAGACCGATCATCCACACATTGGGAAGGATGGCAGGGTCCCTGAGAGGGACAGATCACCCACACATTGGGAAGGATGGCAGGATCCCTGAGAGGAGACAGATCACCCACACATTGGGAAGGATGGCAGGATCACTGAGAGGAGACAGATCACCCACACATTGGGAAGGATGGCAGGATCCCTGAAAGGAGACAGATCACCCACACATTGGGAGTGATGGCAGGGTCCATGAGAAGTAGCAGATCACCCATACATTTGGAAGGATGGCAGGATCCATGCGAGGAGACAAATCACCCACACATTGTGAAGGAAGGCAAAGTCCCTGAGAGGGCGCATATCACCCACACATTGGAAAGGACGGCACCGTACTGAGACGGGGCAGAGCACCCACACATTGGGAAGGATGGCATTGTCCCTGAGAAGGTGCAGAATACCCACACATTGGGAAGGATGGCAATGTCCCTGAGAGGGAGCAGATCAACCACACATTGGGAATGATGGCAGGGTCACTGAGAGGGAGCAGATCACTCATGTATAGGGAAGGATGGCAGGGTGCCTGAGAGGGACAGATTATCCACACATTGGGAAGGATGGCAGGATTCATGAGAAGAGACAGATCACTCACATATAGGGAAGGACGGCAGGGTGCCTGAGAGGGGGCAGATCACCCACACATTGGGAAGGATGGCAGGATTCATGAGAAGAGACAGATCACTCACATATAGGGAAGGATGGCAGGGTGCCTGAGAGGGGGCAGATCACCCACACATTGGGAAGGATGGCAGGATTCATGAGAAGAGACAGATCACTCACATATAGGGAAGGATGGCAGGGTGCCTGAGGGGTGCAGATCACCCACACATTGGGGAGTATGGCAGGATCACTGAGAGGAGACAGATCACCCACACATTGGAAAGGACGGTAGGTTCCCTGAGAGGGACAGATCACCCACACATTGGGAGGATGGCAGGATTCCTGAGAGGAGGCAGATCACCCACACATTGGGAAGGATGGCTGGTTGCCTGAGAGAGACAGATCACCCACCCATTGGGAAGGATGGCAGGATCCCTGAGAGGGGGCAGATCACCCACACATTGGGAAGGATGGCAGGTTGCCTGAGAGGTGACAGATCACCCACACATTGGGAAGGATGGCAGGGTGCCTGAGAAGGCTAGAACACCCACACATTCGGAGTGATGGCAGGGTCCCTGAGAGGTAGTAGATCACCCATTCATTGGGAAGCATGCCAGGATCCATGCGAGGAGACAGATCACCCACACATTGGGAAGGATGGCAGGGTCTCTGAGAGGGGGCAGATCACCCACACATTTGGAAGGGTGGCAGGGTCCCTGAGAGGGACAGATCATCACTTTGGGAAGGATGGCGGTGTCCCTGAGAGAGACAGATCACCCACACATTGGGAAGGATGGCAGGCTCCCTGAAAGAGGGACAGGTCACCTACACATTGGGGAGAATGGCAGGATCCCTGAGTGGGGGAAGATGACCCACACTTTGGGAAGGATGGCAGGATCCCTGAGAGGAAACAGATTACCAACACATTGGGAAGGATGGCAGGGTCTCTGAGAGGGGGCACATTACCCATTAAATGTGAAGGATGGCGGAATCTCCGAGAGGGAGCAGATCACTCACACATTGGGAAGGCTGGCAGGGTCTCTGGGAGGGGGAACATTACCCACTCAATGTTAAGGAGGCAGGGTCTCTGAGAGGGGGCATATCACACTCACATTGGGAAAGATGGCAGGGTCTCTGTGAGGGGCTACATTACTCAGTAAATGTGAAGGATGGCAGGATCCCTGAGTGGAGACAGATCACCCACACATTGGGAAGGATGGCAGGATCTCTGAGAGGGGGCAGATCAACCACACATTGGGAAGGATGGCAGGGTCTCCGTGAGGGGCTACATAACTCACTCAATGTGAAGGATGGCAGGATCCCTGAGTGGAGACAGATCACCCACACATTGGGAAGGATGGCAGGATTTCTGAGAGGGGGCCGATCAACCACACATTGGGAAGGATGGCAGGGTCCCTGAGAGGGGGGCGGATCACCCACACATTGGGAAGGATGGAAGGATTACTGAGAGGCTGCAGATGTCGCACACATTGGGAAGGATGGCAGGGTCCTTGAGGGGGGACAGATCACTCACACGTTGGGAAGGATAGCAGGATCCCTGAGAGGGGGCAGATCACCCACACATTGGGCTGGATGGCAGAGTCCCTGAGAGGGACAGATCACCCACACATTGGGAAGAATGGCATGGTACCTGAGATGGGACAGATCACCCACACATTGGGAAGGATGGCAGGATTCATGAGAAGAGACAGATCATTCACATATAGGGAAGGATGGCAGGGTGCCTGTGAGGGGGCAGATCACCCACACATTGGGAAGGATGGCAGGATTCATGAGAAGAGACAGATCACTCACATATAGGGAAGGATGGCAGGGTGCATGAGGGGTGCAGATCACCCACACATTGGGGAGTATGGCAGGATCACTGAGAGGAGACAGATCACCCACACATTGGAAAGGACGGTAGGTTCCCTGAGAGGGACAGATCACCCACACATTGGGAGGATGGCAGGAGCCCTGAGAGGAGACAGATCTCCCACACATTGGGGAGGATGGCAGGATCACTGAGAGGTGGCAGATCACCCACACATTGGGAAGGATGGCAGGATCACTGAGAGGAGGCAGATCACCCACACATTGGGAAGGATGGCAGGTTGCCTGAGAGAGACAGATCACCCACACATTGGGAAGGATGGCAGGATCCCTGAGAGGAGACAGATCACCCACACATTGGGAAGGATGGCATGGTCCCTGAGAGAGTACAGATCACCCACAAATTGGGAAGGATGGCAGGGTCCCTGAGAGGGGGCAGATCACCCACACATTGGGGAGGATGGCAGGATCACTGAGAGGAGACAGATCGCCCACACTTTGGGAAGGACGGCAGCATCCCTGAGAGGAGACAGATCACCCACACATGGGGAAGGATGGCAGGATGCCTGAGAGAGACAGATCACCCACACATTCGGAGTGATGGCAGGGTCCATGAGAGGTAGCAGATCACCCATACATTTGGAAGGATGGCAGGATCCATGCGAGGAGACAGATCACCCACACATTGGGAAGGATGGCAGGATCCCTGAAAGGAGACAGATCACCCACACATTGGGAGTGATGGCAGGGTCCCTGAGTGGGGGAAGATGACCCACACTTTGGGAAGGATGGCAGGATCCCTGAGAGGAAACAGATTACCAACACATTGGGAAGGATGGCAGGGTCTCTGAGAGGGGGCACATTACGCATTAAATGTGAAGGATGGCGGAATCTCCGAGAGGGAGCAGATCACTCACACATTGGGAAGGATGGCAGGATTCATGAGAAGAGACAGATCACTCACATATAGGGAAGGATGGCAGGATCTCTGAGAGGGGGCAGATCAATCACACATTGGGAAGGATGGCAGGATCTCTGAGAGGGGGCAGATCAACCACACATTGGGAAGGATGGCAGGGTCTCCGTGAGGGGCTACATTACTCACTCAATGTGAAGGATGGCAGGATCCCTGAGTGGAGACAGATCACCGACACATTGGGAAGGATGGGATGATTACTGAGAGGCGGCAGATGTCGCACACATTGGGAAGGATGGCAGGGTCCTTGAGGGGGGGCAGATCACTCACACGTTGGGAAGGATAGCAGGATCCCTGAGAGGGGGCAGATCACCCACACATTGGGCTGGATGGCAGAGTCCCTGAGAGGGACAGATCACCCACACATTGGGAAGGATGGCATTGTCCCTGAGAAGGGGCAGATTACCCACAAATTGGGAAGGATGGCAGAATCCCAGAGAGGGGACAGGGTGTGGGCGGCACGGTGGCACAGTGGTTAGCACTGCTGCCTCACAGCGCCTGAGACCCGGGTTCAATTCCCGACTCAGGCGACTGACTGTGTGGAGTTTGCACACTCTCCCCGTGTCTGCGTGGGTTTCCTCCGGGTGCTCCGGTTTCCTCCCACAGTCCAAAAGATGTGCGGGCCAGTTGAATTGGCTATGCTAAATTGCCCATAGTGTTAGGTTAAAGGGGTAAATGTAGGGGTATGGGTGGGTTGCGCTTCGGCGGCTCGGTGTGGACTTGTTGGGCCGAAGGGCCTGTTTCCACACTGTAAGTAATCTAATCTAATCTAATCTAATCACCCATACATTGTGAAGGATGCCAGGGTCACTGAGAGGAGGCCGATCATCCACACATTGTGAAGGATGCCAGGGTCTCTGAGAGGGAGCAGATCACCCACACATTGGGACAGATGGCAGGGTCCCTTTGAGGCAGCAGATCACCCACACATTGGGAAGGATGGCAGGTTGGCTGAGAGACACAGATCACCCACACATTGGGAAGGATGGAAGGATCCCTCAAAGGAGACAGACCACCCACACATTGGAAGGATGGCAGGGTGCCTGAGAAGGACAGATCACCTAGACATTGGGGAGGATGGCAGGACCCATGAGAGAAGACAGATCACACACACATTCGGACTGATGGCAGGGTCCCTGAGAGATAGCAGATCACACATACATTTGGAAGGATGGCAGGATCCATGCGAGGAGACAGATCACCCACACATTGGGAAGAATGGCAGGGTCCGTGAGAGGGCGCAGATCACCCACACATTGGGAAGGATGGCTGGGTCCCTGAGAGGCGGCAGATCACCCACACATTGGGAAGTATGGCAGGGCCCCTGAGAGAGGGCAGATCACCAACACATTGGGAAGGATGGAAGGATCCCTGAGAGGTGACAGTTCACCCACACATTAGGAAGGATGGCAGGAGCCATGAGAGGAGACAGATCACCCACGCATTCGGAGTGAGGGCAAGGTCCCTGAGACGTAGCAGATCACACATACATTTGGAAGGATAGCAGGATCCACGCAAGGACAAAGTTCACCCACACATTGGGAAGGAAGGCAAGGTCCTTGAGAGTGGGCAGATCACCTACATATTGGTAAGGATGGAAGAGTCCCGGAGAGGGGGCAAATAACCCACACATTGGGAAGGATGGCAGGATCCCTGAAAGGAGACAGATCATCCACACATTGGGAAGGATGGCAAGGTCCCTGAGAGGTGACAGTTCACCCACACATTGGGAAGGATGGCAGGACCCACGAGAGGAGACAGAACACCCACACATTCGGAGAGATGGCAGGGTCCCTAAGAGGAAGCAGATCACCCACACATTGGGAAGGATGGCAGGATACATGCGAGGAGACAGATCACCCACACATTGGGAAGGATGGCAGGGTGCCTTAGAGGCGGCAGGTCACCCACACATTTGGAAGGATGGCAGTGTCCCTGAGAGGGACAGATCATCACTTTGGGAAGGATGGCGGGGCCCCTAAGAGAGACAGATCACCCATACATTGAGAAGGATGGCAGGATACCTGAGTGGGGGAAGATGACCCACACTTTGTGAAGGATGGCAGGATACCTGAGTGGGGGAAGATGACCCACACTTTGGGAAGGATGGCAGGATCCCTGAGAGGAGACATATCATCCACACATTGGGAAGGATGGCAGGATCTCTGAGAGGTTGCAGATCACTCACACATTGGGAAGGATGGCAGGGTGCTTTAGAGACGGCAGGTTACCCACACAATGGGAAGGATGGCAGGGTCTCTGAGTGGGACAGATCATCACTTTGGGAAGGATTGTGGGGTCCCTGAGAGAGACAGATCACCCACACATTGGGAAGGATGGCAAGATCCTTGAGAGGAGACGGATCACCCATACATTGAGAAGGATGGCAGGATTCCTGACAGAGGACAGGTCACCCACACATTGGGAAGAATGGCAGGATCCCTGAGTGGGGGAAGATGACCCACACTTTGGGAAGGATGGCAGGATCCCTGAGAGGAAACAGATTACCAACACATTGGGAATGTTGGCAGGGTCTCTGAGAGGGGGGCGGATCACCCACACATTGGGAAGGATGGCAGTGCCCCTGAGAGGGACAGATCACCCACACATTGTGAAGGATGGCAGGTTGCCTGAGAGAGACAGATCACCCACACATTGGGAAGGATGGCAGGATCTCTGAGAGGAGACAGATCACCCACACATTGGGAAGGATGGCATGGTCCCTGAGAGAGTACAGATCACCCACAAATTGGGAAGGATGGCAGGGTCCCTGAGAGGGGGCAGATCACCCACACATTGGGGAGGATGGCAGGATCACTGAGAGGAGACAGATCGCCCACACTTTGGGAAGGATGGCAGCATCCCTGAGAGGAGACAGATCACCCACACATGGGGAAGGATGGCAGGATGCCTGAGAGAGACCGATCACCCACACATTCGGAGTGATGGCAGGGTCCATGAGAGGTAGCAGATCACCCATACATTTGGAAGGATGGCAGGATCCATGCGAGGAGACAGATCACCCACACATTGGGAAGGATGGCAGGATCCCTGAAAGGAGACAGATCACCCACACATTGGGAGTGATGGCAGGGTCCCTGAGTGGGGGAAGATGACCCACACTTTGGGAAGGATGGCAGGATCCCTGAGAGGAAACAGATTACCAACACATTGGGAAGGATGGCAGGGTCTCTGAGAGGGGGCACATTACGCATTAAATGTGAAGGATGGCGGAATCTCTGAGAGGGAGCAGATCACTCACACATTGGGAAGGATGGCAGGATTCATGAGAAGAGACAGATCACTCACATATAGGGAAGGATGGCAGGATCTCTGAGAGGGGGCAGATCAACCACACATTGGGAAGGATGGCAGGATCTCTGAGAGGGGGCACATCAACCACACATTGGGAAGGATGGCAGGGTCTCTGAGAGGGGGGCGGATCACCCACACATTGGGAAGGATGGGATGATTACTGAGAGGCGGCAGATGTCGCACACATTGGGAAGGATGGCAGGGTCCTTGAGGGGGGGCAGATCACTCACACGTTGGGAAGGATAGCAGGATCCCTGAGAGGGGGCAGATCACCCACACATTGGGCTGGATGGCAGAGTCCCTGAGAGGGACAGATCACCCACACATTGGAAAGGATGGCAGGGTACTGAGACAGGGGAGAGCACCCACACATTGGGAAATATGGCAGTGTCCCTGAGAGAGGGCAGATCACCCACACATTGGGAAGGATGGAAGGGTCCCGGAGAGTGGACAGATCACCCACACATTGGGAAGGATGGCATTGTCCCTGAGAAGGGGCAGATTACCCACAAATTGGGAAGGATGGCAGAATCCCAGAGAGGGGACAGGGTGTGGGCGGCACAGTGGCACAGTGGTTAGCACTGCTGCCTCACAGCGCCTGAGACGCGGGTTCAATTCCCGACTCAGGCGACTGACTGTGTGGAGTTTGCACACTCTCCCCGTGTCTGCGTGGGTTTCCTCCGGGTGCTCCGGTTTCCTCCCACAGTCCAAAAGATGTGCGGGTCAGGTGAATTGGCTATGCTAAATTGCCCATAGTGTTAGGTTAAAGGGGTAAATGTAGGGGTATGGGTGGGTTGCGCTTCGGCGGCTCGGTGTGGACTTGTTGGGCCGAAGGGCCTGTTTCCACACTGTAAGTAATCTAATCTAATCTAATCTAATCACCCATACATTGTGAAGGATGCCAGGGTCACTGAGAGGAGGCCGATCATCCACACATTGTGAAGGATGCCAGGGTCTCTGAGAGGGGGCAGATCACCCACACATTGGGACAGATGGCAGGGTCCCTTTGAGGCAGCAGATCACACATACATTTGGAAGGATGGCAGGATCCATGCGAGGGGACAGATCACCCACAGATTGGGAAGAATGGCAGGGTCCGTGATAGGGCGCAGATCACCCACACATTGGGAAGGATGGCAGGGTCCCTGAGAGGCGGCAGATCACCCACACATTGGGAAGTATGGCAGGGCCCCTGAGAGAGGGCAGATCATCAACACATTGGGAAGGATGGAAGGATCCCTGAGAGGTGACAGTTCACCCACACATTGGGAAGGATGGCAGGAGCCATGAGAGGAGACAGATCACCCACGCATTCGGAGTGAGGGCAAGGTCCCTGAGACGTAGCAGATCACACATACATTTGGAAGGATAGCAGGATCCACGCAAGGACAAAGATCACCCACACATTGGGAAGGAAGGCAAGGTCCTTGAGAGTGGGCAGATCACCTACATATTGGTAAGGATGGAAGAGTCCCGGAGAGGGGGCAAATAACCCACACATTGGGAAGGATGGCAGGATCCCTGAAAGGAGACAGATCATCCACACATTGGGAAGGACGGCAAGGTCCCTGAGAGGTGACAGTTCACCCACACATTGGGAAGGATGGCAGGACCCACGAGAGGAGACAGAACACCCACACATTCGGAGAGATGGCAGGGTCCCTGAGAGGAAGCAGATCACCCACACATTGGGAAGGATGGCAGGATCCGTGCGAGGAGACAGATCACCCACACATTGGTACGGATGGCAGGGTGCCTTAGAGGCGGCAGGTCACCCACACATTTGGAAGGATGGCAGTGTCCCTGAGAGGGACAGATCATCACTTTGGGAAGGATGGCGGGGCCCCTAAGAGAGACAGATCACCCATACATTGAGAAGGATGGCAGGATACCTGAGTGGGGGAAGATGACCCACACTTTGGGAAGGATGGCAGGATCCCTGAGAGGAGACATATCATCCACACATTGGGAAGGATGGCAGGGTCTCTGAGAGGTTGCAGATCACTCACACATTGTAAAGGATGGCAGGGTGCTTTAGAGACGGCAGGTCACCCACACAATGGGAAGGATGGCAGGGTCTCTGAGTGGGACAGATCATCACTTTGGGAAGGATTGTGGGGTCCCTGAGAGAGACAGATCACCCACACATTGGGAAGGATGGCAAGATCCTTGAGAGGAGACGGATCACCCATACATTGAGAAGGATGGCAGGATTCCTGACAGAGGACAGGTCACCCACACATTGGGAAGAATGGCAGGATCCCTGAGTGGGGGAAGATGACCCACACTTTGGGAAGGATGGCAGGATCCCTGAGAGGAAACAGATTACCAACACATTGGGAATGTTGGCAGGGTCTCTGAGAGGGGGGCGGATCACCCACACATTGGGAAGGATGGCAGTGCCCCTGAGAGGGACAGATCACCCATACATTGGGAAGGATTTGCAGGGTCCTTGAGGGGGGACAGATCACTCACACGTTGGGAAGGATAGCAGGATCCCTGAGAGGGGGCATTTCACCCACACATTGGGCAGGATGGCAGTGTCCCTGAGAGGGACAGATCAACCATACATTGGGAAGGATTTGAAGGGTCGCTGAGACAGGACAGATCCCCCACACATTGGGAATGATGGCAGGGTCCCTGCAAGGGGGCTGATCACCCACACATTGGGAAGGATGGCGTGGTACCTGAGAGGGGACAGATCACCCACACATTGGAAAGGATGGCAAAGTCCCTGAGAGGGAGCAGATCAACCACACATTGGGAATGATGGCAGGGTCACTGAGAGGGGGCAGATCACTCACATATAGGGAAGGATGGCAGGGTGCCTGAGAGGGACAGATTATCCACACATTGGGAAGGATGGCAGGATCCGTCAGAGGAGACCAATCAACCACACATTGGGAAGGATGGCAGGGTGCCTGAGAGGGGGCAGACCACCCACACATTGGGGAGTATGGCAGGATCACTGAGAGGAGACAGATGACCCACACATTGGAAAGGACGGTAGGTTCGCTGAGAGGTGACAGATCAACCAAATATTGGGAGGATGGCAGGATCCCTGAGAGGTGACAGATCACCCACACATTGGGGTGGATGGCAGGATCACTGAGAGGAGGCAGATCACCCACACATTGGGAAGGATGGCAGGATCCCTGAGAGGAGACAGATCATCCACACATTGGGAAGGATGGAAGGATCCCTGAAGGGAGACAGATCACCCATACATTGGGAAGGATGGCAGGTTGCCTGATAGAGACAGATCATCCACACAATGGGAAGGATGGCAGGTTGCCTGATAGAGACAGATCATCCACACATTGGGAAGGATGGCAGGGCCCCTGAGACAGGGCAGATCACCAACACATTGGGAAGGATGGAAGGATCCCTAAAGGGAGACAGATCACCCACACATTGGGAAGGATGGCAGGTTGCCTGATAGAGACAGATCATCCACAGATTGGGAAGGGTGGCAGGATCCCTGATAGGTGACAGTTCACCCACACATTGGGAAGGATGGCAGGGTGCCTGAGAAGGACAGATCACCCACAAATTGGGAAAGATGACAGGAGCCATGAGAGGAGACAGATCACCCACGCATTCGGAGTGAGGGCAGGGTCCCTGAGACGTAGCAGATCACACATACATTTGGAAGGATGGCAGGATCCACGCAAGGACAAAGATCACCCACACATTTGGAAGGAAGGCAAGGTCCCTGAGAGTGGGCAGATCACCCACACATTGGGAAGGATGGCAGGATCCCTGAGAGGAGACAGATCACCCACACATTGGGAAGGATGGCAGGGTCCCTGAGAGGGGGCAGATCACCCACACATTGGAGACGATGGCAGGATCACTGAGAGGAGACAGATCTCCCACACTTTGGGAAGGATGGCAGCATCCCTGAGAGGAGACAGATCACCCACACATTGGGAAGGATGGCAGGATGCCTGAGAGAGTCAGATCACCCACACATTCGGAGTGATGGCAGGGTCCCTGAGAGGTAGCAGATCACCCATACATTTGGAAGGATGGCAGGATCCATGCGAGGAGACAGATCACCCACACATTGGGAAGGAAGGCAAAGTTCCTGAGAGGGCGCATATCACCCACACATTGGAAAGGACGGCACCGTACTGAGACGGGGCAGAGCACCCACACATTGGGAAGGATGGCATTGTCCTTGAGAAGGTGCAGATTACCCACACATTGGGAAGGCTGGCAGAATCCCTGAGAGGGGACAGATCACCTACACATTGTGAAGGATGCCAGGGTCTCTGAGAGGAGGCAGATCACCCACACATTGGGAAGGCTGGCAAGGTCCCTGGGAGGCGGCAGATTACCCACACATTGCGAAGGAAGGCAAGGTCCCTGAGAGTGGGCAGATCACCCACACATTGGTAAGGATGGAAGAGTCCCGGAGAGGGGGCAGATCACCCAAACATTGGGAAGGATTTGTAGGGTCGCTGAGAGGGGACAGATCCCCCACACATTGTGAAGAATGGCAGGGTCCCTGAGAGCGGCAGATCACCCACACATTGGGAAGAATGGCAGTGCCGCTGCAAGGGGGCTGATCAGCCACACATTGGGAAGGATGGCAATGTCCCTGAGAGGGAGCAGATCAACCATACATTGGGAAGGATGGCAATGTCCCTGAGAGGGAGCAGATCAACCACACATTGGGAATGATGGCAGGGTTACTGAGAGGGGGCAGATCACTCATGTATAGGGAAGGATGGCAGGGTGCCTGAGAGGGACAGATCACCCACACATTGGGAAGGATGGCAGGATTCATGAGAAGAGACAGATCACTCACATATAGGGAAGGATGGCAGGGTGCCTGAGAGGGACAGATCACCCACACATTGGGAAGGATGGCAGGATTCATGAGAAGAGACAGATCACTCACATATAGGGAAGGATGGCAGGGTGCCTGAGGGGTGCAGATCACCCACACATTGGGGGGTATGGCAGGATCACTGAGAGGAGACAGATCACCCACACATTGGAAAGGACGGTAGGTTCCCTGAGAGGGACAGATCACCCATACATTGGGAGGATGGCAGGATCCCTGAGAGGAGGCAGATCACCCACACATTGGGAAGGATGGCTGGTTGCCTGAGAGAGACAGATCACCCACCCATTGGGAAGGATGGCAGGGTCCCTGAGAGGGGGCAGATCACCCACACATTGGGAAGGATGGCAGGTTGCTTGAGAGGTGACAGATCACCCACACATTGGGAAGGACGGCAAGGTCCCTGAGAGGTGACAGTTCACCCACACATTGGGAAGGATGGCAGGGTGCCTGAGAAGGCTAGAACACCCACACATTCGGAGTGATGGCAGGGTCCCTGAGAGGTAGTAGATCACCCATACATTGGGAAGGATGACAGGATCCATGCGAGGAGACAGATCACCCACACATTGGGAAGGATGGCAGGGTCTCTGAGAGGGGGCAGATCACCCACACATTTGGAAGGATGGCAGGGTCCCTGAGAGGGACAGATCATCACTTTGGGAATGTTGGCGGTGTCCCTGAGAGAGACAGATCACCCACACATTGGGAAGGATGGCAGGCTCCCTGAAAGAGGGACAGGTCACCCACACATTGGGAAGAATGGCAGGATCCCTGAGTGGGGGAAGATGACCCACACTTTGGGAAGGATGACAGGATCTCTGAGAGGAAACAGATTACCAACACATTGGGAAGGATGGCAGGGTCTCTGAGAGGGGGCACATTACCCATTAAATGTGAAGGATGGCGGAATCTCCGAGAGGGAGTAGATCACTCACACATTGGGAAGGATGGCAGGGTCTCTGGGAGGGGGAACATTACCCACTCAATGTTAAAGAGGCAGGGTCTCCGAGAGGGGGCATATCACACTCACATTGGGAAGGATGGCACGGTCTCTGTGAGGGGCTACGTTACTCACTCAATGTGAAGGATGGCAGGATCCCTGAGTGGAGACAGATCACCCACACATTGGGAAGGATGGCAGGATCTCTGAGAGGGGGCAGATCAACCACACATTGGGAAGGATGGCAGGGTCTCCGTGAGGGGCTACGTTACTCACTCAATGTGAAGGATGGCAGGATCCCTGAGTGGAGACAGATCACCCACACATTGGGAAGGATGGCAGGATCTCTGAGAGGGGGGCGGATCACCCACACATTGGAAAGGATGACAGGGTCCTTGAGGGGGGGCAGATCACTCACACGTTGGGAAGGATAGCAGGATCCCTGAGAGGGGGCAGATCACCCACACATTGGGCTGGATGGCAGAGTCCCTGAGAGGGACAGATCACCCACACATTGGGAAGAATGGCAGGATTCATGAGAAGAGACAGATCACTCACATATAGGGAAGGATGGCAGGGTGCCTGAGAGGGGGCAGGTCACCCACACATTGGGAAGGATGGCAGGATTCATGAGAAGAGACAGATCACTCACATATAGGGAAGGATGGCAGGGTGCCTGAGGGGTGCAGATCACCCACACATTGGGGAGTATGGCAGGATCACTGAGAGGAGACAGATCACCCACACATTGGAAAGGACGGTAGGTTCCCTGAGAGGGACAGATCACCCACACATTGGGAGGATGGCAGGATCCCTGAGAGGAGACAGATCACCCACACTTTGGGAAGGATGGCAGCATTCCTGAGAGGAGACAGATCACCCACACATTGGGAAGGATGGCAGGATGCCTGAGAGAGACAGATCACCCACACATTCGGAGTGATGGCAGGGTCCCTGAGAGGTAGCAGATCATCCATACATTTGGAAGGATGGCAGGATCCATGCGAGGAGACAGATCACCCACAGATTGGGAAGGAAGGCAAGGTCCCCATGAGGGCACATATCACCCACACATTGGAAAGGATGGCAGGGTACTGAGACAGGGGAGAGCACCCACACATTGGGAAATATGGCAGTGTCCCTGAGAGAGGGCAGATCACCCACACATTGGGAAGGATGGAAGGGTCCCGGAGAGTGGACAGATCACCCATACATTGGGAAGGATGGCATTGTCCCTGAGAAGGGGCAGATTACCCACACATTGGGAAGGATGGCAGAATCCCAGAGAGGGGACAGGGTGTGGGCGGCACGGTGGCACAGTGGTTAGCACTGCTGCCTCACCGCGCCTGAGACCCGGGTTCAATTCCCGACTCAGGCGACTGACTGTGTGGAGTTTGCACACTCTCCCCGTGTCTGCGTGGGTTTCCTCCGGGTGCTCCGGTTTCCTCCCACAGTCCAAAAGATGTGCGGGTCAGGTGAATTGGCTATGCTAAATTGCCCATAGTGTTAGGTTAAAGGGGTAAATGTAGGGGTATGGGTGGGTTGCGCTTCGGCGGGTCGGTGTGGACTTGTTGGGCCGAAGGGCCTGTTTCCACACTGTAAGTAATCTAATCTAATCACCCATACATTGTGAAGGATGCCAGGGTCTCTGAGAGGTGGCCGATCATCCACACATTGTGAAGGATGCCAGGGTCTCTGAGAGGGGGCAGATCACCCACACATTGGGACAGATGGCAGGGTCCCTTTGAGGCAGCAGATCACCCACACATTGGGAAGGATGGCAGGTTGCCTGAGAGACACAGATCACCCACACATTGGGAAGGATGGCAGGATCCCTGAGAGGAGACAGACCACCCACACATTGGAAGGATGGCAGGGTGCCTGAGAAGGACAGATCACCTACACATTGGGAAGGATGGCAGGGCCCATGAGAGGAGACAGATCACCCACACATTCGGACTGATGGCAGGGTCCCTGAGAGGTAGCAGATCACACATACATTTGGAAGGATGGCAGGATCCACGCAAGGACAAAGATCACCCACACATTTGGAAGGAAGGCAAGGTCCCTGAGAGTGGGCAGATCACCCACACATTGGGAAGGATGGCAGGATCCCTGAGAGGAGACAGATCACCCACACATTGGGAAGGATGGCAGGGTCCCTGAGAGGGGGCAGATCACCCACACATTGGAGACGATGGCAGGATCACTGAGAGGAGACAGATCTCCCACACTTTGGGAAGGATGGCAGGATGCCTGAGAGAGTCAGATCACCCACACATTCGGAGTGATGGCAGGGTCCGTGAGAGGTAGCAGATCACCCATACATTTGGAAGGATGGCAGGATCCATGCGAGGAGACAGATCACCCACACATTGGGAAGGACGGCAGGATCCCTGAAAGGAGACAGATCACCCACACATTGGGAGTGATGGCAGGGTCCATGAGAAGTAGCAGATCACCCATACATTTGGAAGGATGGCAGGATCCATGCGAGGAGACAAATCACCCACACATTGGGAAGGAAGGCAAAGTCCCTGAGAGGGCGCATATCACCCACACATTGGAAAGGACGGCACCGTACTGAGACGGGGCAGAGCACCCACACATTGGGAAGGATGGCATTGTCCTTGAGAAGGTGCAGGTTACCCACACATTGGGAAGGATGGCAGAATCCCTGAGAGGGGACAGATCACCTACACATTGTGAAGGATGCCAGGGTCTCTGAGAGGAGGCAGATCACCCACACATTGGGAAGGCTGGCAAGGTCCCTGGGAGGCGGCAGATTACCCACACATTGCGAAGGAAGGCAAGGTCCCTGAGAGTGGGCAGATCACCCACACATTGGTAAGGATGGAAGAGTCCCGGAGAGGGGGCAGATCACCCAAACATTGGGAAGGATTTGTAGGGTCGCTGAGAGGGGACAGATCCCCCACACATTGGGAAGAATGGCAGTGCCGCTGCAAGGGGGCTGATCAGCCACACATTGGGAAGGATGGCAATGTCCCTGAGAGGGAGCAGATCAACCATACATTGGGAAGGATGGCAATGTCCCTGAGAGGGAGCAGATCAACCACACATTGGGAATGATGGCAGGGTTACTGAGAGGGGGCAGATCACTCATGTATAGGGAAGGATGGCAGGGTGCCTGAGAGGGACAGATCACCCACACATTGGGAAGGATGGCAGGATTCATGAGAAGAGACAGATCACTCACATATAGGGAAGGATGGCAGGGTGCCTGAGAGGGACAGATCACCCACACATTGGGAAGGATGGCAGGATTCATGAGAAGAGACAGATCACTCACATATAGGGAAGGATGGCAGGGTGCCTGAGGGGTGCAGATCACCCACACATTGGGGGGTATGGCAGGATCACTGAGAGGAGACAGATCACCCACACATTGGAAAGGACGGTAGGTTCCCTGAGAGGGACAGATCACCCATACATTGGGAGGATGGCAGGATCCCTGAGAGGAGGCAGATCACCCACACATTGGGAAGGATGGCTGGTTGCCTGAGAGAGACAGATCACCCACCCATTGGGAAGGATGGCAGGGTCCCTGAGAGGGGGCAGATCACCCACATATTGGGAAGGATGGCAGGTTGCTTGAGAAGTGACAGATCACCCACACATTGGGAAGGACGGCAAGGTCCCTGAGAGGTGACAGTTCACCCACACATTGGGAAGGATGGCAGGGTGCCTGAGAAGGCTAGAACACCCACACATTCGGAGTGATGGCAGGGTCCCTGAGAGGTAGTAGATCACCCATACATTGGGAAGGATGACAGGATCCATGCGAGGAGACAGATCATCCACACATTTGGAAGGATGGCAGGGTCCCTGAGAGGGACAGATCATCACTTTGGGAAGGTTGGCGGTGTCCCTGAGAGAGACAGATCACCCACACATTGGGAAGGATGGCAGGCTCCCTGAAAGAGGGACAGGTCACCCACACATTGGGAAGAATGGCAGGATCCCTGAGTGGGGGAAGATGACCCACACTTTGGGAAGGATGACAGGATCTCTGAGAGGAAACAGATTACCAACACATTGGGAAGGATGGCAGGGTCTCTGAGAGGGGGCACATTACCCATTAAATGTGAAGGATGGCGGAATCTCCGAGAGGGAGTAGATCACTCACACATTGGGAAGGATGGCAGGGTCTCTGGGAGGGGGAACATTACCCACTCAATGTTAAAGAGGCAGGGTCTCCGAGAGGGGGCATATCACACTCACATTGGGAAGGATGGAAGGGTCTCTGTGAGGGGCTACGTTACTCACTCAATGTGAAGGATGGCAGGATCCCTGAGTGGAGACAGATCACCCACACATTGGGAAGGATGGCAGGATCTCTGAGAGGGGGCAGATCAACCACACATTGGGAAGGATGGCAGGGTCTCCGTGAGGGGCTACATTACTCACTCAATGTGAAGGATGGCAGGATCCCTGAGTGGAGACAGATCACCCACACATTGGGAAGGATGGCAGGATCTCTGAGAGGGGGCAGATCAACCACACATTGGGAAGGATGGCAGGGTCTCCGTGAGGGGCTACATTACTCACTCAATGTGAAGGATGGCAGGATCCCTGAGTGGAGACAGATCACCCATACATTGGGAACGATGGCAGGATCTCTGAGAGGGGGCCGATCAACCACACATTGGAAAGGATGGCAGGGTCCTTGAGGGGGGGCAGATCACTCACACGTTGGGAAGGATAGCAGGATCCCTGAGAGGGGGCAGATCACCCACACATTGGGCTGGATGGCAGAGTCCCTGAGAGGGACAGATCACCCACACATTGGGAAGAATGGCAGGATTCATGAGAAGAGACAGATCACTCACATATAGGGAAGGATGGCAGGGTGCCTGAGAGGGGGCAGGTCACCCACACATTGGGAAGGATGGCAGGATTCATGAGAAGAGACAGATCACTCACATATAGGGAAGGATGGCAGGGTGCCTGAGGGGTGCAGATCACCCACACATTGGGGAGTATGGCAGGATCACTGAGAGGAGACAGATCACCCACACATTGGAAAGGACGGTAGGTTCCCTGAGAGGGACAGATCACCCATACATTGGGAGGATGGCAGGAGCCCTGAGAGGAGACAGATCACCCACACTTTGGGAAGGATGGCAGCATTCCTGTGAGGAGACAGATCACCCACACATTGGGAAGGATGGCAGGATGCCTGAGAGAGACAGATCACCCACACATTCGGAGTGATGGCAGGGTCCCTGAGAGGTAGCAGATCATCCATACATTTGGAAGGATGGCAGGATCCATGCGAGGAGACAGATCACCCACAGATTGGGAAGGAAGGCAAGGTCCCCGTGAGGGCACATATCACCCACACATTGGAAAGGATGGCAGGGTACTGAGACAGGGGAGAGCACCCACACATTGGGAAATATGGCAGTGTCCCTGAGAGAGGGCAGATCACCCACACATTGGGAAGGATGGAAGGGTCCCGGAGAGTGGACAGATCACCCATACATTGGGAAGGATGGCATTGTCCCTGAGAAGGGGCAGATTACCCACACATTGGGAAGGATGGCAGAATCCCAGAGAGGGGACAGGGTGTGGGCGGCACGGTGGCACAGTGGTTAGCACTGCTGCCTCACCGCGCCTGAGACCCGGGTTCAATTCCCGACTCAGGCGACTGACTGTGTGGAGTTTGCACACTCTCCCCGTGTCTGCGTGGGTTTCCTCCGGGTGCTCCGGTTTCCTCCCACAGTCCAAAAGATGTGCGGGTCAGGTGAATTGGCTATGCTAAATTGCCCATAGTGTTAGGTTAAAGGGGTAAATGTAGGGGTATGGGTGGGTTGCGCTTCGGCGGGTCGGTGTGGACTTGTTGGGCCGAAGGGCCTGTTTCCACACTGTAAGTAATCTAATCTAATCACCCATACATTGTGAAGGATGCCAGGGTCTCTGAGAGGTGGCCGATCATCCACACATTGTGAAGGATGCCAGGGTCTCTGAGAGGGGGCAGATCACCCACACATTGGGACAGATGGCAGGGTCCCTTTGAGGCAGCAGATCACCCACACATTGGGAAGGATGGCAGGTTGCCTGAGAGACACAGATCACCCACACATTGGGAAGGATGGCAGGGTGCCTGAGAAGGACAGATCACCTACACATTGGGAAGGATGGCAGGGCCCATGAGAGGAGACAGATCACCCACACATTCGGACTGATGGCAGGGTCCCTGAGAGGTAGCAGATCACACATACATTTGGAAGGATGGCAGGATCCATGCAAGGAGACAGATCACCCACACATTGGGAAGGATGGCAGGGTCCCTGAGAGGGGGCAGATCACCCACACATTGGGAAGAATGGCAGGATTCATGAGAAGAGACAGATCACTCACATATAGGGAAGGATGGCAGGGTGCCTGAGAGGGGGCAGATCACCCACACATTGGGAAGGATGGCAGGATTCATGAGAAGAGACAGATCACTCACATATAGGGAAGGATGGCAGGGTGCCTGAGGGGTGCAGATCACCCACACATTGGGGAGTATGGCAGGATCACTGAGAGGAGACAGATCACCCACACATTGGAAAGGACGGTAGGTTCCCTGAGAGGGACAGATCACCCACACATTGGGAGGATGGCAGGATCCCTGAGAGGAGACAGATCACCCACACTTTGGGAAGGATGGCAGCATTCCTGAGAGGAGACAGATCACCCACACATTGGGAAGGATGGCAGGATGCCTGAGAGAGACAGATCACCCACACATTCGGAGTGATGGCAGGGTCCCTGAGAGGTAGCAGATCACCCATACATTTGGAAGGATGGCAGGATCCATGCGAGGAGACAGATCACCCACAGATTGGGAAGGAAGGCAAGGTCCCCGTGAGGGCACATATCACCCACACATTGGAAAGGATGGCAGGGTACTGAGACAGGGGAGAGCACCCACACATTGGGAAATATGGCAGTGCCCCTGAGAGAGGGCAGATAACCAACACATTGGGAAGGATGGAAGGATCCCTGAGAGGTGACAGTTCACCCACACATTGGGAAGGATGGCAGGAGCCATGAGAGGAGACAGATCACCCACGCATTCGGAGTGAGGGCAAGGTCCCTGAGACGTAGCAGATCACACATACATTTGGAAGGATAGCAGGATCCACGCAAGGACAAAGATCACCCACACATTGGGAAGGAAGGCAAGGTCCTTGAGAGTGGGCAGATCACCTACATATTGGTAAGGATGGAAGAGTCCCGGAGAGGGGGCAAATAACCCACACATTGGGAAGGATGGCAGGATCCCTGAAAGGAGACAGATCATCCACACATTGGGAAGGACGGCAAGGTCCCTGAGAGGTGACAGTTCACCCACACATTGGGAAGGATGGCAGGACCCACGAGAGGAGACAGAACACCCACACATTCGGAGTGATGGCAGGGTCCCTAAGAGGAAGCAGATCATCCACACATTGGGAAGGATGGCAGGATACATGCGAGGAGACAGATCACCCACACATTGGGAAGGATGGCAGGATACATGCGAGGAGACAGATCACCCACACATTGGGAAGGATGGCAGGATACATGCGAGGAGACAGATCACCCACACATTGGGAAGGATGGCAGGGTTCTGAGAGGGGGCAGATCACCCACACATTGGTACGGATGGCAGGGTGCCTTAGAGGCGGCAGGTCACCCACACATTTGGAAGGATGGCAGTGTTCTTGAGAGGGACAGATCATCACTTTGGGAAGGATGGCGGGGCCCCTAAGAGAGACAGATCACCCATACATTGAGAAGGATGGCAGGATACCTGAGTGGGGAAAGATGACCCACACTTTGGGAAGGATGGCAGGATCCCTGAGAGGAGACATATCATCCACACATTGGGAAGGATGGCAGGGTCTCTGAGAGGTTGCAGATCACTCACACATTGGGAAGGATGGCAGGGTGCTTTAGAGACGGCAGGTCACCCACACAATGGGAAGGATGGCAGGGTCTCTGAGTGGGACAGATCATCACTTTGGGAAGGATTGTGGGGTCCCTGAGAGAGACAGATCACCCACACATTGGGAAGGATGGCAAGATCCTTGAGAGGAGACGGATCACCCATACATTGAGAAGGATGGCAGGATTCCTGACAGAGGACAGGTCACCCACACATTGGGAAGAATGGCAGGATCCCTGAGTGGGGGAAGATGACCCACACTTTGGGAAGGATGGCAGGATCCCTGAGAGGAAACAGATTACCAACACATTGGGAATGTTGGCAGGGTCTCTGAGAGGGGGGCGGATCACCCACACATTGGGAAGGATGGCAGTGCCCCTGAGAGGGACAGATCACCCTTACATTTGGAAGGATTTGCAGGGTCCTTGAGGGGGGACAGATCACTCACACGTTGGGAAGGATAGCAGGATCCCTGAGAGGGGGCATTTCACCCACACATTGGGCAGGATGGCAGTGTCCCTGAGAGGGACTGATCAACCACACATTGGGAATGATGGCAAGGGTCACTGCCAGGGGGCAGATCACTCACATATAGGGAAGGATGGCAGGGTGCCTGAGAGGGACAGATTATCCACACATTGGGAAGGATGGCAGGATCCGTCAGAGGAGACCGATCAACCACACATTGGGAAGGATGGCAGGGTGCCTGAGAGGGGGCAGACCACCCACACATTGGGGAGTATGGCAGGATCACTGAGAGGAGACAGATCACCCACGCATTGGAAAGGACGGTCGGTTCGCTGAGAGGTGACAGATCAACCAAATATTGGGAGGATGGCAGGATCCCTGAGAGGAGACAGATCACCCACACATTGGGGTGGATGGCAGGATCACTGAGAGGAGGCAGATCACCCACACATTGGGAAGGGTGGCAGGATCCCTGAGAGGAGACAGATCATCCACACATTGGGAAGGATGGAAGGATCCCTGAAGGGAGACAGATCACCCACACAATGGGAAGGATGGCAGGTTGCCTGATAGAGACAGATCATCCACACATTGGGAAGGATGGCAGGGCGTCTGAGAGAGGGCAGATCACCAACACATTGGGAAGGATGGAAGGATCCCTAAAGGGAGACAGATCACCCACACATTGGGAAGGATGGCAGGTTGCCTGATAGAGACAGATCATCCACAGATTGGGAAGGATGGCAGGATCTCTGATAGGTGACAGTGCCACCGATTGGGAAGGATGGCAGGGTGCCTGAGAAGGATAGATCACCCACAAATTGGGAAAGATGACAGGAGCCATGAGAGGAGACAGATCACCCACGCATTCAGAGTGAGGGCAGGGTCCCTGAGACGTAGCAGATCATACATACATTTGCAAGGATGGCAGGATCCACGCAAGGACAAAGATCACCCACACATTTGGAAGGAAGGCAAGGTCCCTGAGAGTGGGCAGATCACCCACACATTGGGAAGGATGGCAATGTCCCTGAGACGGAGCAGATCAACCACACATTGGGAATGATGGCAGGGTCACTGAGAGGGGGCAGATCACTTACATATAGGGAAGGATGGCAGGGTGCCTGAGAGGGACAGATCACCCGCACATTGGGAAGGATGGCAGGATTCATGAGAAGAGACAGATCACTCACATATAGGGAAGGATGGCAGGGTGTCTGAGAGGGGGTAGATCACCCACACATTCGGGAGGATGGCAGGATCACTGAGAGGAGGCAGATCACCCACACATTGGGAAGGATGGCAGGTTGCCTGAGAGAGACAGATCACCCACACATTGCGATAGATGGCAGGATCCCTGAGAGAAGACAGATCACCCACACATTGGGAAGGATGGCATCGTCCCTGAGAGGGGGCAGATCACCCACACATTGGGAAGGATGGCAGGATCACCGAGAGGAGACAGATCACCCACACATTGTGAAGGATGTCAGGATCCCTGAGAGAAGACAGATCACCCACACATTGGGAAGGATGGCAGGACCCCTGAAAGGAGACAGTTCACCCACACACTGGGAAGGATGGCAGGGTACTGAGACGGGGGAGAGCACCCACACATTGGGAAGTATGGCAGGGTCCCTGAGAGAGGGCAGATCACCCACACATTGGGAAGGATGGAAGAGTCCCGGAGAGTGGACAGATCACCCACACATTGGGAAGGATGGCATTGTCCCTGAGAAGGGGCAGATTACCCACACATTGGGAAGGATGGCAGAATCCCAGAGAGGGGACAGATCACACACACAATGGGAAGGATGCCAGGGTCTCTGAGAGGAGGCAGATCATCCACACATTGGGAAGGATGGCAGGGTCCGTAAGAGGACACAGATCACCCACACATTGCGACGGATGGCAGGGTCCCTGTGAGGCGGCAGATCACCCACACATTGGGAAGGATGGCAGGTTGTCTGAGAGACACAGATCGCCCACACATTGGGAAGGATGGCAGGATCCCACAAAGGAGACAGACCACCAACACATTGGAAGGATGGCAGGGTGCCTGAGAAGGACAGATCACCTACACATTGGGAAGGATGGCAGGACCCATGAGAGAAGATCGATCACCCACACATTTGGAGTGATGGCAGGGTCCCTGAGAGGTAGCAGATCACACATACATTTTCAAGGATGGCAGGATCCATGCAAGGAGACCGAGCACCCACACATTGGGAAGGATGGAAGGATCCCTGAAGGGAGACAGATCACCCACACATTGGGAAGGATGGCACGTTGCCTGACAGAGACAGATCATCCACACATTCGGAAGGATGGCTGGGCACCTGGGAAGCGGCAGATCACCCACACATTGGGAAGCATGGCAGGGTACCTGAGAGGCGGCAGATCACCCACACATTGGGAAGTATGGCAGGGCCCCTGAAAGAGGGCAGATCACCAACACATTGGGAAGGATGGAAGGATGCCTGATACAGACAGATCACCCACACATTGGGAAGGATGGCAGGTTGCCTGATAGAGACAGATCATCCACACATTGGGAAGGATGGCAGGGTGCCTTAGAGGCGGCAGGTCACCCACACATTGGGAAGGATGGCAGGGTCTCTGAGTGGGACAGATCATCACTTTGGGATGGATTGCGGGGTCCCTGAGAGAGACAGATCACCCACACATTGGGAAGGATGGCAAGATCCTTGAGAGGAGACAGATCACCCATACATTGAGAAGGATGGCAGGATCCCTGACAGAGGACAGGTCACCCACACATTGGGATGAATGGCAGGATCCCTGAGTGGGGGAAGATGACCCACACTTTGGGAAGGATGGCAGGATCCCTGAGAGGAAACAGATTACCAACACATTGGGAAGGATGGCAGGGTCTCTGAGAGGGGGCACATTACCCATTAAATGTGAAGGATGGCGGAATCTCCGAGAGGGAGCAGGTCACTCACACATAGGGAAGGATGGCAGGGTCTCTGGGAGGGGGAACATTACCCACTCAATGTTAAGGAGGCAGGGTCTCCGAGAGGGGGCATATCACACTCACATTGGGAAGGATGGCAGGGTCTCTGTGAGGGGCTACATTACTCACTCAATGTGCAGGATGGCAGGATCCCTGAGTGGAGACAGACCACCCACACATTGGGAAGGATGGCTGGATCTCTGAGAGGGGGCAGATCAACCACACATTGGGAAGGATGGCAGGGTCTCCGTGAGGGGCTACATTACTCACTCAATGTGAAGGATGGCAGGATCCCTGAGTGGAGACAGATCACCCATACATTGGGAACGATGGCAGGATCTCTGAGAGGGGGCCGATCAACCACACATTGGGAAGGATGGCAGGGTCCCTGAGAGGTGGGCGGTTCACCTACACATTGGGAAGGATGGGAGGATTACTGAGAGGCTGCAGATGTCGCACACATTGGGAAGGATGGCAGGGTCCTTGAGGGGGGACAGATCACTCACACGTTGGGAAGGATAGCAGGATCCTTGAGAGGGGGCAGATCACCCACACATTGGGCAGGATGGCAGTGTCCCTGAGAGGGACAGATCACCCATACATTGGGAAGAATGGCAATGTCCCTGAGAGGGAGCAGATCAACCACACATTGGGAAGGATGGCAGTGTCCCTGAGAGGGGACAGATCACCCGCACATTGGGAAGGATGGCAGGATCCGTCAGAGGAGACCGATTACCCACACATTGGGAAGGGTGGCAGGATTCATGAGAGGAGACAGATCACCCACACATTGGGAAGGATGGCAGGTTGCCTGATAGAGACAAATCATCCACACATTGGGAAGGATGGCTGAGTACCTGGGAAGCGGCAGATCACCCACACATTGGGAAGTATGGCAGGGCCCCTGAGAGAGGGCAGATCACCAACACATTGGGAAGGATGGAAGGATCCCTGAAGGGAGACAGATCACCCACACATTGGGAAGGTTGGCAGGTTGCCTGATAGAGACACAACATCCACAGATTGGGAAGGATGGCAGGATCCCTGAGAGGTGACAGTTCACCCACACATTGGGAAGGATGGCAGGGTGCCTGAGAAGGACAGATCACCCACAAATTGGGAAAGATGACAGGAGCCATGAGAGGAGACAGATCACCCACGCATTCGGAGTGAGGGCCGGGTCCCTGAGACGTAGCAGATCACACATACATTTGGAAGGATGGCAGGATCCACGCAAGGACAAAGATCACCCACACATTGGGAAGGATGGCAGGGTCCCTGAGAGGTGGCAGATCACCCACACATTGCGAAGGAAGGAAAGGTCCCTGAGAGTGGGCAGATCACCCACACATTGGTAAGGATGGAAGAGTACTGGAGAGGGGGCAGATCACCCACACATTGGGAAGGATGGCAGGATCCCTGAAAGGAGACAGATCATCCACACATTGGGAAGGACGACAAGGTCCCTGAGAGGTGACAGTTCACCCACACATTGGGAAGGATGGCAGGACCCATGAGAGGAGACAGGACACCCACACATTCAGAGAGATGGCAGGGTCCATGAGAGGAAGCAGATCACCCACACATTGGGAAGGACGGCAGGGTCTCTGAGAGGGGGCAGATCACCCACACATTGGGAAGGATGGCAGGGTGCCTGAGAGGCGGCAGGTCACCCACACATTTGGAAGGATGGCAGTGTACCTGAGAGGGACAGATCATCACTTTGGGAAGGATGGCGGGGTCCCTGAGAGAGACAGATCACCCACACATTGAGAAGGATGGCAGGATCCCTGACAGAGGACAGGTCACCCACACATTGGGAAGGATGGCAGGATACCTGAGTGGGGGTAGATGACACACACTTTGGGAAGGATGGCAGGATCCCTGAGAGGAGGCAGATCAGCCACACATTGGGAAGGATGGCAGGATCCCTGAGAGGAGGCAGATCAGCCACACATTGGGAAGGATGGCAGGGTCTCTGAGAGGTTGCAGATCACTCACACATTGGGAAGGATGGCAGGAGCCCTGAGAGGGGGCAGATCACCGACACATTGGGGAGGATGGCAGGATCACTGAGAGGAGACAGATCACCCACACATTGGGAAGGATGGCAGAATCCCTGAGAGGAGACAGATCACCCACACATTGGAAAGGCTGGCAGGTTGCCTGAGAGAGACAGATCACCCACACATTGGAAAGGATGGCAGGGTACTGAGGCGGGGCAGAGCACGCACACAATGGGAAGCATGGCAGGGTCCCTGAGAGTGGGCAGATCACCCACACATTGGGAAGGATGGCAGGATCCCTGAGTGGGGGAAGATGACCCACACATTGGGAAGGATGGCAGGATCCCTGAGTGGGGGAAGATGACCCACACATTGGGAAGGATGGCAGGATCCCTGAGTGGGGGAAGATGACCCACACATTGGGAAGGATGGCAGGACCCCTGAGAGGAAACAGATTACCAACACATTGGGAAGGATGGCAGGGTCTCTGAGACTGGGCCGATCACTCACACATTGGGAAGGATGGCAGGATCCCTGAGAGGAGACAGATCATCCACACATTGGGAAGGATGGAAGGATCCCTGAAGGGAGACAGATCACCCACACAATGGGAAGGATGGCAGGTTGCCTGATAGAGACAGATCATCCACACATTGGGAAGGATGGCAGGGCGTCTGAGAGAGGGCAGATCACCAACACATTGGGAAGGATGGAAGGATCCCTAAAGGGAGACAGATCACCCACACATTGGGATGGATGGCAGGTTGCCTGATAGAGACAGATCATCCACAGATTGGGAAGGATGGCAGGATCTCTGATAGGTGACAGTGCCACCGATTGGGAAGGATGGCAGGGTGCCTGAGAAGGACAGATCACCCACAAATTGGGAAAGATGACAGGAGCCATGAGAGGAGACAGATCACCCACGCATTCAGAGTGAGGGCAGGGTCCTGAGACGTAGCAGATCATACATACATTTGCAAGGATGGCAGGATCCACGCAAGGACAAAGATCACCCACACATTTGGAAGGAAGGCAAGGTCCCTGAGAGTGGGCAGATCACCCACACATTGGGAAGGATGGCAATGTCCCTGAGACGGAGCAGATCAACCACACATTGGGAATGATGGCAGGGTCACTGAGAGGGGGCAGATCACTCACATATAGGGAAGGATGGCAGGGTGCCTGAGAGGGACAGATCACCCGCACATTGGGAAGGATGGCAGGATTCATGAGAAGAGACAGATCACTCACATATAGGGAAGGATGGCAGGGTGTCTGAGAGGGGGTAGATCACCCACACATTCGGGAGGATGGCAGGATCACTGAGAGGAGGCAGATCACCCACACATTGGGAAGGATGGCAGGTTGCCTGAGAGAGACAGATCACCCACACATTGCGAAGGATGGCAGGATCCCTGAGAGAAGACAGATCACCCACACATTGGGAAGGATGGCATCGTCCCTGAGAGGGGGCAGATCACCCACACATTGGGAAGGATGGCAGGATCACCGAGAGGAGACAGATCACCCACACATTGTGAAGGATGTCAGGATCCCTGAGAGAAGACAGATCACCCACACATTGGGAAGGATCACAGGTTGCCTGAGAGAGACAGATCACCCACACATTGGGATGGATGGCAGGACCCCTGAAAGGAGACAGTTCACCCACACACTGGGAAGGATGGCAGGGTACTGAGACGGGGGAGAGCACCCACACATTGGGAAGTATGGCAGGGTCCCTGAGAGAGGGCAGATCACCCACACATTGGGAAGGATGGAAGAGTCCCGGAGAGTGGACAGATCACCCACACATTGGGAAGGATGGCATTGTCCCTGAGAAGGGGCAGATTACCCACACATTGGGAAGGATGGCAGAATCCCAGAGAGGGGACAGATCACACACACAATGGGAAGGATGCCAGGGTCTCTGAGAGGAGGCAGATCATCCACACATTGGGAAGGATGGCAGGGTCCGTAAGAGGACACAGATCACCCACACATTGCGACGGATGGCAGGGTCCCTGTGAGGCGGCAGATCACCCACACATTGGGAAGGATGGCAGGTTGTCTGAGAGACACAGATCGCCCACACATTGGGAAGGATGGCAGGATCCCACAAAGGAGACAGACCACCAACACATTGGAAGGATGGCAGGGTGCCTGAGAAGGACAGATCACCTACACATTGGGAAGGATGGCAGGACCCATGAGAGAAGATCGATCACCCACACATTTGGAGTGATGGCAGGGTCCCTGAGAGGTAGCAGATCACACATACATTTTCAAGGATGGCAGGATCCATGCAAGGAGACCGAGCACCCACACATTGGGAAGGATGGAAGGATCCCTGAAGGGAGACAGATCACCCACACATTGGGAAGGATGGCACGTTGCCTGACAGAGACAGATCATCCACACATTCGGAAGGATGGCTGGGCACCTGGGAAGCGGCAGATCACCACACATTGGGAAGCATGGCAGGGTACCTGAGAGGCGGCAGATCACCCACACATTGGGAAGTATGGCAGGGCCCCTGAAAGAGGGCAGATCACCAACACATTGGGAAGGATGGAAGGATGCCTGATACAGACAGATCACCCACACATTGGGAAGGATGGCAGGTTGCCTGATAGAGACAGATCATCCACACATTGGGAAGGATGGCAGGGTGCCTTAGAGGCGGCAGGTCACCCACACATTGGGAAGGATGGCAGGGTCTCTGAGTGGGACAGATCATCACTTTGGGATGGATTGCGGGGTCCCTGAGAGAGACAGATCACCCACACATTGGGAAGGATGGCAAGATCCTTGAGAGGAGACAGATCACCCATACATTGAGAAGGATGGCAGGATCCCTGACAGAGGACAGGTCACCCACACATTGGGATGAATGGCAGGATCCCTGAGTGGGGGAAGATGACCCACACTTTGGGAAGGATGGCAGGATCCCTGAGAGGAAACAGATTACCAACACATTGGGAAGGATGGCAGGGTCTCTGAGAGGGGGCACATTACCCATTAAATGTGAAGGATGGCGGAATCTCCGAGAGGGAGCAGGTCACTCACACATTGGGAAGGATGGCAGGGTCTCTGGGAGGGGGAACATTACCCACTCAATGTTAAGGAGGCAGGGTCTCCGAGAGGGGGCATATCACACTCACATTGGGAAGGATGGCAGGGTCTCTGTGAGGGGCTACATTACTCACTCAATGTGCAGGATGGCAGGATCCCTGAGTGGAGACAGACCACCCACACATTGGGAAGGATGGCTGGATCTCTGAGAGGGGGCAGATCAACCACACATTGGGAAGGATGGCAGGGTCTCCGTGAGGGGCTACATTACTCACTCAATGTGAAGGATGGCAGGATCCCTGAGTGGAGACAGATCACCCATACATTGGGAACGATGGCAGGATCTCTGAGAGGGGGCCGATCAACCACACATTGGGAAGGATGGCAGGGTCCCTGAGAGGTGGGCGGTTCACCTACACATTGGGAAGGATGGGAGGATTACTGAGAGGCTGCAGATGTCGCACACATTGGGAAGGATGGCAGGGTCCTTGAGGGGGGACAGATCACTCACACGTTGGGAAGGATAGCAGGATCCTTGAGAGGGGGCAGATCACCCACACATTGGGCAGGATGGCAGTGTCCCTGAGAGGGACAGATCACCCATACATTGGGAAGAATGGCAATGTCCCTGAGAGGGAGCAGATCAACCACACATTGGGAAGGATGGCAGTGTCCCTGAGAGGGGACAGATCACCCGCACATTGGGAAGGATGGCAGGATCCGTCAGAGGAGACCGATTACCCACACATTGGGAAGGGTGGCAGGATTCATGAGAGGAGACAGATCACCCACACATTGGGAAGGATGGCAGGTTGCCTGATAGAGACAAATCATCCACACATTGGGAAGGATGGCTGAGTACCTGGGAAGCGGCAGATCACCCACACTTTGGGAAGTATGGCAGGGCCCCTGAGAGAGGGCAGATCACCAACACATTGGGAAGGATGGAAGGATCCCTGAAGGGAGACAGATCACCCACACATTGGGAAGGTTGGCAGGTTGCCTGATAGAGACACAACATCCACAGATTGGGAAGGATGGCAGGATCCCTGAGAGGTGACAGTTCACCCACACATTGGGAAGGATGGCAGGGTGCCTGAGAAGGACAGATCACCCACAAATTGGGAAAGATGACAGGAGCCATGAGAGGAGACAGATCACCCACGCATTCGGAGTGAGGGCCGGGTCCCTGAGACGTAGCAGATCACACATACATTTGGAAGGATGGCAGGATCCACGCAAGGACAAAGATCACCCACACATTGGGAAGGATGGCAGGGTCCCTGAGAGGTGGCAGATCACCCACACATTGCGAAGGAAGGAAAGGTCCCTGAGAGTGGGCAGATCACCCACACATTGGTAAGGATGGAAGAGTACTGGAGAGGGGGCAGATCACCCACACATTGGGAAGGATGGCAGGATCCCTGAAAGGAGACAGATCATCCACACATTGGGAAGGACGACAAGGTCCCTGAGAGGTGACAGTTCACCCACACATTGGGAAGGATGGCAGGACCCATGAGAGGAGACAGGACACCCACACATTCAGAGAGATGGCAGGGTCCATGAGAGGAAGCAGATCACCCACACATTGGGAAGGACGGCAGGGTCTCTGAGAGGGGGCAGATCACCCACACATTGGGAAGGATGGCAGGGTGCCTGAGAGGGACAGATCATCACTTTGGGAAGGATGGCGGGGTCCCTGAGAGAGACAGATCACCCACACATTGAGAAGGATGGCAGGATCCCTGACAGAGGACAGGTCACCCACACATTGGGAAGGATGGCAGGATACCTGAGTGGGGGTAGATGACACACACTTTGGGAAGGATGGCAGGATCCCTGAGAGGAGGCAGATCAGCCACACATTGGGAAGGATGGCAGGATCCCTGAGAGGAGGCAGATCAGCCACACATTGGGAAGGATGGCAGGGTCTCTGAGAGGTTGCAGATCACTCACACATTGGGAAGGATGGCAGGAGCCCTGAGAGGGGGCAGATCACCGACACATTGGGGAGGATGGCAGGATCACTGAGAGGAGACAGATCACCCACACATTGGGAAGGATGGCAGAATCCCTGAGAGGAGACAGATCACCCACACATTGGAAAGGATGGCAGGGTACTGAGGCGGGGCAGAGCACCCACACAATGGGAAGTATGGCAGGGTCCCTGAGTGGGGGAAGATGACCCACACATTGGGAAGGATGGCAGGACCCCTGAGAGGAAACAGATTACCAACACATTGGGAAGGATGGCAGGGTCTCTGAGACTGGGCCGATCACTCACACATTGGGAAGGATGGCAGGGTCCCTGAGAGTGGCAGATCACCCACACATTGGGAAGGATGGGAGGATTACTGAGAGGCTGCAGATCTCCCACACATTGGGAAGGATGGCAGGGTACTGAGACGAGGCAGAGCACCCACACATTGGGAAGGATGGAAGAGTCCCGGAGAGGGGACAGGTCACCCACACAATGGGAAGGATGACAGGGTCTCTGAGAGGAGGCAGATCATCCACACATTGGGAAGGATGGCAGCGTCCCTGAGAGGGGGCAGATCACCCACACATTGGGGAGGATGGCAGTATCACTGAGAGGAGACAGATCTCCCACACATTGGGGAGGATGGCAGGATCACTGAGAGGAGGCAGATCACCCACACATTGGGAGGGATGGCAGGTTGCCAGAGAGAGACAGATTACCCGCACATTGGGAAGGATGGCAGGATCCCTGAGAGGAGACAGGTCACCCACACATTGGGAAGGATGACAGGATGCCTGAGAGAGACAGATCACCCACACATTGGGAAGGATGGTAAGGTCCATGAGAGGTGACAGTTCACCCACACATTGGGAAGGATGGTAGGATCCATGAGAGGAGACAGATCAACCACACATTGGGAAGGAAGGCAAGGTCCCCGAGAGGGGACATATCACCCACACTTTGGAAAGGATGGCAGGGTACTGAGACGGGGCAGAGCACGCACACATTGGGAAGTATGGCAGGGTCCCTGAGAGAGGGCAGATCACCCACACATTGGGAAGGATGGAAGAGTCCCGGAGAGGGGACAGATCACCCAAACATTGGGAAGGATGGCATTGTCCCTGAGAAGGGGCAGATTACTCACACATTGGGAAGGATGGCAGAATCCCAGAGAGGGGACAGATCACCCACACAATGGGATGGATGGCAGGGTCCCAGTGAGGCGGCAGATCACCCACACATTGGGGAGGATGGCGGGATCACTGAGAGGAGACAGATCACCCACACATTGGGAAGGATGGCAGGATCCCTGAGAGGAGACAGATCACCCACACATTGGGAAGGATGGCAGGGTCCCAGTCAGGCGGCAGATCACCCACACATTGGGGAGGATGGCAGGATCCCTGAGAGGGGGCCGATCAGCCACACATTGGGAAGGATGGCAGGATCCCTGAGAGGAGAGAGATCACCCACACATTTGGAAGGATGGCAGGGTGTCTGAGAAGGACAGAACACCCACACATTGGGAAGGATGGCAGGGTCTCGGAGAGGGGGCATATCACACTCACATTGGGAAGAATGGCAGGGTCTCTGTGAGGGGCTACATTACTCACTCAATGTGAAGGATGACAGGATCCCTGAGTGGAGACAGATCACCCACACATTGGGAAGGATGGCAGGATCTCTGAGAGGGGGCCGATCAGCCACACATTGGGAAGGATGGCAGGGTCCCTGAGAGGGGGCCGATCAGCCACACATTGGGAAGGATCGCAGGGTCCCTGAGAGGGGGGGGCGGATCACCCACACATTGGGAGGATGGGAGGGTTACTGTGAGGCTGCAGATCTCCTACACATTGGGAAGGATGACAGGGTCCTTGAGGGTGGACAGATCACTCACACGTTGGGAAGGATAGCAGGATCCCTGAGAGGGGGCAGATCACCCACACATTTGGCAGGATGGCAGTGTCCCTGAGAGGGACAGATCACCCATACATTCGGAAGGATTTGCAGGCTCGCTGAGAGGGGACAGATCACCCACACATTGGGAAGAATGGCAGGGTCCCTGAGAGCGGCAGTTCACCCACACATTGGGAAGGATGGCAATGTCCCTGAGAGGGAGCAGATCAACTACACATTGGGAATGATGGCAGGGTCACTGAGAGGGACAGATCACCCACACATTGGGAAGGATGGCAGTGTCCCTGAGAGGGGACAGATCACCCGCACATTGGGATGGATGGCAGGATCCGTCAGAGGAGACCGATCACCCACACATTGGGAAGGATGGCAGGATTCATGAGAAGAGACAGATCACTCACATATAGGGAAGGATGGTAGGGTGCCTGAGAGGGGGCAGAACACCCACACATTGGGGAGGATGGCTGGATCCCTGAGAGGAGACAGATCACCCACACTTGGAAAGGATGGTAGGTTCCCTGAGAGGGACAGATCACCCACATATAGGGGAGGATGGCAGGATCCCTGAGTGGAGGCAGATCACCCACACATTGGGAAGGATGGCAGGATCCCTGAGAGGAGACAGATCACCCACACATTGGGAAGGATGGCAGGATCCCTGAGAGGAGACAGATCTCCAACACATTGGGGAGGATGGCAGGATCACTGAGAGGAGGCAGATCACCCACACATTGGGAGGGATGGCAGGATCCCTGAGAGGAGACAGATCACCCACACATTGGGAAGGATGGCAGGATCCCTGAGAGGAGAAAGATCACTCACATATAGGGAAGGATGGCAGTGTCCCTGAGAGGGGACAGATCACCCGCACATTGGGAAGGATGGCAGGATCCGTCAGAGGAGACCGATCACCCACACATTGGGAAGGATGGCAGGATTCATGAGAAGAGACAGATCACTCACATATAGGGAAGGATGGCAGGGTGCCTGAGAGGGGGCAGATCACCCACGCATTGGGGAGGATGGCAGGATCACTGAGAGGAGACAGATCACCCACACTTGGAAAGGACGGTAGGTTCCCTGAGAGGGACAGATCACCCACACATTGGGAGGATGGCAGGATCACTGAGAGGAGGCAGATCACCCACACATTGGGAAGGATGGCTGGTTGCCTGAGAGAGACAGATCACCCACACATTGGGAAGGATGGCAGGATCCCTGAGAGGAGACAGATCACCCACACATTGGGAAGGATGGCATGGTCCCTGAGAGGACACAGATCACCCACAAATTGGGAAGGATGGCAGGGTCCCTGAGAGGGGGCAGATCACCCACACATTGGGGAGGATGGCAAGATCACTGAGAGGAGACAGATCACCCACACATTGGGAAGCATGCCCGGGTCTCTGAGAGGAGGCAGATCATCCACACATTGGGAAGGATGGCAGTGTCCCTGAGATGGGGCAGATCACCCACACATTGGGAAGGATGGTAGGGTCTGTAAGAGGACACAGATCACCCACACATTGGGATGGATGGCAGGGTCCCTGTGAGGCGGCAGATCACCCACACATTAGGAAAGATGGCAAGGTCCCTGAGAGGGGGCAGATCACCCACACATTGGGAAGGATGGCAGGATCACTGAGAGGAGACAGATCATCCACAAATTGGAAAGTTTGGCAGTATCCCTGAGAGGAGACAGATCACCCACACATTGGGAAGGATGGCAGGATCCCTGAGAGGAGACAGATCACCCACACATTGGGAAGGACGGCAAGGTCCCCGAGAGGTGACAGTTCACCCACACATTGGGAAGGATGGCAGTGTGCCTGAGAAGGACAGAACACCCACACATTCGGAGTGATGGCAGTGTCCCTAAGAGGTAGTAGATCACCCATACATTGGGAAGGATGGCAGGATCTATGCGAGGAGACAGATCACCCACACATTGGGAAGGATGGCAGGGTCTCTGAGAGGGGGCAGATCACCCACACATTGGTACGGATGGCAGGGTGCCTTAGAGATGGCAGGTCACCCACACATTTGGAAGGACGGCAGGGTCGCTGAGAGAGGGACAGGTCACCCACACATTGGGAAGGATGGCAGGATCCCTGAGTGGGGGAAGATGACCCACATTTTGGGAAGAACGGCAGGATCCCTGAGAGGAAACAGATTACCAACACATTTGGAAGGATGGCAGGGTCTCTGAGAGGGGGCACATTACCCATTAAATGTGAAGGATGGCGGAATCTCCGAGATGGAGCAGATCACTCACACATTGGGAAGGATGGCAGGGTCTCTGGGAGGGGGAACATTACCAGCTCAATGTTAAGGAGGCAGGGTCTCCGAGAGGGGGCATATCACGCACACACGTTGGGAAGGGTGGCAGGATACCTGAGAGGAGACAGATCACCCACACATTGGGAAGGATGGCAGGTTGCCTGAGAGACACAGATCACCCACACATTGGGAAGGATGGCAGGATCCCTCAAAGGAGACAGACCACCCACACATTGGAAGGATGGCAGGATGCCTGAGAAGGACAGATCACCTACACATTGGGAAGGATGGCAGGGCCCATGAGAGGAGACAGATCACCCACACATTCGGACTGATGGCAGGGTCCCTGAGAGGTAGCAGATCACACATACATTTGGTAGGATAGCAGGATCCATGCAAGGAGACAGAGCACCCACACATTGGGAAGAATGGCAGGGTCCGTGAGTGCGCGCAGATCACCCACACATTGGGAAGGATGGCAAGGTCCCTGAGAGGTGACAGTTCACCCACACATTGGGAAGGATGGCAGTGTGCCTGAGAAGGAGACAGATCATCCACACATTGGGAAGGATGGCAGGGTGCCTGAGAAGGAGACAGATCACCCACGCATTCGGAGTGAGGGCAGGGTCCCTGAGACGTAGCAGATCATACATACATTTGGAAGGATGGCAGGATCCACGCAAGGGCACAGATCATCCACACATTGGGATGGATGGCAGGGTCCCTGAGAGGTGGCAGATCACCCACACATTGCGAAGGAAGGCAAGGTCCCTGAGAGTGGGCAGATCACCCACACATTGGGAAGGATGGCAGGATTCCTGTAAGGAGACAGATCACCCACACATTGGGAAGGACGGCAAGGTCCCTGAGAGGTGACAGATCACCCACACATTCGGAAGGATGGCAGGGTGCCTGAGAGGTAGCAGATCACCCACACATTGGGAAGGATGGCAGGATCCATGCGAGGAGACAGATCACCCACACATTGGGAAGGACGGCAGGACCCATGAGAGGAGACAGAACACCCACACATTGGGAAGGATGGCAGGGTGCCTGAGAAGGAGACAGATCACCCACACATTGGGAAGCATGGCAGGATTCCTGAAGGGAGACAGATCACCCACACATTGGGAAGGATGGCAGGATCCCTCAAAGGAGACAGATCACCAATACTTTGGGAAGTATGGCAAGGTCCCTGAGAGGTGACAGTTCACCCACACATTGGGAATGATGGCAGGGTTCCTGAGAGGTGACAGTTCACTCACACATTGGGAAGGATGGCAGTGTGCCTGAGAAGGAGACAGATCATCCACACATTGGGAAGGATGGCAAGGTCCCTGAGAGGTGACAGTTCACCCACACATTGGGAAGGATGGCAGAGTGCCTGAGAAGGAGACAGATCATCCACACATTGGGAAGGATGGCAGGGTGCCTGAGAAGGAGACAGATCACCCACGCATTCGGAGTGAGGGCAGGGTCCCTGAGACGTAGCAGATCATACATACATTTGGAAGGATGGCAGGATCCACGCAAGGACACAGATCATCCACACATTGGGATGGATGGCAGGGTCCCTGAGAGGCGGCAGATCACCCACACATTGCGAAGGAAGGCAAGGTCCCTGAGAGGGCACATATCACCCACACATTGGAAAGGATGGCAGGGTACTGAGACGGGGCAGAGCACCCACACATTGGGAAGTATGGCAGGGTCCCTGAGAGAGGGGACAGATCACCCAAACATTGGGAAGGATGGCATTGTCCCTGAGAAGGGGCAGATTACCCACACAATGGGAAGGATGACAGTGTGCCTGAGAGGAGGCAGATCACCCACACATTGGGATGGATGGCAGGGTCCCAGTGAGGCGGCAGATCACCCACACATTGGGGAGGATGGCAGGATCCCTGAGAGGAGACAGATCACCCACACATTGGGAAGGATGGCAGGTTGCCTGAGAGACACAGATCACCCACACATTGGGAAGGATGGCAGGATCCCTCAAAGGAGACAGACCACCCACACATTGGAAGGATGGCAGGATGCCTGAGAAGGACAGATCACCTACACATTGGGAAGGATGGCAGGGCCCATGAGAGGAGACAGATCACCCACACATTCGGACTGATGGCAGGGTCCCTGAGAGGTAGCAGATCACACATACATTTGGTAGGATAGCAGGATCCATGCAAGGAGACAGAGCACCCACACATTGGGAAGAATGGCAGGGTCCGTGAGTGCGCGCAGATCACCCACACATTGGGAAGGATGGCAAGGTCCCTGAGAGGTGACAGTTCACCCACACATTGGGAAGGATGGCAGTGTGCCTGAGAAGGAGACAGATCATCCACACATTGGGAAGGATGGCAGGGTGCCTGAGAAGGAGACAGATCACCCACGCATTCGGAGTGAGGGCAGGGTCCCTGAGACGTAGCAGATCATACATACATTTGGAAGGATGGCAGGATCCACGCAAGGGCACAGATCATCCACACATTGGGATGGATGGCAGGGTCCCTGAGAGGCGGCAGATCACCCACACATTGCGAAGGAAGGCAAGGTCCCTGAGAGTGGGCAGATCACCCACACATTGGGAAGGATGGCAGGATTCCTGAAAGGAGACAGATCACCCACACATTGGGAAGGACGGCAAGGTCCCTGAGAGGTGACAGATCACCCACACATTCGGAAGGATGGCAGGGTGCCTGAGAGGTAGCAGATCACCCACACATTGGGAAGGATGGCAGGATCCATGCGAGGAGACAGATCACCCACACATTGGGAAGGACGGCAGGACCCATGAGAGGAGACAGAACACCCACACATTGGGAAGGATGGCAGGGTGCCTGAGAAGGAGACAGATCACCCACACATTGGGAAGCATGGCAGGATTCCTGAAGGGAGACAGATCACCCACACATTGGGAAGGATGGCAGGATCCCTCAAAGGAGACAGATCACCAATACTTTGGGAAGTATGGCAAGGTCCCTGAGAGGTGACAGTTCACCCACACATTGGGAAGGATGGCAGGGTTCCTGAGAGGTGACAGTTCACTCACACATTGGGAAGGATGGCAGTGTGCCTGAGAAGGAGACAGATCATCCACACATTGGGAAGGATGGCAAGGTCCCTGAGAGGTGACAGTTCACCCACACATTGGGAAGGATGGCAGTGTGCCTGAGAAGGAGACAGATCATCCACACATTGGGAAGGATGGCAGGGTGCCTGAGAAGGAGACAGATCACCCACTCATTCGGAGTGAGGGCAGGGTCCCTGAGACGTAGCAGATCATACATACATTTGGAAGGATGGCAGGATCCACGCAAGGACACAGATCATCCACACATTGGGATGGATGGCAGGGTCCCTGAGAGGCGGCAGATCACCCACACATTGCGAAGGAAGGCAAGGTCCCTGAGAGGGCACATATCACCCACACATTGGAAAGGATGGCAGGGTACTGAGACGGGGCAGAGCACCCACACATTGGGAAGTATGGCAGGGTCCCTGAGAGAGGGGACAGATCACCCAAACATTGGGAAGGATGGCATTGTCCCTGAGAAGGGGCAGATTACCCACACAATGGGAAGGATGACAGTGTGCCTGAGAGGAGGCAGATCACCCACACATTGGGATGGATGGCAGGGTCCCAGTGAGGCGGCAGATCACCCACACATTGGGGAGGATGGCAGGATCCCTGAGAGGAGACAGATCACCCACACATTGGGAAGGATGGCATGATCCCTGAGAGGAGACAAATCACCCACACATTGGGAAGGATGGCAGGGTGTCTGAGAAGGACAGAACACCCACACATTCGGAGTGATGGCAGGGTCCCTGAGATGTAGTAGATCACCCATACATTGGGAAGAATGGCAGGATCCATGCGAGGAGACAGATCACCCACACATTGGGAACGATGGCAGGGTCTCTCAGAGGGGGCAGATCACCCACACATTTGGAAGAATGGCAGGGCCCCTGAGAGGGACAGATCAACACTTTGGGAAGGATGGCGGTGACCCTGAGAGAGACAGATCACCCACATATTGAGAAGGATGGCAGAATCCCTGAGAGAGGGACAGTCACCCACACATTGGGAAGAATGGCAGGATCCTGGAGTGGGCGAAGATGACCTACACATTGGGGAGGATGGCAGGATCACTGAGAGGCGACAGATCACCCACACATTGGAAAGGACGGTAGGTTCCCTGAGAAGAACAGATCACCCACACTTTGGAGGATGGCAGGATCCCTGAGAGGAGACAGATCTCCCACACATTTGGAGGATGGCAGGATCCCTGAGAGGAGACAGATCTCCCACACATTGGGGAGGATGGCAGGATCACTGAGAGGAGGCAGATCACCCACACATTGGGAAGGATGGCAGGATCCCTGAGAGGAAACAGATTACCAAGACATTTGGAAGGATGGCAGGGTCTCTGTGAGGGAGCACATTACCCATTAAATGTGAAGGATGGCAGAATCTCCGAGAGGGAGCAGATCACTCACACATTGGGAAGGATGGCAGGGTCTCTGGGAGGGGGAACATTACCAGCTCAATGTTCAGGAGGCAGGGTCTCCGAAAGGGGACATATCACACTCACATTGGGAAGAATGGCAGGGTCTCTGTGAGGGGCTTCATTACTCACTCAATGTGAAGGATGACAGGATCCCTGAGTGGAGACAGATCACCCACACATTGGGAAGGATGGCAGGATCTCTGAGAGGGGGCCGATCAGCAACACATTGGGAAGGATGGCAGGGTCCCTGAGAGGGGGGGGGGGCGGATCACCCACACATTGGGAAGGATGGGAGGATTACTGAGAGGCTGCAGATCTCCTACACATTGGGAAGGATGGCATGGTCTTGAGGGGGGACAGATCACTCACACGTTGGGAAGGATAGCAGGATACCTGAGAGGGGGCAGATCACCCACACATTGGGAAGGATGGCAGCATCCCTGAGAGGGCGCGGATCACCCACACATTGGGCAGGATGGCAGTGTCCCTGAGAGGGACAGATCACCCATACATTGGGAAGGATTTGCAGGCTCGCTGAGAGGGGACAGATCCCCCACACATTGGGAAGAATGGCAGGGTCCCTGAGAGGGGGCAGATCACCCACACATTGGGAAGGATGGCAGTGTCCCTGAGAGGTGACAGATCACCCGCACATTGGGAAGGATGGCAGGATCCGTCAGAGGAGACCGATCACCCACACATTGGGAAGGATGGCAGGATTCATGAGAAGAGACAGATCACTCACATATAGGGAAGGATGGCATGGCACCTGAGAGGGGACAGATCACCCACACATTGGGAATGATGGCGGTGTCCCTGAGAGGGGACAGATCACCCGCACATTGGGAAGGATGGCAGGATCCGTCAGAGGAGACCGATCACCCACACATTGGGAAGGAAGGCAGAATTCATGAGAAGAGACAGATCACTCACATATAGGGAAGGATGGCAGTGTCCCTGAGAGGGGACAGATCACCTGCACATTGGGAAGGATGGCAGGATCCGTCAGAGGAGACCGATCACCCACACATTGGGAAGGATGGCAGGATTCATGAGAAGAGACAGATCACTCACATATAGGGAAGGATGGCAGGGTGCCTGAGAGGGGGCAGATCACCCACGCATTGGGGAGGATGGCAGGATCACTGAGAGGAGACAGATCACCCACACATTGGGAAGGATGGCTGGTTGCCTGAGAGAGACAGATCACCCACACATTGGGAAGGATAGCAGTGTCCCTGAGAGGGGACAGATCACCCGCACATTGGGAAGGATGGCAGGATCCGTCAGAGGAGACAGATCACCCACACATTGGGATGGATGGCAGGATTCATGAGAAGAGACAGATCACTCACATATAGGGAAGGATGGCAGTGTCCCTGAGAGGCGACAGATCACCCACACATTGGAAAGGACGGTAGGTTCCCTGAGAGGAACAGATCACCCACACTTTGGAGGATGGCAGGATCCCTGAGAGGAGACAGATCTCCCACACATTGGGGAGGATGGCAGGATCACTGAGAGGAGGCAGATCACCCACACATTGGGAAGGATGGCAGGATCCCTGAGAGGAAACAGATTACCAAGACATTGGGAAGGATGGCAGGGTCTCTGTGAGGGAGCACATGACCCATTAAATGTGAAGGATGGCAGAATCTCCGAGAGGGAGCAGATCACTCACACATTGGGAAGGATGGCAGGGTCTCTGGGAGGGGGAACATTACCAGCTCAATGTTCAGGAGGCAGGGTCTCCGAAAGGGGACATATCACACTCACATTGGGAAGAATGGCAGGGTCTCTGTGAGGGGCTACATTACTCACTCAATGTGAAGGATGACAGGATCCCTGAGTGGAGACAGATCACCCACACATTGGGAAGGATGGCAGGATCTCTGAGAGGGGGCCGATCAGCAACACATTGGGAAGGATGGGAGGATTACTGAGTGGCTGCAGATCTACACATTGGGAAGGATGGCATGGTCTTGAGGGGGGACAGATCACTCACACGTTGGGAAGGATAGCAGGATACCTGAGAGAGGGCAGATCACCCACACATTGGGAAGGATGGCAGCATCCCTGAGAGGGCGCGGATCACCCACACATTGGGCAGGATGGCAGTGTCCCTGAGAGGGACAGACCACCCATACATTGGGAAGGATTTGCAGGCTCGCTGAGAGGGGACAGATCCCCCACACATTGGGAAGAATGGCAGGGTCCCTGAGAGGGGGCAGATCACCCACACATTGGGAAGGACGGCAAGGTCCCTGAGAGGTGACAGATCACCCACACATTCGGAAGGATGGCAGGGTGACTGAGAGGTAGCAGATCACCCACACATTGGGAAGGATGGCAGGATCCATGCGAGGAGACAGATCACCCACACATTGGGAAGGACGGCAGGACCCATGAGAGGAGACAGAACACCCACACATTGGGAAGGATGGCAGGGTGCCTGAGAAGGAGACAGATCACCCACACATTGGGAAGCATGGCAGGATTCCTGAAGGGAGACAGATCACCCACACATTGGGAAGGATGGCAGGATCCCTCAAAGGAGACAGATCACCAATACTTTGGGAAGTATGGCAAGGTCCCTGAGAGGTGACAGTTCACCCACACATTGGGAAGGATGGCAGGGTTCCTGAGAGGTGACAGTTCACTCACACATTGGGAAGGATGGCAGTGTGCCTGAGAAGGAGACAGATCATCCACACATTGGGAAGGATGGCAAGGTCCCTGAGAGGTGACAGTTCACCCACACATTGGGAAGGATGGCAGTGTGCCTGAGAAGGAGACAGATCATCCACACATTGGGAAGGATGGCAGGGTGCCTGAGAAGGAGACAGATCACCCACGCATTCGGAGTGAGGGCAGGGTCCCTGAGACGTAGCAGATCATACATACATTTGGAAGGATGGCAGGATCCACGCAAGGACACAGATCATCCACACATTGGGATGGATGGCAGGGTCCCTGAGAGGCGGCAGATCACCCACACATTGCGAAGGAAGGCAAGGTCCCTGAGAGGGCACATATCACCCACACATTGGAAAGATGGCAGGGTACTGAGACGGGGCAGAGCACCCACACATTGGGAAGTATGGCAGGGTCCCTGAGAGAGGGCAGATCACCCACACATTGGGAAGGATGGAAGAGTCCCGGAGAGGGGACAGATCACCCAAACATTGGGAAGGATGGCAGGATTCATGAGAAGAGACAGATCACTCACATATAGGGAAGGATGGCATGGCAGCTGAGAGGGGACAGATCACCCACACATTGGGAATGATGGCAGTGTCCCTGAGAGGGGACAGATCACCCGCACATTGGGAAGGATGGCAGGATCCGTCAGAGGAGACCGATCACCCACACATTGGGAAGGAAGGCAGAATTCATGAGAAGAGACAGATCACTCACATATAGGGAAGGATGGCAGTGTCCCTGAGAGGGGACAGATCACCTGCACATTGGGAAGGATGGCAGGATCCGTCAGAGGAGACCGATCACCCACACATTGGGAAGGATGGCAGGATTCATGAGAAGAGACAGATCACTCACATATAGGGAAGGATGGCAGGGTGCCTGAGAGGGGGCAGATCACCCACGCATTGGGGAGGATGGCAGGATCACTGAGAGGAGACAGATCACCCACACTTGGAAAGGACGGTAGGTTCCCTGAGAGGGACAGATCACCCACACATTGGGAGGATGGCAGGATCACTGAGAGGAGGCAGATCACCCACACATTGGGAAGGATGGCTGGTTGCCTGAGAGAGACAGATCACCCACACATTGGGAAGGATGGCAGGATCCCTGAGAGGAGACAGATCACCCACACATTGGGAAGGATGGCATGGTCCCTGAGAGGACACAGATCACTCACACATTGGGAAGGATGGCAGGGTCCCTGAGAGGGGGCAGATCACCCACACATTGGGGAGGATGGCAAGATCACTGAGAGGAGACAGATCACCCACACATTGGGAAGGATGGCAGGTTGCCTGAAAGAGACAGATCACCCACACATTGGGAAGGATGGAAGAGTCCCGGAGAGGGGACAGATCACCCAAACATTGGGAAGGATGGCATTGTCCCGGAGAAGGGGCAGATTACCCATACATTGGGAAGGATGACAGGATCACTGAGAGGAGACAGATCATCCACAAATTGGAAAGTTTGGCAGTATCCCTGAGAGGAGACAGATCACCCACACATTGGGAAGTATGGCAGGGTCCCTGAGAGGGGGCAGATCACCCACACATTGGGAAGGATGGCAGGATCCCTGAGAGGAGACAGATCACCCACACATTGGGAAGGACGGCAAGGTCCCCGAGAGGTGACAGTTCACCCACACATTGGGAAGGATGGCAGGGTGCCTGAGAAGGACAGAACACCCACACATTCGGAGTGATGGCAGTGTCCCTAAGAGGTAGTAGATCACCCATACATTGGGAAGGATGGCAGGATCTATGCGAGGAGACAGATCACCCACACATTGGGAAGGATGGCAGGGTCTCTGAGAGGGGGCAGATCACCCACACATTGGTACGGATGGCAGGGTGCCTTAGAGATGGCAGGTCACCCACACATTTGGAAGGACGGCAGGGTCCCTGAGAGGGACAGATCATCACTTTGGGAAGGATGGCGGGGTCCCTGAGAGAGACAGATCACCCACACATTTGGAAGGATGGCAGGATCCCTGAGAGAGGGACAGGTCACCCACACATTGGGAAGGATGGCAGGATCCCTGAGTGGGGGAAGATGACCCACATTTTGGGAAGAACGGCAGGATCCCTGAGAGGAAACAGATTACCAACACATTTGGAAGGATGGCAGGGTCTCTGAGAGGGGGCACATTACCCATTAAATGTGAAGGATGGCGGAATCTCCGAGATGGAGCAGATCACTCACACATTAGGAAGGATGGCAGGGTCTCTGGGAGGGGGAACATTACCAGCTCAATGTTAAGGAGGCAGGGTCTCCGAGAGGGGGCATATCACACACACACGTTGGGAAGGGTGGCAGGATACCTGAGAGGAGACAGATCACCCACACATTGGGAAGGATGGCAGGTTGCCTGAGAGATACAGATCACCCACACATTGGGAAGGATGGCAGGATCCCTCAAAGGAGACAGACCACCCACACATTGGAAGGATGGCAGGATACCTGAGAAGGACAGATCACCTACACATTGGGAAGGATGGCAGGGCCCATGAGAGGAGACAGATCACCCACACATTCGGACTGATGTCAGGGTCCCTGAGAGGTAGCAGATCACACATACATTTGGTAGGATAGCAGGATCCATGCAAGGAGACAGAGCACCCACACATTGGGAAGAATGGCAGGGTCCGTGAGTGCGCGCAGATCACCCACACATTGGGAAGGATGGCTGGGTCCCTGAAGGGAGACAGATCACCCACACATTGGGAAGTATGGCAGGGTTCCTGAGAGGCGGCAGATCACCCACACATTGGGAAGGATGGCAGGGCCCATGAGAGGAGACAGATCACCCACACATTCGGACTGATGGCAGGGTCCCTGAGAGGTAGCAGATCACACATACATTTGGTAGGATAGCAGGATCCATGCAAGGAGACAGAGCACCCACACATTGGGAAGGATGGCAGGGTTCCTGAGAGGTGACAGTTCACTCACACATTGGGAAGGATGGCAGTGTGCCTGAGAAGGAGACAGATCATCCACACATTGGGAAGAATGGCAAGGTCCCTGAGAGGTGACAGTTCACCCACACATTGGGAAGGATGGCAGTGTGCCTGAGAAGGAGACAGATCATCCACACATTGGGAAGGATGGCAGGGTGCCTGAGAAGGAGACAGATCACCCACGCATTCGGAGTGAGGGCAGGGTCCCTGAGACGTAGCAGATCATACATACATTTGGAAGGATGGCAGGATCCACGCAAGGACACAGATCATCCACACATTGGGATGGATGGCAGGGTCCCTGAGAGGCGGCAGATCACCCACACATTGCGAAGGAAGGCAAGGTCCTTGAGAGTGGGCAGATCACCCACACATTGGGAAGGATGGCAGGATTCCTGAAAGGAGACAGATCACCCACACATTGGGAAGGACGGCAAGGTCCCTGAGAGGTGACAGATCACCCACACATTCGGAAGGATGGCAGGGTGCCTGAGAGGTAGCAGATCACCCACACATTGGGAAGGATGGCAGGATCCATGCGAGGAGACAGATCACCCACACATTGGGAAGGACGGCAGGACCCATGAGAGGAGACAGAACACCCACACATTGGGAAGGATGGCAGGGTGCCTGAGAAGGAGACAGATCACCCACACATTGGGAAGCATGGCAGGATTCCTGAAGGGAGACAGATCACCCACACATTGGGAAGGATGGCAGGATCCCTCAGAGGAGACAGATCACCAATACTTTGGGAAGTATGGCAAGATCCCTGAGAGGTGACAGTTCACCCACACATTGGGAAGGATGGCAGTGTGCCTGAGAAGGAGACAGATCATCCACACATTGGGAAGGATGGCAAGGTCCCTGAGAGGAGACAGATCACCCACACATTGGGAAGGATGGCAGGATCCCTGAGAGGAGACAGATCACCCACACATTGGGAAGGACGGCAAGGTCCCCGAGAGGTGACAGTTCACCCACACATTGGGAAGGATGGCAGGGTGCCTGAGAAGGACAGAACACCCACACATTCGGAGTGATGGCAGTGTCCCTAAGAGGTAGTAGATCACCCATACATTGGGAAGGATGGCAGGATCTATGCGAGGAGACAGATCACCCACACATTGGGAAGGATGGCAGGGTCTCTGAGAGGGGGCAGATCACCCACACATTGGTACGGATGGCAGGGTGCCTTAGAGATGGCAGGTCACCCACACATTTGGAAGGACGGCAGGGTCCCTGAGAGGGACAGATCATCACTTTGGGAAGGATGGCGGGGTCCCTGAGAGAGACAGATCACCCACACATTTGGAAGGATGGCAGGATCCCTGAGAGAGGGACAGGTCACCCACACATTGGGAAGGATGGCAGGATCCCTGAGTGGGGGAAGATGACCCACATTTTGGGAAGAACGGCAGGATCCCTGAGAGGAAACAGATTACCAACACATTTGGAAGGATGGCAGGGTCTCTGAGAGGGGGCACATTACCCATTAAATGTGAAGGATGGCGGAATCTCCGAGATGGAGCAGATCACTCACACATTAGGAAGGATGGCAGGGTCTCTGGGAGGGGGAACATTACCAGCTCAATGTTAAGGAGGCAGGGTCTCCGAGAGGGGGCATATCACACACACACGTTGGGAAGGGTGGCAGGATACCTGAGAGGAGACAGATCACCCACACATTGGGAAGGATGGCAGGTTGCCTGAGAGATACAGATCACCCACACATTGGGAAGGATGGCAGGATCCCTCAAAGGAGACAGACCACCCACACATTGGAAGGATGGCAGGATGCCTGAGAAGGACAGATCACCTACACATTGGGAAGGATGGCAGGGCCCATGAGAGGAGACAGATCACCCACACATTCGGACTGATGTCAGGGTCCCTGAGAGGTAGCAGATCACACATACATTTGGTAGGATAGCAGGATCCATGCAAGGAGACAGAGCACCCACACATTGGGAAGAATGGCAGGGTCCGTGAGTGCGCGCAGATCACCCACACATTGGGAAGGATGGCTGGGTCCCTGAAGGGAGACAGATCACCCACACATTGGGAAGTATGGCAGGGTTCCTGAGAGGCGGCAGATCACCCACACATTGGGAAGGATGGCAGGGCCCATGAGAGGAGACAGATCACCCACACATTCGGACTGATGGCAGGGTCCCTGAGAGGTAGCAGATCACACATACATTTGGTAGGATAGCAGGATCCATGCAAGGAGACAGAGCACCCACACATTGGGAAGGATGGCAGGGTTCCTGAGAGGTGACAGTTCACTCACACATTGGGAAGGATGGCAGTGTGCCTGAGAAGGAGACAGATCATCCACACATTGGGAAGAATGGCAAGGTCCCTGAGAGGTGACAGTTCACCCACACATTGGGAAGGATGGCAGTGTGCCTGAGAAGGAGACAGATCATCCACACATTGGGAAGGATGGCAGGGTGCCTGAGAAGGAGACAGATCACCCACGCATTCGGAGTGAGGGCAGGGTCCCTGAGACGTAGCAGATCATACATACATTTGGAAGGATGGCAGGATCCACGCAAGGACACAGATCATCCACACATTGGGATGGATGGCAGGGTCCCTGAGAGGCGGCAGATCACCCACACATTGCGAAGGAAGGCAAGGTCCTTGAGAGTGGGCAGATCACCCACACATTGGGAAGGATGGCAGGATTCCTGAAAGGAGACAGATCACCCACACATTGGGAAGGACGGCAAGGTCCCTGAGAGGTGACAGATCACCCACACATTCGGAAGGATGGCAGGGTGCCTGAGAGGTAGCAGATCACCCACACATTGGGAAGGATGGCAGGATCCATGCGAGGAGACAGATCACCCACACATTGGGAAGGACGGCAGGACCCATGAGAGGAGACAGAACACCCACACATTGGGAAGGATGGCAGGGTGCCTGAGAAGGAGACAGATCACCCACACATTGGGAAGCATGGCAGGATTCCTGAAGGGAGACAGATCACCCACACATTGGGAAGGATGGCAGGATCCCTCAGAGGAGACAGATCACCAATACTTTGGGAAGTATGGCAAGATCCCTGAGAGGTGACAGTTCACCCACACATTGGGAAGGATGGCAGGGTTCCTGAGAGGTGACAGTTCACTCACACATTGGGAAGGATGGCAGTGTGCCTGAGAAGGAGACAGATCATCCACACATTGGGAAGGATGGCAAGGTCCCTGAGAGGAGACAGATCACCCACACATTGGGAAGGATGGCAGGATTCCTGAAAGGAGACAGATCACCCACACATTGGGAAGGACGGCAAGGTCCCTGAGAGGTGACAGATCACCCACACATTCGGAAGGATGGCAGGGTGCCTGAGAGGTAGCAGATCACCCACACATTGGGAAGGATGGCAGGATCCATGCGAGGAGACAGATCACCCACACATTGGGAAGGACGGCAGGACCCATGAGAGGAGACAGAACACCCACACATTGGGAAGGATGGCAGGGTGCCTGAGAAGGAGACAGATCACCCACACATTGGGAAGCATGGCAGGATTCCTGAAGGGAGACAGATCACCCACACATTGGGAAGGATGGCAGGATCCCTCAGAGGAGACAGATCACCAATACTTTGGGAAGTATGGCAAGATCCCTGAGAGGTGACAGTTCACCCACACATTGGGAAGGATGGCAGGGTTCCTGAGAGGTGACAGTTCACTCACACATTGGGAAGGATGGCAGTGTGCCTGAGAAGGAGACAGATCATCCACACATTGGGAAGGATGGCAAGGTCCCTGAGAGGAGACAGATCACCCACACATTGGGAAGGATGGCAGGATCCCTGAGAGGAGACAGATCACCCACACATTGGGAAGGAGGGCAAGGTCCCCGAGAGGTGACAGTTCACCCACACATTGGGAAGGATGGCAGGGTGCCTGAGAAGGACAGAACACCCACACATTCGGAGTGATGGCAGTGTCCCTAAGAGGTAGTAGATCACCCATACATTGGGAAGGATGGCAGGATCTATGCGAGGAGACAGATCACCCACACATTGGGAAGGATGGCAGGGTCTCTGAGAGGGGGCAGATCACCCACACATTGGTACGGATGGCAGGGTGCCTTAGAGATGGCAGGTCACCCACACATTTGGAAGGACGGCAGGGTCCCTGAGAGGGACAGATCATCACTTTGGGAAGGATGGCGGGGTCCCTGAGAGAGACAGATCACCCACACATTTGGAAGGATGGCAGGATCCCTGAGAGAGGGACAGGTCACCCACACATTGGGAAGGATGGCAGGATCCCTGAGTGGGGGAAGATGACCCACATTTTGGGAAGAACGGCAGGATCCCTGAGAGGAAACAGATTACCAACACATTTGGAAGGATGGCAGGGTCTCTGAGAGGGGGCACATTACCCATTAAATGTGAAGGATGGCGGAATCTCCGAGATGGAGCAGATCACTCACACATTAGGAAGGATGGCAGGGTCTCTGGGAGGGGGAACATTACCAGCTCAATGTTAAGGAGGCAGGGTCTCCGAGAGGGGGCATATCACACACACACGTTGGGAAGGGTGGCAGGATACCTGAGAGGAGACAGATCACCCACACATTGGGAAGGATGGCAGGTTGCCTGAGAGATACAGATCACCCACACATTGGGAAGGATGGCAGGATCCCTCAAAGGAGACAGACCACCCACACATTGGAAGGATGGCAGGATGCCTGAGAAGGACAGATCACCTACACATTGGGAAGGATGGCAGGGCCCATGAGAGGAGACAGATCACCCACACATTCGGACTGATGTCAGGGTCCCTGAGAGGTAGCAGATCACACATACATTTGGTAGGATAGCAGGATCCATGCAAGGAGACAGAGCACCCACACATTGGGAAGAATGGCAGGGTCCGTGAGTGCGCGCAGATCACCCACACATTGGGAAGGATGGCTGGGTCCCTGAAGGGAGACAGATCACCCACACATTGGGAAGTATGGCAGGGTTCCTGAGAGGCGGCAGATCACCCACACATTGGGAAGGATGGCAGGGCCCATGAGAGGAGACAGATCACCACACATTCGGACTGATGGCAGGGTCCCTGAGAGGTAGCAGATCACACATACATTTGGTAGGATAGCAGGATCCATGCAAGGAGACAGAGCACCCACACATTGGGAAGGATGGCAGGGTTCCTGAGAGGTGACAGTTCACTCACACATTGGGAAGGATGGCAGTGTGCCTGAGAAGGAGACAGATCATCCACACATTGGGAAGAATGGCAAGGTCCCTGAGAGGTGACAGTTCACCCACACATTGGGAAGGATGGCAGTGTGCCTGAGAAGGAGACAGATCATCCACACATTGGGAAGGATGGCAGGGTGCCTGAGAAGGAGACAGATCACCCACGCATTCGGAGTGAGGGCAGGGTCCCTGAGACGTAGCAGATCATACATACATTTGGAAGGATGGCAGGATCCACGCAAGGACACAGATCATCCACACATTGGGATGGATGGCAGGGTCCCTGAGAGGCGGCAGATCACCCACACATTGCGAAGGAAGGCAAGGTCCTTGAGAGTGGGCAGATCACCCACACATTGGGAAGGATGGCAGGATTCCTGAAAGGAGACAGATCACCCACACATTGGGAAGGACGGCAAGGTCCCTGAGAGGTGACAGATCACCCACACATTCGGAAGGATGGCAGGGTGCCTGAGAGGTAGCAGATCACCCACACATTGGGAAGGATGGCAGGATCCATGCGAGGAAACAGATCACCCACACATTGGGAAGGACGGCAGGATTCCTGAAGGGAGACAGATCACCCACACATTGGGAAGGATGGCAGGATCCCTCAGAGGAGACAGATCACCAATACTTTGGGAAGTATGGCAAGATCCCTGAGAGGTGACAGTTCACCCACACATTGGGAAGGATGGCAGGGTTCCTGAGAGGTGACAGTTCACTCACACATTGGGAAGGATGGCAGTGTGCCTGAGAAGGAGACAGATCATCCACACATTGGGAAGGATGGCAAGGTTCCTGAGAGGTGACAGTTCACCCACACATTGGGAAGGATGGCAGTGTGCCTGAGAAGGAGACAGATCATCCACACATTGGGAAGGATGGCAGGGTGCCTGAGAAGGAGACAGATCACCCACGCATTCGGAGTGAGGGCAGGGTCCCTGAGACGTAGCAGATCATACATACATTTGGAAGGATGGCAGGATCCACGCAAGGACACAGATCATCCACACATTGGGATGGATGGCAGGGTCCCTGAGAGGCGGCAGATCACCCACACATTGCGAAGGAAGGCAAGGTCCCTGAGAGTGGGCAGATCACCCACACATTGGGAAGGATGGCAGGATTCCTGAAAGGAGACAGATCACCCACACATTGGGAAGGACGGCAAGGTCCCTGAGAGGTGACAGATCACCCACACATTCGGAAGGATGGCAGGGTGCCTGAGAGGTAGCAGATCACCCACACATTGGGAAGGATGGCAGGATCCATGCGAGGAGACAGATCACCCACACATTGGGAAGGACGGCAGGACCCATGAGAGGAGACAGAACACCCATACATTGGGAAGGATGGCAGGGTGCCTGAGAAGGAGACAGATCACCCACACATTGGGAAGCATGGCAGGATTCCTGAAATGAAACAGATCACCCACACATTGGGAAAGACGGCAAGGTCCCTGAGAGGTGACAGTTCACCCACACATTGGGAAGGATGGCAGGACCCATGAGAGGAGACAGAACACCCACGCATTCGGAGTGATGGCAGGGTCCCTGAGAGGTAGCAGATCACCCACACATTGGGAAGGATGGCAGGATCCATGCGAGGAGACAGATCACCCACACATTGGGAACGATTTGCAGGGTTGCTGAGAGGGGACAGATCACCCACACATTGGGAGGAACGGCAGGGTCCCTGCAAGGGGATGATCACCCGCACATTGGGAAGGATGGCAGGTTGCATGAGAGAGACAGATCACCCACACATTGGGAGTGATGGCAGGATCCCTGAGTGGGGGAAGATGACCAACACATTGGGAAGGATGACAGGATCCCTGAGAGGTGACAGATCACCTACACATTGTGAAGGATGCCCGGGTCTCTGAGAGGAGGCAGATCATCCACACATTGGGAAGGATGGCAGTGTCCCTGAGATGGGGCAGATCACCCACACATTGGGAAGGATGGTAGGGTCTGTAAGAGGACACAGATCACCCACACATTGGGATGGATGGCAGGGTCCCTGTGAGGTGGCAGATCACCCACACATTAGGAAAGATGGCAGGGTCCCTGAGAGGGGGCAGATCACCCACACATTGGGAAGGATGGCAGGATCACTGAGAGGAGACAGATCATCCACAAATTGGAAAGTTTGGCAGTATCCCTGAGAGGAGACAGATCACCCACACATTGGGAAGGATGGCAGGATCCCTGAGAGGAGACAGATCACCCACACATTGGGAAGGACGGCAAGGTCCCCGAGAGGTGACAGTTCACCCACACATTGGGAAGGATGGCAGGGTGCCTGAGAAGGACAGAACACCCACACATTCGGAGTGATGGCAGTGTCCCTAAGAGGTAGTAGATCACCCATACATTGGGAAGGATGGCAGGATCTATGCGAGGAGACAGATCACCCACACATTGGGAAGGATGGCAGGGTCTCTGAGAGGGGGCAGATCACCCACACATTGGTACGGATGGCAGGGTGCCTTAGAGATGGCAGGTCACCCACACATTTGGAAGGACGGCAGGGTCCCTGAGAGGGACAGATCATCACTTTGGGAAGGATGGCGGGGTCCCTGAGAGAGACAGATCACCCACACATTTGGAAGGATGGCAGGATCCCTGAGAGAGGGACAGATCACCCACACATTGGGAAGGATGGCAGGATCCCTGAGTGGGGGAAGATGACCCACATTTTGGGAAGAACGGCAGGATCCCTGAGAGGAAACAGATTACCAACACATTTGGAAGGATGGCAGGGTCTCTGAGAGGGGGCACATTACCCATTAAATGTGAAGGATGGCGGAATCTCCGAGATGGAGCAGATCACTCACACATTAGGAAGGATGGCAGGGTCTCTGGGAGGGGGAACATTACCAGCTCAATGTTAAGGAGGCAGGGTCTCCGAGAGGGGGCATATCACACACACACGTTGGGAAGGGTGGCAGGATACCTGAGAGGAGACAGATCACCCACACATTGGGAAGGATGGCAGGTTGCCTGAGAGATACAGATCACCCACACATTGGGAAGGATGGCAGGATCCCTCAAAGGAGACAGACCACCCACACATTGGAAGGATGGCAGGATGCCTGAGAAGGACAGATCACCTACACATTGGGAAGGATGGCAGGGCCCATGAGAGGAGACAGATCACCCACACATTCGGACTGATGGCAGGGTCCCTGAGAGGTAGCAGATCACACATACATTTGGTAGGATAGCAGGATCCATGCAAGGAGACAGAGCACCCACACATTGGGAAGAATGGCAGGGTCCGTGAGTGCGCGCAGATCACCCACACATTGGGAAGGATGGCTGGGTACCTGGGAAGCGGCTGTTCACCCACACATTGGGAAGTATGGCAGGGTCCCTGAAGGGAGACAGATCACCCACACATTGGGAAGGATGGCAGGATCCCTCAAAGGAGACAGATCACCAATACTTTGGGAAGTATGGCAAGGTCCCTGAGAGGTGACAGTTCACCCACACATTGGGAAGGATGGCAGGGTTCCTGAGAGGTGACAGTTCACTCACACATTGGGAAGGATGGCAGTGTGCCTGAGAAGGAGACAGATTATCCACACATTGGGAAGGATGGCAAGGTCCCTGAGAGGTGACAGTTCACCCACACATTGGGAAGGATGGCAGTGTGCCTGAGAAGGAGACAGATCATCCACACATTGGGAAGGATGGCAGGGTGCCTGAGAAGGAGACACATCACCCACGCATTCGGAGTGAGGGCAGGGTCCCTGAGACGTAGCAGATCATACATACATTTGGAAGGATGGCAGGATCCACGCAAGGACACAGATCATCCACACATTGGGATGGATGGCAGGGTCCCTGAGAGGCGGCAGATCACCCACACATTGCGAAGGAAGGCAAGGTCCCTGAGAGTGGGCAGATCACCCACACATTGGGAAGGATGGCAGGATTCCTGAAAGGAGACAGATCACCCACACATTGGGAATGACGGCAAGGTCCCTGAGAGGTGACAGATCACCCACACATTCGGAAGGATGGCAGGGTGCCTGAGAGGTAGCAGATCACCCACACATTGGGAAGGATGGCAGGATCCATGCGAGGAGACAGATCACCCACACATTGGGAAGGACGGCAGGACCCATGAGAGGAGACAGAACACCCACACATTGGGAAGGATGGCAGGGTGCCTGAGAAGGACACAGATCACCCACACATTGGTACGGATGGCAGGGTGCCTTAGAGATGGCAGGTCACCCACACATTTGGAAGGACGGCAGGGTCCCTGAGAGGGACAGATCATCACTTTGGGAAGGATGGCGGGGTCCCTGAGAGAGACAGATCACCCACACATTTGGAAGGATGGCAGGATCCCTGAGAGAGGGACAGGTCACCCACACATTGGGAAGGATGGCAGGATCCCTGAGTGGGGGAAGATGACCCACATTTTGGGAAGAACGGCAGGATCCCTGAGAGGAAACAGATTACCAACACATTTGGAAGGATGGCAGGGTCTCTGAGAGGGGGCACATTACCCATTAAATGTGAAGGATGGCGGAATCTCCGAGATGGAGCAGATCACTCACACATTAGGAAGGATGGCAGGGTCTCTGGGAGGGGGAACATTACCAGCTCAATGTTAAGGAGGCAGGGTCTCCGAGAGGGGGCATATCACACACACACGTTGGGAAGGGTGGCAGGATACCTGAGAGGAGACAGATCACCCACACATTGGGAAGGATGGCAGGTTGCCTGAGAGATACAGATCACCCACACATTGGGAAGGATGGCAGGATCCCTCAAAGGAGACAGACCACCCACACATTGGAAGGATGGCAGGATGCCTGAGAAGGACAGATCACCTACACATTGGGAAGGATGGCAGGGCCCATGAGAGGAGACAGATCACCCACACATTCGGACTGATGGCAGGGTCCCTGAAAGGTAGCAGATCACACATACATTTGGTAGGATAGCAGGATCCATGCAAGGAGACAGAGCACCCACACATTGGGAAGAATGGCAGGGTCCGTGAGTGCGCGCAGATCACCCACACATTGGGAAGGATGGCTGGGTACCTGGGAAGCGGCTGTTCACCCACACATTGGGAAGTATGGCAGGGTCCCTGAAGGGAGACAGATCACCCACACATTGGGAAGGATGGCAGGATCCCTCAAAGGAGACAGATCACCAATACTTTGGGAAGTATGGCAAGGTCCCTGAGAGGTGACAGTTCACCCACACATTGGGAAGGATGGCAGGGTTCCTGAGAGGTGACAGTTCACTCACACATTGGGAAGGATGGCAGTGTGCCTGAGAAGGAGACAGATTATCCACACATTGGGAAGGATGGCAAGGTCCCTGAGAGGTGACAGTTCACCCACACATTGGGAAGGATGGCAGTGTGCCTGAGAAGGAGACAGATCATCCACACATTGGGAAGGATGGCAGGGTGCCTGAGAAGGAGACACATCACCCACGCATTCGGAGTGAGGGCAGGGTCCCTGAGACGTAGCAGATCATACATACATTTGGAAGGATGGCAGGATCCACGCAAGGACACAGATCATCCACACATTGGGATGGATGGCAGGGTCCCTGAGAGGCGGCAGATCACCCACACATTGCGAAGGAAGGCAAGGTCCCTGAGAGTGGGCAGATCACCCACACATTGGGAAGGATGGCAGGATTCCTGAAAGGAGACAGATCACCCACACATTTGGAAGGACGGCAAGGTCCCTGAGAGGTGACAGATCACCCACACATTCGGAAGGATGGCAGGGTGCCTGAGAGGTAGCAGATCACCCACACATTGGGAAGGATGGCAGGATCCATGCGAGGAGACAGATCACCCACACATTGGGAAGGACGGCAGGACCCATGAGAGGAGACAGAACACCCACACATTGGGAAGGATGGCAGGGTGCCTGAGAAGGACACAGATCACCCACACATTGGTACGGATGGCAGGGTGCCTTAGAGATGGCAGGTCACCCACACATTTGGAAGGACGGCAGGGTCCCTGAGAGGGACAGATCATCACTTTGGGAAGGATGGCGGGGTCCCTGAGAGAGACAGATCACCCACACATTTGGAAGGATGGCAGGATCCCTGAGAGAGGGACAGGTCACCCACACATTGGGAAGGATGGCAGGATCCCTGAGTGGGGGAAGATGACCCACATTTTGGGAAGAACGGCAGGATCCCTGAGAGGAAACAGATTACCAACACATTTGGAAGGATGGCAGGGTCTCTGAGAGGGGGCACATTACCCATTAAATGTGAAGGATGGCGGAATCTCCGAGATGGAGCAGATCACTCACACATTAGGAAGGATGGCAGGGTCTCTGGGAGGGGGAACATTACCAGCTCAATGTTAAGGAGGCAGGGTCTCCGAGAGGGGGCATATCACACACACACATTGGGAAGGGTGGCAGGATACCTGAGAGGAGACAGATCACCCACACATTGGGAAGGATGGCAGGTTGCCTGAGAGATACAGATCACCCACACATTGGGAAGGATGGCAGGATCCCTCAAAGGAGACAGACCACCCACACATTGGAAGGATGGCAGGATGCCTGAGAAGGACAGATCACCTACACATTGGGAAGGATGGCAGGGCCCATGAGAGGAGACAGATCACCCACACATTCGGACTGATGGCAGGGTCCCTGAAAGGTAGCAGATCACACATACATTTGGTAGGATAGCAGGATCCATGCAAGGAGACAGAGCACCCACACATTGGGAAGAATGGCAGGGTCCGTGAGTGCGCGCAGATCACCCACACATTGGGAAGGATGGCTGGGTACCTGGGAAGCGGCAGATCACCCACACATTGGGAAGTATGGCAGGGTCCCTGAAGGGAGACAGATCACCCACACATTGGGAAGGATGGCAGGATCCCTCAAAGGAGACAGATCACCAATACTTTGGGAAGTATGGCAAGGTCCCGGAGAGGTGACAGTTCACCCACACATTGGGAAGGATGGCAGGGTTCCTGAGAGGTGACAGTTCACTCACACATTGGGAAGGATGGCAGTGTGCCTGAGAAGGGGACAGATCATCTACACATTGGGAAGGATGGCAAGGTCCCTGAGAGGTGACAGTTCACCCACACATTGGGAAGGATGGCAGTGTGCCTGAGAAGGAGACAGATCATCCACACATTGGGAAGGATGGCAGGGTGCCTGAGAAGGAGACAGATCACCCACGCATTCGGAGTGAGGGCAGGGTCCCTGAGTCGTAGCAGATCATACATACATTTGGAAGGATGGCAGGATCCACGCAAGGACACAGATCATCCACACATTGGGATGGATGGCAGGGTCCCTGAGAGGCGGCAGATCACCCACACATTGCGAAGGAAGGCAAGGTCCCTGAGAGTGGGCAGATCACCCACACATTGGGAAGGATGGCAGGATTCCTGAAAGGAGACAGATCACCCACACATTGGGAAGGACGGCAAGGTCCCTGAGAGTTGACAGATCACCCACACATTCGGAAGGATGGCAGGGTGCCTGAGAGGTAGCAGATCACCCACACATTGGGAAGGATGGCAGGATCCATGCGAGGAGACAGATCACCCACACATTGGGAAGGACGGCAGGACCCATGAGAGGAGACAGAACACCCACACATTGGGAAGGATGGCAGGGTGCCTGAGAAGGACACAGATCACCCACACATTGGTACGGATGGCAGGGTGCCTTAGAGATGGCAGGTCACCCACACATTTGGAAGGACGGCAGGGTCCCTGAGAGGGACAGATCATCACTTTGGGAAGGATGGCGGGGTCCCTGAGAGAGACAGATCACCCACACATTTGGAAGGATGGCAGGATCCCTGAGAGAGGGACAGGTCACCCACACATTGGGAAGGATGGCAGGATCCCTGAGTGGGGGAAGATGACCCACATTTTGGGAAGAACGGCAGGATCCCTGAGAGGAAACAGATTACCAACACATTTGGAAGGATGGCAGGGTCTCTGAGAGGGGGCACATTACCCATTAAATGTGAAGGATGGCGGAATCTCCGAGATGGAGCAGATCACTCACACATTAGGAAGGATGGCAGGGTCTCTGGGAGGGGGAACATTACCAGCTCAATGTTAAGGAGGCAGGGTCTCCGAGAGGGGGCATATCACACACACACGTTGGGAAGGGTGGCAGGATACCTGAGAGGAGACAGATCACCCACACATTGGGAAGGATGGCAGGTTGCCTGAGAGATACAGATCACCCACACATTGGGAAGGATGGCAGGATCCCTCAAAGGAGACAGACCACCCACACATTGGAAGGATGGCAGGATGCCTGAGAAGGACAGATCACCTACACATTGGGAAGGATGGCAGGGCCCATGAGAGGAGACAGATCACCCACACATTCGGACTGATGGCAGGGTCCCTGAAAGGTAGCAGATCACACATACATTTGGTAGGATAGCAGGATCCATGCAAGGAGACAGAGCACCCACACATTGGGAAGAATGGCAGGGTCCGTGAGTGCGCGCAGATCACCCACACATTGGGAAGGATGGCTGGGTACCTGGGAAGCGGCAGATCACCCACACATTGGGAAGTATGGCAGGGTCCCTGAAGGGAGACAGATCACCCACACATTGGGAAGGATGGCAGGATCCCTCAAAGGAGACAGATCACCAATACTTTGGGAAGTATGGCAAGGTCCCTGAGAGGTGACAGTTCACCCACACATTGGGAAGGATGGCAGGGTTCCTGAGAGGTGACAGTTCACTCACACATTGGGAAGGATGGCAGTGTGCCTGAGAAGGGGACAGATCATCTACACATTGGGAAGGATGGCAAGGTCCCTGAGAGGTGACAGTTCACCCACACATTGGGAAGGATGGCAGTGTGCCTGAGAAGGAGACAGATCATCCACACATTGGGAAGGATGGCAGGGTGCCTGAGAAGGAGACAGATCACCCACGCATTCGGAGTGAGGGCAGGGTCCCTGAGACGTAGCAGATCATACATACATTTGGAAGGATGGCAGGATCCACGCAAGGACACAGATCATCCACACATTGGGATGGATGGCAGGGTCCCTGAGAGGCGGCAGATCACCCACACATTGCGAAGGAAGGCAAGGTCCCTGAGAGTGGGCAGATCACCCACACATTGGGAAGGATGGCAGGATTCCTGAAAGGAGACAGATCACCCACACATTGGGAAGGACGGCAAGGTCCCTGAGAGTTGACAGATCACCCACACATTCGGAAGGATGGCAGGGTGCCTGAGAGGTAGCAGATCACCCACACATTGGGAAGGATGGCAGGATCCATGCGAGGAGACAGATCACCCACACATTGGGAAGGACGGCAGGACCCATGAGAGGAGACAGAACACCCACACATTGGGAAGGATGGCAGGGTGCCTGAGAAGGACACAGATCACCCACACATTGGTACGGATGGCAGGGTGCCTTACAGATGGCAGGTCACCCACACATTTGGAAGGACGGCAGGTCCCTGAGAGGGACAGATCATCACTTTGGGAAGGATGGCGGGGTCCCTGAGAGAGACAGATCACCCACACATTTGGAAGGATGGCAGGATCCCTGAGAGAGGGACAGGTCACCCACACATTGGGAAGGATGGCAGGATCCCTGAGTGGGGGAAGATGACCCACATTTTGGGAAGAACGGCAGGATCCCTGAGAGGAAACAGATTACCAACACATTTGGAAGGATGGCAGGGTCTCTGAGAGGGGGCACATTACCCATTAAATGTGAAGGATGGCGGAATCTCCGAGATGGAGCAGATCACTCACACATTAGGAAGGATGGCAGGGTGCCTGAGAGGTAGCAGATCACCCACACATTGGGAAGGATGGCAGGATCCATGCGAGGAGACAGATCACCCACACATTGGGAAGGACGGCAGGACCCATGAGAGGAGACAGAACACCCACACATTGGGAAGGATGGCAGGGTGCCTGAGAAGGACACAGATCACCCACACATTGGTACGGATGGCAGGGTGCCTTAGAGATGGCAGGTCACCCACACATTTGGAAGGATGGCAGGGTCCCTGAGAGGGACAGATCATCACTTTGGGAAGGATGGCGGGGTCCCTGAGAGAGACAGATCACCCACACATTTGGAAGGATGGCAGGATCCCTGAGAGAGGGACAGGTCACCCACACATTGGGAAGGATGGCAGGATCCCTGAGTGGGGGAAGATGACCCACATTTTGGGAAGAACGGCAGGATCCCTGAGAGGAAACAGATTACCAACACATTTGGAAGGATGGCAGGGTCTCTGAGAGGGGGCACATTACCCATTAAATGTGAAGGATGGCGGAATCTCCGAGATGGAGCAGATCACTCACACATTCGGAAGGATGGCAGGGTCTCTGGGAGGGGGAACATTACCAGCTCAATGTTAAGGAGGCAGGGTCTCCGAGAGGGGGCATATCACACACACACGTTGGGAAGGGTGGCAGGATACCTGAGAGGAGACAGATCACCCACACATTGGGAAGGATGGCAGGTTGCCTGAGAGATACAGATCACCCACACATTGGGAAGGATGGCAGGATCCCTCAAAGGAGACAGACCACCCACACATTGGAAGGATGGCAGGATGCCTGAGAAGGACAGATCACCTACACATTGGGAAGGATGGCAGGGCCCATGAGAGGAGACAGATCACCCACACATTCGGACTGATGGCAGGGTCCCTGAAAGGTAGCAGATCACACATACATTTGGTAGGATAGCAGGATCCATGCAAGGAGACAGAGCACCCACACATTGGGAAGAATGGCAGGGTCCGTGAGGGCGCGCAGATCACCCACACATTGGGAAGGATGGCTGGGTACCTGGGAAGCGGCAGATCACCCACACATTGGGAAGTATGGCAGGGTCCCTGAAGGGAGACAGATCACCCACACATTGGGAAGGATGGCAGGATCCCTCAAAGGAGACAGATCACCAATACTTTGGGAAGTATGGCAAGGTCCCTGAGAGGTGACAGTTCACCCACACATTGGGAAGGATGGCAGGGTTCCTGAGAGGTGACAGTTCACTCACACATTGGGAAGGATGGCAGTGTGCCTGAGAAGGGGACAGATCATCTACACATTGGGAAGGATGGCAAGGTCCCTGAGAGGTGACAGTTCACCCACACATTGGGAAGGATGGCAGTGTGCCTGAGAAGGAGACAGATCATCCACACATTGGGAAGAATGGCAAGGTCCCTGAGAGGTGACAGTTCACCCACACATTGGGAAGGATGGCAGTGTGCCTGAGAAGGAGACAGATCATCCACACATTGGGAAGAATGGCAAGGTCCCTGAGAGGTGACAGTTCACCCACACATTGGGAAGGATGGCAGTGTGCCTGAGAAGGAGACAGATCATCCACACATTGGGAAGGATGGCAGGGTGCCTGAGAAGGAGACAGATCACCCACACATTCGGAGTGAGGGCAGGGTCCCTGAGACGTAGCAGATCATACATACATTTGGAAGGATGGCAGGATCCACGCAAGGACACAGATCATCCACACATTGGGATGGATGGCAGGGTCCCTGAGAGGCGGCAGATCACCCACACATTGCGAAGGAAGGCAAGGTCCCTGAGAGTGGGCAGATCACCCACACATTGGGAAGGATGGCAGGATTCCTGAAAGGAGACAGATCACCCACACATTGGGAAGGACGGCAAGGTCCCTGAGAGTTGACAGATCACCCACACATTCGGAAGGATGGCAGGGTGCCTGAGAGGTAGCAGATCACCCACACATTGGGAAGGATGGCAGGATCCATGCGAGGAGACAGATCACCCACACATTGGGAAGGACGGCAGGACCCATGAGAGGAGACAGAACACCCACACATTGGGAAGGATGGCAGGGTGCCTGAGAAGGACACAGATCACCCACACATTGGTACGGATGGCAGGGTGCCTTAGAGATGGCAGGTCACCCACACATTTGGAAGGACGGCAGGTCCCTGAGAGGGACAGATCATCACTTTGGGAAGGATGGCGGGGTCCCTGAGAGAGACAGATCACCCACACATTTGGAAGGATGGCAGGATCCCTGAGAGAGGGACAGGTCACCCACACATTGGGAAGGATGGCAGGATCCCAGAGTGGGGGAAGATGACCCACATTTTGGGAAGAACGGCAGGATCCCTGAGAGGAAACAGATTACCAACACATTTGGAAGGATGGCAGGGTCTCTGAGAGGGGGCACATTACCCATTAAATGTGAAGGATGGCGGAATCTCCGAGATGGAGCAGATCACTCACACATTAGGAAGGATGGCAGGGTTTCTGGGAGGGGGAACATTACCAGCTCAATGTTAAGGAGGCAGGGTCTCCGAGAGGGGGCATATCACACACACACGTTGGGAAGGGTGGCAGGATACCTGAGAGGAGACAGATCACCCACACATTGGGAAGGATGGCAGGATCCCTCAAAGGAGACAGACCACCCACACATTGGAAGGATGGCAGGATGCCTGAGAAGGACAGATCACCTACACATTGGGAAGGATGGCAGGGCCCATGAGAGGAGACAGATCACCCACACATTCGGACTGATGGCAGGGTCCCTGAGAGGTAGCAGATCACATATACATTTGGTAGGATAGCAGGATCGATGCAAGGAGACAGAGCACCCACACATTGGGAAGAATGGCAGGGTCCGTGAGTGCGCGCAGATCACCCACACATTGGGAAGGATGGCTGGGTCCCTGAAGGGAGACAGATCACCCACACATTGGGAAGGATGGCAGGATCCCTCAAAGGAGACAGATCACCAATACTTTGGGAAGTATGGCAAGGTCCCTGAGAGGTGACAGTTCACCCACACATTGGGTAGGATGGCAGGGTTCCTGAGAGGTGACAGTTCACTCACACATTGGGAAGGATGGCAGTGTGCCTGAGAAGGAGACAGATCATCCACACATTGGGAAGGATGGCAAGGTCCCTGAGAGGTGACAGTTCACCCACACATTGGGAAGGATGGCAGTGTGCCTGAGAAGGAGACAGATCACCCACGCATTCGGAGTGAGGGCAGGGTCCCTGAGACGTAGCAGATCATACATACATTTGGAAGGATGGCAGGATCCACGCAAGGACACAGATCATCCACACATTGGGATGGATGGCAGGGTCCCTGAGAGGCGGCAGATCACCCACACATTGCGAAGGAAGGCAAGGTCCCTGAGAGTGGGCAGATCACCCACACATTGGGAAGGATGGCAGGATTCCTGAAAGGAGAGAGATCACCCATACATTGGGAAGGACGGCAAGGTCCCTGAGAGGTGACAGATCACCCACACATTCGGAAGGATGGCAGGGTGCCTGAGAGGTAGCAGATCACCCACACATTGGGAAGGATGGCAGGATCCATGCGAGGAGACAGATCACCCACACATTGGGAAGGACGGCAGGACCCATGAGAGGAGACAGAACACCCACACATTGGGAAGGATGGCAGGGTGCCTGAGAAGGAGACAGATCACCCACACATTGGGAAGCATGGCAGGATTCCTGAAGGGAGACAGATCACCCACACATTGGGAAGGATGGCCGGATCCCTCAAAGGAGACAGATCACCAATACTTTGGGAAGTATGGCAAGGTCCCTGAGAGGTGACAGTTCACCCACACATTGGGAAGGATGGCAGGGTTCCTGAGAGGTGACAGTTCACTCACACATTGGGAAGGATGGCAGTGTGCCTGAGAAGGAGACAGATCATCCACACATTGGGAAGGATGGCAAGGTCCCTGAGAGGTGACAGTTCACCCACACATTGGGAAGGATGGCAGTGTGCCTGAGAAGGAGACAGATCATCCACACATTGGGAAGGATGGCAGGGTGCCTGAGAAGGAGACAGATCACCCACGCATTCGGAGTGAGGGCAGGGTCCCTGAGACGTAGCAGATCATACATACATTTGGAAGGATGGCAGGATCCACGCAAGGACACAGATCATCCACACATTGGGATGGATGGCAGGGTCCCTGAGAGGCGGCAGATCACCCACACATTGCGAAGGAAGGCAAGGTCCCTGAGAGTGGGCAGATCACCCACACATTGGGAAGGATGGCAGGATTCCTGAAAGGAGACAGATCACCCACACATTGGGAAGGACGGCAAGGTCCCTGAGAGGTGACAGATCACCCACACATTCGGAAGGATGGCAGGGTGCCTGAGAGGTAGCAGATCACCCACACATTGGGAAGGATGGCAGGATCCATGCGAGGAGACAGATCACCCACACATTGGGAAGGACGGCAGGACCCATGAGAGGAGACAGAACACCCATACATTGGGAAGGATGGCAGGGTGCCTGAGAAGGAGACAGATCACCCACACATTGGGAAGCATGGCAGGATTCCTGAAATGAAACAGATCACCCACACATTGGGAAAGACGGCAAGGTCCCTGAGAGGTGACAGTTCACCCACACATTGGGAAGGATGGCAGGACCCATGAGAGGAGACAGAACACCCACGCATTCGGAGTGATGGCAGGGTCCCTGAGAGGTAGCAGATCACCCACACATTGGGAAGGATGGCAGGATCCATGCGAGGAGACAGATCACCCACACATTGGGAACGATTTGCAGGGTTGCTGAGAGGGGACAGATCACCCACACATTGGGAGGAACAGCAGGGTCCCTGCAAGGGGATGATCACCCGCACATTGGGAAGGATGGCAGGTTGCATGAGAGAGACAGATCACCCACACATTGGGAGTGATGGCAGGATCCCTGAGTGGGGGAAGATGACCCACACTTTGGGAAGGATGGCAGGATCCCTGAGAGGAAACAGATTACCAACACATTGGGAAGGATGGCAGGGTTTCTGAGAGGGGGCACATTACCCATTAAATGTGAAGGATGGCGGAATCTCCGAGATGGAGCAGATCACTCACACATTGGGAAGGATGGCAGGGTCTCTGGGAGGGGGAACATTACCAGCTCAATGTTAAGGAGGCAGGGTCTCCGAGAGGGGGCATTTCACACACACACGTTGGGAAGGGTGGCAGGATACCTGAGAGGAGACAGATCACCCACACATTGGGAAGGATGGCAGGATCCCTCAAAGGAGACAGACCACCCACACATTGGAAGGATGGCAGGATGCCTGAGAAGGACAGATCACCTACACATTGGGAAGGATGGCAGGGCCCATGAGAGGAGACAGATCACCCACACATTCGGACTGATGGCAGGGTCCCTGGGAGGTAGCAGATCACACATACATTTGGTAGGATAGCAGGATCCATGCAAGGAGACAGAGCACCCACACATTGGGAAGAATGGCAGGGTCCGTGAGTGCGCGCAGATCACCCACACACTGGGAAGGATGGTTGGGTACCTGGGAAGCGGCAGATCACCCACACATTGGGAAGGATGGCTGGGTACCTGGGAAGCGGCAGATCACCCACACATTGGGAAGGATGGCAGGATCCCTCAAAGGAGACAGATCACCAATACTTTGGGAAGTATGGCAAGGTCCCTGAGAGGTGACAGTTCACCCACACATTGGGAAGGATGGCAGGGTTCCTGAGAGGTGACAGTTCACTCACACATTGGGAAGGATGGCAAGGTCCCTGAGAGTGGGCAGATCACCCACACATTGGGAAGGATGGCAGGATTCCTGAAAGGAGACAGATCACCCACACATTGGGAAGGACGGCAAGGTCCCTGAGAGGTGACAGATCACCCACACATTCGGAAGGATGGCAGGGTGCCTGAGAGGTAGCAGATCACCCACACATTGGGAAGGATGGCAGGATCCATGCGTGGAGACAGATCACCCACACATTGGGAAGGACGGCAGGACCCATGAGAGGAGACAGAACACCCACACATTGGGAAGGATGGCAGGATTCCTGAAATGAAACAGATCACCCACACCTTGGGAAAGACGGCAAGGTCCCTGAGAGGTGACAGTTCACCCACACATTGGGAAGGATGGCAGGACCCATGAGAGGAGACAGAACACCCACGCATTCGGAGTGATGGCAGGGTCCCTGAGAGGTAGCAGATCACCCACACATTGGGAAGGATGGCAGGATCAATGCGAGGAGACAGATCACCCACACATTGGGAACGATTTGCAGGGTTGCTGAGAGGGGACAGATCACCCACACATTGGGAGGAACGGCAGGGTCCCTGCAAGGGGATGATCATCCGCACATTGGGAAGGATGGCAGGTTGCATGAGAGAGACAGATCACCCACACATTGGGAGTGATGGCAGGATCCCTGAGTGGGGGAAGATGACCCACACTTTGGGAAGGATGGCAGGATCCCTGAGAGGAATCAGATTAGCAACACATTGGGAAGGATGGCAGGGTCTCTGAGAGGGGGCACATTAACCATTAAATGTGAAGGGCGGCGGAATCTCCGAGAGGGAGCAGATCACTCACACATTGGGAAGGATGGCAGGGTCTCTGGGAGGGGGAACATCACCCGCTCAATGTTCAGGAGGCAAGGTCTCCGAGAGGGGGCATATCAAACACACATTGCAAAGGATGGCAGGGTCTCTGAGAGGGGGCCGATCACCCACACATTGGTAAGGATGGAAGAGTCCCGCAGAGGGGGCAGATCACCCACACATTGGGAAGGATGGCAGGATTCCTGAAAGGAGACAGATCACCCACACATTGGGAAGGATGGCAGGGTCTCTGAGAGGGGGCACATTACTCATTAAATGTGAAGGATGGCGGAATCTCCGAGAGGGAGCAGATCACTCACAAATTGGGAAGGATGGCAGGGTCTCTGGGAGGGGGAACATCACCCGCTCAATGTTAAGGAGGCAGGGTCTCCGAGAGGGGGCATATCACACTCACATTGCGAAGGATGGCAAGGTCTCTAAGAGGGGGCGGATTAACCACACTTTGGGAAGGATGGGAGGATTACTGAGAGGCTGCAGATCTCCCACACATTGGGAAGGATGGCAGGGACCTTGAGGGGGGACAGATCACTCACACGTTGGGAAGGATAGCAGGATCCCTGAGAGGGGGCAGATCACCCACACATTGGGAAGGATGGCAGCATCCCTGAGAGGGGGCGGATCACCCACACATTGGGCATGATGGCAGTGTCCCTGAGAGGGACAGATCACTCACACATTGGGAAGGATTTGCAGGGTTGCTGAGAGGGGACAGATCACCCACACATTGGGAGGAATGGCAGGGTCCCTGCAAGGGGATGATCACCCGCACATTGGGAAGGATGGCATGGTACCTGAGAGGGGACAGATCACCCACACATTGGGAAGGATGGCAATGTCCCTGAGAGGGAGCAGATCACCCACACATTGGGAATGATGGCAGGGTCCCTGAGAGGGGGCAGATCACTCACATATTGGGAAGGATGGCAGGGTCCCTCAGAGGAGACCGATCACCCACACATTGGGAAGGATGGCAGGATTCATGAGAAGAGACAGATCACTCACACATTGGAAAGGATGGCTGGTTGCCTGAGAAGGGGCAGATCACCCACCCATTGGGGAGGATGTCAGGATCACTGAGAGGAGACAGATCACCCACACATTGGAAAGGGTGACAGGTTCCCTGAGAGAGACAGATCACCCACACATTGGGAAGGATGGCAGCATCCATGCGAGGAGACAGATCACCCACACATTGGGAAGGATGGCAGGATCCCTCAAAGGAGACAGATCACCCACACATTGGGAAGGATGGCAAGGTCCCTGAGAGGTGACAGTTCACCCACACATTGGGAAGGATGGCAGTGTGCCTGAGAAGGAGACAGATCACCCACACATTGGGAAAGATGACAGGAGAAATAAGAGGAGACAGATCACCCACGCATTCGGAGTGAGGGCAGGGTCCCTGAGACGTAGCAGATCACACATACATTTGGAAGGATGGCAGGATCCACGAAAGGACACAGATCATCCACACATTGGGAAGGATGGCAGGGTCCCTGAGAGGCGGCAGATCACCCACACATTGGGAAGGATGGCAGGGTCCCTGAGATGCGGCAGACCACCCACACATTACGAAGGAAGGCAAGGTCCCTGAGAGTGGGCAGATCAACCACACATTGGTAAGGATGGAAGAGTCCCGGAGAGGGGGCAGATCACCCACACATTGGGAAGCATGGCAGGATTCATGAAATGAGACAGATCACCCACACATTGGGAAGGATGGCAGGGTCTCTGAGAGGGGGCAGATCACCCACACATTGGGAAGGATGGCAGGGTGCCTTAGAGGCGGCAGGTCACCCACACATTTGGAAGGATGGCAGGGTCCCTGAGAGGGACAGATCATCACTTTGGGAAGGATGGCGGGGTCCCTGAGAGAGACAGATCACCCACACATTGAGAAGGATGGCAGTTTGCCTGAGAGAGACAGATCACCCACACATTGGGAAGGATGGCAGGAACCCTGAGTGGGAGAAGATGACCCACACTTTGGGAAGGATGGCAGGATCCCTGAGAGGAATCAGATTAGCAACACATTGGGAAGGATGGCAGGGTCTCTGAGAGGGGGCACATTAACCATTAAATGTGAAGGACGGCGGAATCTCCGAGAGGGAGCAGATCACTCACACATTGGAAAGGATGGCTGGTTGCCTGAGAGAGACAGATCACCCACACATTGGGATGGACTGCAAGGTCCCTGAGAGGTGACAGTTCACCCACACATTGGGAAGGATGGCAGGGTCCCTGAGAGAGACAGATCACCCACACATTGGGAAGGATGGCCAAATCCCTGAGAGAGGGACAGGTCACCCACACATTGGGAAGGATGGCACGATCCCTTAGAGGAGACGGATCACCCACACATTGAGAATGATGGCAGGATCCCTGACAGAGGACAGGTCACCCACATATTGGGAAGGATGGCAGGATCCCTGAGTGGGGAAAGATGACCCACACTTCGGGAAGGATGGCAGGATCCCTGAGGGGAAACAGATTAGCAACACATTGGGAATGTTGGCAGGGTCTCTGAGAGGGGCTACATTACTCACTCAATGTGAAGGATGGCATGATCCCTGAGTGGAGACAGATCACCCACACATTGGGAAGGATGGGAGGATTACTGAGAGGCTGCAGATCTCCCACACATTGGGAAGGATGGCAGTGTCCTTGAGGGGGGACAGATCACTCACACGTTGGGAAGGATAGCAGGATCCCTGAGAGGGGGCAGATCACCCACACATTGGGAAGGATGGCAGCATCCCTGAGAGGGGGCGGATCACCCACACATTGGGAAGGATTTGCAGGGTCGCTGAGAGTGGACTGATCACCCACACATTGGGAAGGATGGCAATGTCCCTGAGAGAGGGCAGATCACTCACATATTGGGAAGGATGGCAGGATTCATGAGAAGTGACAGATCACTCACATATTAGGAAGGATGGCAGTGTCCCTGAGAGGGACAGATCACCCATACATTGGGGAGGATGGCAGTGTCCCTGAGAGGGGACAGATCACCCACATGTTGGGAAGAATGGCAGAGTCCCTGAGAGGGGGCAGATTACCCACACATTTGGAAGGATGGCAGTATCTCTGAGAGGAGACAGATGACCCTCACACTGGGAAGTATGGCAGGGTCTCTGAGAGGGGGCAGATCACCCACACATTGGGAAGGATGGCAGGGTGCCTGAGAGGGGACAGATCACCCACACATTTGGAAGGATGGCAGGGTCCCTGAGAGGGGGCATTTCACCCACACATTGCGAAGGATGGAAGTGTCCCTGAGAGGGACATATCGCCATCACATTGGGAAGGATGGCAGCGTCCCTGGGAGGGACAGACCACCCAAGCATTTGGAAGGATGGCAGGGTCCCTGAGAGGAGACAGATCACCCACACATTGTGAAGGATGGCTGAGTCCCTGAGAGTGGGCAGATCACCCACACATTCGGAGTGATGGCAGGGTCCCTGAGAGGGGCCAGATCGCCCACACATTGTGAAGGATGGCAGGGTGCCTGAGAAGGACAGATCACCCACACATTGGGAAGGATGGCAGTATCCCTGAGAGGGACAGCTCACCCACACATTGGGAAGGATGGGAGCGACCCTGAGAGGGGGCAGATCACCCACACATTGTGAAAGATGGAAGGGTCCCTGAAAGGGACAGATTCCCATCACATTGGGAAGGATGGCAGGGTCCTTGGGAGGGACAGACCACCCACACATTTGGCAAAATAGCAGGGTCCCTGAGACGGGACAGATCACCCACACATTTGGAAGGATGGCAGGGTCCCTGAGAGGGGACAGATCACCCACACATTTGGAATGATGGCAGGGTCCCTGAGAGGGGACAGATCACCCACACATTGGGAAGGATGGCTGGATCCCTGAGAGGGGACAGATCACCCACACATTTGGAAGGATGGCCGGATCCCTGAGAGGGGACAGATCACCCACACATTTGGAATGATGGCAGGGTCCTGGAGAGGTGACAGATCACCCAAACATTGGGAAGTATGGCAGAATCCATGAGAGGAGACAGATCACCCAGAGTGATGGCAGGGTGCCTGAGAGGTGGCAGATTAACCATACAGTTGGAAGAATGGCAGGATCCATGAGAGGGGACAGATCACCCACATATTGGGAAGGATGGCAGGGTCCCTGTGAGGGGGCAGATTGCCCACACATTGGAAAGGATGGCAGGGTCCCTGAGAGAGGACAGATCACCCAAGGATTGTGAAGGATGGCAGGGTCCCTGAGTGGGACATATCCTCATCACATTAAGAATGATGGCAGCGTCCCTGAGAGGGACAGCTCACCCACACATTGGGAAGGATGGCAGTTACCCTGAGAGGGGGCAGATCACTCACACATTGGGACAAATGTCAGGGTTCCTCAGAGGGGTCAGATCACCCACACATTGGGAAGTATGGCCGGGTCCCTGAGAGGGGGGAGATCACTCACTCATTGGGACGGATGGCAGGATCCCTGAGACAGGGGCAGGTCACCCACAAACGGGGAGGATGGCAGGATCCCTGAGAGGAGACGGATCACCTACACATTGGGAAGGATGGCAGGATCCCTGAGAGGAGATAGATCACCTACACATTGGGAAGGATGGCAGGGTATCTGAGAGGGGGCACATTACCCCTCTGATGTACATTACTCGCCGTCTGAGGCAGTTTAGACTGAGGTTAGGAATAGGAAAGATGAGGTTTCTGTTAGGAGTTTTCTACAGGCCTCCTAATAGTCCTAGAGATGTAGAAGAGAGGATTGCGAGGATGATTCAGGAGAAGAGTGAAAGTGATAGGGTGGTTGTTATGGAGGACTTTAACTTTCCAGATATTGACTGGGAAAGCTATAGCTTGAGTTCGTTAGATGGGTCAGTGTTTATCCAATGTGTGCAGGAGGGTTTCCTCTCTCAATATGTAGACAGGCCAACAAGAGGTGAGGCCATACTGGATTTGGTTCTGGGTAACGAACCAGGCCAGGTGTTAGAATTGGAGGTAGGTGAGCACTTTGGGGACAGTGACCACAATTCGGTGACATTTACTTTAGTGATGGAGAGGGATAAGCGTGCACTGCAGGGCAAGAGTTATAGCTGCGGACAGGGAAATTATGATGTGGTGAGGCACGACTTAGGATGTGTGGCTTGGAAAAGTAGGCTTCAAGGGAAGGGCGCAATTGATATGTGGAGCTTGTTCAAGGAGCAACTATTGAGTGTCCTTGATAAGTATGTACCTGTCAGGCAGGGAGGAAAGGGTCGTGTGAGGGAGCCGTGGTTTAATAAGGAATTTGAATTCCTTGTTAAATGGAAGAGGGCGGCCTATGTAAAGATGAAGCGTCAAGGTTCATTTGGGGCGATTGAGAGTTATAAGGTAGCCAGGAAGGATCTGAAGAGAGAGCTAATAGCAGTAAGGAGGGGACATGAAAAGTCCTTAGTTGGTAGGATTACGGAAAACCCTAAGGCTTTCTATAGGTATGTCAGGAATAAAAGAATGACTAGGGTAGGAATAGGTCCAGTGAGAGAGGTTCGGTGGGGCAGGAGCAGGTGGAGACAATGGGTCGGCCGGGGCAGTCAGGTTTGTGGATTTTGGGCAGGAGGTAGAAGCGGGAGGTGCGGGGTTGTGGGACTATGAGGTTGGAGACGGTGGATGGGAGATCCCCCAAGGTGATGAGGTTATGGACGGTCTGGGAGATGATGGTTTGGTGGTGGGAGGTGGGGTCATGGTCAAGGGGGCAGTAGGAGGAGGTATCTGCGAGCTGGGGTTTAGCCTCAGCCAATAGGATAGGAATAGGTCCAGTCAAGAATAGTAGTGGGAAGTTGTGTGTGGAGGCTGAAAAGATTGGGGAGACACTGAATGAATACTTTTCGTCAGTATTCGCTCAGGAACAGGACATTGCTGCCGATGTGAATACTGAGTCACAATTAATTAGAATGGACGGCTTTGAGGTATGTAGGGAAGAGGTGTTGGAAATTCTGGAAAGGGTGAAAATAGATAAGTCCCCTGGGCCTGATGGCATTTATCCTAGGATTCTCTGGGAAGCAAGGGAGGAGATTGCAGAGCCATTGGCCTTGATTTTTATGTCCTCGTTGTCTACAGGAATAGTGCCAGAAGATTGGAGGCTAGCAAATGTGGTTCCCTTGTTCAAGAAGGGGAGTATGGATAACCCTAGTAATTATAGGTCAGTGAGTCTCACTTCTGTTGTGGGCAAAGTCTTAGAGAGAATTGTAAAGGATAGGATTTATGAACATCTGGATAGGAATAATGTGATCAAAGATAGTCAGCATGGTTTTGTGAAGGGCAGGTCGTGCCTCACAAACCTTATTGAATTCTTTGCAAAGGTGACTAAGGAGGTGGACGAGGGTAAAGCGGTAGATGTGGTGTATATGGATTTTAGTAAGGCGTTTGATAAGGTTCCCCATGGTAGGCTACTGCAAAAAATACGGAGGTATGGCATTGAGGGTGAGTTGGAGGTTTGGATTAGGAGTTGGCTGGCTGGAAGAAGACAGAGGGTAGCAGTTGATGGTAAAGGCTCATCTTGGAGTGCAGTTACTAGCGGTGTTCCGCAAGGATCTGTTTTGGGACCATTGCTGTTTGTCATTTTTATAAATGACCAGGAGGAGGGGCTCGAAGGTTGGGTGAGCAAGTCGGAGGAGTTGTTGACAGTGAGGACGGATGTGGCAGGTTACAGCAGGATATAGATAAGCTGCAGAGCTGGGCAGAAAGGTGGCAAATGGAGTTCAATGTAGGTAAATGTGAAGTGATTCACTTTGGTAAGTGTAACAAGAAGTTGGGGTACTGGGCTCATGGTCGGTTACTTGGTAGTGTGGATGAGCAGAGGGATCTTGGTGTCCATGTACACAGATCTCTGAAAGTTGCCTCCCAGGTAAATAGTGCGGTGAAGAAGGCATATGGCGTACTGGCTTTTATTGTTAGAAGAATTGAGTTCTGGAGTCCTGAGGTCATATTGCAGTTGTATAAGACTCTGGTGCGGCCGCATCTGGAGTATTGTGTGCAGTTTTGGTCGCCATATTATAGGAAGGATGTGGATGCACTGGAACGGGTGCAGAGGAGGCTTACCAGGATGTTGCCTGATATGGTAGGAAGATCGTATGAGGAAAGGCTGAGGCACTTGGGGCTGTTTTCATTGGAGAAAAGAAGGTCTGGGGTGACTTGATAGAGGTGTACAAGATGATTAGGGGTTTAGATAGGGTTGACCATGAGAACCTTTTTCCACGTATGGAGTCAGCTATTACGAGGGGACTTAGCTTTAAATTAAGGGGGGTAGGTATAGGACAGATGTTAGGGGTAGATCCTTTACTCAGTGAGTTGTGAGTTCATGGAATGCCCTGCCAGTAGCAGTGGTGGACTCTCCCTCTTTATGGGCATTTAAACGGGCATTGGATAGGCATATGGAGGATAGTGGGCTAGTGTAGGTTAGGTGGGCTTGGATCGGCGCAACATCGAGGGCCAAAGGGCCTGTACTGCCCTGTATTTTTCTATGTTCTATGTTCTATGAACATAACACAATTAATTAGAGATTTGGCTACTTTAGATTTAGTACTATGCATGAAAAAGTCTAATTAATAACGTTACTATAATGGACCCTGTGAGATCTGACTGTGGCGTAGTTCATTCTGAAACTAGAGATTGGAATTTGAGCAAAGGAGACTAAGAGGGTATGAGTGGCAAGTTGGCTGAGTTGGCAAGTTGGTGGCTTGGGCAAATCACTAAAAGCTTTGCCAGTAGACAGACAATAGCTAGTATTTGAAAAGATACATCATTTATAACCGATATACATTCTTCAAATACATAAAAATCTAATTGACGAAATAAATCAACCATGGCTAATGAGGCTGGTACAACTGCTATTAATTGCACATTTGTCATTGAACATTCCCACTTTTGAATTTCTGATGGAGGGAAGGATATTGATGAAGCAGCTGGAGATAGCTTGGCCTGGAATATTTCGCTGAAGAACTGGGTCCTTGTAATGCAGTACTTGGAGGTGCATAGTAAAATAGGGCAGAGTCAGCATGACTTCCTCAAGGAGAGGTCCCGCTGACAAGTCTGCCAGAATTCTTTCAGACGATAATGTGCAAGTTTGACAAAGAGAGAATGTGATTTGATTGGTTAATTGGGACTCTGCGAAATATGAATCTGGCCTAAATTGAATTTTGTTCATCTATTGGTTACTAGTTCCATAAGCAGAGATATAAAAACAGTTAAATAATTAAAAAAAAAACAAATTCAGCACTAGCTAAATAGAATAAAGATGGCAGGTTGGGTGATGTGTTGTTTCTGCATCATGTGGTAGCTGGAGACAGTCACTGTCTCCCTCAGCAATCCTAACCTGCGGTGTGACCAGTTCACTAAACGTGCTATCCACTACCTCCTCAGCATCGCGGATGCTCCACAATGAGTTCATCTGCAGATCCAGAGCTTCATGCGGTCAAACAACACATGCAGCTGGACATACTGATTTCAAGTGTAAGAGTCAGGAACTTCAGACACGTTCCTAAGCTTCCACATCAAGCAAGAATCACATGCCATGTGTCTGATGTCCCCTGCCATTGTAAGCTTAGCCTTATATGAACTAACTAAAACCAAACAATGCACTTAAATAAATGAAAAAGAAAGATAAGAAATAAATTCCTTACCTTACAGGTCTTTTTCTTCCGGTTAGAGGAGGGGGCGTTAGGGAGATACACGTGTAGTATCACAGTATAGCCACTGCCCAGATATAAATTAAGCCCTAACCTTCCCGGCAGCCCTCGCTTCACTCCTCCTACTCTCCTTGCCGCTCTGGCAAAATAAAGTTGGTTGTCAAGTAGGTTTGGTGGAGGTGATAGATATCAGATCCTGTCATCACTGGACTGATTAAGAGGACTCCTCTTTCCCAGTTAATGAACTCACACTTAAGTATTTATTGTCAAGTCTATCCATTTTAAAGAAAAAAAAAGTCTTGCAGGAGTTTGCTGAAATGATATTTAATTTTTTGTGCGACAACACTATTCCATGTGCCAATGAGGTTAGGAATTGGAAGGTAGTACAACTAAATACATGGGCAAAGAGCTGGTAGAGGAGGCAGCACTTACGATATGTGTATCATTGGGATTCCTGAGTCGATAGGATATACACAAGAACGACGGGAAGGACCTGAACTGGCAGCAATCTCCTGGCAGGCAGGTTTGCTGCTGTCACTCAGGAGGGTTTAAACTAGTGTCCCCGTATTGGTGGAGTGGGGGGGGGGGTGGGGGGGTGGCACAGTGGGAACCAGAGCTGTAGGTCCACAAGTAGACGACTGAGGCGGGTTTGGCGATTAATCGCAATACAGCTAAGAGCAACAACAGAGGTTACTAAACACAATGGACCTGGCAGTCTGAAGTGCGTTGATTATAATGTGAGGAGTATGACAGGCAAGACGGATGAACTTGCAGCTTGGGTGAGTATATATAACTGCTGTGCTAATATTATAGAGATTTGTTTGAGAGAGGGACAAGAGAGATGTCAATCTGTTGGTCCAGAGAGAGTTGTAGAATAAACAGTGAGTGGCTGGAGACAGTTGTTTATTGTAAAATAATTATCCAGCACTTTACTGGAATTGAACAGAGAGTGTGATTCAATGTACGGATTGAAGGGAAAGGTAGGAAACTGCGATTGTCTGTTTATAATATTGTCTGTTTTACCGAAACTCTTTTGTAATCTCCTATTAGCGAAGAATAGAAGAAAAGAATTTACATCAGGGAAACTCAAACCAACTATCAGGTCAGGATCTGATGGCATTGGGCAGAAATGTGTTTATGTCAACACAATGATTATTATGGGCAAGGCAGATGAGATTACAGCCTGAATCAATGCATGGGACCATGATGTTGCAGCCATTACAGGCACTTAGTTTGGAGAGGGACAGGACTGGGCATTCAACGTTCCAGGGTTTTGTTGTGTTAGACGAGATCGAGAGGAAGGTAAAAGAAGTGGAGGAGTTGTATTACTAATCAGGGATAATGTTGTATTTGCACTCAGAGGACGTACTGTAGGGCACATCCACTGAGGCAATATGAGTACAGCACAAAAATAAGATTGATGCAATTACTGTGTTCGGGTTATACGATATTTCTTTCAACAGCCACCTAGACTTTGATAATAAATGTGTGCGCCAGTTACGGAAAGGTGTAATAAAAACAGAGTTGTCAGAGTGTGTGACTTCAACATCCCCAATATTGACTGGGACTCCCTTAGCGCAAGTGGATTAGGTGGGGCAGAAGCAGGTTACTTGAGACGGAATGTGGATATCTTTGAGGAGAAAGTGAGATCTGCAGATGCTGGAGATCAGAGCTGAAAATGTGTTGCTGGAAAAGTGCAGCAGGTCAAGCAGCATCCAGGGAACAGGAGAATTGACGTTTCGGGCATAAGCCCTTCTTCAGGAATGTGGATAGTCCACCACAGGAAGAGCCATACTGGACCTAGTATTGGCTAATGAGCCTGGACAGGTGACTGACATTTCAGGGGGACAGCATTTTGGAAACATTTTGGAACCTCCTTCAGTTTTAAGATAGCGAAGATCATGGATAAGTTAGGACCTTTTGAGAAGCTATGGAACTCGGGTAAGGCAAGTTATGTCAGTATCAGGCAGTGTTAATTGGGAGGAGCAGCTATCATGCAAATTCACATTTTGTCTGTGGCAACTGTTTATTAAATCTTGATTGCAGTATCATCTGGCGAATGTCCTCCCTACTGCTCGAATTTCAATGTATTTTGTTTGAACAGATATTTCGAGGTCGCTGTATACCAGAGAACAGCAAGAGATAATGGATGATTGTGCCCTGTGTCCTTCACTAAACCAGCTTGTCTCTCCAGGCACCTAACGTTTTTATTATGGGTCAGAGAAACTCAGAATTAATAAAGCACAGACGGAAGCCATTCAGTCCTTCATACACGCACGAGCTCTCCAACTACGGTATCTGAAAGCAAAATAGATATTGGAGATAGACAGAGAGAGAGAGAGAATGAACAGAAAGAAATAATGTGATGGGAAATAAACAGAGGAGAGAAAACGGAGTGACAGAGTGAGTGAGAAATGAAGGGGTGTGAAACGGCGATGAAATTAGATAGATCAGGAGACAGCATGAGGAGGAATAGCCAGAGGATGGGAGTTTTATTTAAAAATTCCCCTGAACCGCAAGCTCATTGTCTGGGAGCCATACTGTGTGAGCCCCATGCTGATACTGGTTGTGATCCCAGATCATTTATCTCCTATAATATCACAGAGTTGAGTGGCTGACAGGTAAACAGAATCCAATAGACCAATTGACTGGATCCAGAGAGAAGATGGATTAATTGAAATAGACTTTGCCAACAGTACTAGGAACTGATAACCCCCTGAGACACTCTGCGAGAGACTGGGCCAGAGAATATCAGTGAGGGGGATCACTGACAGATGGGAAATCAGTATCTTAGCTGTGGGTCAAGTAATGACTGAAAAGGTTTGCACACCACTTCCATGGTTTAGTAATCCACATTTCAATTCATATAGCTCAATATCATGACTGTATTTTAACAAGCTTACCTCTTTGTACATTTCTTATTTTGGTTTGTCCAGAAAATCATTTTGTCCCTGTATTTTGTGTTGAATAAACACATTTCATTACTGGGGAAGAAAGGACCTGTTCCAATGGGACAGCCTTCATCGAATCCATACTGGGACTAGAGTCTGAATGAATCGCATAACTAGGGCGGTAGGCAGGGATGTAAATGGAATAGGAGTGGTGCTGGGGGGTAGGGGAACGGGAATCGGTTATAGGGGTAATTAGATACCTGAATTAAAAGAGGTAAGAGTGCAGAATTCTGGATAGATTATTAAATTCTTCAGCACTGACATAATAGGATAGAGTATCCATAAATGGTTAACAAACAAACTTCAAGCACACTGGAAAACGAATGACAATGAGAAGAGGGATGGTTAATACAGGAGTGACAGTGTTATATCTGAATGCATGCAGTATAAGGAATAGGGTAAATGAATTCGTGACCCAGATTGAAACTGGCAGGTATGACGTGATGGGCATCATGGATACATGGCTGCAAGGGGATCAGGATTGGGAGCTAAATATTCAAGGATATGCACCCTATCCAACAGATACGCTGGTGGGCAGACAAGGTGGGTTGCCTTATTCGTACGAAATTAAACTAAATCAATAGCAAGAAATAACATAGGGTCAGATGGTGTAGAATCTGCATGGGTAAAATTGAGGAAGCACAATGTTAAAGCAACCACAGTTGGAGTCTTATACAGGCCTCCAAACAGGAGTGAGGAGCTGGGCCATCAGATACATCAGGAGATAGAAAAGATGTGTAGGAAAGGCAAGGTTACAGTGATCATGGGGGATTTCAATATGCGGGGGACTGGGAAAATCAGATTGGTAGTGGATTGTAAGAAAAGCAATTCATGGAATGTCTACAAGGTTTATTTTTGAATAGCTTGTGGTGCAGTCCACGAGTGAACTGGCAATAGTGGTTTTAGTGTTGTGCAAAGAGGCAGACTAGATAAGGGAGCTTAAGTTGAAGGAAGCCATCAGAAGCAGCGATCATAACATTGTTGAATTTATTCTGCAATTTGAGAGACAGAAGATGGAATCAGAGGCAACATTGTTTCAGCTGAATAAAGGCAATTGCAGAGGCATAAGGGAGAAGCTGGGTAGAATTGACTGGGAGAGTAGCCTAGCAGGAAAGACAGTAGAACAGCAATGGCAGGAGGCTCTAAGAACAACTTAGGAGACACAGCAGAGATTCATTGCAAGGAGAAAGAGGCATGGTACAGGGAGGATGAGCTGAAAATGCGTTGCTGGAAAAGCGCAGCAGGTCAGCAGCATCCAAGGAGCAGGAGAATCAACGTTTCGGGCATGAGCCCTTCTTCAGGAATGAGGAAAGTGTGTCCAGCAGGCTAAGATAAAAGGTAGGGAGGAGGGACTTGGGGAAGGGGCGTTGGAAATGTGATAGGTGGAAGGAGGTCAAGGTAAGGGTGATAGGCCGGGGGGGGTGGGGTTGGAGAGGTCAGGAAGAAGATTGCAGGTTAGGAAGGCGCTGCTGAGTTCGAGGGATTTAACTGAGACAAGGTGGGGGGAGGGGAAATGAGGAAACTGGAGAAATCTGAGTTCATCCCTTGTGGTTGGAGGGTTCCTAGACGGGAGATGAGGCACTTTTCCTCCAACCGTCGTGTTGCTATGGTCTCGCGATGGAGGACTCCAAGGACCTGCATGTCCTTGGTGGAGTGGGAGGGGGAGTTGAAGTGTTGAGCCACTGGGTGGTTGGGTTGGTTGATCCAGGTGTCCCAGAGGTGTTCTCTGAAACGTTCCACAAGTAGGCGGCCTGTCTCCCCAATATAGAGGAGGCCACATCGGGTGCAGCGGATGCAATAAATGATGTGTGTGGAGGTGCAGGTGAATTTGTGGCGGATATGGAAGGATCCCTTGGGGACTTGGAGGGAAGTAAGGCGGGAGGTGTGGGCGCAAGTTTTGCATTTCTTGTGGTTGCAGGGGAAGGTGCCGGGAGTGAAGGTTGGGTTGGTGGGGGGGTGTGGACCTGACGAGGGAGTCACGGAGGGAGTGGTCTTTTCGGAACGCTGATAGGGGAGGGGAGGGAAATATATCTTCTTCCTGACCTCTCCGCCCCCACCCCCACTCCGGCCTATCACCCTCACCTTGACCTCCTTCCACCTATCGCATTTCCAACGCCCCTCCCCCAAGTCCCTCCTCCCTACCTTTTATCTTACCCTGCTGGATACACTTTCCTCATTCCTGAAGAAGGGCTCATGCCCGAAACGTCGATTCTCCTGCTCCTTAGTTGCTGCCTGACCTGCTGCGCTTTTCCAGCAATACATTTTCAGCTCTGATCCTACATGGAGGATGAGGCAACCATGGCTAACGAGGGAAGTCAGGGATTGTATCAAAGCTAAAGAGAGAAGTATACAATGTGGTGAAGGACAGTCTGAAACCAAAGAATTGGGAAGATTACAAAGACCAACAGAGGGCAACAAAAATGTATAAGGAGGGAGAAAATTACATAAGGGGGTAAGTTACCACTTAGATATATAAAGTACAAAAGAGAGGCAAAAGTAGATATTGGAAACCATGCCAGAGAGGTAGTGATAGGGAACAAATGAATGGCTGAGGAACTTTGCGTCAGTCTCCACAGTGAAAGACACGATTAATTTTCCAAAAATTCAACAGAGTAAAGGGAAGTATGGAGTATAGTGGTCATCACCAAAGAGAACGTGTGAGAAAACTGAATGGCCATTATGCAGATCCATCATCTGGACCAGATGGACTACACTCTCAAGGTAGACTTGCAGGTTGTCAGTAGTTAGGAAGGCAAATACAATGATGCCATTCATATCAAAAGGGTGTGAATATAGTAGCAGGGCTACACTTCTGAGGTTCCATAAGGCTCTGGTCAGACTACATTTACAGTATTGTGTGCAGTTTTGGGCCCCATATCTCAGGAAGGATGCACTGGCACTGGAGGATGTTCAGAGAAGATTCATAGGAATGGCTCCAGGAATGAAAAGCTTAACATATGTGGAACATTTGAGGACTCTGGGTCAATTTTGATGGCGGTTAGAAGGATATGTGGGGATCTAACTGAAACTTACAAATACTGAATGACATGGACAGAGAAGATGTTGGAAATATGTTTCTATTGATAGGAGAGACTAGGACCAAGGGCCCAGCATATAGGGCAGACCTTTAAGAACAGAGATAAAGAGAGTGTGGAATCTATGAATTCACGGCCACAGAAGCTGTAGAGACCAGGTCATTAAGTATATTTAAGACTGAGATCGATAGGTTCTTGATTGTCAAGGGGATCAAGGGTTATGGGGAGAAAGCGGGAGTGTGATGTTGAGAAGCTTAACAGGCATGATCAAATGGCGGAGCAGACTCAATGGGCTGAAAGGCCAAATTTCTGCTCCTATGTCTTCTGGTCTTACAGTTAATGCTGGCTGTCCTCATCCCTCACTATAGATGCATCCTGAATCTGACCTTATGATTTTTAAAGAGGCACGTTCCAATACTGATGACTGGCAAAATCATTATCTCTTCCTCCAGTCTCAGCAGCAATTTCCTCCAATTCACTCTGATTTCTGTCCTCTCCACAATGTCATAATCACACAGTAATTGAAGTCCTATAAATGATACTTCATCATAGTTCATTGACATCAGTAACATCAACAGCATGACCCTGACTTGCCCTTTCTAATCCTTGAATAACAATTTGAATTGTATTTGTCACGTACAATTCTCTGTTAACATATTCATGCAGTTTGCCTGTTATAATCCATGTTGTCTTAAGCACCTTTTCCCACCAGATTATGGACTATAAAAGTTCACTTAACATTATAATCACTGATCACTAATTTCAGGCTGTACGTTTCCATTTATAAATGGAGTAACTGGTTTATGTTCCAACAGTCCACTGTCATTACTCCCATATCCAAGGCAGATTGAATGATTACACACCAAAAATCTGCTACATCCAACATCCTTTCCCTCAGTCATTCCCACATATCCCATGCTGAATGTGTAAATTTTAAATTTTATTTTGAATTTTAATAACATCAGTATTGAATTGAAAGGGGTTAACTGGAGCTATTTGTTCACCGACTGTGATTATATCAATCTGTGTGGATTCTAATTATCCCAGTGGAGGTTTCCATCCTTAAACGAAAAATGGTCTGTTTTTTCAGATTAGATTAGATTACTTACAGTGTGGAAACAGGCCCTTCGGCCCAACCTCCTAGAAAAGGCATAACTGTAAAGTTCTAAGAGGATTGTGGTGAGAGAGAGATGCACAGAAGAAGATTAGATTATGATTAGATTAGATTAGATTACTTTACAGTGTGGAAACAGGCCCTTCGGCCCAACAAGTCCACACCGACCCGCCGAAGCACAACCCACCCATGCCCCTACATTTACCCCTTACCTAACACTACGGACAATTTAGCATGGCCAATTCACCTGACCGGCACATCTTTGGACTGTGGGAGGAAACCGGAGCACCCGGAGGAAACCCACGCAGACACGGGGAGAACGTGCAAACTCCACACAGTCAGTCTCCTGAGGCAGCAGTGCTAACCACTGTGCCACCGTGCCGCCCGTGTTATTCCATAGTATGAGAGGGAGCATCACCGACAGCACTAACAGGGATCAGCACCTCCAGAGAGAAGGGGTGGAGAGATCAGAATCTGAGAACATTAGACTTGAATGTTACAACAATGGATCAAAATCTGAGAAAATTAGACTTGAATGTTTCAGCAATGGACAGGAGTTTATCCTGGGGTCTTTACTATCTTTCTCAGCCTTGGATATCATTAGCATGGCGGATCCAGGATATCCTTTGGATTATTCAAGGTGGTTACTATCCCACCCTCGCTATAGTTGGTGTTCCTAGTAAGTCATCCTCTTTGTCTGTTAAACTGGGTTAAACGGAATTTCTGCTCATGATATGTTAAGTTTAGTAAATGGTAATCAATGTCTTCAGTTCCAATCAAAAATTCCTTTACTTGTAAATTATACAAAGCAAATTACTATTTACAAATTACTCACTGATATAGAAGGAACCAGACTGTTCTCAAACTCCATAATCCTTTCTGTCCTGCACAGATTTACATTTCCATATCCTCCCCACATACCAATCCTGTCCAATACCACCATTATGATATCCCAGTCTCCTCCTCAGCCTCAGTGCAATTGCTGAATGAACTGTCAATTGTGCTTTTGATAAATCCTATACAGCTGTTTCTTCAAGTGTCTTCAAACCACGTGTCCATTACAAAATAATTGCACTTGAGATGTTTAACTTGTTCTCTGCACAGACTCTGTCAGATGTAAGACAGTGTATCGTGCTCAAGTCATTGACTCATTAGTGCCATCGAATAATAATCCACTGATATCTCATGAAGGAAATTGACATAATTAAAATGAAACCGTTATCATTTGTGAGAAAAACCCCATCTGCTTGCATCATGTCCTTTAAAGGAGGCAATGGGTCAACCTTGCCTGGTCAGGTCTCTATGACTGCAAACTCACAGCAATGTAGTTTACTCTTTACTGTCCTGTGGAACAGCCACTCAGTTTTAGATCGGTATAACATGCTGGCCTGACCAGGGCTGCATACATCCCGTGAGGGAAGAACAAATGGAAAGATAGCTCCTTCCTCTGCCTGTTTACTATACTCTGACAGCTCATTTCCATTCAGGTAGGTGACCATGCCTTGTTTTAGGTGTATTTTTCACAATTTCTTTGAAATGTTTCACAAGAGTGATGTTCATCTCCATCTCTGGTGTTGTCTTTATTGATGTTGATGTGCAGACGTAAGGAACTTGTAAATTTCACATCAGTCTCAGGGCATAGAGAAGGAATGGCTTCTTCACACCACAGGAAAGAAATAGAGATGGTAAAGTGAGGGAAGGGAATTATTGTGATCTTCCCTGAGAGTGTTGTTGAGGCAGTATTAAGGGTATTGTAGGCAGATTTTCTCTCCTTTATAAGGAATGATCTCCTTGTCACAGAGAGAGCATGAAAGATTGTCAACAGACTAATCACTGGGATCATGGTACCATGAGGAGTGAGTGAAGATTAATCTCTAGCGCTGTGAGAGAATAAGAGGTGATTGCATTGAAACTTGAGGGGAATGGACAATCACTCATTATGTTCTAAGCAGACACTAAGAACGTGATAAATTCCATTGTTTTTTTACACGGGTTATAATTCTCGATAGTTTAAGTGCCTTTGAGAACATTTCCCCTACTTCAGCCCCACTCTCCATGTCGATTGACAGAGACAGGTTCAGGCTTTGCATACAGTCTCCTGACATTCATACAGTGCATTCGGTATGTGTGATTCTGCACTGAACGTCATGTTATCCACAGTCCCGACAACAGCCACAATACATTCACTCTAAAACAGTTAACTATTCTTAACAGCTTCTGTCCTCGATGGAGAACATGGGTCTGTCATTTCGGAGGTGGAAGATGCCTCCTTGAGACTTGGCACAAAATATTTGGCTTCTCTCCTCACTACCAGGAAACCATATTAAAATAGCACATGTTCCACATGCAATGGAGCCACGAGGAACATCATGGAACCATCTCTGTGTGTAGTCTCTACTCCATTGGTTTGTCACGTTGGAGCATCAATTACATCCTCCTATTCCTGCATAAGCCCTTGAGGGGCTGAATGTTCTCGTCCTGGTCGCATGGAACACGTACAAGTGTCTGATTGGACTTTTCACGTTCCGGTTTAGCAGTTAGATGCACTAACCAGACTGCTTCTTTTCCTGTGAAACAAGCAGAAGTGTTGAATGGTTTGTCCCTCTTCTTGTTCATTTGCTTCGATGGCCTGAATTACTTCCTCATATCCACGTGCAACCAGCTTGAGATTAGATTACTTACAGTGTGGAAACAGGCCCTTCTGCCCAACAAGTCCACACCGACCCGCCGAAGCGCACCCACCCAGACTCATTCCCCTACATTTACCCCTGCACCTAACACTACAGGCAATTTAGCGTGGCCAATTCACCTAACCTGCACATTTTTTTTGGAGTGTGGGAGGAAACCGGAGCACCCGGAGGAAACCCACGCAGACACGGGGAGAATGTGCAAACTCCACACAGTCGGTCACCTGAGGCGGGAATTGAACCCAGGTCTCTGGCGCTGTGAGGCAGCAGTACTAACCACAGTGCCACCATGCTGATGCTGAATGAGCTCCTCTTTTAACTGTGGAAATGTGCAGTGTCTAGCCGTGCTGTAACATGAATGTTAGCAGCACTTTAATAGCACAAGCCTGAATGTTGCCCGGGTCTACCTGCTCCTGGTTCAGGAGCTGACAGGAGACAAAATGTTCTGAAAATTGCCTTATTTTCAGTGACCATCACAACTTCTGATCTTATGGTGGAGGAAAGACATTGATGCAGCAGCTGGAGATGTCTGTGCTAAGGAAGCTACCGTGAAGATCTCCTGAAGGAATGTCCTGGGAGTGAAAGGAGTAATGTCCACAAACCACAAACATCTTCCTTTGTGCTATGGGTGGCCCAAACCAGAGGAGATATTGTAGTTGATTCTCATTAAATTTAATTGAGTCAGTGTTCATCATGAGCCTTGTTATCAGGGTCTGTCACTCTTAGCTGGGCTCCAGTGTTCCAAAGAGAACATTAAATAACAACTTTCTACATTGTAATCATCCTGGTCTGATCAATTTATCAGTAGATAAAGAGGGGTGTGAAGAATTGGGAATTGAATGGAGTTGATGCTAACAGTGGATCAGCCATGATGGTATGCAATGGCATGGCGGGATTGACCGTCCGAATTACCTGATCTTGTTTCTTACGTTCTCATATTCTGTAACTGGAAAGTTAATGGTTGTAATTTTCCTGAATGATCTGTCATTGAACGTTGCAGTCAGAGAGAGCAAAGTATTTTGTGTATCATCTCTGAGTGATGTCTGTTGGCTGTATTTACAATGAATCTGGATCCACAACATGACCAGCAAATGGACCACAAGTTGCAGAGAGGAAACACTCTGTAAAGAGATCAGAGGCGTCTTTAGAACCCAGCTTGGATTTCCCAATAACATTTTCCAAGCCACACCAAACTGTGTGTGTCAGTCTGGAGGGACTGAATTATATCCTATGTTATTGTGGACCAGGTATTTGGAGCAAGTGGCCTCCATCTGCTCCTGTGCGGGGCTGAATAGAACGTTGGAGCATTTGAGTGAAGAGCAGGAGTTGGTCATTAGCCACTTTGTCACTGCTGACCCATGCACTAAGATCGTCGCTGATCTGGTTGTGGTCTTAGCAGCACTCTTCTGTATGCACCATTTTCCTTCATTCACTTCTCTGTCAAATACTTAACAGACACAACTTTGGTTAAATGCAAACACCTAGACATTGCAAACTTATGGGAAAGGGAATTCCCACTTGTACAACTCTTTCAGAATTTCTGTTCATGTTCCAACCAATATTACAGGGTTACTGATTCGTTTTGCAGTCACACTCCTCCATTGGTTACAACAATCTTCAAAGTTTAATGATAAGGCCAATGATATAAGTGTCAGCCTGGCTCAACTTCTAGAAAAATGTGACAAACACACAAAGGTGCACCTGCATGCACACATGAACACACACATTTTAAGACAAAACAGAAAAATGAAAGCTTTCCAGAGTTTCATAATAGCTGAACTCTTAACAAATTGAAAGATTTGTCCCAAATGTTATTCTGTCCTCTAAGGTTCTTCCGCTCACATAAGCTGCTGGTAATGGGATATCTCCCCGGAACAGTTGGATTTGGTTCAATTCACTTTGCGTCAGATAGTGGAAACATGCCAAAGAATCTTGCATCACGAAACCTCCATGATTGGTAAAGATGACACAGGATTTGTTTCTCTTGTCAGGCGGAACAAAATGAGAGAGAGAGAGAGAGAGGGCACTAGGCTGCTTCTTCTGAGGTAGGTAACATTTTTCTCCCTCCCTGTGTTAAAATATGCAATAATGTCAACTGAACACCAAAATGGACCATGTGTGATTTCCTTGAACATTCTCTGGAATGGATGATAAGGGGCTATATACAAATGCATCATCACTGCTGTTGTACACAGTGCTTTTACTTAGCAAAAATAAAACAAAATCCCAGCTTTATAATTTGATGGCATGTTTATATGAGTCTGCATAATTTTAAGAAATCGGTAATGTCTTCATTATATCTGCGTGAAAATCAATGTTACGACAGAGTGTGAAGCCCTTCTGCTAATTTAAACCAGACACACCAAATAAATCACTTCGCCTCAGAGTCCGTAAAATTGTGACAAAGAATGACCAAATCCCACTATTTATAGAAAGCAATAATAGTTTATTCGTTAACTCCAAGAAAAAAAAGAGAACATTAAATAACAACTTTCTACATTGCAATCATCCTGGTCTGATCAATTTATCTACTTCCCACTCTACAGCAATATACTGATACGATCAAACCACTCGATTAAGATTTACAAAAAAAAATGAATTTCAAAGCCCCCGGCGAGTTACGTTGATTTTCCTGTGAATCTTCCTCTGTAGGTTTTCCTGGGTGTTATCTTCGGTCTTCTGCTGCACAGATTACCTTTCAGAGAGTGATTCTGAAGGCAGTCTGCATTTGTTAGTGCTCTTTGCCGCTCTGGCTAATTGTTCAAAATGCCCAATTTCGTATCACAAAACATCAGATTGTCTCATTGGTTTTATATCATTAATATTCAAATTTGTTTGGATTTTGGTTTCTTGAGGCGTAAGTTAAATTGATTGGCCAAAATCGAATTTGTTGTATACCATAGCACTCTGCTCAGCTATTTGTTTCAGCGAAATGTTACTTTTTTAAAAAAAAATTTCAGCACACTCTGCTGGTTAAGTCCTTGCCAACTTTTTCTCTCTTTAAAAGGTACAATACTCGCCTATGCATTCATAACAGTCAACACATTTTATTCTTAAAATTTATTCTGTAGTTTTAAACACCCTAACATAAGAAAATATGTATCCTCTGTTTTTTCTCAAAATCGTGTATGTTTCAAAAAGATTTCGCATCCAATACCTAAACTGATAAAGCTTCATATCAAAAGGCTTCCCAGGAACGTGTGTATAGGGAGCTGGAGAGTCATGTTTCGGGCACATTCCTGATGAAGGGCTTATGCCCGAAACATTGACTTTCCTGATCCTCGTATGCTGCCTGACCTCCAGTGCAACACTTTTCGACTCTGACCTCCAGCATCTGCAGTCTCACTGTCCAGATGCAGTAAAACATTGCTATGATTAAACTCGATACACTTTCCCAGAAACAACATAACTTCAAACCACTTGCTGCATTTGCAGACTAACATCATGGATAGGAACAGCAGTTGGCCATTCGGTTGCACCATTCAGAATGCTCATGGCTGATCCGAATATGTCTGACCATCCGTCTCCAGTCTGTTCCCAATAAACATTGACTCTCCTGTCCAGCAAAGATCACTCCAGCTCAGCCTTGAATATCTTCAATAACTGCATCTTTACTGCTCCCTGAGGACAAGGGCACCACAGATAGCACAACACTAAAGCGAAAGGGACATCCTTATTTCATTGCAGGACCCGTTATTTTAAAATTGTGTTAATCTAACATCAAATTGCCACCTTTTTTAAAACATAAGGACAGAATAATTAGGAATGGACATAGACTATACAGCCCTCTAAACCTGTCCAACATTACCACTGATTCTTTCCAATCAAATATGTATTAAACTCATTCTCCGCTCCTGTCCCAGGAAGAATATACCAGATATCATAACACTACACGAGCATTAAAAAAAGGAGCAGAATTAGGCATGCAGCCCATCGAGTCTGAATGTCATTTAATAATGGCTTAGAGGTTTCTCTCATTATTCTCCTAACCTCTCCCTGTAACTCTTGGTACCCTTATTCATCAAAAACCTATCTATCTCTGGCTTGTAGACACAAGTGTCTGTGTTTCTTTGTGTCTGTATGGGTGCGTATGTGTTTGTTCATGTGTTTGTGTGTCTGTGTATTTGTGTGTGTACATTTGTCCTTCCATGTATTAGTCTCTGCGTTTTATCTATGTTTAAGTCTGTTTGTGTGTGACTGTGTATATCTCTGTATGCCTCTACATGTGTGCGGGTCCATCTCAGCTCATGTGCTGTGAGTGTTAGTATATTGCGGTGTTCACATATGTCTCTAAGTATTTCTGTGTCTGCATTGTTCTGCAATGAGATATTTGTTGTTTTGGAAGGGAAAGAAGTAGCAGAAAAGACAGAGTGGTTAAAGTAAGTATTGCCCTCCACAGAACATTGTTTCTTACTCAGTTGGTAGGACCTGGATATTAAACCTCCATACGATTCACTCGGTCCTCTCCGGCTCGTGCCAGGGTCCTCCCAACATGGCGGGGAGAGGGGGGAAAGGGAACAGCCTTTTCTGTCCTGTTCCAGGCTGTTTATCCTGGAATTGGAGAAAGGGATGGGGGAATGAGCTGTTAGTACTGTTGTAGGTGGTGGTGGGGGAGACGATTGCTGAATGGCGAGGTATCCGGAGGGTGTCAGTCCACAGTGCAGAATCCATAAGGTGTTATTGGTGTGGGGGTATTGCGTAGGCGACAGACAAAATGATGGAAGGAAGGTGGTGAATTCAACAGTGAGAGTGGTTGTACATGAACTTTATTTGGAGATAAAGCGTGAGCCTTGTTCGGGGGTAGGTGTTATTACAGATATACAGTGAGTGTGAGGGAGCAGCGAGAATATGGTGACACTTATCCTGGCACAACGAGGATACGGAATGTCCTGGACATTTCTTCAGATCATGTCAGCGTCGAGGTGAGCCTCAATGAATGTCTTCTCGAAGTCTGTCACTAATAATGCCACCGACCTTGTCCCTCAGATCCCACAGAATCAGTTTGAGAGGATCTTAGCAATGAGAAACAAACATTGGTGTGTTCTGCCATGCAAAACTGTCGTGCAAATTTTGTGCATCTTATGCTGTGGAAAATTGGTATTATTGGTGCTGCAGTCATACTGAATTACCTCAAGTTATATCTAAATTGCGTAAACTAAGTGACTGCTAACGCTGTGAAAAATAAATTCTAGAAGTGTGTATCAGGTAGCTTGGAGGATATGTTGTGATCCAAACTAGAGACAAGGTTAGTTTGGATTTGGTGATGTGTGCTCAGAAGGACTAATTAATAACCTTCTTCTGAGGAATATGTTGCATTTTACACGACATCTGCATATCATATTGAATGTTGAACATGATGGTCAAACATCATGGAAGCCTGGAGGCTAGATGGTCAAGTTCGCTCCAGTGAATTGGGAAAGTATAATATGACATTCAGTGGGAGACAAGCAACGGTTGTTAGAGTCATAGAGTCCTAAAGCACAGAGGCAGACCCATTGGTCCAAACTGGTCCATTCCGACCAAAATGTGCATTCAAACTAAACACATCTCCCTGCCATTGCCCCGTATCCTTCTAATCCTTTTCTATCCATGTATTTGTCCAAATTCCTTTTAAATGGTGTTAAAGTATCCGCCTCAACCACTTCCACTGGTTGCTGATTCCATATGTGTACCAGCCTCTGTGTAAAAAAAAAGTCATCCCTCAGGTTCCCTTTTATTCTTTCCCCTCTCATCTTAAACCAATGCCCTCTAGTCGATGATTCGTAGGCGGCACGGTGGCACAGCAGTTAGCACTGTTGCCTCACAGCGCCAGAGACCATGGTTCAATTCCTGCCTCAGGCGACTGACTGTGTGGAGTTTGCACGTTCTCCCTGTGTCTGCATGGGTTTCCTCCGGGTGCTCCGGTTTCCTCCCACAGTCCAAAGATGTGCCGGTCAGGTGAATTGGCCATGCTAAATTGTCCGTAGTGTTAGGTAAGGGGTAAATGTAGGGGCATGGGTGGGTTGTGCTTCGGCGGGTCGGTGTGGACTTGTTGGGCCGAAGGGCCTGTTTCTACGCTGTAATGTAATGTGACACTTAACAATTCACAACACTGGGAAAAAGAGTGAGTGCATTCATCCTATCCATGTCTCTCATGATCTTATATATTTCTATAAGATGTACTCTTAGTTTGTACACTCTAACGAAAAATGACCTCGCCTGTTCAAACTCTCCCTGTAATTCAGACCATTGAGTACTGGCAACATCCTTGTGAATTTCTTCTGCATTCTTTCCAATTGAATCATATCCTTCCTGGAGCAACTTGCACAAAACCAAACACAGCATTCCAAGTGCAGCCTCACCAGTATCCTGTATAACTGCAACATAACTCCCCAACTTCGATGTGTAATTCCCTGACTGATGAAGGCCAGCATGCCAAAAGCCTTGATCATTGCTGTCTACCTGTGACTCTACTTTGAGAGATCCATGCACCTGATTTCCAAGGACCCTCTGTTCCACTACACTCTTTAAGGCCCGACCATTCACCATGAAGCTCCTATCTTGATTTGATTTTCCAAAATGCACGACCTCACACTTTTCTATATTAAACTCCATTTGCCATTTCTCGGCCCACTTCCCCAGCTGATCAAGGTCCTGCTGCAATTTCTGACAACCTTCCTCGCTGTCCACGATATCACCAATGTTAGTGTCATCAGTAAAATTACTAATTATGTCTTGTACATTCTCAACAAAATCATTGATAGAGATAACAGCAATGGTCCCAGAACCGACACCTGAGGCACTTCACTAGTCACAGGCCTCGAGTCCGACAAGCAACCTTCCACTATTACCCTCTGCTTCCTACCATCAAGCCAATTATGTGTTCAAATTGCCAGCTCCATCTGGATTCTATGTGATCGACCATTTCAGAGCAGCCTATCATGTGGGATCTTGGGCAGCATGGTGGCTCAGTGGTTAGCACTGCTGCCTCACAGCGCCAGGAACCCGGATTCAATTCCCGTCTCGGGCAACTGATTATGTGGAGTTTGCACATTCTCCCCGTGTCTGCGTGGGTTTCCTCCCACAGTCCAAAGATGTAAAGATTCGGTTAATTGGCCATGCTAAATTGTCCCATAGTTTTCAGGGATGTGTGCATTAGGTGTATTAGTCTGGGGTAAATGTAGAGTTGCATGGAAATTAGCCTGCGGAGGGGCAGTCTGGGGCTGTTGGATCCACGGGCCTTTTCCACAATGTAGGCATTTTAAGAACACAAAAACTGCATAAATTAACAATCTGTATTTCAAAGAAAACAAAATAAAACAAGGTCAAATGTGGAAATTAGTAATCGGGAGAGGAGAGTTTATTGTTGGGAACAAGGAAATGGCCGAGATATCAACCAGTTACTTTGCATCTGTCTTCATGGAGGAAGATCCAGAAAACCACCCAGACTTACCAAGTGATCATATGGATCTTGTGAAACTAAAGATATAAAGTCAATTTATATCAGTAACAAGGTAGTAGTTGAAAATGTAGCTGGATTGAGCATTGCTAAGTCTGACAAGCCAGATGTACTTCATATCAAAATATCAGCAATAAATCAGCAAGAGAAGTATTAGTTGTGCTGTCGATCACTGTGTTTTATTTTCCGGTACATTCTGCAGAGAGATTGTTGATAAATGGAAGGGAATGAATGTGATCCAAGCAACTGCAAAGCGAAGAAGAGATAGTGTGGAGAACTGCAGATCAAATAACTTGACATCTGTAGGAAAACTGTTAGAATCTACCACATACCACGTGATATTGAATATTTAGAAATTAACAGCAACATTGGAGGGAATCAGCATGCATTTTTGACAGAGAAATCATATTCGACGAACTTCGGAATTATTTGATCTTGTTTCTTGCAGCATAGATAATAGGGAACCAGTGGAAATGACATATTTGGATCTCCATAAGGCTTTCTATAACAACTCATGCAATGAGTTCATAAGTAAATTAATGTGAAGGGCATTTGGAGGAATATATGTAAGTGGAAAGTTATGTTCATTTTCATTTAAGGGAATCAAAAAATGGATGGAAGGACATGTTGAAGCAGTTTCGCAGCGTGTTAATGAGACTGTACCTGGAGTATTGAGTACAGTTTCGGTGACCCAATCTGAGAAAGAATACACTGACCGCAGAGGAGGTGCAATGGACATTCTCCAGATTAATCCCTCAGATGGCGAGATTAGATGATGAGGAAACTCAGTCTGTGTTCTCCACACTTTCAAAAATTGAGAGGTGAGTGCAGTGAAATTTAGAAAATTCATTAAACATATGATAAGGTGGAAATAAACTGGATGTTTTTTCTGACTGTCTACTCTACATTTAATGCAAATAATGGCAGGATAAGGGACAGGCCTTTTAAGACAGCAATAAGAAGCAAATCCATCACTTGAAGGCGTCTGACTAACACAGGGGTATGGACACCTGCTGGCAGGGCAATATTAGGAAATTCCCCAGATATTCTACAAGTGTGTCAACTGGAATAGAATAACACTTAGGACTCATTAGAGACTTGCCACTTAGCATCCAAATCAACTTCCTGTTATCATAGAGAGCATGGTGGTAGAAGGCTGTTTGTGTGACTGGAGACTGGTGTCCAATGGTGTACCACAGGGATCAGTGCTGTGTCCCTTGTTACTTGTAATTCGGATGTGCCGATGTTGGACTAGGGTGGACAAAGTTATGTCAAATAACACTAGATTATAGTCCAACAGGTTTATTTGGAGGCACTAGCTTTCGAAGCGAATCATCACCTGATGAAAAAGCAGCGCATCGAAAGCTAGTGCCTCTGAATAAAGTATAACCTAGTGTTGTGTGATTTTTTAACCTTAAAAATGATTGGCCGGGTGGTTGGAAGTGAGGATAAAGGCCATAACTTACTGGAAGATGGCAGATGTATGTAACCCTGATAAAGGCGATGAAATGCACTTTGGAGGAAGAAACTAGACAGGGTAGTAGTACTCGATGAATGGCAGCACACTAGGAGGCTCAGCGGGTGCTTCTCCACATATCCCTGAATGGGACGCACAGGGGAACACCCAAGTTGACAAAGCATAGCGACCGTAAACATAGCCTTTGTACATCAAGGTATAAATTATAAGAGCTATACAGAACTTTAGTTAATTCAAGATGGAATAATGTGTGTAATTGTTGTAGAAAGCCTTTTGGAAATCCATTACAGGCCGGATGTAATTGTTCTGGAGGGGGTTCAGAGGATATTCACCAGGATGTTCCCTGGGATGGAGCATATCAGCTATGGAGAGAGGCTGGGTAAGCTCGGGTTGTTTACTTTGGAGCAGAGAAGGCTGAGGGGAATGTGTTTCAGGAGGACAGAATTACGAGGGGCATGGAGAGGGTGGGTAGACAGCAGCTGTTCCTTTTAGTCAAAGGGTCAAGAACAAGAGAGCAAACTTTTAAAGCAAAGGGTTTGAGCTTTAGTGAGAAATTGACCGTTGCGTTTTTTTTTAACCCAACGGGTGTTGGGCTGGGATGCACTTCCTGAGAGGGGTGTTGTCACGGATAACCCTCACAACCGTTAAAGAAAATACATGGTCATGCAGTTGCAATGCCATAACATTCCAGGCTACGGGTCTTGTGTCAGAAAGTGGGACTAATGTCGACAGTGCTGTATTTGTGATGGTACAGAATCTATGCTCCTGTGATTGTATGGTTGTGGAATGTCAGTCATTTATCAGCTTAAGACAGAAATTGATGGGATTCTGAAGAGTATATTAACAAGGGTTTTACAAGTGAACTGATAATAGGTTCTAAAAGCATGTCAGTTGCAAAGTTAAGGGAAAAAGGTGCAGCTTCTGACAGGCTGAAGCCAGAGAATGGAGGACAGGAAAATGGAAGAACTATGAAGCAAATATTTCAGTTATGTCTTCACAGAAAAAAACAAATCAAAAAAGAAACAATCTTCCTAGCAATACTAGGAAACTTTAGACTGGTGAGAAAGAAAACAAATAGAATGAAATTAGCAAATAAACAGTTTTACAGAAAGTATTGCAACCGAAAAAAATGGGCATAGACAAAGTCAACAGAGATTTATGAAAAGGGAATCATATTTGAGTAACTGACTGAGCAAAATTATGGAGAAGTTATCAATGCAATATGATTGGATTTTTCTGAAAATAGTTGATAAAGGCCCAAGCCTAACATACAAATTAAAATCTTATGGGACTGGGGTAAATATGTGGACATAGTTTAGAACGGAAGAGCAGACGGCACACAGTGAGTAGGAATAAAACAATGTGTTTTCGATGGAAGACTTGTGGGTATAGCAGGAACTGGGGCTTCGGCCCCAGCTATTCCCAATAAACACCATACTTTTGGCAAAGGAATCAAATGCAATATCCCCAATTCTGCTGATGGCATGAAACGATGTCGGATTGTGAGTCGGTGTGCAGGATGTAAAAAAGCTCCAAGGTGATTGAGACAGGTGGAATGAATGGGCAAATACGTGGCAGATGGAGAGCAATGGGGGTAGATGTGACGTTGTGCACTTTGGTGGGAAAAACAGGATGGCAACTTACCATTTGAAAAGGGATTGGTTGAAAAAATATTGATTTGCAAAGGAACCTATGCTGCATTTTTGTTTCTTTCTGCGCATACCTCCAAGGTCCATACAGGGCAGTGAGATCTGAAGCCAGAAGTCAATACTGATATTGGCACGCTGACCAGTATACACAGAACCAATGAAGTGGGGAGCTGTAACATTGAAAAGGATCTGGATGTCCCTGTACATCAGTCACTGAAAGCAATATTGCAGCATTAGAACGCAGCAAGGAAGATAAATGTTATGTTGACCTCCATTTCAGGGGGATTTGAGTCCAGGACCAAGGGTGTCTTACTGCAGCTGTACAGGACCTTGGTGAAACCCCATCTCGAACATAGTGCAGAATTATGTGCAGTTTTGGTCTCCTAACCTCATAAAGGACAAACCTAACATTGAGGGAGTGCAGCGGAGGATGACCAGACTAATCTCTGGGATGACAGGCTTGTTGTGGGAAGAGAGTGAGGGTCGACATGGGCTTTCGGAAAATGATTGGAGGTCTCAGTGAAATATTAAAAAACTCTGACAGGGCGAGACAGATTGGAAGCAGGGATCATAATTCCCCTGGCTTGGACGACTAAAACAAGGGCTGAAAATGTGTTGCTGGAAAAGCGCAGCAGGTCAGGCAGCATCCAAGGAGCAGGAGAATCGACGTTTCGGGCATGAGCCCTTCTTCAGGAATTGTGGAATCCAAGGCACTGAATATGAGTAAGGATTTCTAGACACAGCAAGACAATGCTGTGGAGATGGGGGATCAACCATCATTACAAGTAGTTCACCACTAATGCTGTCCCTTTGTTTATGTGCAACACCGTGTCGTAGATAGAAAATGGTGCAATATAAATAATGGGGGTGATGGAGAAAAGAGAGTAAGGGGAGAACCCTGAAATATCAGTAAAAACCAAAAATGAAAGGTGGTCTAACACATACTAAGTTAATCTAGCACACTCTAAGTTAATCTTTAAAACATATTTTGCAATGAAATAGTACATTAAATGTAACATTTTAACACTTTAACAAATGTAACAGTCACTGACTACAGCCTTGTAGCTTTCACGATGCTCTTCACCAGAAGGTTTCGGGTCTGATTGACCACGTGATGCTAACGTGAAATTTCAATTCTCCTCCAGGTTGAAATGATATTCCTTCGAAATGTAGTCTACAATTCCCAGTTTGAGGCTCAGTTTCAAGGCTTGCAGAGCGGATTACACCCCTGTTTTAGCTGAACACACTGAGTATGCATTTTGCAGATAAAGGACCCTGAGCCTGGGTTTTGCTGTTCAGCCGATGTCGGGGATGGAATCGCATAACAGTGAACAGGAACTTGCAGCCAAATTGTGTTAAATAAACACGTGTCATCGCAGAACTGCCTGTGTATTGATTGGAGGAGCAAAATTGATGGATAGCAGGGACGACAGCTGTTCTCATTACATATTTCACAATGGTTAAGCAAATTAAGGGATATGAACACTGTGTGAGGAAAACTGCATTGTGGAGGTTTTCTCCATGACCTAGAATGGGGAACGCTCAATGTGTTGAATGGCTTACTCCTTTCCCGATGTTTCTGTGTAGTCTGGGAAACCTCTGTAAATGTTGTCACAAGCTCTGTTAGGAAGGAAGTCTCTGCAGTGTCAACAGGACTGTGTTTCCCATTCCCTTTTCCGAAGCTGAGGCTGGTGCCGAGTGTTCTGTCCAGTTTTACCCTTTAAGACCCCGGAGCAGTTTGATACAGTAGAGTGTCTTGCTTGGCCGTTTCAGAGACCATTGAGGAGTTTATCACATCTCTGTGTGTCTGGAGTCACTTTTAGGCCAGACCAGGAAAGCACGGGAGATTTGCTTCTGGAAAGTACATTGGGGAAAGAAATATAAGTTTACAATCGACATTGGCTTTCGGGTCACTATTACTGACACCAGATTTGAGATCTTGATATTTCATTAATTGTTTTTAACTTCCACCAGCTGCCAGAGCATTAGCCTGGTCTGGATTAGTAATCCAGTGACATTTCCACAACCGCACCATCGCCACATGGGGACCTATCAGAAACCACACTGACCAGTTTATTTCTGTGCTGCTTGACAGCTCTGTCAAAAAGAACTCCCACCAATTTGACTATTGTGATGAGACTGAGGGAGTGGTAATTGGTCAAATTGTAATTATTCCTCTCTTTGGGAACTGGACATAGATGAGTAATTTTCCACATTGCCAGGGAGATGTCAAGAGTTGGAGCTGGAATGAAACAGATGCCCCAGGGACACGGCTTGTGCAGCGCAAGCCTTCAGTTATATTGCAGGAATGGTGTCAGCGCCCATTGCCTTTGTCGTATTTACTGTGTTCAGCTGTTTCTGCATGTCATGTGCAGCGAATAAAATTGATTAAAGACTGCCATCTGTAATTCTGTGGGTATCATGACGAGGGTGATGTGGATCATCCACTCAATACTTCTGGCTCAGAATGTGGAGTCATCTCCTCCAGTAAGTTGTTCAATAGTCTATTGACATTTGTGACTGGATGTGGCAGGACTGCAAGTCTTAGATCTGATCTGTAAGTCTTCGGATAATATCTCCCTCTCTATCAGATGTTAGTTCTGCATGTTTGGTATCCAACCAGTCAAGTGCGGTAGCTTTAACGGGTTATCATTACGTTTAGATACACATGTTTCTGACTTTGGCACGTTCACCCCACATTCGTCACTGAACCACAGATAAGTTTGATGCTCATGGTAGACTGGTGGGTCATCCTGGGTGGAAAATTACTGACGGTGTTGAATACAATTCTGATTCTGCTGCTGTTGATGTCAACACTCAGCATCACATGATGGCCCAGTTCGAGCTGCAATATCTGCAATTCAATTCTACTGACTGTACCCTAGTTCACAGCGAAACCTATTCACCCATCAGCCCTGTACTCTGTGACCTGCCCTGTGACCTAACCTGATGTCTGATGTACCACTTCAATTTTCATATTCTCGTTCTGCTGTGGATCTCTCTATGGTGTCACGCCTCCGATTTATTACATTACTCAAACCTTTAACATATATTTCTGAATCATATCCATTCCAGTAATGCCATCATCTGCGTTTGATCTGAATGTGTTTCACTCTGTTTCTCTCCCTGACTATGATTAAGAGTTCTGTAGTGTAAGTGATGACAGCCTTATGTAACTTCAGAGCCAATAAATGTGTGCATTTTGCGTTATCATTCACTTCCCAGTGTATGGTGCTTCGTGTTGGACAGGGCATTTTAGCTTCTTTGACACACGTCGTTGGATCTTGTTCAAAAACAGAAATTGCTGAAGAAACTAAGCAGGTCTGGCAGCATCCTGTGGAGTGAAAGCAGAGTCAATCTTTCGGGTGCAGTGTCCCTTCTACAAAGCTCCCAGTTTCTCCAGCAATGTTTGCATTTTTCTTTGCAGTATCCATAGTTATTTGTTTAAACGAACACATGTATTTGCCTATTAATTTCTGGAGAAACTCAGCATGTCTGGCAGCATCTGCAGAGACAGAGAAGCAGAATTAGCGTCTCAAGTCCAATGTGACACTTCTACAGAACTGAAAAGGATTGGTAAAGGATTTTTTAATCCATTGTCAGTAGTCCAGGATGGGTGGCATGGAAAGGAGGGTGTGGCAAATGATAAATGGGCTTTTAGCAATGGTGAACGAGAAGATGATGTAAAATGGGTTTAAATTAAGGTGTGAATGGGGGACACAAGGTCATAGGGAGGCTAGGTGGGAGAATGTTGATACTTTTTCACAGCAGAGATCATCACCCCCTTCAGACAAAGGAATTCAGGTGTTTGACTTCTTCTTGGGACCAGTAAGAGTTTCATGCTGCCTTAGTATTGTAATGTGAAGAAAAATAAATCACAGTATGAAGTTTGGACTGAGTCCTGTTTACCTGTCATTTTAATATTGTTTCAAATTTGCAGTGCTTATCTTTAATTGCTTTTTCTTAAAGTTAGTATCAGATGGAGTGAGGGAGATTGAGGGGTGACATTATAGAAGTTTATAAAATCATGAGAGCCATGGATAGGGTGAACAGTCAAGGGCTTTTCCACAGGACAGGGGAGGCCAAACATAGAGGACATAGCTTTAAGGTGAAAAGGAGAAGATTTAAATGGAACAAAGGGGCAACATTTTTACACAGTGGGTGATGCGAGTATAGAATGAGCTGCCAAAGTAAGAGTGGTAGATGCATGTACAGCTTTAACATTTCAAAGACATTTGGACAAACATATGAATGGGAAACGTTCAGAGGCATTTGGGCCAAATGCAAACAGATGGAACTAATTTAGATTGGAAAACCTGGTCAGCATGGACAATTTGGGTGAAAGGGTTCTGTTTGTGCGCTATATGAGTGCGTGAATCCAGAAAGCGAGGGAAAAGGAAGAAAAGATATGATGTAAGCAAACTGTCAAGAAATATAAAAACAACTATCACGAGTTTTTTCGTGTGTATAAAAATTTTCAGATGAGTGTGTGGCCTTTGTTACAAAGAAAGACAGGAAAATATATTTAAGATATCTAGAGGGTGCGACTGGCTAGAGGCAAGAGTATGATGGATAACGTATTAGAACGGAATGCTAATTGGCAAACACATAAATGTCAGCGAGTCAGGATTAATGGATCTTTATGATAAAATGTATCGACTGGAGTAGCACAGATATCAGTCTGAGGGCAAATAATGTATACCAGTATTTTACATCGTTCCTCACAGGGGAAGACACAGTTTAATATTTCAATGATAGAAACAAATGGTAATAGGAGGGAAGTTCTTGAACTGTCTCTAATAAAAGTAAGAAGGATTTTAACAAACAGATAATACAAAGGGTAGGCAGGTCAGCAGTAGTTCATGGCTGACAAGAAGTTAAAATAAATGGTTACAGGGCAACACTGTGTGAAATATTCCAAACTCTCTCGATTACAGGAGCGTTTCAACATAACTGTAGAACCTCCAATGTGGCGACTGTCTTCCAGAAAGGCGTGAGACAGAACGCATTCTTGCTGAGAATCTGCTGGGGTCTGTTATTACACAAGGAATTGCAGGGCATTTAGAAAAGCTTCACAAACAGTCAGCATGGTTTGTGAAAGGGGATCTACATTTTGCCCTGTAAAATCATGCAAAGTTTTTCTGGAGATCCCTGATAATGTAACAAGCAGACGTGATAAAGGGGGACTGGTACACATGTGGTTTTCCAGAGATTTTCAACAAAGTATCACAAAATAAATATTCTTACACAAGAAGACGGATAACGTATTACCACGGAATGACAATTGGCAAACACATAAATATCGGAAAGTCGGGATTAATGGATCTTTATAATAAAATGTATCGACTGGAGTAGCACAAATATCAGTCTGATGGCAGAAGTTATTTGCAAGCTATACTGATGTCCTGACGATGGGAGGTAAGTGTAATATATATCCGAGTTTGTGGATGACACTGAGAACTAAAAGCTATGCTGTTATTTAATGGAGTGGGCACCCAAAAAAGGAGCAGTGCAAAGGGATTGGAGTGTTCCTGTGTATGAAACATAAAGTCAGCATGCTGATGCAGCAAGTAATTAGGATGGTTCATTAGATGGCTTCCTGGGATGCAAGGGTTGAATTATTGAGTACATCAAAAATGGTGAGGCGATTATTCATTGTGGTTCAAATGAATGAGGATGATATTACTGAAATGTACAAGATACAGAGGGGGCTAGACAAGGTAGATTTTGAGAATGCGGTTCCACACCTGGGCAGAATCTCGAACTCGGGAACGTAGATACAGAATAAAGGATATCGATTTCAAACTGAGATGTAAAGAAATGTCTCCTTTCAGAAGGTCGTGAATGTCTGGAACTCCCGAACCCAAAGAGTTGTTGGGGCTGCGTCACTGAATGTATTTACCGACGGGGTGGATTGGTTATTGAAATATCAGCGAGTTGAGGGATACAAGGGATTAGCAGGAAAATGGAGTTGAGCCGTGGAATAGATCAGCCATGTTCTTATTGAATGACAGTGCAGGCTTGAGGGGCCGAATATCCTGCTCCTGTTCCCATTTCTTACGTTCTTATGTTGTGCTTTTGAAAAGTCACTGGTTATTTTCCCAGAAGTCTTGTTGTACAATGTTGCATTCAGGGACAGCAGAGGATTTGTTTGAGTTAAACTTGGGTGGGATATGGGGGATGTATTCATAGTGAATCTGGGTCTATGACATGACCCACATTGGGAGCAGATGTTACAGAGAGGGAAGTTACGGAGCCTGGAAAGAGGGATTTGGTGGGGTGCGGTCTCTTCCTGACTCAGCCTGGATTTTCAAAGTACATTTCCCAAACTACACCTAACTTTCGAAGTGGTCTCGATCTGCTCTTGTGTAGCAGGACTGAAGGGCTGAATGGAACGTCAGAACACAGGGCTGAGGGATACGAGTGGGCCATTCGGCCCTATGACACTATTCCACCAGTAAATAAGGTCGTGGCTCATCTCATTGTGGTCCCAGCTGTGCTTTTCTCTCCATGCACCATTATCCTTGATTCACCTGTCTATGGAAAATCAGACTAAGCCACCTCGATATAATATAAATATTCAGCCATTCCAATCTTCTGCGAAAGAGAATTCCCACTGGAATGAATTGCCACTTTGTGAATTTCTCCTCACTCCAGTTCTGACTGAGGTTGGAGGGTGTCACTGTTTCATTTTCTAGTCCCACTCCTCCACTGCTCACAACAAATTTTAAATGTAAGAAGTTTATTGATATGGCCAATGATAAAGGTCTCAGACTGGATCAGGTTCATTGATAGGAGCAAGTCAGGTAGTTTTCCTTAGTCCGCCACAAGTAACGAACAAAACTAACAGAGGAGCATGGTTGATCAGTGGTTAGCACTGCTACCTCCCATCACCAGGGAGCTGAGCTCAATTCCAATTTCAGGCAACCCTCCATGTGGAGTTTGAACATTCTCCCGTGTCTGTGTGGGTTTCCTCCCAGTGCTCCAGTTTCCTCCCACAGTCCAAAAATGTATAGCTTAGAGTGGACTGGCCATGCTAGTTTGCCCATAGTGCCCAGAGGTGTGCAGATTAGGTGGGTTAGTCATGGGAAATGAAGAATTACATGGATACGGTAGGGGGACAGGTCTGGCTAGGATGCTGTTCAGTGGGCTCAATGTCCTTTTTCCATATTGTAGGATTTATGTGACAATGACAAGTTTGGACTATACAAACTATACAGACACGCAACACGCAACCTGATCCACTCTCCTCAAGGTTTTGTATGTTTCAATAAGATCACGTCTCATTCCAAGAGTAACCTGTTAAAGCATCCATAATATAAGCCCTTCATCCCTGGAATACATGAAGTGAAACACCTCTGAACTACTCCCAATGTAATTATATCTATTCTCAGGTAAGGAGGTTAAAAAAAATCTCACCCCAGATGAGGCTAGCTTTTTTTCTCAGAGTTCTAAGTCTTTGTAACTCTCTTCCCCGCAGAGCATTGGAGGCAGACATATTGAATATTTTGGAGGCAGAGGTAGAAGGTTAATATGTATCAATGGAGTCAAGGATTATCGGGGAGTGGGCAGGAATGTGCAGTTTGGGGGAAATGCTGACAGTGCTACAAAATCACACTGCTCCAGAACGCTGCAAATCCGAAATGATAACATGGATAAAATTAAAAAATGCTCTCAGTGATCAAATAGAGTTCCAAAGGACCATGGGGCTGCTCTGTCATTAGAGAAAGTCCATTCGATGTGATTCACCTGAGGGTCACCACACCTGGGGTGATGGGGTGAGGTTGAGAGAGCGTCCCCTCCATGTTAAGCTCTGTCAGTGTGGGGAATTGAACCTGTGCTGTTGGCCTCCCTCTGCATCACAAACCAGCAGTCCATCCAACTGAGTGGGAGACTGTGTAACTTTTACAGACAGAAACAGTCACAGACAAAGGACAATAGAAATTTTCATTACAAGGCAAAAGATACAATTCAGATAATTGTCAAGACAACGGCTGAGGATAAAAACGTTCTCTGCTCGAAATTGCATTTTCTAGTGAGACAAATATTTCGAAGCAGTCTTTGGGTGAATACAATAAGATGAGACAAGTGAAATAACCAGAATGACTAATTGTGATTGGATATCGATAACCATTAAATAAGTGCAGGTTTTTGATTGGTCTGTGTAAAATGTGCTTACCGTTACATAAAAGTTTAAAGCTGATGGAATATATTTTTTGGAGCATCCGTCCTTGTGGGAAATACCCTTGAACGGGTGCTTGAAGAAAACTAGGGTTAAAGTGCCCGAGTGTCGTCTGCTCAGTGACAGAAACCCAGGGGGTTGAATGACTGAAAGGTTCTGTAACATAGAGCTGAGGAAATCATCAGATAAGCCACCATCTTATTAATTTTTAGAGCATGTTTGAAGGGCTGAATGGCCTCATGATAGAATTGTATTGTGTGTGACTTGAAAAACGTATATCTCTTCTCCTTCCCCTTCTGTGTTACATTCTGGGGCATTAATAATTGAAATTATTTGCAACACTAGCTGGAACTTCCCATAATCAGCATTTTACAGAACATTCTATAACCATGTCGAGGCATTCCAAAGGCAAGAGAGAGAGAGGGGCAGGTGCTGCATGCAGCAGTGAGAGTGGTGGAGCATGAGCCTTGTTCCGGGGAAGGTGCTATTACAGATATACAGTGAGTGTGAGGGAGCAGAGAGAATATGCTGAGCCTTATCCTGACAGAGCAGGGAAGGTTATTGATGCTTGTCCTGTATTGCTGGACATTCCTTCAGACTGCAGACACTACATTGAGCTGCGTGGTGAGCTCAGACCATGTTTGGTGGGTCTGGTAGTGTGGCCCCATCCGGGAAAAGTATAATCCTCCTCTGTACTAGCCCATCCACCTGCCCCATCGATACAGTGTGGTGTAATTGCTCCTTTTCTGCCCTCGTCGGGATAAACTGCACGGCAGCTCCAAACTGAGACAGTTTCGTCCAGGTTTCTGAATCAATGCACCAGTGTTGTATGTATCGCTCCCCATGTTGGACAGATAGCTAGTGGACTGGTGAGACATGCATAGTATTCCATCCTGGACTGATTGCTGGGTTAGACTTATCCTGGTCTGCACAGTCCTCCATCCTGGACTGATTGCTGGGTTGTACTGAGCCTGGTCTGCACAGTCCTCCATCCTGGACTGATTGCTGTGCTGCACTGAGCATGGTCTGCAGAATGCTCCATCATGGATAGATTGCTGCACAGCACTTTCTCCTGATGGTACCAGGAGGCTCGTCTGCACAGTGCTCCATGCTGAGCAGATATCTCATCTGGGCTTACAAGTGTCTGAGCTGGATCTGTGAGGTGGATTGTGTATGCAATATAATTCCTGATAGAGCTAACACTCCTCCAGCTCGGCGCCTTCTGCTGTCAAACTCCGTATTTCTGCAATATGTTGTCCATTAAGTAATTCTCAACTTAAAACGTGAATATGTTTGCTATGGACCAGGGCAGGTGCCCCTCACAATACCTGTCGAAGGTAGACTCGACCCGAACGTTTTCTTATTTTAAAGGTAAATGTGAGGTAATGTTTTAGATTAGATTAGATTACAGTGTGGAAACAGGCCCTTCGGCCCAACAAGTCCACACCGACCCGAAACCCACCCATACCCCTAACCTAACACTACTGGCAATTTAGTATGGCCAATTCACCTGGCCCTGCACATCTTTGTGATGTGGGAGGAAACCGGAGCACCCAGAACCCACGGGGAGAACGTGCAAACTCCACACAGTCAGTCGCCTGAGGCGGGAAATGAACCTGGGTCTCTGGCGCTGTGAGGCAACAGTGCTAACTACTGTGCCACCGTGCCGCCCACGGTTTCAGATACAATTTGCTTGGTCAAAGTATTCGACTTTAAGCAAAACACAATGTATTCAAACGCTGTGGACAAAATACACCAAAAACAAGAGGAACTTGGAATAACTTAATTCTGGTCCTGGTTCTGTAAGAGCTTGACCATCACTCCACAGACTGCAGCTTCAAGGACCATGAGGAATGGATCATATCTACACCATCTATGGCACTGAAGGAGCTTCCCAAAAATGCCTAACTCCACCTAAATCATTAAATGATAGTAAGATAAATGACAAAGTTAAACATAAGTAAATAAAACGAAAGGATGCAACAGGCCTGGTGGGCAGACACAGACAGCCTCGGGAACCCAGCATTACTCACCCTGCCAAAATATAGTGGGATAATCGAGCAAGTGAATAGAAAGCTTCGTCTCTCTACCTCACCTCTAACTTTACAATTGGAGATGTGCTATTTGTCCAATAGTCAGCGATGTTGTCCATTAAGTAATTCTCCAACATCCCAACCAGACCAAGTATTATTGTGACATATGAGGATTGTAGTGAAAGGGGTTAGCTAGAGCTGTTTGTTCAGTGACTGTGATTGACGGAAGTCTCCATGGATCCTAACTGTGTCATTGGAGGGTTTCTCTTTTCTATTAATAAGAGGCTTCCTTCAACGCTGTTGTCACACAGTATCAGCGGCAGTGTCATCCTCAAGATGATTGGGCCCAGCAGCTACAGGAAAAGGGAGAGGAAGAGAATTTTAGAACAACAGACTGCAATGTTCCATCAATGGAGCAGAATCTGAGAACATTAGACTGGAATGTTACAACAATGGACAGGGGTTTATCTTTGGGTCTTTACTAACTTCCTCAGGAATGGCCATGGTTAGAGTTGCAGATACGAGCTGTACTGATGATTATTCAAGCAGGTTACTATCCCATCCTCGCCATTATTGATATTCCTGGTAAACCTATCTCTGCCCATTATATAACGATGGTGAAGGTTATTGCTATTTCTGTTATTTATATTTAACAAATACATACTCTGTTATCTTCAGTTTCAGTCACAAACTCCACTACATTTCCATCAATTTCAGAATCCTCACTCATAAACATCTAAGAAGGAAAAGGACTGATCAGAACCTTGAGTTTTCCTTTTGCCCTGATCAGTTTTATGTCTCTGTATTATCTCTGCCATCAACCCTGCCTACACCCACCTCTATAATATCCCCAGTCTCCAGCTCTGCCTCAATGCTGTTGCTGAATTAGGCGTCGTCTGCCCCCTTGTTCACTTCGGATTTTACAGCTACAGTTCTTTTCTGACCACTCTTCCAGTTGCAAATATTTTGATCACAAACTTGTTCTTGTCTCTCCACTTATTTCATAATAGGGACCTCGGATCAAGTAATAATGTCACTGGCTGTGTAATTCAGAGGCACAAGTTATGACTTTAAAGGCATTGTTTCAAGTCCTACCACAGCCGATGATAGAACTTAATTCAAATGGCAACAATTGGAATGAAACCTAAATTTACAAACGACAACCATAAACCATCAGGATTTCTTTTATTATTTCACTGATAGCCTTTGGTAAAGAAACTAATTGTGACAAAAAAGGCTGGCTCCATATTTTCTTGACAAATGGTCTAGCAGTCAACGGTAATTAGTGATGGATGATATGTGCTGCCCTTGCCAGTGATGCTGACATCCTGTGAAACAACAGCATTAAAGGTGAAAGAAACCAAGGAACTGTGGATGATGGAGATCGGAAATAACATTCTTCAGTGTTTGAAAATGTTGGAGAATCTCAGCAAGTATGGCAGCCTCTGTCAGGAGAAAAAAAACAGACAAAGTTTCGAATGTGGTGACCCTATGTCACAACTGAAAGCAACTGGAAATAATATTATTTATATCAGGGATGGCTGGATGAGTGAGAGGGAGGTTAGCTGAATGGATGTAGAAATGTCCAGCGAGAAAAAGAGAGAGAGAGTGAGAGAGAGAGAGAGAGAAATGAAAAGCAAACGTAGGGACTGCTGATAATGAACGAGAAGGAAAATAAAATGGGAGCTTATTCTAAAATTTTCCCTTTTCCCATATTCCTGAATATCATGTCAATTTAGATGTGTCCCTGTTTAATTTGAGTTACATTCCCTCTTCTCTGAGTGTGCTGATCAACTCCATTGGCAATATCTGTGTTGCCCTTATAGTTTCTGAGATACAAAGAAACGGAATGTAACATTGTCAACTACTTTTTTGGAGAAGAGAACTGTACCTGTAGGACTGTGCAGAGATGTAACTGTTTTTTCTGCTAGGAAGAGAAACATTTTCAACATGGAATTAGTGCGCCATGTGTGTGAAAATTTAACTTGCTGCTGTCATTACAGAGTAAAGGGAGGTTCTGTGGATGTTTTTCTTGGGTTTGTGTTATCAGCTGCTGCGTCCATTCAGAGAGACCCAAGGGTATGGTAAACCCACTCTGGACGAGATGTGAGAACTGCATTTATAGAGTGTTTTGGGTCCATGGTAAATAAATGGAATCGAGGTGACACAGAAGTGAAGCTCCGTACACAGGGAGGGGCAGGGCACTGCATGATTGTTACCAGGAACATTTGTCTAAGCTTGACCCATTCCAAGTGTAAAATGTGAAACCGGCATCTTTCAAAAATGAGGTGGTCACTGAGCTGTGTCCCCTCCTTCAATATAGCCTGTAAATTCACACCAGGGACAGATCTGTGCCGATACTCACCAGGAAGTGAACTGGATTGATTCGGGAAATTTCCAGGCAAGAGTGGGTGACATATCTATCACCATGAAATGTATTGGATTGATTCTGGAGCTTTCCAGGCAAGAGTCACATATCCAGAGTGCAGTCCTCTGATATATCAGTAGCTGACAGAAGCCATCTGCCTGCTGAGAGGAATACATTGGTTCTGTCTCCACAGAGGATGGTGCAGAAACTAACCTCCAGAAATATTAGGGAACGGGGCACTGGTGAAAATGAAGGGCTGCACAAAATTAGAATTAATGAAGAGTATATTTTGAAAATCTAATCGAATTGAGGGTTGGTATGTTGCTGGATCTGATGAGCTACATCCCAGAGTATTGAGGAGATTGGAACAGAGCTCGTGAAAGAATTACTGATTATTCCTCAAAGCTGGTTAGATTCTGGAAAGGAAGCTGCAGACTGGAATGCAGCTATTGTAAACCTGAATATTTAAAACAGGACGGAGAGGGAAACAGACAACTAAATAGCTTGGTGTCAGCTGTGAGAAAAACATTGTAACCTTTTATAAGGAATGTGACAACTAGACACTTGGAAAATAATGATATGATTTGGTAGAATCAGCCTGGATTCAGGAAAGGGAAATAATTTTTGATAAATCTGCTGTAATTTGTGGAGATTGTCCATTGTGACATTGACGATTGAGAACCAGTGGGAGTAGAGTATACGAATTTTCAGAAACAGTTTGACACGGTTGAATTCTGGTGAGTGGGGAATGTTAGAGTCCATGGGTAGATAGGGGTGGAATACACCAAATGGATCAACAATTGGATAATGGAAAAAATGAAGAGAGTAGTGTTTTTCTCTGGATGGAAGACTTTTGGGGTATCAGGAGGATCAGTGCTTGGCCAATATCTGTTCTCATGGTATAAAATTATTCAGATGGGAGCAACAAATATTCTCATTTATGTTTATTAAATGGTGTGAGGTTGGGAAGTTATGTTGTTGAAAAGGACCTGGATGTCCTTGTTCTAAGTCACTAACAGAATTCAGATGGGACTGTAAGTAATTATAACTGAAAAAGATATCTGGTCTTTCATGCAAAGTACTTGAAGTAAATATATCTTACTCAATGGTAGTGTTTTGTTGAAAGAGTATTTGGGGGATTGTGTACAGACTGAGTCTGCTTTATAAATAATAACGTCACCGAGACAGTGCAAAGGAGTTTCACCAGACTGAACCCTGGCATGATGGTACCATCAGGAGGAAGTGCAGTAACTATGTGTTTAACGTACATCACTGTGAGAGAATACGAAGTTGAAACTTGATGGTTATGGACGGACAATCATTACGTCCCAGTAGCCATTGATAAGGTGAGAAATTCCATACTTTCCATAGGATGCTCGATTCTCAATTGTTTACGTGCATCTGCAGCAACCTCATTTCCATTAACAGAGAGGTACAGGCAATGAAAGAACTCTGAGCACTTTAATGCACAGTTACTGTGTGACCCTGCACTCAACGTAACATTGTTCACAATCCTGTCAGCATTCACAATACGTTCATTCTGAAACAGTTAGCCATTCTCCATCAGCTTCTGACTTCCAGAAAGAACGTATGTGTGCTCTCGCAGCGATGGAAGATGCCTTTGAAAATGGTTAAAAAAATGGCTTCATTCCCACTGCCAGAAACACACGCTAACATAACACGGATGTATTATGAATGATAAAGCCATGAGGAATAACATTGAACAGTCCATCTGCGCAGTTCCTGCTCCATTTGTTTGTGATGTTAGAGCATCTCTGACATCTTCCTGTTCCTATGTTAGTGGCATGAGAAGCAAAATGACCTCTTCCTGTTCTTTTGTAAGTAACTCCAGGTGTGAAATAGTCTCTTTCTTATACCGTGTAAGTGATGTGTGGGAATGATCAGATTCCTTGTCTTCCAGTGTAACTGCAGGATGGACTGAATGGGTTATCCCTCTCTTGTCCAGTAGCTTTGATGGACTGAATGATTTTCCCATATTCTTGTGAAGCCAGATTGAGGTACTGAATGAACTCCTCCATTTACTGTGGAAATGTGCAGCGCTGTTTCATGAATGTTACCGACAGTTTAACAGCACAGGCTTGATCGTTGTCTCAGTCTTGTTGCACATGGACACAGACTGCATCAGGAGGTCAGGGATGACGAAGCTTTCTAAATATTGTGTAACATACAGTAAATATCCCCACTTCTGATCGATGTGGACTCAATGGGATGAATGGCCTGTTTCCTCAGGGATGCCTTGGCTGAGGGAACTACCTCAGTGATGTCCCACTGCTAAGCTGATTGATGCCCACCGATGATAAACATGTTCCCTTGTGCTGTGAATGACTCCAAACAGCGGAGAGTTCGCAATTGATTCTGACGAAGTGCAATTTTGCTCAAGCTGCTTGATGTTATCCTCAGTTCAATAGTGCCTTGATTTCTTTGCTCTTTGCTAAGCCCTTGTATTCACCTCTATTGCTCAAATCAATAGGTCATGGCATAGGAGCAGGCAGTGCTTTCTTTGAACAGAGGGTAGGGAATGTCAGGAATTCTCTATTCCAGAGAGTCAGGGAAGCTATAGCAGTAAGTGGTCTCCAACTGCTCCTGTCTAGCAGGTTGGAGGGTCTGAATGAAACATCAGAACATCGGATCAGGAGCAGGATTAGATCATTAGACACTATGAACCTATGCACCAGGCACTAAGATTGTGGCTGATAAGGTTGTGGTCTCAGTGCCACTTTTCTGCCTGTATCCCATTATCCATGACTCAATCTCTGCCAAATATTTAACTAACTCAATTTGTATAAATGTGAACAAAGAGACACGATATACCTCTGGAGAAGAGAATTCCCACTCAAATGGTCCTTTTGGAATTTCTCCTCATCTCTCTTATATTGTCATACAGCAGGGAACCTTGTCCACATAAATCAAACAACCCAATCTGATCTAGTCCCATTTGCCACCATTATACCCATATGCCTCTCAATCTTTCCTTTTAATATGTACATCCAAATGCCTTTTAAATGTTGTAAATTTACCAGCCTCCATGACTTTCTCTGACTGCTCATTCCGTACACACACCACAATCAGTATGAAAATGCTGTCCCTTTACTATCTTTCTCCTTTCATCTTAAACTTTTGTCCTATAGTTTTGGACTCCACGAACCTGGGAAACAGACTTTGGCTATTCAGATTATCCATGTCTCTCATGATTTTATAAACTTCTATAATGTCACACCTCCAACTCCGATGCTTCAGAGTAAACAAGACCCAGTCTGCCGAGCTCAATCCCTCCATGCCCGGCAACACCCCTGTAAATCTTTCCTGCGCCCTCTCAAGTATAACATCCTTCCTGAAGCAGAGCGAACTGAATTAAAGACAGTATTCTAAATCTGGCCTCACCAACATCCTGCCCAGTCGCAACGTGATCTCCCAACTCGCATACTCAATGCGCTGATAAATAAAGGCAAGCATACCAAACTGCACCTTCACCACATTGTCTACCTGTGACTCCACTTTCAAGGATCTATGAACCTGCACAGTTTTGTTCAACAACACTCCACAGGACCTCAACATTAATTGTATATGTCCTGCCCTATTTTACCTTTCCAAACTGCAACCCTTCACATCAGTCTAAATTTAACTCCATCTGTCACTCCTTGGCTCATTGTACTATGAAGTAAACCTTGCTGGCATCTGCACCTCCAATTTCAATGCCATCTGTAAACATAATCATCAGGCAAATATTAACATTCAAATCATTTATATAAATAATGCAAAGCAGTAGATTCATCACTGCTCCTTGTGGCACATCACTGGTCACAGGCCTTCAGTCTGAAAAGCAGTCCTCTACCACCCTCTGTCTCCTACCTTAACTCTAATTTTGTAGTCATTTGGCTAGATTATCTTGAATCTATTTATGACTTAACGTTACTAACTTGTCTGCCATGCGGAATCCTGTCGAATGCCTTGCTGAAGTCTATATGGACAGCGTCTACCACATTGCCATCACCAATCCTCTTTGCCACATCTTCACAAAATGCAATCAACTTTGTTAGAAATGATTTCCCATGCACAAAGCCATATTGACTATCCTTTATCAGTTGTTGCAATTGCGAATACATGTAAATCCTGACCCTCTCAATGCTCTTCAACAACGTGGCCACCAATGATGTCAGGCACACTGATCTATAGTTCAGGACATTATTCCCTTTCCTCATCCCACGCTTCCGCTGCTCACTGCAAATGTTAATGTAACCAGGTCGGTGATATGATCAATAATCTAGGTCTCAGACTGTGTGAGGGTTAGGAACAAGTCAGGCACGATTCTTTAATCTGCTAAAATTAGTAAGTTTATGACTGAAGAAAAGTTACTCAAACTACGACGGAAAGATGAATGACAAACAATTTGAATGTTGCAAAGTTGTGCGCCAATGTTTTCCTCTGTAAAAATTGTAACACGTCTGATGGCAAATTGAAAAATATTATCTCTGCAGAACATTAACTTGAAAGAACTGTGCCCAAATATTAATTGAACTCATGACGAATGGAAACATGAGTGGTTGTTCCAAATATCATTCAGCTTATGGAGCTAGTCTGCTCTTACAAGTTACTTGTAATGGGATTACTTCCTGGAACAGGTGGATTTAGCTGACTTGCCTTTACTTCAGGCAGTGGAGCGATTCCAGTGAATCCTCGACAGCAATCCTCCATGAGTGGCAAAAAATACTGAGGAGTTTTCAGCTCATACATATTGCTGGGAAGAGGAACACAGAGAGAGAGTGAGCAGCAGGCTGTTGCTTCTATGGAAGGATGCATTTTCTCCCTCTCTGAGTTGAATCGCACAATAACATTATCCGGCGCCAAATGATGTCTGTTTGAACAGTGTCTGAACTGTACGACTCCACCACATTCCCTGCTCCATGTAGGTACATCACTGTTGCTGTCAGACACCCAACCATTTCTTTCAGAACTAATAGCTCCACTAGATTTGAAGATGCGTTTATGTGTTCCTGTATACTTTTATAATACAACTTGTAATGTCTTCACAATATCTGCATTTCAATGAATGCATCTTATTCTTAAATTAGCTCCCCAGTCTTATTCTCCCACTCAAAATCTTATATGGTCAATAAGAACATTTCTCATTCTCAGGCCTAAACATCTAATCGTTCATAACAGAATGCCTTCATCACAAGAACGAGTAAAGAGAAACACCTTTGAAACATTTCAAAAGCAATTTGTTTTTCACTTCAGTGGAATTACAACAACACACAGTACATCAGATGCCGTCTCAACATCGGCCTGTACAGATGCAGTAACACATCCTTAAGATCAGATTCAATACTCTTTGTCAAGAAAAAGTATCATTCCATTTATTTTCCAAATCACGTACAAACTAACTTGTTGTGATTTATGTACCAAGACACGCAAATCTCTTTGTACCACCAAGTTCTGCATTCTGCCTCCAGTTACATAATTTACTGTTGCTTCATGCTTCGTCCATAACACAAACTTCCCATCACCCATATTGTGCATTTTTTTTTTTGCTCAAGTTTTGCTCACGACCCTTCCCTGTCTGTATCCTATTGCAGACACTGTGTCTCCACTTGACGTCTAATTGAATGACTATCCTGGTGTATGGGCAAATTGAGCTCCAATCCATTCAGCTCCGCCATCCAAACCTTATTCCAGATTGTAAACTGCTGATACACTCACTCTGATCCCTGAGGAATTTCACTAGTTACAGATTTCCAACCTGAAAACAAGTAATTATCTCTATTCTGTATTTCCTGGTAGCTGCCCAGGACTCCCCTATTCCTGTGTAGCTGCCTAGAAAGATTGCATGGCCTTCTGCTATGCTGTGTAGCTGATTGTCGATTTCTTTCTAATCTCAGTGATCCCTGATTCGGGCCATTTGTTGTCAGATGATGAAGTGGAGTTCGTACTGTCAATGATCCTGATCCCTGAGAGTTTCAAAGATGAGCACATAACATAGACTAACATTTGGGGGGATCACTACCCGGTCAAAATTATGGTCTTTCTGATGCAACAATACAACCAATCTGCAATATCCATCATGTGCTCAATTTTGACCTTTACACACTGAGGAGGGGTGGGGGAGGGGAAGATTTCCTATTAGCTTTAACAACGCAACCAATAAACTTCATCATTAATTTCGTTTCTGGCTGTTGGTGCTGTGTTGAATAATTGTCGCAGTCACTACACATTAAAATAAGCTATTCTATTTGAGAGGTGACCTTATAGAAGTTCATAAAATCATGAGGGGCATAGATAGGGCAAATAGGCAAGGTCTTTTCCCTTGGCAAAGGGAGTCCATAACTAGAGGACATAGGTTTAAGGCGAGAGGGGCAAGATATATAAGGGACAGAAGGGGCAACTTGTTCACTCAAAGTATGGAGTGTGTGTGGAATGAGCTGCCAGAGGAAGTGGTGGAGGCTGGTATAATTACAACATTTAAAAGTAATCCAGATGGGTATATGGAAAGAAATGACGCAGAGGGACATGGGCGAAATGCCGGCAAATGAGGACATCTGGTTGTCACGAATGAGTTGGACCAAAGGGTCTGTTTCCCTGATGTATATCTCTATTGCACTATGACTGAATCCTTCATTCTATTCCTGTGTATCTCCTTCGAGGGGCAAAATGCGTTCCTCCTGCCTCATTGCAGTGTTGCTGACTGGCTGAATGGGGTCTTCCTCTCCCTCTGTAACAGCTTTAATGGATGCAGTGAGAGAACAACATTGGATAGGAGCTCCAGCCGGTTACTCAGTTTATAAAGGTAATGGCTGGTCTGTTTGCGGCTGGAAAGCCCTTTCCTGTCTATTCCCAAAAAGTCACTGATTCTCCTGTCCAACAAAGGTCAGTCAAGGTGAGCATTGAATATCTTCAGTGACCCCCCAGTACTTTTCATCATTTATATAAATGATTTGGATGTGAGCATAAGAGGTATAGTTAGTAAGTTTGCAGATGACACCAACATTGGAGATGTAGAGGACAGCAAAGAAGGTTATCTCAGATTGCAATGGGATCTTGATCAATTGGGCCAATGGGCTGAGAAGTAGCAGATGGAGTTTAATTTAGATAAATGTTAGGTGCTGCAATTTTGGAAAGCAATCTTAGCAGGACTTATACACTTAATGGTAAGGTCCTAGGGAGTGTTGCTGAACAAAGAGACCTTGGAGTGCAGATTCATAGCTCTTTGAAAGTGGAGTCACAGATAGATAGGCCAGTGAAGAAGGCGTTTGGTAGGCTTTTCCGTACTGGTCTGAGTATTGAATACAGGAGTTGAGATTTAATGTTGCGGCTGTCCAGGACATTGGATCAGCCAATGTTGGAATATTGCGTGCAATTCTGGTCTTCTTCCTATCGAAAAGGATGTTATGAAACTTGAAAGGTTTCAGAAAAGATTTACAAGGATGTTGCCAGGGTTGGAGGATTAGAACTATAGGGAGAGGGTAAATAGGTTAGGGCTGTTTTCCCTGGAGCATCGGAGGCTGAGGGGTGATCTTATGGAGGTTTACAAAATCATGAGAGGCATGGATAGGATAAATAGACAATGTCTTTCCCGAGGTGGGAGAGTCCATAACTGGAGGGCATAGGTTTAAGGTGAGAGGAGAAAGATATAAAAGAGACATAAGGGGAAACTTTTTCCACGCAGAGTTTGGAATGTGCTGCCAGATGAAATGGTGGAGGCTGGTACAATTGCAATATTTAAAAGGCATCTGGATGAGTCTATGAATAGGAGTCATTTGGAGGGATATAGGCAAGGTGCTGGCAGGTGGGACTAGATTGTGTTGGCATATCTGGTCGGCATGGATGAGTTAGACCGAGGGGTCTGTTTCCGTGCTGTGCATCTCTGTGAGTCTATGATTCTATGGTCCAGTCTTCACTGTTCCCTGAGATTGAGAATACCACAGACAGCACAACCGTAAGGAGATAGGAAGGTACTTATCTCAACCTATAATGGGAGAACCTCTACATTTAAAAGTGTATAGACCTCACAGCAAGTCAGCTTCTCTTTTTTTTTTAAAAAATGAAGGCACAACCAATAGGAAAGGCTTAGATCATTCAGCCCTCCAAACCTATCTCACATTGCTGTGGTTCTGTTCGCCGAGCTGGAAGTTTTTGTTGCAAACGTTTCGTCCCCTGTCTAGGTGACATCCTCAGTGCTTGGGAGCCTCCTGTGAAGCGCTTCTGTGGTGTTTCCTCCGGCATTTATAGTGGCCTGTCCCTGTCCCCGGACAGCTGAAACTGACAACCGGAAGCGGCAGGGACAGGCCACTATAAATGCCGGAGGAAACACCACAGAAGCGCTTCACAGGAGGCTCCCAAGCACTGAGGATGTCACCTAGACAGGGGACGAAACGTTTGCAACAAAAACTTCCAGCTCGGCGAACAGAACCACAGCAACAAGCACCCGAGCTACAAATCTTCTCACAAACTTTGAACTATCTCACATTCCCATTGACTCTGTTCAGCAAAGTATTTGTCAAATTCAGCCTCCACTGCTCTCTTGGGCCAACATTTCAGATAACGTAAACCATAGAGCATATGACATTCTTGCAGAACTAGAGTGTTTGGTCCATCGAATCTGATCTGCTATTCCATCTTGGCTGACATGTTTCTCAACAAAGTTTTCTCACCTTCTCCCTCTAACCCTTGATCGCCTTATCAATCAAAATGTATCTATCTCTGTCTTAAAGACAGAACTGTGTCTGTGTCTCTGTATGTCTGTATGCACGTGTATGTGTTTCAGGTTATTAGCAGGAGGCAGAGGGTAGGGGAGGAGGGTTGCCTTTGGGACTGGAGGCCTTTGACCAGTGCCGTTCCACAGGGATTGGTGCTGGATCCACTTTTGGTTGTAACTTATCTCAATTATTTAAATGAAAATTATAGAAGGCATGGTGATCAAGTTTACGGCTGACACCAAGATTGGTTACTATCGTGGAAGGCGAAGAAGGTTACATAAGATTACAAAGGGATCTTTACAAATTGGATCGATGAATCTTAGAGTTGTACAGCACAGAAACAGACCCTTGGTCAAACTCATGCGTGCCAATCAGATGTCCCAAATTAACTTAGTTTAATTTTCCAGCACTTGTTCCATATCCCTCTAAACCTTTCCAATTCATTTCCCCATCCAGATGCGTTTTAAATGTTGTAATTGTAACAGCCTCCACCACTTCGTCTGGCAGCTCATTGCATACATGCACCACCCTCTGTGTGAAAATGGTCCCCTTAGGTCCCTTTTAAATCTTGTCCATCTCACCTTAAATCTATGTCCTCTAGTTTTGGACTTCCCTACACTGAGGTAAAGACCCTGACTATTCACTCTATCCGTGCTCTTCATGATTTTATAAACCTCCAGAGTGTGCAAATTTGACTCCAATCAACACGATGGCTGTGTTTTCAGTAAACCCAGGCCTAAGTTCTGAAATTCAATAATGACACCTCTTCCTTCTCCAACACATCACAATTCTAAAATCATTATAATCAAATTGTTCAGCCACATTATGAAACACCTCTGTTGGATTTGAATCCAGACTTTTGGGCTCAGAGGTAGGGACATTACCAGCAGTTGGCCATAGTCTCTAAAGCTGCAACATTATTCACCTCTTTGTTTATTCATCAGCCTGTTTTGAAACACTGTGACATACCTCTGTGACAGGTAGGACTTCAATCCAAAACTTCTGGTCCAGAGTGAGAGACACTACCATGCAAGTTCAGGTATTGAAATCTAACCCAGAGCTCTGGCTCAGAGGCATGGGCGTTACCCACAGGTACAAGAGTTAAACTATGCCCAGATTTTGGGTCACATTTTAAATGTCAGCTTTCAGCTCGGTGGGGATTCATTAAAATTTGGTTCTCTTTTACTAAATTACACAGTTAAAAGAATTGCATTTTTTGCAACAGATGAAAGGTACACACCTCAAATCTAGGATATTGATTTATGTGCTCTGCCTTCGTGATAAACTATGAAGATATTTAATTGTTTGGCTATGATTTCCACCTTAAGTGGCTATTATCTGACATCTGCAATATGAGGGAAACATCCTACAGACACACTCTGCACTAGAAAGGCTCTAGAATAGATACTTATCTAGTGAATGCCAGAAATGAGGAAAGTGCATAAGTTCTGGATCAAAAACACCAATCACTATTTCGCCTGTAACATGTGACTGCCCTCTTCTTAAAACCAAGAAATGATCCAAGGCAGCTGATTACTGTCCAACCTTTCTTCCCCAGTACCATTACTCACTAGGCTGAGGAGTGGCAGATGGAGTTTAATTTCGATAAATACATGCATCACGTTTTGATAAAACAAACAAGGAAATGATATATACAATTAAATGTCGGGCCATTGGTAGCGTTGTAGAACAGAGGGATCTAGGAGATCTGGTATATTTCTTTGAAGTTTGCATCATGTGTAGGCAGCGCTGAAAATGTGTTGCTGGAACAGCGCAGCAGATCAGACAGCATCCAGGGAACAGGAGAATCGACGTTTCGGGCATAAGCCCTTCTTCAGGAATTGTGTAGGCAGGGTGGGTATGAAGGCGGTTGGCTTGCTGGCCTTCATTGCTCAGACCTTTGAGTACAGGAGATGGAACATTATCGTCAGTTTGTGCTGGACATTTGTAAGGTCTCTCTTGAAGTACTGTGTACAGTTCAGGTCACCTAGTCATATTGAGGATATTGTTAAACTGGAGACGGTTCAGAAAGAATTAACGGGTTGTTGCTGGGAATGGAGTGTTTAAGTTATAAGGACAGAGTCGATGGACTGGGACCTTTTCCACTGCAGCGTCGGAGGTTGAGATCTTATCAACCTTATAGAGGTTTCATGAAACAATGAGGGGTATAGATAATGTTTAATGGTAGGTGTTCTTTCCCTAGGGTGGTGGATTTCAAGACAAGTGTAATTTTAAGGTAAGAGGATCAAAACATTGCATCATAGAGCTGACCAACATGGAAACAGACGCTTCTATCCAACTCGTCCCGAATGACCAGATGTCGTACATTAATGTAGTTCCATTTACCAGATTTTGGCACATATCTCCCTAAACACTTCCTATTCATGTGCCCATCCATATGTCTTTTAAATGTTACAATTGTCCCCACCTCCACAACTTCCTCTGGCAGCTCATAACATATAAAGCAACCTCTGTTTGAAAATGTTGCCCCTTAGATCCCTTATAAGTCTTTCCCCTCTGACCTCCAACCTATGTCCTCTAGCTTTGGAGGGTGCTACCCTGGGGAAAGGACCTTGGCTATTGACACTATCCATTCCACTTATGACTTTATAAACCCTTAAATCACCCCTCAACCACTGATGCTCCAGGGAAAATAACCTCAGCGTATTTAGCCTCTCCATAAATCTAAAAACATCCAACCCTGGCAATATCTTTGTAAATCTTTTCTGAATTCTTCCAGGTTTTGCACATCCTTCCTCAAAGAACGAGACGGAATTGCAAGAATTATTCAATAGTGACCTAACCAATGATCTGTACAGCCGCAATATGACATTCCAACTCCTACATTCAATGCACTGACCAACAACATCAAGCACCTTCTTCACTATTTTATATGTCTGCGACTCCACTTTCAAAGTACCATGAATCTGCACTCCAAGATCTCTTTGTTTAGCAACACTCCCCAGGGACTTAACATTAAATGTATAAGCCAAGCCTTGATTTTCCTTCCCAAAATGCAGCACTTCACATTTATCTAAACTGAAGTCCATCTGCCACTCCTCAGCCCGTTGGTCCATCTGATCAAGATCCCGTTATACTCTGAGGTAATCATTTTCTCTGTCCACTGCACCTTCAATTTGGGTGTCAACTATGAACTTACTAACCATACCTCCTGTGTTCATATCCAAATCATTTATGTAAATGATGAACAGCAGTGGGACAGAGTACTAATCTTTATGGCACACCACTGGTCACAGGCCTCTAGCCTGAAAAACAAACCTCCACCGCCACCCTCTGTCTTCTATATTTGAGCTAGTTTTGTACCCAAATGGCAAGTTCTCCTTGTGTTCCATGAGATCTCATCCTGCTAACCAGTCTCCCATGGGGAACCTTGTCGAACGCCTTACTGAAGTCCATATAGATCACGTCCATTGCTCTGCTCTCATCAATCCTTTATTTTTACTTCTTCAAGCAAAGAATAATCCAGTTCGTGAGACATGATCTCCCATGCACCAATCCATATTGTCTTTCCAAATACATGTAAATCCTGTCGTCAGGATGCTCTCCAACAACTTGCTCACCGCTGGTCTATTGTTCCCTGGCTTTTCCTTCCCAGTTTGTTTAATAATGGCACCACGTTAGTCATCTCATATCTTCAATCACCTCACCTGTGGCTATAGATGTTAAGAACATGTCAGTAAGATTCCCAGCAATCATAGCACATAGATCACAGCACATTACAGCGCAGTACAGGCCCTTCTGCCCTCGATGTTGCGCTGACCTGTCATACCAATCTGAAGCCCATCTAACCTATGCTATTCCATGTACGTCCATATGCTTGTCAACGACGACTTAAATGTACTTAAAGTTAGCGAATCTACTACTGTTGCAGGCAAAGCATTCTATATGCTTACTTCTCTCTGAGTAAAGAAGCTACCACTGACATCTGTCCTATATCTATCACCCCTCAATTTAAAGCTATGTCCCCTCGTGCTCGCCGTCACCATACTTGGAAAAAGGCTCTCCCTGTCCACCCTATCTAATCCTCTGATTATCTTATATGACTCTATTAAGTCACATCTCAACCTTCTTCTTTCTTAAGAAAACAGTCTCAATACCCTCAGCAGTTCCTCGTAAGACCTTCCCTCCATACCAGGCAACATCCTAGCAAATGTCCTCTGCACCCTTTCCAGAGCTTCCATATCCTTCTTATAATGTGGTGACCAGAACTGTACACAATACTCCAAGTGCAGCCGCACCAGAGCTTTGTACAGCTGCACTCCTGGAGCTTCCAACCGAGTTCTTATGTCTTACCTGATCAAGACCCATGAAGTGCATTGTGATTACACATCATTTGCTTCATGTTGTAGCATGAACGTCCTCAGAAGTGGTAGATGTGGGTAAAGTTACAACATTTAAAAGACATTTTATTAAGTAAAGAATAAGAGAAGATTTGGAAAAATATGGTCCAAGTACAGGAACGTGGGACTAGTTTAGTTTGAGATTATCATTAGCATTGAGTGTATGAGCCAATAGGTCTTTTTCAAACCGACTATATAACTCTATGATTCCATGTGCGTTTGTATGTCCAAGTATGTATCTGCATACTTCTGACCACGCTTGTCGATTTGTGTGTGTTTATATGTGTACATGTGTGTATTTATCTCTCCGTATGTTCCTGCATTAGAGTGTGTATGCATGTTTGTATCTCTATCTCTGCATCTGTGTGCAATGGGAACTATTTTGCTTTGGGGTGAATCATTGAATGGGGTTCAAAGCCTCCCTTCCTCCCTTTCCCTCTCCCTCTGTCTCGCTCTCTCTTGCTGAAAATGATACAATGCCATGCTCTGCTGGTGTGTTTTAGAACTTTTCAATTCTTTCTTACAGGTAAGGGTAAGTCACTAAGCATTGTATTTTACAGGATGTGTGTGTGTGTCAATGTGTGTGTGCATCTTTGCATGTGCCTATGAGGTTGTATGCCTGTGTGTGTGCAGTTGTGTGTATGTATGAGCGTCTGCGTGTGCATGTCTTTGTTTGTCTGTGAGTTAATGTACGCCTTTGTTCTGTGTGCGTGCGTGCATATGTGTCTGTGTACGTCCTTGCGTGTGCATGTGTGTCGGTAATGTGGGTGTTTGTTTTTGGGGGGATTGTGGGTATCTGTGTGTGTGTGCATGTGTGTGTGTGTATGCATGCGTGCCTGTGTGTTGGTTTGTATGTGAGTTTTTATGCATGGTGTATGTCAATGCGTGTGTGCCTGTGTGTGTATGTCTGTCTGTGAGTCTATCTGTGTCCCTGTATGATTGTGTGTGGATTTGAGCGCGTGTGTCTGTGTCTGTGTGTATGTATGTGTGTACGTGTGTTATTTGTGTGTGTCTACATCTGCGTTAGTGTGTGTCTGTTTGAGTGTGTATATCTGCTTGTGTATGCCTGTGCGTGAGCGTATGTGTGCATGTGTGGGGAGTGTGGGTGGGGATTGTGGATGTCTTCGTGGGTAGGAAGTGTGGCTGTTTGTGTGCATGTGTGTTGGCATGTGTGTGTCTGTCTGTCTGTCTGCGTGTGTGTCTCTGTCTGTGTGTGTGTTTCTGTGTCTCTGTGCATGCGTGTATGGGTCTTTGTTGAAAGAGCACAACCGTTCAGCCAACATCCAATGAGCAGGAGAGTCAAAATATCGAGCATAATCCCTTCATTAGGAATGAGGCTGTGGGCAAAAGTGGCTGTGGGATAAATGGGAGGGGGTGATGCTGGGGGGGGGAAGGTAGCTGGGAGGCGAATGTTAAATGAAGGTGGGGTGAAGGTGATAGGTCGGAGCGGAGTTTGGAGTGGATGGGTGGGAAGGAAGATGGACAGATAGTACAGTTCAAGAAGGAGGTGCCGAATTGGAGGGTTGGATCTGGAATAAGCTGGGGGGAGGGGAAATGAGGAAACTGGTGACATCTTTGGCTGTGAGTGGTGCGTGCGTGTGTGTGTGCGTGCTTGCGTATGTGCGCGCATGCATGTGTGTGTGTCGTTCGGTATGTGTACATCTCTGGGTTTCTGTGCATCTGTGTGTCTCTCTCCATCTGGTTGTATGTGCATGGGTGTGTGTGTGTGTGTCTGTGTGGATGTGGGGTTCTGTGAGTGTGTGTGCCTATGCGCAGCTGTATGTGTGTCTGTTCCTGTGAGCGTGTGTGTGTGTGCGTGTGCATGTGTGCGTGTGTTTATGTATGTGCCTGTGTCTGATTCTGTGCGTGTGTGTGTGCCAGCTCGACACAAAAGAGAGATGTCATCAGGGCTACGGCTTCTAAGTTGTCCCGGGGGAAACAGAACTGCCAGTGACTTCAAAGTGAGAATTGCCCTTCACTGAACATTGCTCCTTACTCGGTTGCTAGGATGTGGATGCTTTTGAGTCTCCACAGGAGGTATTCGGTCCACTCTGGCTTGTACCAGGGCCCTACCCACATGGTGAGAGTGGGGGGAGTGGTGAGGGAATGGATATTGTGCACTCCACCACCCGGCTTGGCCCTTTCTGTCCTATTCCAGGCTGTTTCTCCTGGAATGGAAGAAAGGGAGGGTGTGAGTGAGTGAGTGAGTGAGTGAGGGTGGGAATGGGTGGCCCTGCTATTTTTGTGGGTGTAAATGGGGGTGGGAGTTGAATGGTGAGGTGTCCGGAGGGGGTCAGTCGACAGTGTTGTATCCATGCAGTATTATTAGCGTGGGAGTAACGTGGAAGGAAGGGGAGAGAGAGAGAGAGAAAGACGTGTGGAAGGCGCACGCAATAGTAAGAGTAGTGTATCATGAGCCTTGTTCGAGGGTAGGTGCTATAACAGATATACAGTGAGTGTATGGGAGCAGAGAGAATGCGGTGACCCTTATCCTGACAGAGCAGGGAAAATTATTGATGCTTGTTCTGTATTGCTGGCAATTTCTACAGTCTGCAGATACTGCACTGAGCTGGGTGGTGCGCTCAGACCTTCATCGGTGGTTCTGAAGGTGTGACCCCCTCTGGGAAGAGAATGGTCCCCCTCTGTACTAGCCCATCCACCAGGACGTCCGTGCCCCTGTTGACAAATCGTGCTGTAATTGGCCCTTATCTACTATGCTAAGGGTAAAGTGTGTAGGGCAGCTCCACACTGAGAAAGCTCAACCATGTGCCCATTGGCCTTTTAAAGATGGCACCAGTGTCAGGGGTCATGGAATATCCAGGGACATCCGGGAAATGGTGTGTACCTCCAGCCATGATTGATGGGAGAAGCGGGCTGGCATTGAATAAGTGGGACACCATGGGGTGTGGTAGGTAATTAATGAGGTGAGTTTCGTAAGACATCACCAGGAAACCAGCTCGGTCTCATACAGACAATCCATGTCATACTCAGTGAAAATGTCACTGAGACAAATTATTGTTAGATTCAGCCCAATGAGTCGAAGTTTATGCTGACCCTACTCCCAGTTAGAAAGCTGCAGAATACATACTCATCCAAAACTCTCCATTATCTGACCTCATACCAAGATTCCATTCACCCATCTTTCCTGGAAACGCCCGGTCATGTTGCAGGATGCTGTCGAAATGTCAACATTTCTGCATTCTGGAACCTGTGAGCACATCCTTCTAAGACACTGTCTCTCAATCTCTCTCTCTCAGTCTAATTCCCAAACCCCTCCCATTTGTTCATATTTAAACTGATTCTCCGATGATCTCTCTCTGGCGATGATTTTCACACCCACAGCACACAGTGGCGATATGGCGGTGTAAATGGATGGGAACTGTATATCCTGTCACTTCCAGTTTACCCACACTGGGCAGCGATCTAACACAGTGTTCTGAGAAATGTACTGGGATGATGGACACAGTTCCTCTCCCTTTTCGCATATCATGTCTGCGTTTATAGATCAATGCACTGCTGTGGTCTGCATACCTTTCCACTCTGGGTAGATTGTGGGTTGTATTTCACAGTACACCAGCCCAGTCTGCACAATGCTTCCTGCAGAACACATATCTCATCTGCATTTATAGATCAATGCACTGCTTAGGTCACTCTATCCAACACTGTCAACATACTTGGAAATCTTTTCTGCACACTTCAAAGTTTAACAACATCTTTCCTACAGCAGTGAGAACAGAATTAAAGGCAGTATTATAGAAGTGGCTGAACCTAGTGTGTAGACGAAAGTGAGTATTGCAGATGCTGGAGATTAGAGTCGGGAGTGTCATGCTGGAAAAGCACAGCAGCTCAGGCAGCATCCAAGGAGCTGAAGAACTGATATTTCAGGCAAAAGCCGAATTCTTCATGAAGGATATTTGTCCAAAACATCGAATTTTCCTGCTCCACGGATGCTGCCTGACCTGCTGTGTTTTTCCAGCACCACACTGTGTGTATCCCAGATGGCCTCCTTCTTCGAAGACTGCAGTTTTCCCCTCCTGCATGGTCGACGATGCCACCCAGAGCATCTCATCCACTTCCCGCACCTCCGCCTTCAACTTCCACCCCTCCAAACTTACAGGGCAAGAACACCCTGTTCATCACCTTCTTTCCCACCAAACCTCCAGATACAATGCATTATCCTATCACATTTGTGCCACCTACAAACAGACCCCACCACCAGGGATATATTTCCCTCCCACCCTGATCTGCGTTCCATAAAGAACATTCCCGGTGCGACTCCCTTGTCAGGTCCACGCCACCTACCAACTCACCCTCCACTCCTAGCATCTTCCCCTGCCACTGCAATTATTGGAAAAGCTGCACCCTCACCTCCCCCTCACCTCCGTCCGAGACCCCAAAGGATCCTTCCACATCCTTTCAAGTTTTACTTGCACTTCCACACACATCGCCTACAGTATCTTTTGCTCCTGATGTCTCCTCTACATTGGGAAGACGGGATGCCAACGTGTGGAACACTCAGAGTACATCACTGGGACACCGGCACCAACCAAACCCACCACCCCGTGGCTGAATACTTTAACTCTCCCTCCCACTCCGCCATGGACATGCAGGTCCTGGGCCTCCTCCACCTTAACCATCCGACGCTTGGAGGAAGAAAGACTCATCTTCTGCCTTGGAACCCTGGAACCACATGGGGTCAATGTGGATTTCACCAGTTTTCTCATTTCCCCTACCCCCACCTTATCCCAGATCCAACCGTCCAAATCAGCACCGGCCCCATGACCTGTCCTACCAATCAATCTTCCTTCCATCTATTCGCTCCACCCTCCTCTCTGACATATCACCTCTAACTATAAATTCATCTACTTATCACATTCTCAGCTATCTTCCCCAAACCCATCCCCTTCCCATTTATCTCTCAGTTCCCTTGGGCCACAAACCTCCTTCCTGATGAAGGGCTCACACAAGAGATTTTGATGTCCCTCTGATGCTGGCTGACCTGCTGTGCTTTTCCAGCACCACATTCTCGACTCTGATCTCCAGCATCTGCAATCCTCACTTTCTCCCTTGAGTTAATGTATCCAGAAATTTCCCCACCAGACATTTCTTGCAGCTGGTCTGTTATTTTATCCCTAGCACCTTTATAAACAGAATGGGACATTTACAGCCCCGCAGTGCTCTGGCAATACTCCCACATTCAAAGAAAAGGTTAAAAATATTGAAAAATTTAAAGTCCGTCCATCAATAACCATCATCTATTTCATCCAGTCTGAGTAAATATTCCCTTTTATTATGATATGAAATGTTATGTAAGGAAGGGGTTAATTGAGCCTGTTTGTTCGGTGACCGTGATTAATGTCAGTCTCCATGGATTCTAATTATTCCATTGGAGAGTTCCCATCTCTTAATGATAAATGGGCACCGTTCAATGTGTTATTCCATTATATGAGCGGGAGAATCAGCACTAGCACTAATAGGGATCAGCAGCTCCAGATGGAGAAGGGGAGGAGAGATCAGAATCTGAGAACATTAGGCTGGAATGTTCCAACAATGGATCAGAATCTAAGAGCATTAGATTGGAATGTTCCAACAATGGACAGGGATTTATCCGATTATGTTTGGTCTCTTTCTACATATTATGTTGGGATGTCATTATCATGGCGGATGTATTATGCCCTTCGCATTATTCAATGTTTTTATTATCCTCTCCTGGCTATTGCTGGTGTCCCTGGTAAGTCTCACCATCTAGACATGTTTTCCTTTAAACCAGTTATGACTGCATTACTGTTCTTCCATATAGTCTTCACTTCTTGCCACTATTATTGTTCATGTTGAGACTCTGAATCCAGATATTCACTCTGCAGACCGCTATTAACTGCATCAGGGAACTTGTTCAATTACTGTCTCCCTCCTTGCTCTGGCAGTGTTACTCATGGGTCTCTATGTTGACCTACTCAGTTTCAGATGTGAACCATTGTCTCACTGCCCTTGTTATTTAAATGTTGGGAGTGCGGAGGTCATTGTCCTCTATTATGTTTACAAACTCCATTTCCTTCAGGGGACTCCATCCCATCCCTGGCCAATATCTTTTTGTATTCATTTCTGGGACTTGGGCATGGCTGGCTGGCCAGCATTGATAGCCCATTTCTATTTGCCCTTGAGAAGGTGGTTTTGGCTGCCTTCTTGAATAACTGCAGTCCACTTCCTGTGGGTGGGCCCACAATGCCATTAGGGGGTGCATTTCAGGATTCTGATCCAATGACTGTGAAGGAACACAGGTATATTTCCAAGTCCGGGTTGTGAGTGGCTTGGAGGGGAATGTGCAGGTAGTGTTTGATACATACAAATCACAACTTTGGTGATCCGTTTGGCCATGAGCTGATTCCTGACACCATGCCCTGACCATTATTAACTTTAACTACTCACTGCCCCAGAATGTACTTCACTGGCTTAACTCATCTGCTATTTGAACCTTGAGCTTTGAAATATAGCATTTACGATGACAAAAATCTGCTGCTAACGCTCTCGGGTTTAAACCTGCAGAAACAAACCTGATTCGAACTCAGACTAAGATCCCATCCGTCTGACATTCCTGTGTACGCTGATCTATATCGCTATTGTCTCTAACAATGCCGTTCTTTTCATATTCTCAAGCACTTTAACTCATCTGTCCATGAAACTTCCCTCAGACTCTCTGTATCGATTATCCAAATCCCTGACAGTTGTTCATATTTAACCTGGTTTCCTTCAAGTGCATTTTCTCTCAACCAATGTTTTTCACATTCAACCACCCCAAATGATCGCCTCCACTCCCCCCCGCCCTTATACTGTTCCAATGGAGATAGAAACCTTCCCCTGCTGTATGTATTTGATGTGTGTGTCGTTCTCATATTATGGTAAAGGTTAGGAATACTCCTCATGTTGGGCAGATAATCTAGTTTACTAAGCAATGCACTCGCATAGTCTGCACAACTCTCCATGTTGGTCTGTAATCTTGTGCCATCTTATGTTGTTTGAAGTGTTCTGTGAAGCCGATTCATAATTTATTAAACAAATCATTTCAGCTCATCTGAAATTACCGTTATTCACTGATCTCATTCTTGTAATTTTGCTCTCTAAGGAGTCAACCCTCCAGTTAATCCCACTACCCAGTCTTTTTCTCCATATTTCCACGACATGTTCTCAGTTATTTAACTGTCTGTTTCTGTCTTTAATGTGAATCTCTCTGTCCCCTGTATCTTTCCCTGGCCTTGGCTTTTGGCTCCCTAGTGTATCGAGTGCTGGCATTGTCAGGCTCAGAAACAATGAAATAGTGTGTGTCAGGCTGATGTTCACTTCCTGGTGTATCATATGGGGTGCTCCATGGACAGGGGAGTGTGTGTCTGGCTGTTGTTCACTTCCCGCTGTGTCCCATGTGGTGCTCCATGTTGGAAAGGGGTGTGTGAATAGTTTGTTATTCACCTCTCGGTGTATCCCATGTTGGATAAGGGTTTCAGCAGCTTTGACTCATGTCTTTGAAACTTGATCTGTGCCTGTCCACTGAACGTCTGACTTCTGTGTTTGTTACTTTGAGCTAATCGTGTGGTCAGTAACACGAGGAAGCCCCTTGAGTAGTATTGTAAACGACCAGGTATCTAACATTTCTGACAATGCTGTCAGAAGGTTTTTTAAAATAGTGATAACAATGGCCAGCTCGCACAGACAAGGCTTTCCACTTTTTCTGAGCTGTAACACTCACCAGGTGCTTGCGGTCAGAGAAGGGTTGGGCGCTTCAGCAAATGGTCCCGAGCTGCTATTCTCTCTGAAATCTGTCTTGATGCTGTTTCCTCCTGGATTGGAGAATTACATTCGAGACAGAATGACCTTGGATGTGTCTTTTTTTCCCCAAGGGATTAGTTTATGGGATGTTAGTAAATTGGAACAGCTCATTAGTAGAAGGTATTGCATTTATTATTCTGTTAAGATTTCCAATAGTTAAGTTATCCTGCATTCCTCTTCTTTTTGTATGTATTTTTTGAATGGAATGTTTAAATAAATTGAGTTTTGCTTAAAGTGGAGTGGTTTGATCATCCCCATCACATCTGAAACACCCATTTCACATTTATATTTGATATAAGACAAGGTTGGCGCCCATGCTACCATCTTAAAGTATTTTAAGACACTCTGGTCTGGTCCAGAGCAAACGGAGGACTCTTGGCCATTTCGAATTCGACAATTCCAAATTGGGTTCTAAATTAGAATCCCTACAGTGTGGAAACAGTCCATTTGGTCCAACAAGTCTACACGGACCCTCTGTGAGAAAGGAGCGATTATTACAGCTGTAGCTTGGCATTTAACGTTTGGTGAAAACACCTTTAGAATCTTTGGAAATGGCTAGAATTCAATTGCAGATGAAGCAGCTTCAACACAAAAAGGCATTGAAACAGTTTGAAATAAGATTGAAAGTAGAATTAAAAGAAAAGGACAGGAAGAAGAAAGACAGAAAAAGAAAGAAGAAAAGTGAAAAGAGAGAGAGAGAGAGATTTTCAACTTCAAAAGTTTACAATTTGAGAGGCATGTCGACATATATGAACGTAGATGTAGGCTGAGAGGGGAGGATAGTGAGGAGAGCAAATCTATGCTGGTCAAAGGCTTTGTGGGGATCTGTTTAAATACATCCAGGCATTGTCGACATTTGATGAGAATGATGTAAAACCCATTTTTTAGTTACATTTGAGCAAGTGGCTAAACGAATGCACTGACCAGTGACCATGTGGATTCAGTTGATCCAAACAAAGTTACAAGGTATAAGGAGTGAGGTATTTGCATCCCTATCGGAGGAGGTATCTGGTCAGTATGAGGAGGTGAAGAAAGCCATTTGAAGTGCATATGAGCTTGGGCCAGAAGCCCACAGACAGCATTTTAGGAATGTAAAATAGTGTCCCTGGTTAAACGTACATTGATTTTGAAAGAATCAAACAAAGTAATTTTGAAAACCTATGGCACTCTTAGAGAGATTCTTACTTTGTAGGATTTCAAAAATTCACTTCCTGCAGTCGTGAGAACTCGTGTGGAAGGACAGAGAGTTACAATAGCATGATTAGAATCTGAAATGACTGATGATTATCAGTTGGCAAATAAATCAAAGTTTATCTTCTGTGAGATATTGAGAAGAATGTGCAAGATCTTCTTAAAACATATCCCTGTGAGAGTAAGGTTTACTGGCGTAGGCCAGGAGTAGCAGGGAAAGGGCTACAGCATTAAGAGGTACAGAAGCATGCAAACCTTTGATGCTGAGACATGAGGAGACATGTCATTCAGAGGGAGTATTGGAGAGTTGAGAGGTGCTCCATTATGTAACGTGCGGTTGGAGTGTCCAGTGAAAACATCAACAGATTTATTTCGCAATGGGGAAGGAGGCTTTGAGCTTGGTGTTAATGTTACAACATTTCAGCATTTAAATTACCAATAACATGTCTGAGACAAATCTCTGTACTGATCATAACATTTAAACGTTTTGGAGAAATTTCGGGAGATAACGTCCAGTCTGTTCAGTTGGAGTTTGCTATTATTGCCATTCAGTTCGGAAGTTATACAGGTGACAAGACGAGAAATCGTACTTGCTGATAAGGTGTCAAGACATGGATGAAGAAAGACAGAGTCGTTCTGTTGCCAGAGTAAACTGACTGACATAGAATGGAGTTGTGAACACTTGCTTGCTTAGTGTCAATGCAATACATATGCATTGTAGTCTACTAAAACAATAAGAATAAAAGTTTTAAAATGAAGCCACCTTTTTATGTTGATGGCTTTTTTTTTCAAAGGGGGAGTTGTGACGATACTGTCAATTTTAAAAGGTTATTTTCTTGTGTTTTTTTTTTACGAAGAGAGTCTAATAGGCAGAGATGCCGCACTGCCAGTTGTAAACATTTTAAGTAAATAACTGAGGAGGCCTTTAGGTTTTATTAAAATGTTGGTAACAATGGAAGGGCAGTGGCCAGCTCTTCCAGACCAGGTTTTCTCATTTTGTTTCATGTTGCAGCTTTCATAGCTGCTTGGGGTCCCAGAAGGGTTGGAAGCTTCAATAAATGACCCCCAGCTACCATTCTCTCTGAAAACGCTCTTGAAGCAGCTTCCTCCTGGATTGGAGAAAAATTTTGTGTTTGAATTTACCTTTTGCCAAGAGGTGTGTTTATGGGATGTTCCTGTATTAACGGATTTAATTAGTAGAATGTAGTGTATCTATTGTTTGTGTAAGTATTCCAGTAGAGAAGCTATCACAACTTGCTCTTCTCTTTGATTGTGTTTTAATTAGAGCATTTGAATGGATTGCATTTTGCTTAACGTTGAGTGGTTTGACCAGTCGCAACACATCTGGAACATACACTTTACATATACATTTAAAATAAGGAAACGTTAGGGTCTCGGCTGTCTGCGTAAATTATTTTGAGGCAGTCTGGCCTGGTCCCAACACTTGCAGCTGAGGGGTTGATGATTGTCTCCCGTTATTGAAAAGTTAGTGGAGGTGCTGGGGTTGGTTTGCTGGAGGTTGGTTGTGAGCTGCCTTAGACATTCAGGGAGACCTGAGGATTTGGTGACCCAACTCTGGATGGAGCACGGGGACTATAGTTACAGCATCTAGATCTGTAACTTGAACACCAAATGGAGCAGAGGCTGCAGAGAATGGAAGCTCTGAAACCACAGAGTGAGTGTGTGGGGGGAAATGGTTCTGCTGGATCCATCCGGGTTTTCCAGGAAGAGCTTCCCAAGTTACACAACTCAGGAGCAGAGTATGAACAAGGAGCTGGTCACAGAGCGGTGTTACCTCCTTCAACAAGTCATGCAGCTTCACACCGGGGACTGGGGGGGGGGGGGGCGCAGGGGAGAGACAATGCTGCAAGTGGCTGTTAGGGTCACAGTTTCATTCAGCTTCTATGATCTGGAACATTCCAGGCAGGAGTGGGTGACATATCCATCATCTCCCAGTATCTCAGCATCAATGTCACCATTCAGTGACGATGGATATATATGCTGGATGAGGTGTATGTTTTCTCCCTCAGCAAGGAGATGCCAGGCTTATCCGTGTTTTCCCAGTATAGTGGGACCCTCGATGGTATACATAGCTCTGTGCGGTCCCCATGGCAATGGGGAGAGCTAGAGGAAGTAAAGGAACTCTCACCTCATTAATGTTTACAGTGTGCCCATGCACAGGACATCATGTTGGTGAATACTCACTGTCCTGGCAGCAGCCACCGCCTCTTCATTCAGAAGCAGTCAGCCATTCCCATCATCTTTGGGTCTCCATTCAGAAAGAAAGGATAGCCTCTCGGTTAAAGGCTATCCCCTTGATACACGGCTCAAAACACCCTCCCCCTCACCACTCCCCATCACCAACTAAGCACTTCAAAATATCCCGTGCATACGAGAGCAATGTGTCCACTGGGAACATCAGGGAGCAGACTATCAGCGAGATGGCGCAACACTTCCCATGTCTGACTGGGTTAGAGTGAACTCTACAGTACACACTGTATCACTATGTCCTGTAATCTCTCTCCATTTCAGTAACATGCTGCCTTCCATTCTTCCTGAAAAAAGCTGGCAGGTTATACATTCCGTTATCTTCCACATGGCAAAGTATTATTCATTGACTTTATCTGTTCATATCAATTTTCAGTATCTCCACATTCTCTTGATAACTTAAATGTCTTGCATATCTTAGTGTCATCACCAAACTTAGTAACAGTACATATGTCGATGTCACATATGTGCCGTCACTAGCGGTGTTCCGCAAGGATCTGTTTTGGGACCATTGCTGTTTGTCATTTTTATAAATGACCTGGAGGAGGGGTTAGAAGGTTGGGTGAGCAAGTTTGCGGATGATACGAAAGTCGGAGGAGTTGTAGACAGTGAGGAAGGATGTGGCAGGTTGCAGCGGGATATAGATAAGCTGCAGAACTGGGCAGAAAGGTGGCAAATGGAGTTCAATGTAGCTAAGTGTGAGGTGATTCACTTTGGTAAGAGTAATAAAAAGATGGGGTACTGGGCTAACGGTCGGATACTTGGTAGTGTGGATGAGCAGAGGGATCTTGGTGTCCATGTACACAAATCTTTGAAAGTTGCCACCCAGGTAAATAGTGCGGTGAAGAAGGCATATGGCGTACTGGCTTTTATTGGTAGAGGAATTGAGTTCCGGAGTACTGAGGTCATGTTGCAGTTGTATAAGACTCTGGTGCGGCCGCATCTGGAGTATTGTGTGCAGTTTTGGTCGCCATACTATAGGAAGGATGTGGAGGCACTGGAACGGGTGCAGAGGAGGTTTACCAGGATGTTGCCTGGTATGGTAGAAAGATCGTATGAGGAAAGGCTGAGGCACTTGGGGTTGTTTTCATTGGAGAAAAGAAGGTTTGGGGTGACTTGATAGAGGTGTATAAGATGATTAGGGGTTTAGATAGGGTCGACAGTGAGAATCATTTTCCACGTATGGAGTCAGCTATTACAAGGGGGCATAGCTTTAAATTAAGGGGGGGGTAGGTATAGGACAGATGTTAGGGGTAGGTTCTTTACTCAGCGAGTCGTGACTTCATGGAATGCCCTGCCAGTAGCAGTGGTGGACTCTCCCTCATTATGGGCATTTAAGTTGGCATTGGATATGCATATATAGGATAGTGGGCTAGTGTAGGTTAGGTGGGCTTGGATCGGCGGAACATCGAGGGCCGAAGGGCCTGTACTGCGCTGTATTCTTCTATGTTCTATGTTCTATATGTTCTATCATCCTGATCCTTGATATCGATTGTAAACAGTTGAGGACCTAACACTGGTCACTGTGTGCCACCATTGGTTACGTTCTGTCAAACTGATGTATCCGTGTGCCTGCTTCCTGTCTGATACTTAGTCCTCCCCCATTCCTGTGTAACACCGTTGAAGGGCTGAATAAGAACGAGGAGCATCAGTCAGCAATCCAGCCCCATGAGTCTGTTCCGCCATTGAATACAATCATGGCGGTTTCAGTCCCACATTCCTGCCCGCTCTCCATACCCCTTCATTTACTCAATATCCCAGCATTCCCTGCACACTGGGGCAGTGAGTTACTCAGATTCACAACCCTTTGAGAGAAGTAAGTTCTCCTCATGCCTTTTTAAATCTGCTCTGCCTAATCCTAAAACTATGATCTCTTGTTTTAGTTTGCCACACATGAGGAAATATTCACTCTACATCGACATTGTCAATCACCTTTAACATCCTACAGACATCGATGAGATCTCCTTTCCTTCTTTTAAACTCCAGAGAGTTTAGGTCTGAACTGCTCAAACTCTCTTTAAAACAAAAATCATCTCTGGAATCAATCTAATTAATTGTTTTGAACGGCCTTCATTGTAAATGCATACCTTCCGCTGTCAGGGCACCAAACCTGTACACACTACGTCAGTTACCGTCTCGGTAATACCTTGTGTATTGCAGTAATTCTTCTCTCCCTTTATACTCTATTGTTTACAAGTAAATGCTGAAATTCCACTTGCCTTTCTCATTCCCTGCTGTACCTGCATCCGAGTTTTCTGTGGTATGCACAAGGATACCCAGATGCCTCTGCACGTAAGCTCTCTGACGTTGCTCTCCACTTCCATAACACATTCGATTCCTCTGACCAAAATGCTTAATCCCATATTATCCACGTCAAATTTTAGCTGCCAGATGTTGGCACATTCATCTAAACTCTTCATATCCATTTGTAAATTTTATATATCTTCATTACATCAACCTACTTTTCCATTGTTTTAGTGTCAGCTGAAAATGTGGCTGTAGTGTTTTCTCTCCTCTCATCAAAGTATTACAATAGATCATGAATTGTCTGGTCATGTGGTTTGAACTGTATGGAACCCCAAAAGTTGCCAACCATCAAAGAAGCAACTATTCCATCTATTTACATTTTGTTGGCTCTCCAGTCCTCTATCCAGTGAATAACTTCCTCCCAAATCCATGTGCTACTATTTTACAGCTTAATATTTTGTGCAGCGTTTAATCAATGCCTTTTCAAAGTGCAGGTACTTTAATTCTCCAGGATCCCTATCGGTTACTTTGATTGTCACATTTTTAAAGAACTCGAGCAAACAAATCCTTTAAATAAATGCTGATCCTGATGTATTCTAGTTTGACTTTCCAAATCTCCTGTTGTTAATTATTTAATAATGGATTCTCACAATTTCCCTTAATTCCCAACAGTTTGCTCACAACCTTTTATTGACAAGTGAAGATGATTATCCTAATTCCTAATATTTCTGTAACCTCTTCGTCCCTTTCCCGTGTTCCTGTGTAACAGGTACAAAGTTTTAAAAGATCTATTCTAATCGCTGTGTAAGAGACATTAGTGGCTGATTGGATTCATTCAGTTCTTGGTTTACCCCCTCAATGGGCTGAATGTCTATATGGTGTTTCTACATTATAATCTCGATGGCCGGGATGCCCTGACTTACAGATTCAAGATTTCCTTCTTCTCCCGATAATACGTCAGAAGCCTGAGGGCTTGTGGAATCTTCTTGTTGCTGTATAACATTTTGAGGGTCTGAAGGGTCTGTTCATATTTCTTTATAACAGGATTGAGATACTGAACAATCAATTCCTGCATCCCTGAAATGGGATCGAAGGAGTGATCTGTCTCCTCCTGTTCCCATACAACAGACACATGGGTGAATTGCCTCCACCTTTCCATAGCAAGTATCAAATAATTTTATCTCCTTCCTTAATTCTCTTGCTGAATGGCCTCCTGTTTTTCTAGTGTACCAATCTTTTCCAATTCCTGTGTTAGAGACTTGAGGAGGCTGACTGGACTGATCCTGTGCTGCATTCCAGGATACTGGTGCCTCATGGTCTACTCAGTGTGCAGTGTTATAGCTTCAAGGAGCTGATTGGTCTCATCCTGTAACTGTATATCAGGCACCAGGAGCTGAATAATCTCGTCCTGTTCTGGTGTAATGGGGTTGAAGGTCTGAATTTCCTTCTAATGTTCCTGTGTAACAGGCCGGAGAAGTGAAATTGACTGTGTATTTGGCTTCTGTTGCTGACTCTTTCCGGTGTTCTATGCAAAAATAAGATCATTTGTCATTCTTGTAAACTCTAATGCATATTGGATCAACCTGATCATTCTTTCCTTAAAAGTTAACCCCTTCATTGCAGAGATCAGTTGCGGGAACAATCTCTGAGCTGCTAGACGTCACCTTCTCCTTGGGAAATATGGCAGGGCAGGAGACTGAGTTATCAGTGGGGAAGCACTTTGTGACACATAATCATAATACAATTAGTTTTAAAATAGAGATGTAAAAGGATAAACTGGGTCTAAAAGATAATGCTCTAAATTGGAGGAAGGCCAATTTTGATGATATTAGCAAGAACTTCCAGACTGGATTGGAACAGATATTTGCAGTTATGGGGCCAGCTGAGAATGCCTTCAAAAATGAGATGTCAAAACCACAGAGACAGTCTGTCCCTGTTAGGATGTAGGGTAAGGCTGGTAAGTGTAAGGAATGCTGGAGGACTGGAGAAATTGAGTGTCTGGTCACAGATAAGATGGAAGCATATGTCAGGTAGAGAGAGCAGGAGTCAAGGCTTTTTTCAGTACTCATTCACAGGATGAGGGTATCACTGGTTGGGACTGCATTCATTACCCATCACTAATTGCCCAGAGGGCAGTTATGAGTCAAACACATTGTTGTTGGTCTGGAGTTACATGTAACCCAGGCTAGGTAAGGATGGCAGTTTGTTTCCTCCAAGGCCATCAGCGAACCTGATGGTTTTTTTCCCAAAAATTGAAAATGGATTCATTATCGTCATTTGGCTCTTAATTCCAATTTAAAGTGACTGTCGAGAAGGGTCTATCGCCAGGAGGAGTATACATAAGAGGGAAATCGGGAGGCCACAAAGGGGACATGAGATGTTTCTGGCAAATAATGTTAAGCAGAATCCAAAGGGATTCTACACATACATTAAGGAGAAAAGAGTAATTCAGGAGACTTTTAGGCTACTTAAAGATCAGCAAGGTTTCCGATGTACAGAACCGCAGGAGATGGAAGTGATACTAAACAAGCATCGTGCGTCAGTATTGACTGTGCAGAAGAATATGGAAGCTAAAGAACTTTGGAAATAAACCGTGATACCTTGATAAGTGCCTGCATTACAGAGAAGGAGATGCTGGATTTCGTAAAGCCCGTAAAGGTGGGAAGATCCCCAGGACCTGATCAGATGTACCCTAGAACTCTGTGGGAAGCGAGTGAAGTGATTGCTGGGACCCTTGCTGAGATACTTGTATCGTCAATTGTCACAGATGAGGTGCCGGGGGATAGGAGGTTTGCGAACTTGGTGGGATTACTGACAACATTTAAGAAGGATGGTAAGGAAAAACTAGTGAGCCTGACTTCAGTGGAGGTCAATTTGTTGGTAAGGATTATGAGGCACAAGTTTTGCATGGATTTTGAAAAGCAAGGACTGATAAGTGATAGGCAACATGGCTCAAAGCATGGAAAGTTGTGTCTCACTAAATTGACTGAGTATTTTGAAAAAGTGACGAAGAGGATTCATTGAGGCAGAGGTGCACATCGTTGATATGGACTTCAGTAAGGCATTTCACAACTTTCTGTAAGGTAGATTGGTTAACAAGTTTAGTTCATATGGAATACAGGGAGAACTAGCCATGTGTATACAGAATTAGCCCGAAGGCAGGAGACAGAGGGTGGTGGTAAAGGATTGTTTTTCGAACAGGAGGGTTGGTGCTGGCTCCACAGCTTTTTACTATTCACATAAGTCATTTGCATGTGACCATTGCAGCAACAGTTGCTAAGTTTGCAGATGACACCAAAATTAATGGTGTAGTGGGCAGCAAAGAAGGTTTACCTCAGAGTACAATGGGATCTTCATGAGATGGGCAGATAGGCTGAGAATTGGCAGATCGTTTTTAATCTAGATAAATGGGAGGTGCTGCATTTTGGAAATGCAAATCAGGGCAGGACATATACTTAATGGTAATATCCTGGGAAGTGTTGGTGAACAAAGTCACCATGGAATTCAGTTTCATAGTTTCTTGAAAGTAGAGTCGCAGGATAGGATAGTGAAGAAGGCATTTGGTATGCTTGCCTTTATTGGCCAGTGCTTTGACTATATGAATTGGGTGGTCATGTTGCTGCTGTACAGCACATTACTTTGACCACTTTTGGAATACTGTATTCAATTCTGGTCTCCCTCCTTGTGGAAATATATTGTGAAACTTGAAGGGAGTCAGTAAAGATTTACAAGGATGTTGCTATTGGAGCTATAGGGAGCGTGCGAGTAGATTGGGTTCTTTTATTCCTGTAGCGTGAGGAGCATGTATAGGATGTATAGCCAAGGTCTTTTTCCCCAAAACTAGAGGGCATGGATTTCCGATGCGAGGGAAAAGATTTTAAAATGACCTAAGGAGCAACTTTTTCCCACAGAGGGTGGTGCATGTGTGTAATGAGCTGCCAGAGGAGGTGTTGGAGGCTTTTACAATTAATACGTCTAAATGGCATTTGGATGGGTACATGAAGAGGAAGGGTTTACACCGATATTGGCCAAATGCTGGCAAATGTGATTAGTTTAATTTAGGATATCCCATTAGCATGGAAGAGTTCGACTGAAGCGTCTCATTCCGTGCTGTACATCTCCGAGACTCTGACTCTATCTGACCTTGCACCAATATCGTATTAATCATCATTCTCGGGAATACAAACCTATGTTACTAGATATGATCTAAATGTCTTCATTACAGCATTCTGAAACCTGCAAACACATCCTTCCATAACACTGACTCAGTGTCTCTCTCCCTCTGTCTATTTCCCAAATCCCTGTGGATTTTAAATTGCTTCCCTGCTATCCAGTTTTCATTGCCTAGTTTTAATGTGAATAACTGTCCTATATCTTTTCCTGCCCTTGAATGTTGCTCATCTAAGAGCATCAGCTTCCAACACTAAGAAGCTTAGAAACAGTGTTCAAAAACCATTGCGTGCATTTTCTTTGACTTCCCAGTGCTCCATGTTGGATAATGGTGTTTTGAGGCACGCATTTGTGACTTGCTCTGTGCCTATCCATTGAAAGCCTGTGTTAATCACTCTCTGCTGCTCATGTGCTCAGTAACATGAGGAATCCCCACAATTGTTAGTGATTCAGGCCAGACTTCTCCCCTTGCATTTGACTGACATTTGACTTAACTCTAGTTTTTGTACATTCGTGGAAATGCTAGGGATGGTTTCCCGGAGGCTGTGTTTTAAGCTGCTGTGGAAATTCAAGAAGACCAGAGGCTTTGGTGACCCAACTCTGGATGAAACATGGTGACTGTAGTTACAGCATCTGGGTCTGCAACATGACCAACAAATGGAGCAGAGGCTGCAGAGAAGGGAATCTCTGTAAAATGGAATGAGGGAATTACAATCAGATCAGCCATGGTTTTGAAGATTTTTGGAGTAGGATTGAACGGCTCGCTCATGCAACTTATTCAGATATTTCTGTTAGTAACAAACCAATTTCCCTTTTCTCCCAGTGTCCCAGACTGGTGGGTAGTGTGTCACCTCCTCCCATTCCTGGGGAACAGAAATCTGGGGCCTTACTAGCCTCCAGATTTCCCTGTATTCCAGTCTCGAGCAGTTGAGTGACTCCCTCCTGTTCTTGTGTCCCAGTTTCGAACAGTTGAAAGATTGTCTCCTGCCCCTGTGTCCCAGTCTTGAGCAGTTGAAAGACTACCTCCTGTTTCTCCCTGTTCTTGAACAGCAGTTTCAATGCTCTGAATGATGCCATAAGGCTAAGAAAGGACTTGATAACAGGGAATTTCAAACTTGGAGCAGCTTTACACAAAGGTATCTAGAAACTTCTCCACCAAACATTTTTATGCAGCTCGTTTGTTATTTTATTCCTGTCTCCTTTTATAAACAGGGTGAAACTTATACAACAGTGCAGTGTTCCGACGATTCTCCCACATACAGGGAAGACAGATGAAAAAGATTGAAAGATTTATGGTCTATATCACAGCAACCCTCATCCATTCCATCCAAACCGAGTAAATGTTTCCTTTCATTGTGTTATGTAAAATGATGTAAGGAACTGGTTAACTGAACCTGTTTGTTTGGTGACTGTGACTAATGTCAGTCTCCATGGATTCTAATTATCCCAGTGGAGGGTTTCCATTCAATATGTTATCCCATAGTATGGCGGGAGTATCACTGATAGCACTAACAGGGATCGGCTGCTCCAGAGAGAGGGAGAGATCAGAACCTGAGAACATTAGACTGGAATGTTCCAACAGTGGATCAGAACCCGAGAACAATAGACTGGAATGTTCCAACAATGGATCAGAATCTGAGAACAATAGATTGGAATGTTCCAACAATGGATCAGAATCTGAGAACAATAGACTGGAATGGACAGGAGGTTATCCTATTATGTTTGGATTTTTTTCTACATATTATTGGTGGCCATTATCATCGTGGATCAAATGTGCACTTTACATTATTCAATGTTTTTTATTATCCTATCCTGGCTATTGTTCGTGTCTATGATAAGTTTCACTGTCGATTTATTATTTGCATTAACCATGTGCGACTGTATTACTGTTCTTTTCATTTACTGTACTCTGTAAGTATTCACGCTTCAAAAGCTTGGAGGTCACTGATTTCTGTTCTGGATGCAAACTCCATTTCCTTCCTCTGACTCCATCTCATCTCTGGCCAATAACTGATGCTAAAACAGACGAGTCGCAACTACAGTAAGCCCTTTGGCCACAAGCTGATTACTGACACCATATCCTGACCATTCCTAATTTTAACTGCTGACAATTGCAGAATATACTTCACTGGTTCATTCGATCTGCTGTTTGAACCTTCAGCTATGAAACACAATCTTAATAAAGCCAATAATCTGCTGCTGCTTAACCAAATCTGAGTCGGTATTCCATGGCTTGTATCTAAATGCAACCAAAATCATGTACGGATTGCTTTATATTGTTGTTGGGTCTGGCAATGCCTTTACTTTTATATTCACAAGCACATCGTCACCTCTGTCTATGACACGGTCCTCAGTCTCCCTGTCAGTTGTTCACATTTAAACTGATTTCCTCTATGTCTATTTTCTCTCAAATAATTTTCATATTTACTGCCAACAACACACACAGACACACACATGCCTTATATTTCGGCAGTGGTGATACAAAGCCATACATTTGTGGAAGCCCATTTACTGTCACTCACTGCATGGGTTGCAAATCTTCCTGTGCAAGACATTTCTGTAGTGCAAGTATAGTAGCAATATACTGGCAAAGGTTTGCAATGGTCCCCAGGCTGGGCAAGTAGGCCAGTTTATGGAGTAATCCTCTGGCGTGGTGTGCATAGCTCTCCATTCTGGCTGGTCCCTTGTCCCAGTTTATGTTGTCTGGGATAGTTCTGTGAGGCAGATTCACAATTTGATGTAACTAACCATTTCAACTGATCTGGCAATAATTTTATTGAATGCTCTCATTCTTGTGATTGGACCGACCATTGTCTCACTTCTCCAGTTACTCCCACTCCCCTGTCTCCTTATCCATATTTTCACAACATGTTATCAATTAATTAATTGTTTGTTTTTCTGTACCTTTCCCTGGTGTTGTATTTTGGCTGCCGATTGTAGCGAGTGCTGGCATTGTGAAGCTCAGAAACAATGAAATGGTATGTGGCGGGCTGTTACTCCAAGTTGGAAAGGGGGTTCCAGCAGTTTTGAGACACATCTTTGAAACTTGGTCTGTGCCTGACCACTGAAGGCCTGTGTTTATCCCTCTCAGATGATTGTGCGATCCATAACATGAGGAAACCCTCGAGTATTATTGTCAAGGAACAGGTCTCTAACTTGGAGCTGAGGGGCTTCTGACTGACTCCTGTTATGGAAAGGTTAGTGGAGGTGATGTAGATGGTTTGCTGGAGGTTGTGCTGTGAGCTGCCTCAGACATTCAGGGAGACCTGAGGATTTGGTGACCCAACTCTGGATGGAGCCTGGGGACTCTAGTTACAGCATCTGGATCTGTTACATGAACAACAAATGGAGCAGAGGCTGCAAAGACAGGAAGCTCAGAAACCACGGAGTGTGTGTGGGGAAAGGGATCTGCCAAATCTGCCTGTGTTTTAACGAGGAGACATACATCATTTCCCTCTCCCCTTTACATACACCCATGCAAATTCACCCTCTCCTCCCTGCACACAAACACACTCCCCCTCTCTCACATGCACACACAGACTCTCCCCTCTCTCTCACGCACGCACACCCTCTCTCTCCCTCGCAAAGACACACATACTTCCCCTCACTCTCTCTCCCTCCCACCTTGTTTTCAAACACATACACACGCACGTGCACGCAAACGCACAGACACACACACACACATCTAATCTGTAAGATGAATTTTCATTTGCAGGTTTGTATTTCCAGATGCATTATATTTTCTCAAAAAAAATTTGTAGACGGTCAGTCAATGCGATATTTTATGAACTCCTACTTTGAAAATAAACCCAATCTGATTCCAGGTGAAGACATATAGACTCCAAACAAGACCGCATGCCTAAAATATGTTGTCTGACTGGAGGGGTCACCTCCTTTACATTGATCATATCTGATGGTATCTCCAGGCAGGACTTGAACAGAACTCTGGGATTTGCATATTCATCCATCAAAACCTGCATCTCCATTCTAACCGATTAAAGATTTAGCTGCCATCTTATATGTGTTCAATTCATGTGCATGTGTTGTACAACCCTTTCATCTTTTCCTTATAAATTTTGTGCCTAAGGTCTTCTCTCCCTAACACCTGACGAAGGAGCATGGACAATGAAAGCTCGTGTTTTCAAATAAACCCGTCAGACTATAACCTGGTGCCATGTGATTATTGACCTTATTCAACCCAGTTCAAAGCTAGCACCTCCATATCATGGTTTTTATTGGTTAGCCAATTTTCTCTCCAAGCAAATAAATTGTCCTAACCCCGTGTGCTCTTGCCTTGCATATTAATCTTTTGTCAAGCATGTTATGCTTATGCCTTCTTGAAGTCCAGATATAATACATCTTTCAGATCCCTGTTATTCAACTTGTTTGTCACACTTCTTAATAAAAAAAGTTAGGAGAATCATTCAAACATGATTTATCCTTAATAAAGTCATGTCAACTTTGATGGATTGTGGTTTGACATTCAAATTCTCCTGTTGTTAATTCCTTAATAACAGATTTGAACAATTTGTCTTCAGTCCCAAGTGAAGCTGGTTATTCTAAGTTCTTCCCTTTCCATAACCTTGACATTCCATTTCAATTCCTGTGAAATAGGCACAAGGCTGTAAAAGATCTGCTCCAAGTACTGTGTAAGAGGCATGAGTGGTTGATTGGACTCATTCTGCTCCTGCTTTGCACACACGATGGGCTGAATGTCCTCCTGTTGTTCCTACACTATACTTTCGATTGCTTGCATGTCCTGCGCCTGTTCCTGACCAAGCCGCTCAAGATCTCAATGTCCTCATCCTGTTGCTCAATGAGAATTTTGGGGACTTATGGAATCTCCCTGCTGTTATGCCACATTTCGAGTGTTAAATTGTGCAGGCACGTTGCGTTGCCCACAGTGGGTAGCTCAGTGGTTAGCACTGCTGCCTCCCAGCACCAGAGATCTGGGTTCAATTTCAGTCTCGGGTCACTGATTGTGTGGAGTTTGCACATTCTCCCTGTGCCTGCAAGGGTGTTTGTCGGGTACTGCAGTTTCCTCCCACAGTCCCAAGATGTGCCAGTTAGGTGCATTAGTCATGAAAAATGCCAGGTTGCAGAGATTGGGTTGGGAAGGGGGGGTGGGGAGTGGGGTTTGTATGGGATGGCCTTCGGAGGTTCAGCGTGGAGTCGATGGCCTGCTTCCACACTATAGGGGTTCTATGATTAACACCTTCATTGCAGAAATCAGTTGAGGGAATAATATCTGAATTAATACCAATACCCTTTCTTAGTGAGGAGATTAAATCTGTGCACATTACTCCAGATGTGATCTCACTAAGTCCCTGTGCAACAGCAGCAACACTTTACCAGCCTGCTGTAAGGTTCCTACTCAGATTAGAGTAGGCTCAGCTGTCAGGGGAATACACAACATTGTTGAAAATAAATGGTGTGCTGACCTTCATTTTAGGATGATTTGAGTCCAGGAGTAAGAGTGCCTTACTGCAGCTGTACAGGCATTGAGGGACAGCAGCGAAGGATGACCAGACTGATCTCTGGGATGACAGGCTTGTTGTGGGAACAGAGTTTGGGGGACTGAGCCTATATTCCGTGAGGTTTAGGAAAATGGGTGAACTATATAAAACTCTGACATGGTGAGACAGATTGGAAGCAGGGATGGGAAATCTAAAACACGGGATACAGAGAGGCCAAAGTGCGTTGAGATGAGACTAAATGTCTGCAGTCAGGGACTCGTGATCCTGGGGAATTCTCTCCCTGATCAGGCTGTGAAAGCTGAGGTACTGAATATAAATAAGGATTTAAAGACACAGAAGGAATGGGGAGAGTGCAGGAGTTTGGTGTGGAGATATAGAATCGGCAATCATTACGGGCAGTTATCCAATAATGTGGCAGCTGTATCCCTGTGGAACACCATATTAAAGAAAACGGTGCAATATAAATAATGGGGCCAATGGAAGAAAAGAGACTTAGGTGCGAACCCCTAAAATTACCAGTAAAAATCAAAACAAAAGTAATAGTCAGCCTAACACAAACAATGCACAGGCTACATAAATCTTTAAACCGCATATTGTAATGAATTAGTACATTAAATGTCACACTTTAACACTACAGTCATTGACTATAGCACTGTGAGGAGAAAGTGAGGTCTGCAGATGCTGGAGATCAGAGCTGGAAATGTGTTGCTGGAAAAGCGCAGCAGGTCAGGCAGCATCCAAGGAACAGGAGAATCGACGTTTCGGGCATAAGCCCTGCTCCATTCCTGAAGAAGGGCTTATGCCCGAAACATCGATTCTCCTGTTCCCTGGATGCTGCCTGACCTGCTGAGCTTTTCCAGCAACACATTTTCAGTTATAAAGAAAGGGGCCCAATTCACTAATTGTGTTGCAGCGAAATTGTCTTTAATAGACACATCTTATTGGATAACTGCCTGTATATTGAATGGAGGATCAAAATGGATGGACCAAAGCGAATACAGTAGTTCCTATTTTATATGTTCCAATGTTTAAACATACTTTAGGATATGAACACTGTGCGGGGAAAACTGAATTGAGGAGATTTTCAACATGAACTAGAATGGAGGATGCTCATTGTGTTGAATAACCTACTCCTTTCCTGATGTTTCTGTGCAGTCTGTGGGAAAGCTCTTTAAACGTTGCCACCAGCTCTCAGATGTTAAGAAGGAGGCCTCTGCAGAGTCAACAGGATAGTGTTTCCCGTTCCAATACTGAGGCTGGTGCCGGGTGATCTGTGCGGTTTAATCCTTTAAGACCTCGGAGCAGCTTGATACAGTAGAGTGTCTTGCTTGGCTGTTTCCGAGACCATTGAAGAGTTTATCACGTCTGTGTGTCTGGAATCACTTTAGACCAGACCAGGAAAGCACGGCAGATTCACTTCCTGAAAGTACACTGAGGAAGGAAATTGGTGTTTACAATCGACATTGGCTTCAAGGTCATTGTTACTGACACCAGGACTTACATCTCGATATTTTATTAATTATAACTTCCACCAGCTGCCAGAGCATTAGCCTAGTCTGGATTAGTAATCCAGTGACATTTCCACAACAGTACCATCTCCACATGGGGACCTATCTGAAACCACACTGAGCTGGTTATTTCTGTGCTGCTTGACAGCTCTGTCAAAAAGAACTCCTACCAATGTGACTATCGCGACGGGACTCAGGGCGTGGTAAATGGTCAGACTGTAACTATTTCTCTCTTAGGGGACTGTACATAGCTGAGTAATTATCCACATCGCCAAGGAGATGTCAGAGTTGGAGCTGGAATGAAACAGCTTCCCAAGGGACACAGCTTGTTCTGCAGCACAAGTCTTCAGTCCTATTGCAGGAATTGTGTCAGGGCCCATTGCCTTTGTCGTCTCTACTGTGTTCAGCTGTTTCTTCATGTCACATGCAGCGAATCAGATTGGTTAAAGACTGGCATTGGTGATTCTGTGGGCAGCATGGCGAGGGTGAGGGGGATCATCAACTCAACACTTCTGGCAGAGGTCGGTGCAGATAAGAGAATCGACGTTTCGGGCATAAGAAGAAGGGCTTATGCCCGAAATGTCGATTCTCCTGTTCCTTGGATGCTGCCTGACCTGCTGCGCTTTTCCAGCAACACATTTTCAGCTCTGATCTCCAGCATCTGCAGTCCTCACTTTCTCCTTGTCGGTGCAGATAATACAACCATGTCTTTACACTGATGTACAGGGCTGTCCCGTTATTTAGGATGGCGATATTTATGGAGTTCTCTCCTCCAGTGAGTTGTTTAATAGTTCATCAGCATTTATGTCTGGATGTGGCAGCACTGCAGAACTTCGATCTGATCTATTAGTCTTGGGATCATTTTGCCCTCTGTATCAGACATTAGTCCTGCTGTTTCGAATGTAACCAGTCAAGTGCGGTAGCTTTAATGGATTGTCATCAGGTTTAGGTACACATGGTTCCGACCCTTTCATGTTCACCCACTCTCATCGCTGAACCATAGATCAGCTTAATGGTAATGGTAGGCTGAGGGATCCCATCAGCCCTGTACTCAGTGTTTTAACCTGGTTTCTGATGTGGTAACACTTCCATTTTCCTATTCTCATTCTGCTGAGGGTCTCTCCCTGGTGTCACCAGTCCAATTTGTAATTTTACTCAAGCCCCTTAGCATATGCATCTGAATCTTTTCCATTCCCCCAATGCCATCTTCTGTTTTTGATGTGAATGTGTTCCCCTCTGTTTCTCTACCTGACCATGATTGAGGTCTGCAGTGTCAGTGATGCCAGCCTTATGCAGTTTGAGATCAAGGAATTTGTGCATCTTGCATTATCGATCACTTCCCAGTGCACGATGTTCCGGGTTAGACAGGGCGTTTAAGCAGCTTTAACACACGTCTATGGAACTTGTTCAAAAACAGAAATTTGTGATGAAACTCAGCAGGCCTGGCAGCATCTTGTGGAGTGAAAGCAGAATTAATCTTCCAGGATCAGTGACCCTTCTACAAAGCTCCCACTTTCTCTGGCAATTTTTGCATTTTCATTTCCAGTTTCCATAGTTATTTGTTTAATTGAAAATATGTTCTGAGCCTAATCATTTCTTGAGAAACATCATCTGCAAAGACAGAGAAACAGAGTTAGCGTTTCAAGTCCAGTATGACATTTCTTCAGAACTGAAAAGGATTGGAAAATGAGCTTTATAATCCCTTGACAGATGTGGGGAGTGGGTTGACGGGTTAAAGAGGGTGTGGCAAAAGATAAACATGCTTTTAGTAGTGGTGAACGAGAAGATCATGTGAAATAGCTTTAAATTAAGCTGTGAATGGGGAAAAGGGGTTCTCTCTATTGAGTGAAAGATAAAGAAGATGCTACCACACATAGGGAGGTCAGGAGGGAGAATGTACAGAAACTGGGGTCAGACTGTGAAGTTGTGAAATTGTACATTAACTCCTACAGGCTGTAACGTACGAAAGTGTAAAGTGAGTTGTTACTCGAGCTTGGGTTGTGCTTCCTTGGAACATTGCAGCAGCCCAGGACCGAAATGTTAGCATGAGAGCAAGTTAGATTATTGAAATGGGAAGCAATGAGAAGGTCTGGGTTATTTCTACAGACAGAGTGGGAGTGTTCCTCAAAGCAATCTCTGTTTGGTCTCTCCAATATAGAGAGACTGCATTGTGAGCAGCAATGATAGGAGACCAGATTAAATGTTTACAAGTGAAATGCTGCTTCACCTGGAAGGTATGTTTGGAGCCTTGGACAGTGAGGAGGGAAGAGGTGAATGGACAAGTGTTGCAGCTTCTGCAATTGCATGGGAAGGTGCCATGGGGGAGTGGAGAAGTGTTCGGGGTGATGGAGTGTGACACAGAGGAACGGTCCCTGCGAAATACTGACAGTGGGCGGGAGGGGAAGATGTATTTGATGGTGCTGTCCTGCTTGAGATGGTGGAAATGGCGTAAGATGATTATGTGAATGTGGATTGTAGCGCAGGAGGAAGTGAGAACAAGGGGAGGTCTATCATTGTTCTGGGATGGAGGGGACGGAGTGAGAGCAACACCGTGGGAGGTTAGACAGTCACAGCTGAGGGCCCTGTCCACAAGAGTTAGGGGAGTTCTGGTTTGAAGGAATAGGAGGTAACGTTAGCTGCAGCTTACAGGAATGTGGCATCATCAAACAGAAATAACAGAGAAGGAGAAACTTGGAGAATGGAGTCAGCCTCCGCTGATCATGTGTTCAGCCACAGGCAGAAGTTCCCACTGAATGACTGAAAAGAACCAAACATCTAAATCGAGGATTTCTGCCTCACATCTGGTCTGAAGTGGAATGTGAAAATAAATCCAGAGGAAGGTCACTGCGTATACGTGAGCAGACATTCAAGCAGATATCCCAAACCGCTCAGTAATTATTGTTTCTGTTCAAAAAGAAGAACTCGATAAGAAGGTGAACCACCCATGGTTGACAAAAGCTCTTAATAATACTATTGATGAGCATTAGTGGAGGGCCAGTTTTATAAGGTTTATTTCAGGGACCATAAGCAGATGTTAGGCATACATTTCAGCTGTGATTCCTGATTTACCCCGCCAGAAAACTCTGCCATTGCTGCTCCATCCTCTTCCCTGCTCGTCTCCCTTTCCTGATTACAGGTTCTCCCTCTCCATTTACAGAGCGCATTCTCTCACATTATGGCTCCTACCCCCATTTGAAACTCTTTGATCAAGTCTACCTGCTCGGCAGTAGCATCAAGCTGCGTTTTGTGCTGCCACTTTGCCTCTGGTCTCAGTGTGGCTCGGCCTCACCATTCTTGCTGTTTTACAGAAAGTTTCCTTCCTGGAGTAAACCTTATTGGAAACTCCTCTCCCCCTTTGTACTGAATTCACACTGTGATCCAAATTTCAAAAAGTATACTCAGCCTTCATCTCACTCTGCTGAAGGCAACTGCACGCTGACCATGTGGTACAAGAATTCCCCTTCTTATATGGTTCAGGCCATAGATGCGCTTTCATTGTAGAGATCATCACCCCATTTGGACAAAGCAATTCAGGTGTTTGACCTCTTATTAGTACTCGTAAGAGTTTCCTGCTGCCTTAGTATTGTAACATGGAGAAAAACAAATCACAATATGAAGTTTGGGCTGAGTGTCATTTACCTGTCATTAGAATGCTGTTTCAAATTTGCAGTGCTTATCTTTAAATGCTTGTTCGTAAAGTTAGTGTCAGGTAGCGTGTAGGAGGTTGAGGGATGATATTGTAGAAGTTTATAAAACCATGAGAGATGTAAGTAGAGTGAATAGCCAAGGTCTTTTCCACGGGATGGGCGAGTTCAACCATAGAAGGATTAGGTTTAAGGTGAAAGAGGGAAGATTTGAAATGGACGAAGGGTCAATGTTTTCACACAGAGGGTGATGTCTGTATATGGAATGAGCTGTTGTGGTTCTGTTCGCCGAGCTGGAAGTTTTTGTTGCAAACGTTTCGTCCCCTGTCTAGGTGACATCTTCAGTGCTTGGGAGCCTCCTGTGAAGCGCTTCTGTGGTGTTTCCTCTGGCATTTATAGTGGCCTGTCCCTGCCGCTTCCAGTTGTCAGTTTCAGCTGTCCGCTGTAGTGGCCGGTATATTGGGTCCAGGTCTATGTGTTTGTTGATGGAATTTGTGGATGAGTGCCATGCTTCTAGGAATTCCCTGGCTGTTCTCTGTCTGGCTTGCCCTATGATACTAGTGTTGTCCCAGTCGAATTCATGTTGCTTGTCATCTGCGTGTGACACAGCAACATGAATTTGACTGGGACAACACTACCATTATAGGGCAAGCGAAACAAAGAACAGCCAGGGAATTCCTAGAAGCATGGCACTCATCCACAAACTCCATCAACAAACACATAGACCTGGACCCAATATACCGGCCACTACAGCGGACAGCTGAAACTGACAACCGGAAGCGGCAGGGACAGGCCACTATAAATGCCGGAGGAAACACCACAGAAGCGCTTCACAGGAGGCTCCCAAGCACTGAGGATGTCACCTAGACAGGGGACAAAACGTTTGCAACAAAAGCTTCCAGCTCGGCGAACAGAACCACAGCAACGAGCACCCGAGCTACAAATCTTCTCACAAACTTTGAATGGAATGAGCTGTCAGAGGAAGAGCGGGACGACACCTCCAACAGCAAATTTACTAATCCACCCCACAACCTCCTCATCCAAGTCATTTATAAAAACTACAAAGAGTAGAGGCCCAAGAACACAGCCCTGTGGGATCCCACTCAACACTGTCCTCCAAGCAGAATACTTTCCATCTACAACCACGGTCTGCCTTCTGCCAGCCAGCCAATTCTGAATCCAGATAGCCAAATCTCCCTGTATCCCATACTTCCTGAGTTTATGAATGAGCCTTCCATGGGGAACCATATCAAATGCCTTGGTGAAGTTCACATGCACCACATCCACTGCTTGACCATCGTCGACCTGTCTTGACACCTCCTCAAAACCTGCCCCTCACAAAGCCATGCTGACTGCCATTAATCACACAATGCTTTGCCAAATAGCCATAAATCCTATCCCTCAGAATTTTTTCCAAACTTTGCTGATCACAGACGTAAGACTGATTGGTCTCTAATTGCCAGGGATTTCCCTATTACCCTTCCTGAAATAAGGAACAACATTCGCCTCCTTCTAATCCTCCAGTACGACTCCTGTGGAGAGTGAGGAGGCAAATATCCTCGCCAGCGGCTTAGCAACCTCCTTTCTCACTTCCCGGAGCAGTCGAGGATAAATTTGCTCTGGCCCTGGGGACTTATCCATCTTAATGTTTTCCAAACTTTCTAGCACATCAACTTCATCAATTTTGATCTGGTCAAGACTGATCTGGCCCAGCTCCTCTAAGTTTTCATTTACAACAAGTTCCCTTTCCTTTGTGAAAATCGAAGCAAAAAACTCATTTAGGGCTTTCCCTATCTGCTCAGACTCCACGCATAAGTTCCTTACGCTATCCCTGATCGGCCCTACCTTCTCCCTGATTATTAGAACATAGAACATTACAGCGCAGTACAGGCCCTTCGGCCCTCGATGTGGCGCCGCCCTGTCATACTAATCTGAAGCCCAACCCACCTACACTATTTCATGTACATCCATATGCATGTCCAAGGACGACTTAAATGCACTTAAACTTGGCGAATCTACTGCCGTTGCAGGCAAAGCATTCCATAACCTTACTACTCACTGAGTAAAGAAACTACCTCTGACATCTGTCTTGTACCTATCTCCCGTCATTTTAAAGTTATGTCCTCTCATGTTTGCCATTCCCACATTTGGAAAAAGGCTCTCCCTGTCCACCCTATCTAACCCTCTGATTATCTTGTATGTCTCTATTAAGTCACCTCTCAACCTTCTTCTCTCTAACGAGAACAGCTTCAAGGCTCTCAGCCTTTCCTCGTAAGACATTCCTTCCATACCAGACAACATCCTAGTAAATCTCCTCTGCACCCTTTCCAAAGCTTCCACATCCTTCTTTGAGGTGACCAGAACTGTACACAATACTCCAAATGTGGCCATACCAGAGCTTTGTACAGCTGCAGCATAACTTCCTGGTTCCAGAACTCAATCCCTCTATTAATAAAGGCCAAAACACTGTATGCCTTCTTAACAAACCTGTCAATCTGGGTGGCAACTTTCAGTGATCTGTGTACATGGACACCAAGATTTCTCTGCTCATCTGCACTACCAAGAATCTTACCATTAGCCCAGTAATTTGCATTCCTATTACTCCATCCAAAGTGTATCACAACACACTTGTCCACATTAAACTCCATTTGCCACCTCTTAGCCCAGCTCTGCATTCTATCTATGGCTCTCTGCAACCTACTACATCCTTCATTACTATCCACAACTCCACCTACCTTAGTGTCCACAAATTTACTAACCCACCCTTCTAAGCCCTCATCCAGGTCATTTATAAAAATGATGAACAACAGTGGACCCAACACCGACCCTTGAGGTACGCTGCTAGTAACTGGACACCAAGATGAACATGTTCCATCAACTACCACCCTCTGTTTTCTTTCAGCAAGCCAATTACTGATCCAAACTGCTATGTCTCCCACAATCCCATTCCTCCACATTTTGTACAATAGCCTACTGTGGGGAACCTTATCGAACGCCTTGCTGAAATCCATATACACCACATCAACACATTTACTCTCATCTACCTGTTTGGTCACTTTGTCAAAAAAGTCAATAAGATTCGTTAGGCACGACCTACCCTTCACAAAACCGTGCTGACTGTCCCTGATCAGATTATTCTTTTCTTGGTGGTTATAAATCCTATCTCTTATTACATTTTCCAACACTTTACCAACAACTGAAGTGAGGCTCAATGGTCTGTAATTACCGGGGTTGTCTCCACTACCCCTTTTGAACAAGGGAACCACATTTGCTACCCTCCAGTCCTCAGGCACTATTCCTGTAGACAATGATGATTTGAAGATCAATACCAAAGGTTCGGCAATCTCTTCCTTTGCTTCCCAGAGGATCCTTGGATAGATCCCATCCGGCCCAGGGGACTTGCCTATTTTCACATTCTGCAGTATTTCTAATACCTCTTCCTTCTCATATTCCTCACGTATGAGAAAAATACCTTTGGGTTCTCCCTAATCCTTCTTGCTAAGCCTTTTTCGTGCCCCATCATGGCTCACCTCAGTCAATTTCTGAGCTCCTTTCTAGCAAGCCTGTAATCCTCCAAAGCTGTGCTAGATCCTTGCTTATAGAACATAGAACATAGAACAATACAGCACACAACAGGCCCTTTGACCCATGATGTTGTGCCGAACATTTGTCCTAGCTTAAGCACCCATCCATGTACCTATCCAATTGCCGCTTAAAGGTCACCAAAGATTCTGACTCTACCACTCCCACAGGCAGCGCATTCCATGCCCCCACCACTCTCTGGGTAAAGAACCCACCCCTGACATCTCCCCTATACCTTCCACCCTTCACCTTAAATTTATGTCCCCTTGTAACACTCTGTTGTACCCGGGGAAAAAGTTTCTGACTGTCTACTCTATCTATTCCTCTGATCATCTTATAAACCTCTATCAAGTCACCCCTCATCCTTCGCCGTTCCAATGAGAAAAGGCCTAGCACTCTCAACCTATCCTCGTATGACCTATTCTCCATTCCAGGCAACATCCTGGTAAATCTTCTCTGCACCCTCTTGCTTCCTCCATCATACGTAAGCTGCCTGCTTCCTGTTGACGAGAAGTTCCTCTGTTCTCGTCATCCAAGGTTCCTTAATCTTGCCCCTTCATACCTGTCTCAGAGGAACAAATTTGTCACAACAACTGCTCCTTAAACAGTCTCCACATGTTCTTTTCTGTGGAACAATTGCTCCCAGGCTGTACTTCCCAACTCCTGTCTGATAGCATCACAATTTCCTTTTCCCCAATTACATATCTTCCCTTGGAAACTGCTCCTTTCACTCTCCCAGACTATCCTACATGTGAGGCAGCTGTGATCACTTTCACCAAAGTGCTCTCCCACCGTGAGTTCTGACACCTGTCCTGGCTCGTTGCTGAGCACCAAATCCAAAATGGCCTCTCCCCTCGTCGGTCTGTCTACATACTGAGCAAGGAAACCTTCTTGAACACACCTGACAAAAACGGCTTCATCCACAATCATCTGCACTTAGGAGGTTCCAGTCGATATTGGGAAAGTCGAAATCACCCATAACAATAACCCTGCTACTTTTGCATTTTTCCATAATCTGCCCGCCTGTGAGATCTTCAATCTCTCTACTGTTATTAGGTGGTCTGTAGAAAACCCCCAAATGCGGTGACTGTTCCCTTGCTGTTCCTAACTCCCACCCATACTGACTCAGTAGACAAACCTTCCTCAACAACCTTCTTTTCTGTAGCTGTGACGCACTCTCTGCTTAGCAATGCTACACCCCCTCGTCATTTTCCACCCACCCTGTTCTTTTTTTACAATAGTTTAGACTACTTACAGTGTGAAAACAGGCCTTTCTGCCCAACAAGTCCACACCCTCCATAGAGCAACCCATCCAGAACCATTCCCCTACATCTAACACTACTGGCAATTTAGCATGGCAAATTCACCTAATCTGCACATCGTTGGATTCGGGAGGAAACCGAAGCACGCGGACGAAATCCACGGGGAAAACTTGCAAACTGCACACAGACTGAGGTGGGAATTGAACCCGGGTCTCTGGCACTCTGAGGCAGCAGTGCTAACCACCGTGTCGCCCCGAAACATTTTTCAACATTCTAAACCCTGCCCTGTGAAACCTACGTCTCCTTAATGGCCACGACATCATAGCCCCAAGTACTGATCCATGCTTTAAGTTCGTCATTCTTATTTCGGACATTCCTTGCATTAAAGCAGACGCACTTTAACTGACCCCTTTGTTTCATCGCGTGAGAAACCTTCCTGATAGATTCAATATATCCTGTCACTGTCCCATCTGCAACTAAACCTCTCTCAGACATGTGGTCTGATTACAACCCCCGCCAAACTAGTTTAAATCCTCCCGAATCACACGAGCAAAACTCCCAAACAGGACATTTGTGCCCCTCCAGTTTAGGTGCAACCCATCTTTCATGTACCGGTCCCACCTTCCCCAGATGTTATACTGATGGTCTAGGTATCTGAAGCCCTCCCTCCTGCATCAGCCTTGCAGCAACGTGTAAAGCTGCATTCGCTGACTCTTCCTCATCTCACTAGCTCGTGGCACTGGTAGCAAACCTGAGATCACCACTCTACTTGTCCTGCTCTTCAGATTCCAAACTAACTCTCTGTAGTCACTTTTCAGATCCTCAGTCCCTTTCCTGGCTATATCGTTGGTGGAAAATGATCTGGTTTCTACAGCCTTCTGTGGTAAGGAATTCCACAATTTCACCACTCTCTGGCTAAAGACGTTTCATCTTATCTCCATTCTAATGGGTTTTACCTTTGCTCTAAGCCTGTGCCCTCCTGCCAGTGCAAACGTCCTCCAATGTTTTCTGTATCCAGGTCATTCAGTATTCTGTAAGTTTCAATTGGATCCCCTCCTCATCCTTCTAACCTCCATCGAGTATAAACCCAGAGTCCTCAAACGTTCCTCGTGTGTTAAGCTTTTCATTTCTGGTGAACGTTCTCTAGACACACAGCAAGGCTAATACATCCTTCCTGAGGTATGAGGCACAAAATACTGGAAACGTGGTCTGACCAGAGCCTTAGAAAGCCTTAGAATCCCCACCATTATATCCTACTCCTCTCGAGATGAATGACAACATTGTATCTGCATTCTTAACTACTGACTCAACTTGCAGGTTTATCTAGGGCGAATCCTGTGCTTGGAATCCCAAGTCCCTTTGTTACTTAGATTTCTGATTTTTTTTTCTCATTTAGTAAATAGTCCATGCCTGTATTCTTCATACCAAAGTGCATGACCTCACACTCTCCCACATTGTATTCCATCTGCTACTCCTTTTGCCACTCTCCTGAACTGTAGAAAACTTTCTGCAGGCTCCCTGCCTCCTCATACTACATGCCCCTCCACCTATCTTTGCATCATCTGCAAACGTAGCCAGAATGCCTTCTGTGCCGCTACTCAGATCATTAACCTACAAAGTGAAATGTGTTCCCAACACTGACTCTTGTGGAACACTGCTAGTCAACGGCTGCCATCCTGAGAGGGACAATTTTATCCTCACTCTGCAATCTGCCGGAAAGCCAAACTATTATCCATGCCAGTACCTGGCCTCTGACACCATGGGTCCTTATCTTACTGTGCAGGCTCCTGTGCGGTACCATATCAGAGGCCTTCTGTAAGTTCAGATAGGTAACTCTCTGTGGTCCAACCCGTCACTACTTCCTCAAAGAATCTAATTATCTTGAGACCAATGTAGGTTATTGAAATAGGGAGCAATCAGAAGGCCAGGTTCATACCTACAGACAGAGTGGAGATGTTCTTCAAAGCAGTTTCTTTTTGGCTCACTAACATAAAGGAGACTGCATTGTGAGCAGCAATGACAGGAGACTGGATTGAAAGAGTACAAGTGAAATGCTGCTTCACCTGGAAGGTGTGTTTAGGGCCTTGGACAGTGAGGAGGGAAGTGGTGAATGGGCAAATGTTGCAGCTTCTGTATTTACATGGGAAGGTGCCATGGGGGTGTGGGGAAGTGTTCGGGGTAATGGAGGGTGCCACAGAAGGAATGGCCCACGTGAAATTATGACAGTGGATGGGAGGGGAAGATGTGCTTGATGGTGCTGTCCTACTGGAGGTGGTGGAAATGGCGGAGGATGATTCTGTGAATGTAGATTCTAGTGCAGTAGGAAGTGAGGACAAGGGGAGACGTATCATTGTTCTGGGAAGGAGGGGACGGAATGAGGGCAGAAGTGAGGGAGATGAGACAGTGACAGCTGAAAGCTCAGTCTATCAGAGTGAGGGGATTTCTTGTTTGAGAGAAAAGGATAACATCTAGGAAGTTTCCTACTGGAATGTGGCATCATCGAACAGAAATCACAGAGCCTGAAAAACTGGGAGAATGGAGTCACTCTCAATTGATCATGTGTTCAGCCACATACGTAGGTTCCCCCTGAATGATTGAAAAGAGCCAGGCATTTCAAATGCAGATTTATGTCATATATCTGGTCAAATATGGAGTGTGAAAATAGACACAGGTGAAGGTCAGCAGATGTGTGGGGGTGGGGGCGGGGGACATTTAAGCAGGTACTGCTTAATAACGCTCAGTAATGATTGACTCTGGTCAAAAATAAGATGATATGAAGACGTGAAGATGAACCACCCATGATGCACAAAGACTGTGAAGGATACTAATCAATCACAAACTAAAGAATTTAGATTGGTAAGCACTAGCGTCAGCCACATTTGGGAACTTTACTTTTGGAACCAGAAGCAGATTGTATAAAACAAAATACAAAGAAAAACATTCCAAAACTGGCAAGAAGTATGAAAAAAAACGAACCGCAAGAGTTTTCCCCTATTGAATGAAAAACGTTCATGATGTGTGTGTGACCATTGGAAGAAAGGCAAGAAAGTATATGTGAGACATCCGGAGGATGTGACTGGGGACTTGGTTTCAGGGAACAGGCATAGAATTTAAAACAGTATTTTACATCGTTCCTCACAGGGGAAGTCATAAAGAGTTTCAATATTATAAACAAAATTGTAGTCAGATAAAAATTTTGCATTGTCTCTAACAAAACAAACAAGGCTTTTCTCAAACCGAAAAGACCAAAGGTAAACAGGCCATCAGCAATTCATAGCTTGTTTTAATAGAAGTGGTTACCGAGTGACTGGTGGCACTGTGTGAAATATTCCGTAACTCTCAGGATTACAGGATTGTTCCAGTGAAACTGGTGAAACTCCAATGTGGCACCTGTCTTCAAGAAGGGAGTGAGTCTTCAAGTGTTTAGGTGCCCCCTTTGTCTGAATAGTGGAGCAGATTTGAGAGGCTTAATGGCCTCAAGATGCGCTTTCATCCTGAGGGATTTTAAAAAAGTAAAACTCTGCTCCTTCCTCTGATGCGTTACATACTGGGGAATGAACATTATGCTAAGTTGAATTATTTTAAAAATTATCTGGAAATTGTACAAACGACATCATCCAGAGAATTCTAGAAACAGCACTCAAAAGAACATTTTATAACCATGTGGGGATATTGCGTAGGTGAGAGAGAGAGAGAGAAAGTGCTGCATCGCAGTGGTGAGAGTGATGGAGCCTTATTCTGGGGAAGGCACTACAGATATACAGTGAGTGTGAGAGAGTAGATAGAATACAGTGACCCTTAGCCTGACAAAGCGGGGAAGGTTATTGATGTTTTTCCTGTATTGCTGAATATTTTTTCAGACTGCAGCTGGGTGGTGTGCGCAGACCATGCTCAGTGGGTCTGGTAGTGCGGCTCCCTTTGGGAAGAGAATTGTCCCCCTCTGTACAAGACCATTTACCAGGATCTCCGCTCCCCTGTCGACAAGCTGTGGTGCAATTGCCCCTTATCTGCCATACTCGGGGTAAACTGTGCAGGCAGCTCCGAACTGAGAAAGCTCAACCGTGTGCCCATTGGCCCTTTAAAGATGGTCCAGTGCCAGGGATCACGGAATATCCGGAGACATCCTGGCGATGGTGAGCCATTCAATGCCAGCCATGACGGGTGGGCGAATCGGCTGGCATTGAATGAGAGGGCCACCATGGAGTGGGGTGGATAGTTAATGAGGTGAGTTCGATTAGATAACACCAGGAAACTAGCTCTGCCTCGTGCAGACATTCTTTCTGTCACACTCAATGGAAATGGCACTGAGACAAGTTATTGTTAGATTCAGCCCAATGAGTCGAAGACTCTGCTGATCCCACTCCCACTTACAAAGCTGCAGGACAAATGCTTATCCAAAACTCTCCATCATCTTAACTTACACCAACATCCTGCTTACCCATCAATCCTGGAAAGAGTGGCCTATATTGCAAGATGCTATCGAAAAGATGCAGCAGGCCTGGTGATCAAGAACAGACGGCTCGGGAGCCCAGCAATTCCTACCCTGCAAAAACACAGCAGAATCATCGAGCTTGTGAAAAGAAAGCATGATCACTCTCCCTCACCTCTATGTTTACAACTGGAGATGTGCCATTAGCCCAATAATCAGCAATATCAAAATCCCACCCACACAAAGTATTATTGTGATATATCAGAGTTACCGTGAAACGGGTTAACTGGAGCTGTTTGTTCAGTGACTGTGATTAATATCAGTCTTCCTGAATCTTACTGGGTCACTGGAGGATTTCCCTCGTCCATACATAGGGACTTCTTTCAACTTGTTATGCCATAGTATTCGGGGCAGTGTCAACCTCAACAAGATTGGACCAGCAGCTACAGAGAAAGAGAGAGAGATCAGAATCTGAGAACATTAGAATGTTCCAACAATGGATTTGAATTTGAGAATATTAGACTGGAATCTTCCAACAATGAACAAGATGTTATCCTCGGGTCTTTACTATCTTTCTCAGGATTGGCCACGGATACGAGCCGTGCTAATGATTATTCAAGCTGGGTACTATCCCATCCTCGCTATTATTGGTATTCCTGGTAAGTCTATCTCTGTCAATTCTATAAATGATGCTGAATGTTAATGCTATTCTTGTTGATTATATTGAACAAATATATAAACTTTCAATCACAAAAGCCATTTCCTCCTCATGCATTTCCAAACTACTTACTCATAAACATCTGAGAAGAAATAAGACTGTTCATAATCTTGAGTTTTGTTTTTACCGTAAACTATTTTATGTCTCCATATTCTCGCTGTGATCAAATCTGCCAACACCCACCTACATATAATCGCCAATCTCCTACTCTGCCTAAGTTCTGTTGCTGAATTCACCATCATCTACCCCTTTATTAACGACAGATTTTATGGCTCCAGTTCTCTTCTGAGCTCTCTTCCAGTTACAAATAGTTTGACCACAAACTTGTTCTTGTCTCTACAGTTACTTCACAACAGGGACTCTGTATCAGAGTAAAGATATCACTGACTGTGTAATTTAGAGGCACAGGTTATGACTCTAAAAGCATTGTCTGAAATCCTACCACAGCCACTAAATTTAAATTCCAATATCAAAAATAGGAATGAAACCTAATTTCACTCATGGCAACCATAAACCATCAGGATTTCTTTTCTTATTTTATTGATAACTTTTGGTAAAGAAATCTAACATTTTTGCCCTGTCTGAACTAAGTGTCACCTCAGATCCACAACAATATGGTTGCTTCCATATTGCCTTGACAAATGGCCGCGTGGTCAAGGGCAGTTAGCATGGACAACAAATACTGCCCTTGCCAGTGATGTTGGCATCCCACGAAACAACAACATTAAATGTGAAATAACCAAGGAAATGAGGATGCTGGCGATCTGAAATAAAAATCTCCACCGTCTGAAAGAATGTTGGAGAATCTCAGCAGGTGTGGCAATCTGTTGGAAGAAATACAAATAGTGTTTTGAGTTCAGTGAACCTATCAAAACTGAATGCAACTGAGAAATAATATTATTATATCAGGGATGGTTGGAAGGGTGAGCGGGAGGTTTGTGTCGAGTGGGTGATGTCCAGCAAGAGAGAGAGAAAGAAAGAGAGGGAGAGAGAGTTGGACAGAGAGAGACAGAGAGAGAGAGAGAGAGAGAGAGAAAGGAAAAGCAAGCAAAAGGATTGCTGATGATGGACTGGAAGGAAAACAGAATGGGAAGTTATTCTAACATTTCCCCTTTTCACATATTTGAGGATATCATATTTATTACGGGATGTCCCTGCTTACCGTGAGTTATGTTCCCTCTATCTCTCATCTCAGAATGTGGTGATCAACTCCATCAGCAATGCTTGTAATCGCTGAGATATAGAGAAACATAATGTTCCATTGTCAACTGTTTCTTTGGAGAGGGGAGCTGTTACTGTGCGACTGTGTGGAGATATAAGAGCTTTCAGCCTGGAAGAGAAACTGAGGAGACCGAGGCAATTTCAACACTGAATGGATGCACTATGGGTGTGGGAAATTGACTCGCTGCTGTTATCCAAAAAGTCAGTGGAGGCTCTGTGGATAGTGTTCTTAGGGTTTTGATGTCAGCTACTGGGTTCATTCAGGGAGCCCCGAGTTTCTGGGGGCACCACTCTGAATACTGCATTTACAGTGTGTCTGGTTCCATTGTAAACAAATGGAGCTGAGACTACACAGAAGGGACGTTGTGGAAAGGAAGGAGAGAGGCATTGTATTTTCCTTTCTGGGATTTCCAGGAACATTTGTCTAAACCACACCCATTCAGGTGGAAAGTATAAAACCAGCTTGTCTCAAAATTGAAGTGGTCACTGAGCTGTATCCCTTTCTTCAGTATAACCTGTAGTCTTACACCAGGGGCAGGACTGTGCTGACACTCACGATGAATTAAACTGGATTGATTCTGGAACTTTGCAGGCAGCAGTGGGTAATATATCCACCATCTCTGAAGTGCAGTCCTCCAATGTATTCACGAGCTGACTGAAGCCATCTGCCTGCTGAGAGGAATGCATTGGTTCCATCTCCACAGAGAAAGGTACAGAAATTAATTTCCAGAAATACTAGGGAACCGAGTGACTGGTAAAAATGGGAAACTGCAGGAAATCAGACTTAACGAAGAGTATGTTTTTGAAAATCTAATTGAATTGAAGTTTCATAAGTTGCTGTTTCTGATGAGCTAGATCCCAGAGTTATTGAGATGAGAACAAAGCTAGTGAAAGAATTGCTGATTATTCTTCAAAGCTAGTTAGATTACGGAAAGGATGCTGCAGAGTTGAAAACAGTTATTGTAAACTTAAATATTTAAAACAGGATGGAGAGGGAAAACAGAAAACTAAATAGCTTGATGTCAGCTGTGAGAAAAAATATTGGAACATTTTAAAAGGAACGTGACAACTAGATACTTGGATAATAATGACATGATTTGGTACATTCGGCCTAGATTCAGGAAAGGGAAATGATCTTTGATAAACCTGTTTGTGGAGATTGTCCATTGTGACATCAACAGTTGAGAACCAATGGGACTGGAGTATTTGTATTTTTAGAAGACGCTTGACATGTTTGAATACAGGTGAATGTGGAATGTTAGAGTCCATGGGTAGGTAGGGGTGGAATATATACCACATGGATTAAAAATTGGGTAATGGAGACACGAGAAGGATACTGTTTTTCTGTAGACTGAAGGATTGATGGGTGGCAGCAGGATCAGTGTTTGGGCAATAGCTTTTCACAAGGTATAAAAATGATTCAGATGTGAACAGCAAAAATCATCATGTACATTTATATTTATTAAATGGTAGGGAGGTTGGCGATTGCTTTTGTTTAGAAGGAGCTGGAAGTTCTTGGTCATATGTCACTGACAGAATTCATACAGGGCCAGGAAGTAAATGATATGTGGTTCTTCATGCAAAATGACTGAAGTACAAAAGTTAGAATATCTTTCCCACTGATCGTGTTTTGTTGAGAGTATTTGGTGCATTGTGTAAAGGTTTGGTCTGCTTTATAAACAATGATCCCTTTGTCACTGAGAGAGTGCAAAGTAGTTTGACCAGACTAAACACTGGCGTGATGTTACCATGAGGAGAGAGTGCAGTAACTATGTGTTTAATCTGTAGCACTGAGGGAGAATAATAAGTTGAACCTTGATGGGGATGGACAGAAACTTGTTATGTCCCAAACAACTGAATAGGGTGAATATTTCATACTTTTCATTGGATGTTTGATTCACGACAGTTTACATGCATCTGCAGAGCCTCCATGTCGATTGACAGAGAGGTACAGGTTCTGAAAGAACTCCAGGTGTGAAATGGTTCTTTGTGATCCCATGTACGTGACATGTGGGAGAGAGCAGACTCCCTGTCTTCCTGTGCAACAGGCAGGAGGGACTGAATGGGATATCCCTCTTCTTGCCTAGTAGTTTTGATGGGATGAATGGCTTCCTCACATTCTTATGAAACCAGATTGAAGCGCTGAATTAACTCCTCCTTTTACTGTGGAAATGTACAGTACTGCTACATAAGTGTTTCCCAAACTTTAATAGCACGATCTTGAGTGTTGTCCAGGTCTTGCTGCACATGGGCACAGACTGTTTCAAGAGCTGAAGAGGGACAACTTGTTCTGAAAGTTTTGTAAACTTCAGTGAATGCCCCGTCTTCCGCTGGCATGGTGGCTCAGTGGCTAACAATGCTGCCGCACAGCACCAGAGTCCCAGGTTCGAGTCCAGCCTCAAGAGACTATCTGTGTGGAGTTTGCACATTCTCCCCGTGTCTGCATGGGTTTCTTCCCGGTGCTCCGGTTTCCTCCCATAGTCCAAGGATGTGCAGATCAGGTGAATTGGTCATGCACAATTGCCCGTAGTGTCAGATGCATTAGTCAGAGGGAAATGGGTCTGGGTGGGTTACTCTTTGGAGGGTCGGTGTGGACTGGTTTGGCTGAATGGCCTCCTTCCACACTGTAGGGATTCTGTGATGACAAACTGGAGATGCCTGGGCTGAGGAAGCTACACTGAGGATCTCCTGCAGATGTGTCCCATGGTTGAGATTATGCTCACCGATGATAATCATTTTTCCATGTGCCATGAATGACTCCAAACACTGGAAATGTCACAATTAGTTCTCATTAAGTATGATTTTGTTCAGGCTCCTTGATATCATCCTTAGTCAAATACTGCCTTGAGTTCAGGGCACTCTCTCTTATCTGAGCCCCTGCATTACCTCCTTTGTTCATATCAATAGGTCATGGGGTAGAATGTCAGAAACTCTCTTACACAGAGAGTTAGGGGAGCTAGATCACTGAAAGGGACCAGTGGTGTCCTGCAGGGATCAGTTCTGTGACCTCTGCTCTTTGTTATCTTTATAACTGACTTGGATATGGGTATTGAAGAGTGGGCTAGTAAGTTTGTCGATGACACAAATGTTGGTGGAGTGGTACAGAATGTGGAGGGCTATTGTAGGTTGCAACGGAACATTGACAAGATACAGAGCTGGGCTGAACAGTTGCAGATGGAGTTCAAACTGGAAAAGTGTGAAGTGATTCCCGTTGCAAGCTTGAATGTGAATGCAGAATATAGGGCTAAAGGCAGGATTGTTGGCAGTGTGGAGGAACTGAGGGATCTTGGGGTCCGTGTCCACAGATCCCTCAAGTTTGCTACCCAAGTTGATGGGGTTGTTAAGAAGGCGTATGGTGTGTTGGCTATCAGTAGCAGTGGGATTGAGGTTAAGAGCTGTGAGGTTTTGCTGCAGCTCTAAAGAGCCCTGCTTAGACCACACTTGGAATATTGTGTTCAGTTCTCCTCATTATGGGAAGGATAGGGAAGCTTTAGAGAGGATAAAGAGGATGCTGCCTGGACTGGAGGTCAGGTTTTATGAAGAAAACTTGAGGAACTGAGGGTTTTTCTCATTGGAGGAAAAATAGATGAGGTGACTTGATAGAGGTGTACAAGATGATGAGAGGCATAGAAAGAGTGAATAGCCAGATACATTTCCCAGAAATGTTTATCACTAGGGGGCTTAATTTTAAAGTAATTCAAGGAATGTTTAGGGGAGATAACAGAGGCAGGTTTTTTAGACATAGAATGGTGAGTATGTGGAATGCACTGCCAGCGGTGGAAGTAGAGTCAAATATGTGAAGGAAACATAAGAGAATCTTGGATAGGCATATGGAAGAAACGGAAGCATGTGGTTAGTCTGATTGGAGAGTAGGATAAACAGGGACACAACATCGAGGGCTGAAGGTGCTATACTGTGCTGTACTGTTCTTTGTTCTGTGTTCTATGGAAGTTCTCAAGAAGACTGGTATATTAAGGAAGATTTGAGTCTTGGAGCAGGTCAGCCATGATCTTAGTGAAGGGCCAGGCAGGCTTGGGAGGTGAACGTCCTGCCCCTGTTTCTGATATTCTCACATTCTGTTTTAGAATGGTAGTGGGCGTTATTTTCCTGGAAGTTCTTTTATGGAATGTTACAGTCAGGGAGACCAGAGGATTTTGTGAGCCATCGCTGGGTGAGGTATGGGGGCTATATTCACTGTGAATCTGGGTCTACAACATGATCAACAAATGAAGCACAAGTTACAGAGAGGGGAAGCTCTGTAAAGAGAGATGAGTGATCTCTTTCATATCTTCCAATTACATTTTCCAAATTTTCCGAATGGTCTCCTCTGTTTCTGTGCACCAGGTTATAACAGTAAGTAGCCCCAACTGCTCCTGTCTAGCAGGTTTGAGGGACTGAATTGAACACAGAAACATGGGACTGACAGTAGGAGTGGGTCATTGGAGACATTGAGCCTTCTCCACCAGGCACTAAGATTGTGGATGATCAGGTTGTGGTCTCAGCCCCACTTTACTGTCTGTATCCCATCATTTGTGGCTCACTCTCTGTAAAATACAACTCAACTGTGAATACTTGTTATCAGAGAGGCACCACAAACTTCTGGGGAAGTGAATTCCCATTCAAAAGGTCCTTTTAAAATTTTTCCTCATCCCTCTGATAGAATAAGAGTGTCATACAGCATGGAAATATATCCTTTTGTCCAAATTGTCCACGCCAATCAGGCATCGTAGTCTGACCCACTTGCCAGCATTTGGCCCATATCCCTCTGAGCCAATCCTATTGATGCATTTATCCAGATACATTTTAAACGTGTAATTGTACCCGCTTTCACCATTTTGTCTGACAGTACACGCACCAGCCTCTGCATGAAAACGTTTCCCCTATGGTCCCTTCTAAATCTGTTCCCTGTCACCTTCAACTGATGCCGTCTTGTTCTGGACTCCCCTACACTGGGAAAAAAATCTTGGCCATTCAGACCAGCCATGCCCTTCAGGACTTTTTAAACCTCTGTCATGTCACCATTCAGCCTCTGACAGTCCGGGGAAAAAGCCTCAACCTGTTCATCATTTCCCTGTAGCTCAAACCCTCAGATTCTAGAAAATCCTTGTAAATCTTTACTGCACCCTCTCAAGCCTAGCAACATCCATCCTTTACCAGTGCCAACTGAATTGTATGCAGTATTCTTAAAGTGGCCTCGCCAATGTCCTGTACAAGTGCAACACGCTACCCCAACTCCTATACTCAATGTTCTGACCGATTAAGCCAAGCATGCCAACCACGTTCCTCACCACTCTGTCTACCTCAACTCCACTTCAAGGAACAAAGACACCCGTCGGTGTCTTTGTTCGGCAACAATCCCCAGGGCACTATCCAGCTTTAACTTCCCAAAATTCAAAACCTCACAAATACCTAAATTAAAGTCCAACTGCCAGTCCTTGGTTCAATGATGGTCAAGTGTCCCGTTATATTCTGAGATAATCTTGTTCACTGTCCACTGCACCACTTTGTTGATGTTATCTGTAAACTTACTAACCATGCCTCCAATGTTCACATCCAAGTCATTCATATATGTGATTAAAAGCAGTGAGCTCAGCACTGATTCTTTCAGCACACCACTGGCCACAGGTCTCCAGTCTGGAAAACAATCGATTACCTTCAATCCAATTTTGTATCCAATTGGTTAGCTATTCCTGGATTGCATATAACCTAATCTTTGTAATCTGTCCACGATGGGGACCCTTATTAAAAGCCTTGCTGAAGTCTGTGTAAACAATGTACATCACACTGCCTTCCTCAATCTTCTTTGCCCAAATGCCGTTTAAGTATCGTTAATATAAATGCTTCAACCACTTCCATTGGCATCTCATTCCCTTTGTGTACCACTCTCTGTGTAAAACAGTTTCCATCAGGTTCCCTTTTATTCTTTCCCCTCTCACCTTAAACTGATGCCCTCTCCTCCGCGATTCCCCTCTGGGGAAAAAGGCTGGGCCCATTCACCCTATCCATGTACACTTTTATAAGATCCCTCTCAGTTTCCTACGCTCTAAAGAAAAAAACTCCTCGCTTGTCCAACCTCTCCCTATAATTCATACTGTTGAGTCCCGGCAGCATCTTTGTAAATTCCATCTGCACACATTCCAGTTTAGAAACATCCTTCTGATCGCAATGTGACCAAAACTGAACACAGCACTACAAGTGCAGCCTCACCAACATCCTGTGTAACTGTAACATTTCTTCCCAACTGCTCTCCTCCATGTCCTGACCGATACATGTTAGTGTGGCAAAACCTTTCTTCACTACTCTGTCTAACTATGACCCAAATTTAGAGAACGGTGGACCTAAACTCCATGGTCCTTCTGCTCAACTACACTCCTTAAGGTCCTAACAATCACCATGAAACTCCTACCTTGATCTAACGTTGCCAAAATATTCCTCGGCCCACTTCTCCAGTTTGATCAAGGTCCTGCTGCAATTTCTTATATACTTCCTCACTGTCCGTGATGCCACCTATTTTAGTGTCATTTCAAATTTACGAATCATGCCTTGTACATTCTCAAGAATATCATTGATATAGATAAGAAACAACAATAGGCCCAGCATTGACCCCTGAGGCACTTCATGTGTCACAAGCCTCCAGACCGAGAGCATCCTTCCACTATTACCCACTGCTTACGACCATCAAGCCAATTGTGTGCCCAATTTGCCAGCTCCCTCTGGATTCCATGCGATTCTAAAATTCCAGATCAGCCTATCAAGGGTAACCTTGTTAAAGGCCTTACTGAAAACTATACAGACTTCGTCTACTGCCCTGCCCTCATTAACATTCCTGGTCACTTCATCAATGAACTCAAACAAATTTGAGAGGCATGATCTCCCACTCACAAAGCCATGCAATCTTTCCAGTCTAAAAACAACTGTTAATAAAGTTTATTAAAATTAATAATAACAAACTAATAAATAATAATAAGATGACATTTTCAGTGGAGAATAAATTATCCATGGTATGTGATATTGGAACGTGTATCATGGGTGAAGGACAGAATATGTTTTGTCCCTGTGTCATTGAACTGTGTTGAAAAAAGCAAGGGTGGCATGGTGGTTCAGTGACTAGTGCTGCTGCCTCATAGTGCCATGGATCCAGGTTTGGTTCCAGCTTCGGGTGACTCTCAGTGTGGAGTTTGCACATTCTCACTGTGTTTTTGTGTGTTTCCTCTGGGTGCTCAATTTCCCTCCCACAATCCAAAGATCTATAGGTCAGCTGAATTGGCCATGCTAAGTTACCCATAGTGTTATGTGCATTGGTCAGGGTTAAATATAGGGTAGAGGAATGGGACTGGGTGGGTTACTGTTTGGAGGGTCAGTGTGGTTTTGTTGGGCCAAATGGCCTGTTTCCATACTGTAGGGAATCTGAAAAATAACTATTTCTAAACAAACCCTATCTTTCGAAATGTATGTATAGCTCATCCCTCAGAGTCTTCTCAAGTAACCAACCTACCACAGATGTTAGACTTCCTGGTTTATATATCCCAGATTTTTCTTTGCTTCCCTTCATGAACAATGGCACAACATTTGCTACCTCCCAATCTTCTGGAACCTAACCTGTGGCTAACAATGATGCAAAAATATCAACCAGGGTCCTTATAGTTTCTTCTGTAGCCTCTTGCAGTGTTTGTCATGCATCAGTTTAGGACCAGGAGATTTATCCACCTTCGTATATTCTAATGCATCCAACACATCCTCTCCTGTGATATTGACTAACTCCAAGATAACGCAACAACCTTTGTTAACCTCCCAAGTCTTCATGTATTTCTCCACGGTAAACACAGAGGAGAAATATTCATTGAGAATCTCACAAATCTCCTGTGGTTCTAGATATGTATGTCCACTTTGAACCTTGAGTGGTTATATTCCCATTTAGTTATTATTTTTACTTTAATACACTTAAAGAACCTCTTTAGATTCACCCTAATCTTTGCAGCCAAGGCTATCTTGTGCCCCCTTTTCGCCCTCCTGATTTCCTTCTTCAGTAAACTACTGTATCCCCCTGTATACCTCCTGGGATTCCCTCGATCCCAGCTGCCTGGACCTGAGCCGCGCCTCCTTTTTGCTGGTCAAAGTCTCAATATCTCCTGACATCCAAGCTTCCCTCTTCCTACCATACTTGTCTTTTACCCTCACAGGAACACATATACCTTGAACTCTAAACATTTCACTTTTAAAGGCCTCCCACTTGCAGGAGGTCCCTTCGCCTGCAAACAAACTCCTCCAACCAACCCCTACAAGTTCCTGTTTAATTCCATCAAAATTCGCCTTGTCCCAATTTTGAACTTGAACATGTGGACCAGTTTTGTCCTTCTCCATAACTATTTAAACCATTTATAGAACTATGGTCACTGGTCCCAGAGTGCTCCCCTAGAGTCACCTGTCCTGCCCTAGATCTGAGAGTAGGTCAAGTGTTGTCCCTTCCTGAGTTGCACCCTACACATACTGTTTGAGGAAACTTTTCTGAACACACTTAATAGATACACCCCATCTCAGTCCTTAATTCTATGTCATTCTCAGTCTATGTTAGGAAAATTAAAATCTCCTACTAATGCAATCGTATTGGCCCTACAAGTCTTCCCAGTCTGTCTACATATTTTTGTTCCGCTAATTCCTCGTTTACTATTTGGGGGCCTATAGTGCAATCAAATACTATCACCATTCCTTCTTATTTCTTAGCTCCCCCGACAAATCCTCACTGGATGATCCATCAGTTACTTTATCTCTGATTACTGCTGTGATACTCGCCTTAATCGAAAATGAAACTCCCCATCCCCTCCTTCCACCATCTCTGTTCCGCATACAGCACCTGTACCCAGGTACATTAAGCTGCCAGTGCTGTCCGTCCCTTAGCCATGTATATGTAATGGCTATAATATCCCAGTCTCACGTACCTATCCACGCCCTGAGTTCATCAGCCTTACCTGTCAGCCATCTTGCATTGAATCAGATGCAATTTAATCCAACAGGCATTCCTTGCGGCCTGTCGTCTTCCAGCCTAAGTTGTCTCTTTAATTTAGTTTTTCTGATTATTGTATCTCCTACCAGCCTCGCATTTGTCTCCCTGCTGTTGAGGATCCCACCCCTCCCCAAACCCAGCCAATCTAATTTCAACCCTCCCTTGCGGCACTAGCAAACCTGCCTGCCAGGATATTGGTCCCTTTCCAATTCAGGTACAACCCGTCCTTCCTGAACACGTCACTTCTGCCCCACAATATATCCCAGTGATCCAAAAGTCTCTGCCTCCTGGATCAATTCTTTAGCCACACCTTCATCTGCCATATCCTCCTGTTCTTACCCTCACTAGCACGGAGCACTGAAAGTAAACTGGATGTTACCACTGTCGTGGTCCTGTCTTTTAACCTTTCCCCTAGCTCTCTACAATCAGTCTGCAGGATGTCATCACTATTTCTACCTGTGTCACTTGTACCAATGTGCACAATCACCTCTGGCTGCTTCACACCCCCTCCTCCCCACACCACCCTCGGTGAGAACATTCTGCAGCCACTCTGAGACTTCTGGACCCTGGCATGTGGGAGGCTACACACCATTCCGGATTCCCATTTGCAGCCACAGAATCTCCTGTCTGTTCCCCTCACTATTGAGTCTGAATAATTACTTCTGTAGGTATTCTGCTTGCACAACCTTCTGACAATGGGATTTCATCCTGAAACAGTTGGATTTGGCTGAATTGCTTTGCTTCAGGCAATGGGGAGATTCCAATGAATCCTCATCAGAAATCCTCCATTAGTGGGAAAGATGACTGGACTTTTTTTCACTCCCACACATTGCTATGATGAGCGACAGGGAAACAGAAATGACTGTTTCTACATTTTCCATCTGTAAGTTAAATCAGTAACGTTATCAGTCCCACACTGGACCATGTGAGCTCTCCTTGAACATTGTCCGAACCATATGACTCCATCACATTCTCGACTCCAGGTCAGTGCATTGTTACAGAATCAATTCAGTAACAATAAATGGTCCTACTTGTTTTGAAGATGTGTTAGTATGTTCTTGCGTAATGTTAAAATAAGCGTTTCATGTCTTCACAATATCTGTGTTAAAATGAATATTCTTAAACATATACAGTAATTTCTGGAAAAGCTCAGCCTGTCTGACAGCATGTAGGAAGAGAATTCAGCGTTCAATTTTTTGGTCCAATGACCTTTCCTTTGAACCTGACTTATTCTAAAAGTATTTCCCCAGTTTTATTCTCCCACACAAGAAGAAATATCAATCTGGTATTCACCAACTATACTCTTCTCAAGATCTTATATGGTCAATAAAACATCCCTCATTCTCAGGTCGAACTTGAACATGTGGACCAGTTTTGTCCTTCTCCATAACTATTTAAACCATTTATAGAACTATGGTCACTGGTCCCAGAGTGCTCCCTCATAACATAATGCCTTCATCCCAAGAATGAGTAAAGAGAAACATCTTTGAAACGTTTCGAAAGCAATTTTGTTTTTTTTTTCAGTTTAGGCAGTTATAACTACACATAATACATCAGATATGATCTCAACAATGCCCTGTACTGATGCAGAAAAACATCACTAAGGTCATACCCAACACCCCTTGCACGAAACAGAATCATTCCAAAACCTTCCAAATCACTTGCAACATCTTCAGGGTAATTTGATGTGATACAATTACGAAGACACACTAATCCCTCTGTAAAACTGAGTTCTGCATTCTCCTTGCATTTAAATACATTTCTACTGCCTTTTCCCCAAAACAAAAAATTTCCATCACATATATATTGTACTTTTTTTTTCTGCTGAAGCTTTGCTCACAGCAGTCCTCTGTCTGTATGCCATTGCTTGATGCTGTGCCCTCCCCCATTCTGTGTCCCATTGGAGACGGTCTGCACTCCCTCTGTCTGTATCCCATTGCAGACGTAATGCCCTCCGCTGTCTGTGTCCAATTGCAGATGCTCTGCCCTCCCCCTGTCTGTATCCCAATGCCAACGCTCTGCCCTCCTCCGTCTGTATCCCATTGGAGACCTCTGCCTCCCCTGTCTGTATCACATTGCAGACGCCCTGCCCTCCCCTGTCTGTGTCCTATTGTAGACGCACTCCCCTCCCCATCTGTATCCCATTGCATACTTTCTGCCCTTCCCCTGTCTGCATCCCATTGTAGATGCTCTCCCCTCCCCTGTCTGTATCCCATTGCAGACACTCTACCCTCACCCTGTCTGTATCCCATTGTAAATGATCTGCCCTCCCCGTCTGTCTCCCATTGCAGACGCTCTGCCCTTCCCCTACTGTATCCCAATGCCGATGCACTGCCCTCCCTCGTCTGTATCCCATTGCATACGCTCTGGCCTCCCCCGTCTGTATCCCATTGTAAATGATCTGCCCTCCCCGTCTGTCTCTCATTGCCGATGCACTGCCCTCCCCCGTCTGTATCCCATTGCAGATGCTCAGACCTCCCCGTCTGTATCCCATTGCAGACGCACTGCGCTCCCTGTCTGTATCCCATTGCTGACGCTCTCCCCTCCCCCGTCTGTACATCATTGCAGATGCCATGCCGTACACCTGTCTCTATCCCATTGCAGACGCTCTGCCCTCCCCATCTATATCCATTTGCAGATGATCTGTCGTCTCCCCGTCTGTATCCCATAGCAGATGCTCTGCCCTTCCCCATCTGTATCACATTGTAGATGATCTGTCCTCTCCCAGTCTATGTACCATTGCAGACCCTCTGCCCTCCCTCATCTGTCTCCCATTGCAGACGCTCTCCCCTCCCCCGTCTGCATCCCATTGCAGATGCTCAGACTACCCCGTCTGTTCGCCATTGGTGACACTCTGCCCTCCTCTGACTTTATCCCATTGCAGACGCTCTGCCTGCCCCTGTCTATATCCCATTGCAGATTCTCTACACTCCCCTGTATGTATCCCGTTGCTGATGCGCTGCCCATCCCCGTCTGTATCCCATTGCAGACGCTCTGCCCTCCCCTAAATATATCCCATTGCAGACGTTCTGCTCTCCCCTGTCTGTATCAAATGACTGATGCGCTGCCCTCCCCCATCTGTATCCCATTGCAGACACTCTGCCCTCCACTGAATGCACCCCATTGCAGACGCTCTGCCCTCCCTCTGTCTGTGCCCCATGGCAAATGCTCTACCCTCCGCTACCTGTATCCCATTGCAGACACGATGCCTCCCCTGTCTGTATCAAATTACTGATGCGCTGCCCTCCCCCGTCTGTATTCCATTGCAGACACTCTGCCCTCCACTGAATGCATCCCATTGCAGATGCTCTGCCCTGCCCCTGTCTCTATCCCATTGCAGACATAATGCCCTCCACTGTCTGTATCACATTGCAGATGCTCAACCCTCCCCAGCTGTATCCCAATGCTGACGACCTGCCCTCTCCTGTCTGTATCCCATTGCAAATGCTCTACCCTCCGCTGTCTGTATCCCATTGCAGACGCTTTGCCTTCCCCCGTCTGTATCTCAGTGTTAATGTACTGCCTTCCCCCTGTCTGTATTCCAGTGCAGATGGTCTTCGCTCCACTGTCTATATCCATTGTCGATGTTCACCCCTCCTCTGTCTGTATCCCATTGCAGGCACACCACCTTCCCCCATCTGTATTCCATTGCAGATGCCCTGCCTCCCCGTTCATTAGTATAGCTTGTAATTTGTTGATGACCTCACACATATCCCTGAAGAATTCCACTCGTTACAGCTTGCCAAACACAAAATAAGTAATGATCTCTACTCTGTATTTCCTGGCAACCACCCTGGGCGCCTCTGCTTCTGCATAACAGCATGGGATGGTTATATGGCGTCCTCCTGTGCTGTGTAATTTACTGAAATGACTTGAGTACTTCATTCTGTTTGGTGTGGCCTGTTTGGCATTGCCCATTTTGCCGCAGACCCATTTAGGCGCAGAATTATTTCAGCGCAGCCCATACTTATTCCTTATCAGACTTAGATAAAAGTATTAATCAAAGCAATAAAAATAATGTTTATTCCCTTTAGTGAAAATATTAAAAAAAACACTTGAGTAAGTATAACATTGACTCGGAGTTTTATTTGAGAGCTAAAATGATAATTGGTCTTGCATTTATTCTGATTGAAAACATTCATAAAGCTATTGAACATTTGTCTGACGCGCTTCCAGATGAACTGCAGCCGCTGCTGGACTGATTTGCGGATAACTATGTAGGTCAAAGATTACACAGAGGAAATGGTCGGCGTCCACTGCTTTTTCCTGCTGGAATGTGGAATTTATATGAAAGAACTTTAAACAATGAGGACAAAACAAACAATCATGCAGAAGCTGCCCACAGAAGGTGACAATGTGAACTTGATGTGGAACATCCAGTTATTTGGAAATTTATTAACAGTTTACGAAAAGTTCAGAGAGAAAGAGACATTTACTATGAGCATCTCATAGCAGGCACGATATTCCGTTGAAATTAAAGAAGCAGACGCTAGAATACAAACACTCGTCAGAAGATTTCGTGAGAGAAATTATGTTGAGTATTTACGAAGGACTGCCCATAATTTTGAATAAACGTCATATTTTAGATTTTTCGTAATGAACTTATTTCTTTTATTTTGTCTTTTTAACATTTTTACTGAAGAGAATAAACATTATTTTTATTTTTAGTGCTTTCTTTAATGCTTTTAAATAAGCCTGAAAAGGAATAAATATGAGCTGCGCCCAAATAGTTCTGTGCCTAAATGGGTCTGTGGCAAACAGGCCACGCCAAATCGCATGCGCCAAATTTGTTGCGCCGAATGCTCCCCGAGAATAAAAATATTCTCTTGCTTTAGTCTCCTTAACAGGATTAAATATGTATCTAGCTGATACAGTTTTCTGAAAATCGTGGTTCAATAAGATTTCTCATCTAAGACCTAAACTGGTAACTCCAATAAGAAAAGGCCTTCATTTCAGGAATGAGTAAAGGGAAGCATCTTTGAAAATCTTTGAAATGAATTATATCCGTTTTTTAGTTTAGAGGATCAAAACTGCACGCTGTGTATCTGATGTGGTCTCAGCAATGCCCTGTACAGATGCAGTAAAACATTCCTGATTAAACCCAATACCCGTGGCCACAAACAGCATCATTCCACTAACCTTCCAAATCACTTGCTGCATCTGCACACAGACGTCATATGATTCATGTACCAGGAATATGAAAAACATCTGCATCACAAAGTTCTGTGATCTCTCTACATTTAAATTGTTTCCTGCTGTTCTATCGTCCCTACCACAATAGACAACTCACGTTGTATTATTTCTGCTGAAGGTTTGCTCACTAACCTTCCCGGTCAATATCACAATGCAGATTCACTACCTCCATTTGAAGGTATATTGAATGATCATCTTTGTGTAGAAAGTAATTCAGTTTTGATCCATTCAGTCCTTCATCCAGATATTTGACATAGCTTATTGATCATTGATGACCCCACAGTGATCTCCAAGGCAAAACAAGTTACAGTTTTGTAAAAAAAATTAATTTATCTCTACGAAATAAGGTAGGTGAACTTGCAGCATGGGTTGGTACCTGGGACTTCGATGTTGTGGCTATTACGGAGACATGGGTAGAACAGGGACAGGATTGGCTGTTGCAGGTCCCAGGGTTTAAATGTTTTAGTAGGGTCAGAGGTGGGGGTAAAAGAGGGGGAGGTGTGGCATTGCTTGTCAAAGATAGTATTACAGCTGTGGAAAGGACGATGGATGAAGACTCGCCGTCTGAGGTAGTTTGGGCTGAGGTTAGGAATAGGAAAGGTGAGGTCACCCTGTTAGGAGTTTTTTACAGGCCTCCTAATAGTCCTAGAAACGTAGAAGAAAGGATTGCGAGGATGATTCAAGAGAAGAGTGAAAGTAATAGGGTGGTTGTTATGGGGTCTTTAACTTTCCTGATATTGATTGGGAAAGCTATAGCTCAAGTTCGTTAGATGGGTCAGTGTTTGTCCAATGTGTGCAGGAGGGTTTCCTGTCACAATATGTAGATAGGCCAACAAGAGGTGAGACCATACTGGATTTGGTTCTGGGTAATGAACCAGGCCAGGTGTTAGAATTAGAGGTAGGTGAGCACTTTGGGGATAGTGACCACAATTCGGTGACATTTACTCTAGTGATGGAGAGGGATAAGTGTGCACTACAGGGCAAGAGTTATAGCTGGGGGCAGGGAAATTATGATGCGGTGAGGCATGACTTAGGATGTGTGGCTTGGAAAAGTAAGCTTCAAGGCAAGGGCATAATTGATATGTGGAGCTTGTTCAAGGAGCAGCATCCTTGATAAGTATGTACCCGTTAGGCAGGGAGGAAAGGGTCGTGTGAGAGTTTAATAAGGAATTGGAATCCCTTGTTAAATGAAGAGGGCGGCCTATGTAAAGATGAGGCGTGAAGGTTCAATTGGGGCGATTGAGAGTTATAAGGTAGCCAGGAAGGACCTGAAGAGAGAGCTCAGAGCAGCAAGGAGGGGACATGAAAGGTCCTTAGTTGGTAGGATTAGGGAAAACCCAAAGGCTTTCTATAGGTATGTCAGGAATAAAAGAATGACTAGGGTAGGAATAGGTCCAGTCAAGGATAGTAGTGGGAAGTTGCGTGTGGAGGCTGAAGAGATTGGGGAGACATTGAATGAATACTTTTCATCAGTATTCAATCAGGAACAGGACATTGTTGTCAATGTGAATACGGAGTCACAATTAAGTAGAATGGATGGCTTTGAGGTATGTAGAGAAGAGGTGTTGGAAATTCTGGAAAGGGTGAAAATAGATAAGTCCCCTGGGCCTGATGGCATTTATCCTCGGATTCTCTGGGAAGCAAGGGAGGAGATTGCAGAGCCATTGGCCTTGATTTTTATGTCCTCGTTGTCTACAGGAATAGTGCCAGAAAATTGGAGGCTAGCAAATGTGGTTCCCTTGTTCAAGAAGGGGAGTAGGGATAACGCTAGTAACTATAGGCCGGTGAGTCTCACTTCTGTTGTGGGCAAAATCTTAGAGAGAATTGTAAGGGATAGGATTTATGAACATCTGGATAGGAATCATGTGATCAAGGATAGTCAGCATGGTTTGTGAAGGGCAGGTCGTGCCTCACAATTCTTATTGAATTCTTTGAGAAGGTGACTAAGGAGGTGGACGAGGGGAAAGCGGTAGATGTGGTGTATATGGATTTTAGTAAGGCGTTTAATAAGGTTCCCCATGGTAGACTACTGCAAAAAAATACGGAGGTATGGCATTGAGGGTGAGTTGGAAGTTTGGATTAGGAGTTGGCTGGCTGGAAGAAGACAGAGAGTAGTAGTTGATGGCAAAGGTTCATCTTGGAGTCCAGTTACTAGCGGTGTTCCGCAGGGATCTGTTTTGGGACCATTGCTGTTTGTCATTTTTATAAATGACCTGAAGGAGGGGTTAGAAGGTTGGGTGAGCAAGTTTGTGGATGATACGAAAGTCGGAGGAGTTGTAGACAGTGAGGAAGGATGTGGCAGGTTACAGCGGGATATAGATAAGCTGCAGAACTGGGCAGAAATGTGGCAAATGGAGTTCAATGTAGCTAAGTGTGAGGTGATTCACTTTGGTAAGAGTAATAAAAAGATGGGGTACTGGGCTAATGGTCGGATACTTGGTAGTGTGGATGAGCAGAGGGATCTTGGTGTCCATGTACACAGATCTTTGAAAGTTGCCACCCAGGTAAATAGTGCGGTGAAGAAGGCATATGGCATACTGGCTTTTATTGGTAGAGGAATTGAGTTCCGGAGTACTGAGGTCATGTTGCAGTTGTATAAGACTCTGGTGCGGCCGCATCTGGAGTATTGTGTGCAGTTTTGGTTGCCATACTATAGGAAGGATGTGGAGGCACTGGAACGGGTGCAGAGGAGGTTTACCAGGATATTGCCTGGTATGGTAGAAAGATCTTATGAGGAAAGGCTGAGGCACTTGGGGTTGTTTTCATTGGAGAAAAGAAGGTTTAGGGGTGACTTGATAGAGGTGTATAAGATGATTAGGGGTTTAGATAGGGTCAACAGTGAGAATCTTTTTCCACGTATGGAGTCAGCTATTACAAGGGGGCATAGCTTTAAATTAAGGGGGGGTAGGTATAGGACAGATGTTCAGGGTAGGTTCTTTACTCAGCGACTCGTGAGTTCATGGAATGCCCTGCCAGTAGCAGTGGTGGACTCTCCCTCATTATGGATGGAAATGTGTTGCTGGAAAAGCGCAGCAGGTTAGGCAGCATCCAGGGAACAGGAGAATCAACGTTTCGGGCATAAGCCCTTCTTCAGGATTCCTGAAGAAGGGCTTATGCCCGAAACGTCGATTCTCCTGTTCCCTGGATGCTGCCTGACCTGCTGCGCTTTTCCAGCAACACATTTCCAGCTCTGATCTCCAGCATCTGCAGACCTCACTTTCTCCTCTCCCTCATTATGGGCATTTAAGCAGGCATTGGATAGGCATATGGAGGATAGTGGGCTAGTGTAGGTTAGGTGGGCTTGGATCGGCGCAACATCGAGGGCCGAAGGGCCTGTACTGCGCTGTATTCTTCTATGTTCTATGTTCTATGTACTGTCTATTTCCTGTTAGCGATAGCATTCCTGTTCCTGTGCAACAGTTCAGGCAATTTAAATGGCCTCCTCCTGGGCTGTGTAATGTACTCAATGAGCTGAATTACTTCCTTCAATATTCCTGTGTAACTCCTTCAAGGGCAAGAATGGTCGCCTCCTGTCTCATTGTAACAATACAGTCTGGCTGAATGGGACGGACCTCTACCCTGTAATCGTATTGAGGAGTGGATTGAGGGAACAATACAAGGGGGAGGGGCAGCAGTATATCTCTGTAACAGCCTTGAGGATGGATTGAGGGAGCAACATGTGGGATAGGGGCAGCAGTTGGCCATTTGACTGCACCATTCAGAATGCTCATAGCTCATCTGACTGTGTCTGACCATCCGTCTCCTGTCTGTTCCCAATAAACATTGGCTCTCCTCTCCAGCAAAGCTCAGTTGAGCTCAGCCTTGAATATCTTCAATAACCGAGTCTTCACTGTTCCCTGAGAATGAGGACACCACAGATAGCACAACACTAAAGAGAAAGGGGCATTCTTATTTGATTGTGGGACCCATTATTTTTAAACTGTGTTAACCTCTCATCAAATCACTGCCCCTTTTTAGACATAAGGATAAAATAACTAGGAATAGACATAAACCATTGCGCCCTCCAACTCTGTCCCACAATCCCACTCAGCCTTTCCAATCAAATATGAATCAAACCCAGCCTCTGCTGCTGCCTCAGGAAGAGAATACCTGATTGCAGAACACCACACCAACCTTAAAAAAGGAGCATAATTAGGCCTTTCGGCCCATCGAGTCTGATATGCCATTCTATAATTTCTTATGTGTTCCGCAACATTATTCTCCTACCTTCTCCCTAGAATCCTTGATCTCCTGATAAATAAAAAACATATTTATTTGTGTCTTAATGACACTAGTGTCTGTGTCTCTGTGTGTAGGTATATGTGTGTGTGTCCATGTGCTTGTTATCTGTGTATTTATGACTATGTCTGTCTGTCTGTGTATCAGACTTTCTATCTGTGTTTCTCTCTGTCTTTGTCTATTTTTGTGTCACTGCCTATGTCTTTGTGTGCTTCTTGTGTGTATGTATGTCTATCCCCTTGTATGCATTGTGCATGTTATATATTGGGGCATTTACCAATACTTCTGTGTAATTTAATGCCCGCATCTCTGTGCAATGGGGTATCTGATCTTTTTCAAGTGAGAGAGATGAGATTAGAACTGCCAGTGAGTTTAAATTGAGAATTGTTCTTTACTGAACATTGCTGCTTACTTGGTTGGTGGGACGTGGATGTTTCCGAATCTCCACACAAGGTGTCCTGGTCCTCTCTGGCCCTTTCCAGGAGCGTCCCCACATGTTGAAGTAGAGGGTGAGGGAACGGATGTAACACCCAGCCTTGCCCTTTATGTCCTATTCCAGGCCGTTTCTCCTGGAATGGGAGAAGAGAACGGACAGAGTGAGGGTGGGAGTGGGTTGCCTTGTTGTTAATGCTGGTATAGGGGAAGGGGAAAGGGTGAGGTGTTCGGAGGGAGTCTGACTACAGTGTTGTATCCATGCAGTGGTATTAGTGTGCGGGACTATTGCGTCAGTGACAGACAAGGTGAGGGAGGAAAGGTGCTGAATTCAACAGTGAGAGTGGTCGTGCTTGAGCCTTATTTGGAGATAGAGTGTGAGCCTTGTTCGGGGGTAGGTGTTATAACAGATATACAGTGAGTGTGAGGGAGCAGAAGAATATGGTGACACTTATCCTGGGAAAGTGGGGGGAAAGAATGTTGATGCTTGTCCTGTATTGCTGACCAATTCTTCAGATCATCTCAGTGTTGAGATGAGCCTCCCTGAACGTCTTGTCCAAGTCTATCGCTATTAACGCCACATACCCTGTCCCTCGCATCCCACAGAATCAGTTTGAGTGGATCTTACAAATAGCAAGGTGAAGCAAACAAGAACGTGTTATATATCAAAACCAAATCTGTCAAGCAAATACTTTACATCATCTGCTCTAGAAATTAGGTATGCAAGTATATGCAAGGGGGAGCAATGACACAGTGATATTATCGCTGGGCTCTTAACCCAGAGGCCCAGGTAATATTCTGGGGGCATGAATTCAAATCCTTCCAGGGCAGATGGTGGAATGTGAATTCATTAAGTATCTGTAATCAAGGGTTTATGATGACCAGGAATCCATTGTCGATTGTTGGAAAACTCATTTGGTTCACTAATATTCTTGAGGAAAGGATACATAGAACATAGAACAGTACAGCACAGAATAGGCCCTTCAGCCCACGATGTTGTACCGACCACTGATCCTCATGTATGCACCCACAAATTTCTGTGACCATATGCATGTCCAGGAGTCTCTTAAATGTCTCCAATGACGCTGCCTCCACAATTGCAGCTGGCAACGCGTTCCATGCTCTTACAACTCTCTGTGTAAAGAACCCGCCTCTGACATCCCCTCTATACTTTCCTCCAACCAGCTTAAAACTATGACCCCTCGTGTTAGTCATTTCTGCCCTGGGAAATAGAATCGATAGCCAGAGACTATTTATGCCTCTCATTATCTTGTATACCTCAATTAGGTACCCTCTTCTCCTCCTTTTCTCCAATGAAAAAAGTCCGAGCTCAGTCAACCTCTCCTCATAAGATATGCCGTCCAGTCCAGGCAGCATCCTGGTAAACCTCCTCTGAACCCTCTCCAAAGCATCCACATCTTTCTTATAATAGGGCGACCAGAACTGGACTCAATATTCCAAATGCGGTTTAACCAAAGTTTTATAGAGCTGCAACAAGATCTCACGACTCTTAAACTCAATACCCCTGTTAATGAAAGCCAATACACCATATGCTTTCTTAACAACCCTGTACACTTGGGTGGCCATTTTAAGGGATCTATGTACCTGCACCCCAAGGTCCCTCTGTTCCTCCACACTGCCAAGAATCCTATCCTTAATCCTGTACTCAGCTTTCAAATTCGACCTTCCAAAATGCATCACCTCACATTTATCCAGGTTGAACTCCATCTGCCACCTCTCAGCCCATCTCTGCATCCTGTCAATGTCCCGCTGCAGCCTACAATAGCCCTCTATACTGGTCAATGACACCTCCAACCTTTGTGTCATCTGCAAATTTGCTGACCCATCCTTCAAAATCCTCATCCAAGTCATTAATAAAAATTACAAACAATAGAGGCCCAAGGACAGAGCCCTGTGGAACACACTCACCACTGACTTCCAGGCAGAATATTTTCCTTCTACTACCACTCGCTGTCTTCTGTTGCCCAGCCAATTCTGTATCCAGACAGCTAAGTTCCCCTGAATCCCATTCCTCCTGACCTTCTGAATAAGCCTACCATGGGGAACCTTATCAAATGCCTTGCTGAAGTCCATATACACCACATCCACAGCTCGACCCTCATCAACTTTTCGAGTCACATCCTCAAAGAACTCGATAAAGTTTGTGAGGCATGACCTGCCCCTCACAAAGCCGTGTTGAATGCATTTAATCAAGCCATGCTCTTCCAGATGGTCATAAATCCTATCCCTCAGAATCTTTCCAACACCTTGCAGACGACAGATGTGAGACTCACTGCTGGGGATTGCTGGGGATTTCCCTATTTCCTTTCTTGAAGGGAGGAATTACATTTGCCTCTCTCCAGTCCTTGGGTACGACTCCATTGGAGAGCGAGGATGAAAAGATCTTCGCAAATGGCGAAGCAAATGCATTTCTCGTTTCCCAAAGCAGCCGAGGACAAATCTGGTCCGGGCCTGGCGACTTGTCAATCTTAATGTTTGACAAAATTTTCAGCACATCAGCTTCCTCTATCTCTATCCATTCCAGCATGCACACCTGCTCTTCAAAGGTTTCATTCACTACAAAGTTCATTTCTTTCGTAAAGACAGAAGCAAAAAGCTCATTTAGGGCTTCCCCTACCTCCTCAGACTCCACACACAAATTCCCTATGCTATCGCTGATTGGCCCTCCTCTTTCTTTGACAATTCTCTTATTCCTCGCATAAGTGTAAAATGCCTTTGTGTTCTTCCTAACCCGTTCTGCCAAGCCTTTCTCATGCCCCCTCCTGGCTCTCCTCAGACCATTTTTGAGCTCCTTCCTCGCCTGCCTGTAATCCTGTAGAGCTGAGCTTGACCCTAGCTTCCTCCACCTTATGTAAGCTACCTTTTTCCTTTTGACGAGAAGCTCCACCGCTCTCGTCATCCAAGGTTCCTTTATCTTACCACTTCTTGTCTGTCTTAGTGAGACACATTTATTCATCACTTGCAACAACTGTTCCTTAAACACAGTCTCCACATGTCTATAGTGCCATGGAACAATTGCTCCCAGTCCATGCTTCCTAATTCATGTCTAATCGCATCATAGTTTCCTCTTCCCCAATTAAATATCCTCCCATTTTGCCTAATCCTCTCCTTCTCCATGGCTACTTAGAATGTGAGGCAGTTGTGGTCACTATCACCAAAGTTCTCTCCCACCACAAGATCTGATACCTGCCCCGGCTCGTTTCCGAACACCAAGTCTAGAATGGCCTCTCCCCTCATCGGCCTGTCAATGTACTGAGTTAGGAAACTCTCCTGAACACACCTTACAAAAACAGCTCCATTCAAATCTTCTGCTCGAAGGAGGTTCCAATCAATATTGTGAAAGTTAAACAACCCTACTACGTCCACACTTTTCCAAAATCTGCTGACCTATGCTTTCTTCCATCTCCCTGCTGCTATTGGGAGGCCTGTAGTAAACCCCTAAAGAGGTGACTGCTCCCTTGCTGTTCCTAATTTCCACCCATACTGACTCGGTAGGCAGATCTTCCTCGACAATGGAAGCTTCTGTAGCTGTGATACCCTCTCTGATTAGTAGTGCTACACCCCCTCCTCTCCCCCCCCCCCCCCCCCCCATTCTTTTTAAATGTTCTAAACCCTGGAACATCCAGCAACCATCTTATACACTTCTATCAGATCCCCCTCAGTCTCATATAATCTAAAGTAACAACTCCTAGCTTGCCCAACCTCTCCCTATAACTCAGACCATTGAGTCTGGGCAACATCCTTGCACATTTGTTCTGCACTATTTCCAGTTTAATAACATCCTTCCTATCGCAAAGTGAACATCACTGAACATAACACTACCAGTATTGCCTCACCAGCATCCTGTATAACTGCAACATAACTCCCTAATTTCAATACTCATTGCTCTGACTGATGAAGGCCAGTATGCAAATGCCTTTTTCACTGCCCTATCTACCTATTCACTTTCAGAGAACCTTGCACCTGAATTCCAAGGTCCCTTTGTCTCAATACACTCCTTAAGACCCTGCCATTCACCATGAAACTTTGATTTGACTTTCTATTTGCAAGAACTTACACTTATCTGTATTAAACTCTATTTGCCATTTCTCGGCCCACTTCCTCACCTGATCAAGGCACTGCTGTAATTTCTGAAATTTCTGATAATCTTCCTCACTGTCCACAATACCGCCTATTTTAGTGTCACCTTGAAACTTATAATTCATGCCTGCACATTCTCATCTAAATCATAGATATGTGTAATATTTAAATATATATATAATATACATGCATGAAACAAACAGTAATAGTTCCAGAAATGACTCCTCAGGTATTCCACTCATCACAGTCCTCCAGTCCGACAAGCATCCTTCAACTATTATCCTATGTTTCCTATCATCAAGCAAATTCTGGATTTGATTTGCCAGCTCCCCTTCAATTCCATATAATCTAAACTTCCAGAGCAGAATACCATGAGGAACCTTACTGAAGGCCTTCCTGAAATCCATATACACTACGTATACCACCATGTCAAAGTTACTGGTCATTTCACCAAAGAATTCTAACAAATCTTTGAGCCATGAACCCCATGCACAAAGCCGTGCTGACTGCTCATAATCACAGCCTGCTTTTCCAAATGCATGTACATCTTCTCTCTCAGAATCTTCTCAAGAAACTTACCTACTAGAGATGTCAGGTTTACTGGTCTATAGGTCCCAGGTTTTTCTTTGTAGCTCTTCTTGAATAAGGGCGCAGGATTCGTTACACACCAGTCCTCCAGGACCTCAGCCGTTGGCTACCGATGATACAAAAGTGCCAACCAAGGCCCCCGTTATTTCTTCTCTGTCCTTCTGCAGTGTTCCTAATTATATCTGGTCAGGACCAGGAGATTTATAGAAGTACTGCATAGTCTGAAAGATATGTCTACTTATTTCAGGTGAAAACACCAAAGTGTTAGAAAGTGACTTAGTGATGGTTAACATAACAAATTAAAGATTATATTAATCACAGAAAGTGACTTCAGAAGAATTCCAGACATTGTGGAATCCTGAGAATTCTCAGAAAATTACGATCCAGAAAAGGAGGGCCATGAAACTGATTAGGAAATCAAAAAGCGAACATGCTTGCAAACAAACAGGAACACGAAGACTGCAAAAATCTGTGATCTATATTTCAAAGGAAAAAATATATAGCCAAATGTGGACATTTGCAATCAGGAGAGACGAGTTTATTGTGGATAACAGGGAAATAGCCAAGCAAATGACCAGTTACTTTACATCTGTCTTAATGGAGGAAGATCCAGAATTGTTTGAAGTTGATTCTTACAGAATAGATAATGGGGATCCAGTAGAATTGGCATATTTTAGATTATCAGAAGGCTTTCTATAAGAACTCTCACTCTGAGTTCGAATATGAAGTGAATGTGAAGGGTATTTGGAGGAATATATGTCAGTGGAAACTTAAACTTTGGTTTGTCTTCATTTAAGGGATTCAGAATATAGATGTAAAGACATGTTGAAGCAGTTTCACAGAGCGTTGGTGAGACTGTATCTGGAGTATTGAGTACAGTTTTGGTGACCAAATCTGAGAAAGAATATACTGATCACAGAGGAAGTGTAATGGATATTGTCCAGATAAATCCCTCAGATGACGAGATTGCATGATGAGGAAACTCGGCCTATGCTTCTAGAGATTCAAAGAATCAGAGGTGGGTCACTGTGAACTTTATAAAATTCACAAAACGTATGAGAAGTTGGAAATTAACAGGATGTTTATCAGGCTGTCTAATCCACATTCAAGGCAAATAATGGCAAGATAAGCGACAGACCATTGAAGACTACAATAAGGAGGAAATTCTACACGTGGAGGGGACTGACTAACACAGGGGCAAGGCAGGGCAAGATTACGGAGAATCCCTAGATAATCTACAAGTGTGTCAAGCAGAACAGAATAACCAGTGAACAGGTAGGACTCATTCGTGACTTGCCAAGTTGCATCCAAATCATCCTTAGTAGTTGGAGAAAGAGGGGAGTGGTAGAAGGCTGTTTGTGTGACTGAAGGCCAGTGTCCAATGGTGTACCACGCGCTAAAGTGCGGGGTCCCTTATTATTTGTGATTTGGAGGTGCTGGTGTTGGGCTAGGGTGGACAAATCTAAAAATAGCATAACACCAGACTCTCGTCTAACAGGTTTATTTGGCAGCACTAGCTTTCGAAGCGCTGCCTCTTCATCAAAGTGCACAAACACATGATGTAGGGGAGGTTGAGAGATGTTTAACCTTATTATTTGTGGTATTCATAAATGATGCAACTGTGAATATGGACGAGGGGTGGGTGTGTAATAAATAAGTTTGTGCTTGATACAAAGATTGGCCGGGTGGTTGGCAGTGAGGAGGAAGGCCTTGTGTTACAGGTAGATACAGATGAAATGGTCAGATGGGCAGATCAATGGCAGATGGAATGTAACCCTGATAACTATGAGGTGATGTACGTTGGAAGAAGGAACCAGACAGGGGATTACTCAATGAATGGCAGCACACTAGGAAGCTCAGAGGGTGCTCCTCCACACATCATTGAATGTTATTGGACAGGTTGATACACAAATTCAGAAAGGCTAGGGGACTGTAAGCACAGCCTTTATTCATCAAGGTATAGATTATAAGAACTATGTGGAACTTTGGTGAGGGCAAGATGGAGTACTGTGCGTAGTTCTGGGAACAACATTACAGGAAGGATGTGATTGTAGTGGAGAGGGTGCAGAGCAGATTCACAAGGTTGTTCCCTGGGATGGAGCATATCAGCTCTGGAGAGAGGCTGGATAACCTCAGGTTGTTTAGTTTGGAGGAGAGGAGGCTGAGGGGTCCGTGATTCAGAAGGATAGGATTACGAGGGACATGGACAGGATGGATAGACAGCAGCTGTTTCTTTTAGTCAAAGGGCCACACTTTTAAAGTGAAGGGTTGGCGGTTTAGCGAAGATTTGAGAACTGTTTTTCAGTCAGAGAGTGTTGGGGTCTGGAATGCACTTCTTGAGAGTGGAGTTGTCATGGTAACCTCAAAACCATTAGAAATGACACGGTTATGCACTTCAAATGCTTTAAGATTCACGGCTACGGTCTTGTGTCGAAAATTGGGCCTAATGTAGACCGTGCTGTATTTCTGATAGTACAGAGATTTTGCTTCTGTGATTGTATGGCTGTGGAAGGTCAATCATTGAGTAGCTTATGGTAGAAATTGCTGGGTTTCTGAAGAATATCTTAACAAAGTTGATAAGAGAGAACTTGCAATACTTTCTGAAAATATGTCAATTGCAAAATTAAAAGAAAAAAATGGTGTAGGTTTGCTACAGTCTGATACCAGATAATTGAGGACCAGGAAATAGCAGAACTATGGAGCAAATACTTCAGTTATGCCTTCACAGAAGAAAACAAAACAAAAAAGAAAACTTCCTAGCAATACTAGGGAATTTTAGTCTGGTGAGAAAAAGGGAATAGAATGAAATTAGCAACTAAACAGTTTAGAGAAAGTATTGGACTGAAATTAAAGGGCATAGAAAAAGTCAACAGAGATTTATGAAATGGGAATCATATTTGAGAAAGTGGCTTTTAGCAAAATTATGTAGAATGTATCAATGCCATATGAGTGCAATCTCAGAAAGATTTTTGATAAAGCCCCAAGCCTATTGTGCAAATTCGAATCCTATGGGACTCGGGTTAATATATGGTCATGGTTTTAGGATGGCAGAGGCTGGCAGGAAACAGTGAGTACGAACAAAACCATGTTTATTTTTTAAATGGAAGGCTAGGCGGAAATAGAAAGGAACGTGGCTTGGGCTCCACCTATTCGCAATACACATCATATCTTTGGGTGAGGGGCGCAAATGCAATATTCCCAAGTCTGCTGGCAGCACTAAACGATGTCAGCTTATGAGTGGATGAGGAGGGTGTAAAAAAGCTCCAAGGTGATTGAAACAAGCGGAGTGATTGGGCAAATACGTGGCAGTTGGAGAGTAATGGGGGAGATGAGATGCTGTGCACTTTGTTGGGAACAATAGAATGGCAGCCTCTCATTTGAAAAGGGAGTGGTTGAAAAATGTTGCTCTATAAATGAACTTAAGCTGCATTTTTGTTTATTTCTGCGTAGCCCTCCGAGTCCATGTAGGGCAGTGAGTTCTGACGCCAGAAGTCAATACTGGGAATGGCATTGGCATGCTGACCAGTGTATATCGGCCCAGCAAGTGGGCAACTGTAACATTGAAAGGAATCTGGATCTCCCTGTACATCAGTCAATGAAAGCAATATTGCAGGAGCAGAAAGCAGGTAGGAAGATAAATGCTGTATTCACCTTCATTTCAGGGGGATTTGAGTACAGGAGTTAGTGTATCTTACTGCAGCTGTACAGGGCCTTGGTGAGACCCCATCTCGAACATTGTGCAGTATTTTGTGCAGTTTTGGTCTCTTTTCCTAACAGAGAAAACAAATTTGACATTGAGGGAGAGCAGCACAGGATGACCAGACTGATCTCTTGGATGACAGACTTATTGTGGGAGCAGAGTTTGGGCAACTAGATCTGTATTCCAAGGGGTTTAGGAAAATGAGTGGAAATCTCAGTGAAATATATAACACTCTGACAGGGCGAGACAGATTAGAAGCAGGGATGGTAATTCCCCTGGCTGGGACGTCTAAAACAAGGGGCCACAATATTAGGTACAGACAGGCCACTTTGCATTGAGATGAGAATAAATGCCTGCACTCGGAGACTGGCGAACCAGGGGTACTCTCTCCCAGATCAGGCTGTGGAAGTCAAAGGGCTGATTATAAATAAGGATTTCTGGAAAGTAAAGGGTTGGGGAGAGAGCAGGAGTATGGTGTGAAGATAGAAAATCAGCTATCATTCCAGGTTGTTCTCCAAGAATGCAGTAACTGTGTTCCTGTGCAACACTGTGTTGTAGAAAATCGTGCAATATTAATAATGGCGTCTATGGAAAAAAGAGGATAAGTGGCGAACCTCCAAAAATATCAGTAAAAGCCAAAAATTAAATTTGGTCTAACACACAATAGGACAGTCTAAATAAATATTTAAATCGCATGTTGTAATGGAACAGTGCTGTAAATGTAACACTTTCACACTGTAGTCACTCACTGGTGCACTGTACCTTTCACCACAATCTTCACCAGAAAGCGCGTGGAGGCTGACTGACCACGTGATGCCGATGGAGAATTCCAATTCTCCCCAAGATTCTCCCCACTGTTTGAAATAAAGTTCTTTCTAAATATAGACTACAATTCCCAGCTTCAGACTCAGTTTCAAGGCCTGCAGAGCCGATTGCATTCCTGTTTTAGCTGAACACATTGATTGTACCTTTTGTGGTCAGAGGGATCCTGAGGCAGGGTTTGCTGTTCAGCTGGTTCCCGGCAAGGAAGCGAGTCACAGTGAACGCGAGTTCACTTTATAGAAAAAGGTTCATGAATTGCATTGCAGCCGAATTGTATTTAATTAACACGCGTTGTTGGTGAACTGCCTATACATAGAATGGAGGTGCAAAACTGATGGGCTGAAAGGACTACAACAGTTCTCAATTTATATTTCACAATGTTTAAACATATTAAGGGATATGAATATTGTATGGGGAAAACTGCGTTGAGGAGATGTTTGGCCATTAGCTAGCATGGGGAAAACACAATGAGTTGTATGACGTATACTTTTCCCGATGCTTCTGTGCAGTGTATGGGAAAGCTCTGTAAATGTTGTCACAAGCTCTCAGCTGTTAGGAAGGAGGTCTCTGCAGGATCGACATGATTGTATTTCCCATTCCCTTTTCTAATAACGAGGCTGGTGCCGGGTGTTCTCTCCGGGTTTATCCTTTAAGACCTTCAAGCAGTTTGATACAATTGAGTGCCTTGCTTGGCCGATTCAGAGACCATTGGAATGTTTATCACATGTCTGTGCGTCTGGAGTCACTTTTAAGCCTAACCAGGAAAGCACTGGAGATTCACTTCCTGAAAGTATATTGGTGAAGGGGATCGATGTTTACAATCGACATTGAACGCAAGACCACTACTACTGACACCAGATTTTAGATCTCGATATTTTATTAATTGTTTTAACTTGCACCAGTTGCCAGAGCATTATCTTGGTCTGGATTAGTAATACAATGACAATTCCACAACAGCACCATCTCCACATGGGGGCCTATTGGTTATTTCTGTGCTGCTTGACAGCTCTGTCAAAAATAACTCCCACCAATTTGACTATAGTGATGGGACAGAGTGTGTGGTGTTTGGTCCGATTGTAATTATTCCCCTGTTAGTGGATGGGACATAATTGAGTAATAACCCACATTGCCAGGGAAATGTCAGAGTTGGAGCTGGAATGAAACAGCTTCCCCAGGGACACGGCTTGTTATGCAGCACAACTCTTCAGTTCTATTACGGGAATGGTGTCAGAGCCAATTGCCTTTGCCGTATCCACAGTGTACAGCTGTTGCTTCATGTCACGTGCAGTGAATTGAATTGGTTGAAGATAGGCATCTCTGATTCTGAGGGCATCATGGTGAGGGTGAGGTGGGTAATCGACTCAACACTTCTGTCTGAGGATGGTGCAGATACTGCATCTTTTACATGGATGCACAGGGCTGTTCCATTATTTATGACGGGAATATTTGTGGAGTCCTCTCCTCCAGTGAGTTGTTTAATGGACCATCGACTTTTATGCTTCGATTTGACAGGATGACAGAGCTTCGATCTGATTTGTTAGTCTTGGGGTCATCTCTCTCTCTCTCTGTATTAGATGTTAGTCCTGCTGTTCGTAATGTAACCAGTCAAGTGCAGTAGCTTTAAACTGTCATAGGTTTAGGTGCACGTGATTCCGACCCTATCTTGTTCACCCCCACTCATCAGTGACCCATGGATCGGCTTGATGGTAATGGTAGACGGATGGACTATCCTGGGGGAAAAGTTACAGATTGTCATTGAAATCTGCAGCATCAGATGATAACCCAGTTTTAGCTGCAATATCTACAATTCGATTCTACTGACTGCCCCCCAGTTCACACCGAGACCCATTCACCCCTCAGCCCTGTATTCAGTAAACTACTCTGGTTTCTGATTCGGAAGCACTTCCATTTTCTTATTCTCATTCTGCTGAAAGAGTTTTCTTGGTGTCACGCCACCAATTTGTTACATAAACAATATCCATTTATGGTATTAATCTGAATCTTTTCCTTTCAGTGATGCCATCTTCTGTATTTGAAGTGAATGTGTTTTCTTCTGTTTTTCTCCATGACCATGATTCAGAGCTCTGCAGTGTCAGTGATGCCAGCCTTATGCAGTTTCAGAGTCAAGGAACTTGTCACCATGCGTTACTGTTCAGTTCCCTGTGTACAGCGCTCCGTGTTGGACAGGATGTTTGGGCATCTTTGACATATATCATTGGAAATTGTTCATAAACAGAAATTGCTGAAGAAATTGCGAAAGATGTTGCAGCATTTTCTGGAGTGAATGCAGAGTTAAACTTTCAGGTCCAGTGAACCTTCTACAAAGCTCCCAGTTTCTCCAGCAATTTTTGTATTTTTATTTCTGGTGTCCATAGTTATTTGTTTAATTGAAAATTTGTTCTGTGCCTATTCATTTCTAGAGAAACTCAGCAGGTCTGTCAGCATCTGCAGAGACAGAGAAACAGTTAGTGTTTCCAGTCCAGTGTGATGCTTCTTCAGAACTGAATACAATTGCAAAATGGCCTTTTAATCCCTTGCCAGAGGTGGGGGATGGGTGGCAGCAGTGGTGAATGAGAAGATTCTGTACGACGGGTTTAAATTAATATGTGAATGTGGAAAAGGGGTTCTCTCTATTGAATGCAAGATAAAGAAGACACAGCCACACACGGTTATAGGGAAGCAAGGAGGGGGAATGTTGACAAAGTGATATTAAAGAGATCTGGCCACAGATACGTTTTCACAGTAGTGATCATCACCCCCTTTAGACAAAGTAGTTCAGGTGTTTGACTTCTTATTGGCACTAGTAAGCGTTTCATGCCGCCTTAGTATTGTAATATGGAGAAAAACAAATCACAGCATGAAGGTTTGGACAGAATGTTGTTTACCTCTCATATTTAATACAGTTTCAAATTTGCAGTGCTTATCTTTAAAAGCTTGTTCTTGAAGTTAGTATCAGATGGAGTGTAGGAGGTTGAGGGCTCACATTATAGGTGTTTATAAAATCATGAGAGGTAAGGATAGGGTGAATCGCCAAGGTCTTTTCCACAGGATAGAAGAGTTCAAACATACAGGGAATAGGTTTAAGGTGAAAGAGGGAAGATTTAAAAGGGATGAGGTGGCACGTTTTTACACAGAGGGTGGTGTGGGTATGGAATGAGCTCCCGGAGGAAGAGTAGGAGATGCAAGGACAGCTACAACATTTAAAACTCATTTGGACAAACATATGAATGGGAAACATTTAGAGGCATATGGGCTAAATGAAAGCAGATGGGATTAGTTTAGTTTGGAAAAGCTGGCCAGCATAGACATTGAGGAAAGCTTCACGCAGAGACAGTGTGGGTTTGTGAAAGGGAAATTATACTTTGCCCCGTAAAATCATGCAAAGGTTTTCTGGAGATGCCTGAGAATGTAACAAGCGGATTTGATAAAGGGAATCTAGTAGACACCAAGCTTTCCAGAGATTTACAAAATAAAAGTTCTTACACAAAACAGAAGCTCGTGGGATGTCGGATACTGTATTAACATGGGATGGTGATTGGTTAAAACAGAAATCGGAGAGTCAGGATTAATGGATCTTTATGATAAAGGTGTATCTGCTGGAGTACCACAGCTATCAGCCTGATGGTATCAGTTATTTGCAATCTATGCTGATAGCCTGAGGGAGGGAGCTGAATGCAATATACATCCGAGTTTGAGGATGATACTGAGAACCAAAAAGCAGACTGTTATTTAATGGAGAGGACTTCCAGAAAAGGAGCAGTACAAAGGGATTAGAGTGTTCCTGTGTATGAAACTTAAAGTCGGCATGCTGATACAGCAAGTCACTAGGTTGGTTCATTAGCCGGCTTCCTGGAATGAAAGGGTTGAATTATTGAGAATCTCCACAATGGTGAGGCGATTATTCATTGTGGTTTAAAAGAATGAGGAGTGATACTGCTGAAACATGCAATGCACAGAAGGGGCTTGACAAGGTAGATTAGATTAGATTACTGCAGTGTGGAAACAGGCCCTTCGGCCCAACAAGTCCACACCGACCCGCTGAAGCGTAACCCACCCAGACCCATTCCCCTACATTTATCCCTTCACCTAACACTACGGGCAATTTAGCATGGCCAATTCACCTGACCTGCACATCTTTGGACTGTGGGAGGAAACCGGAGCACCCGAAGGAAACCCACGCAGACACGGGGAGAACGTGCAAACTCCACACAGTCAATCGCCTGAGGCGGGAATGTTGCAATGTTGCGAAGTACTTTCCATTCTTGGGCAAGGTGTCGAACTCGAATATATAGATACCAAATAAGGAACATCGATTTCACTCTGAGATGCAAAGTGATGTCTTCTCTCAGAAGGTAGTGAATGTTTGGAATTCCCTAACCAGAGAGGTGTGGAGGGATGCAAGGAGCCGGCAAGAAAGTGGAGTTAGCCCTGGAGTAGATCAGCCATGTTCTTATTAAATGACAGGGCTAGCTTGAGGGGCCGAATGATCTACTCCTGTTCCTATTTATTAGTTTCACATGTTATGCTTTTGGAAAGTAATTGGTCATTGTCCTGGAAGTTGTGTTGTAAATGTTGCATTCAGGGTGAGCAGAGGATTTGTCTGAGTTAACACGGGGTATGGAGGCTGTATTCACAGCGAATCTGGGTCTATAACATGACCCACATCTGGAGCAGAACTTACAGAGAGGGGAAGCCTGGAAAGAGGGATTGTGGGTCGGGGTCACTTCCTGATCAAGCCTGCATTTTCCAAGTGCATTTCCGAAACTAAACCTAACCATCGGAGTGGCCTCGATCTGCCCCTGTCTAGCAGGTCCGAAGGGCTGAGCGGAACACCAGAACACAGGGCTGAGGGACACGAGTGTGACACTACTCCACCAGTAAATAAGGTCATGTCTCATCTCATTGTGCTCCCAGATGCATTCTTCTCTTGTACCATTATCCATGATTCACCTGTCTATAGACAATCAGACAAAGCTAGCTGCGATATAATATAAAGATCCATCTATCCCAAACTTCTGGGAAAGAGAATGCCCACTTGAATGAATTCCCACTTTGTGAATTTCTCATCACTCCAGTTCTGACTGAAGTTGCAGGGTGTCACTGTTTCCTTTTCTTGCTTCACTCTTCTACTGCTCACAACAAATTTTAAATGTAACCAGGTTGGTGATATGGCCGATGATGAAGGTCTTACATTGAGTCAGGTTCAGTGATAGGAACAAGGCAGGCAGAATTCTTTAGTCAGCTACAAGTAACTAATTGAGCTAATGGAAGAGCATGGTGGATGTGTTACCTCACATCCCGAAGGAGCTGGGTTCAATTCCAACCTTGGGCGTCCCTCTATGTGGAGCTTGAACATTCTTCCCATGTCTGTGTGGGCTTCATCCCAGTGCTCCAGTTTCCTCCAACATTCAAAGATGCGCATTATGGAGTGGATTGGCTGTGGCAGTTTGCCCATAGTGCCCAGGGATGTGGAGGTTAGGCGGGCTAGTCATGGGAAATGCAGGGTTAAATGGATAGTGTAGGGGGGTGGGTTGGGTGGGATTTTTTGGATGGGTCGGTGTGGATTCGATGGGCACAATGTCCTACTTCCACACTGTGGAGGTTCTATGACAAGAAGTTTGGACTATATAAACACCCAGTTGGTATCTACCTGATCCACTCTCCTCAAGGTCTTATATGTTCCAATAAGATCACCTCTCATTCCAAGAGTAACCTTTTAAAGCCTCCATATTAGAAGGCCTCCATCCCTGGAATACGTGAAGTGAAGCATCTCTGAACTCCTTCCAATGTAATTATATCCTTTCTCATGTAAGGAGACAAAAAAAACTCTAACATTCAGATGATTTTTATTTTTGTTTTCTCCGTGTTGTGAGCTTTTGAAATCTCTTCCCCGCCGAGAAGTGGAGGCAGATATATTGAATATTTTTGAGGCACAGACAGAAGTTTCATAAACAGCAATGGAGTCGAGGATTATCAGGGAATGGGAGGAATGTGCAGTGTGAGGGAAATACTAACCATGGTACAAAATCACACTGCTCTGGAACATTCAACAATATAATGCAAACCAAACTGATAACGTAGATAAAACTCTGTCAGTGTGGGGGAATTGGAACTGCACTGTTGGCCTCCCTCTGCATTACAAACCAGCCGTTCAACCAACTGAGCCAACAGACAGAAACAGGCACAGAACAAAGGGCAAGAGAAATTTTCATAACAGTGAAAAAGGTAAAATTCAGATAACGGTCAAGATAACGGCTGAGGATAAAAATGTTCTCTGTTAGAAATTGTATTTTATAACGAGACAAGTGTTTAAAAGCTGACTTTGGTTGAATATAATGAGGTGAGGGAAGTAATATAACCAGAATTACTAATTGTAGTTGGATATCGATAACCATTAAATAAGTGTAGATTTTTGATAGGTCTGTAATGTGCTTATCATTATGTAGAAGTATAAAGCTGATGGAATATATTGTATGGCGAATCTGTCCACATGGGAAATGCCCTTAAACAGGCGCTTGGAAGAAACTAGTGTAAAATTGCCTGAGTATCGTCTGCTCAGTGACAGGAACACAGGGGTTGAATGATTCAAAGTTCCTGTAACATGGAACTGAGAAAACCATCAGATCAGCCACAATATTATTCAAGATCGCATTCGAATTACTGAATGGCCTCAGGATTGATTTGAATTGTCTGTGATTTGGAAAACGTACATCTCTACTCCTTGGGCATTGACATTTTCCTAAAAATGGAAATCATTTGAAACATTATCTGGAACATTCCATAATCGACATTGTCCAGAACATTCTATCACCATGCCGGTGTACTGAAAAGGCGAGAGAGGGAGAGAGTGGCAGAGAGAGAGAGAGAGAGAGAAAGACAGAGATAGAGAGAGAGAGTGTTTGGGAAGGTGCTGCAGGCAGTAGTGAGAGTGGTGGAGCATGAGGCTTGTTCGGGGGTAGGTCCTGTAACAGATATACAGTGAGTGTGAGGGAGCAAAGAGAATACGGTGACCCTTATCCTGACAGAGTGGGGAAGGTTATTGATGCTTATCCTGCATCGTTGGGCATTTCTTCAGACTGCAGATACTACACTGAACTGGGTGGTGAGCTCAGACCATGCTTGGTGGGTCTGGTGGTGTGGCCCCCTCTGGGAAGAGAATGGCCCCCTCTGTACTACAAATATATTAAGGACAAAAGGGTAACTAGGGAGAGAATAGGGCCTCTCAAAGATCAGCAAGGTGGCCTTTGTGTGGAGCCACAGAAAATGGGGGAGATACTAAATGGATATTTTGCAACAGTATTTGCTGTGGAAAAGGATATGGAAGATATAGACTGCAGGGAAATAGATGACATCTTGCAAAATGTCCAGATTACAGAGGAGGAAGTGCTGGATGTCTTCAAAAGGGTAAAGGTGGATAAATTCCCAGGATCTGATGAGGTAGATCCCAGAACTCTGTGGGAAGCTAGAGAAGTGATTGCTAGGCCTCTTGCTGAGGTATTTGTATCATCGATAGTCACAGGTGAGGTGCCCGAAGACTGGAAGTTGGCAAACGTGGTGCCACTGTTTATGAATGGCGGTAAAGAAAAGCTATGGAACTATAGATCAGTGAGCCTGACGTCGGTGGTGGACAAGTTATTGGAGGGAATCCTGAGGGACAGGGTGTACATGTATTTGGAAAGGCAAGGACTAATTCGGGATAGTCAACATGGCTTTGTGGGTGGGAAATCATGTCACACAAACTTGATTGAGTTTCTTGAAGATATAACAAAGGGCAGAGGGCAGAGGAGGGCAGAGCAGTAGATGTGATCGACATGGACTTCAGTAAGGCGTTCGTCAAGGTTCCCCATGGGAGATTGATTAGCAAGGTTGGATCTCATGGAATATAAGATGAAATAGCCATTTGGATACAGAACTGGCTCAAAGGTAGAAGACAGAATGTGGTGGTGGAGGGTTGTTTTTCAGACTGGAGGCCTGTGCCCAGTGGAGTGCCACAAGGATCAGTGCTGGGTCCTCTACTTTTTGCCATTATGTAAATGATTTGGATGCGAGCATAAGAGGTACAGTTAGTAAGTTTGCAGATGACACTAAAATTGGAGATGTAGTGGACAGCGAAGAGGGTTACCTCAGATTACAATAGGATCTGGACCAGGTGGGTCAGTGGGCTGAGAAGTGGCAGATGGAGTTTAATTCAGATAAATGTGAGGTGCTGCATTTTGTAAAAGCAAACCTTAGTAGGATTCATACACGTAATGGTAAGGTCCTAGGTTGTATTGCTGAACAAAGAAACTTTGGAGTGCAGGTTCACAGCTCCTTGAAAGTGGAATCACAGGTAGATAGGATAGTGAAGGTGTTTGGTATGTTTTCCTTTATTGGTCAGAGTATTGAGTACAGGAGTTTGGAGATCATGTGGCGGATCTACAGGACATTGGTTAGACCACTTTTGGAATATTGCGTACAATTCTGGTCTCCTTCCTATCGGAAAGATGTTGTGAAATTTGAAAGGGTTCAGAAAAGATTTAATGAGTTAGCATCAGGTTAAGATTCATGTGATTCTGACTCTGACATGTTCACCCACACTCGTCACTGAGCCATAGATGGTGTTGATGGTAATGACAGACTGCGGTGTTATCCTGGCAAAAAGTTACAGGTTGTGGTTGAATGCAGGTCTGCTTCGCCTGCTGCTGTGGTCTGCAGCACTACATGAATACGCAGTTTCGAGCTGCAATATCTGCAATGCAATTCTGCTGTCTGTTCCCCAGTTCTCACTGAAACCCATTCACCCATCAGCCCTCAGTGACCAAACCTGGTTTCTGATGTGGAAATACTTCAGTTTTCAAACTCTCATTCTGCTGAGGGTCTCTCTCCCCGGGTCTTGCTTCCAATCTGACACATTCCTCAAAAGCATGAACTGATCTTAATTCAAATGTTTATTTCACCTGAATCTTTTTCCTTGAATTATGCCATCTTCTGAGTTTGAAGTGAATGTGCTTCCTCTGTTTCTCTCCCTGATCATGATTAAGAGCTCTGTAGTGACAGTGATGCCAGCCTTATGTAGTTTCAGAACCAATTAATTCTGTGGATTCCCAATCATCTTCACAACATTGTATGTTATCGCTTTTGGTTTGATGCCGTATCACTCATGGCTGCTTTGTCCTCCATGAACATATTTCATCTTCTTGGGGTTGAATTTCTGGCATTATCTTCCGAATTATCCCAGAAACTCCTCCCATTGCTGCTATATGGTCTTTCCAGCTCAGCTCCCCTTCCAATTAACTCTGGCCAGCTCCTCCTTCATGTCTTTGCAGTTACATTGCTCAATTATAATCACATTCCATCGAGAAGAGACCACAGCTATAAAGCAAAACGAGTTTTGAGAGATGGGACACAAAGAATAATTGTGGATTTCTTAACTAGATACAAAGGGAGAACAAGAGAAATGATATAGATATGGAGATGTGGAAAATGAGAAAACTACATATCGAAAGAAGTACATGTACTTCCTTCAATGTTTTGGCAATTCCTGTGTGCTATGGTCCTTTGTACAGTGCACATACGACAGAGCAATATGTTCAAATGATGGGTCTGATGCCAGAACGTTTATCCCCAATAATATGACAGACACGAGTTTTGGAAAGAACCCAGCAGGCCAGCATATTTAATTCCTGGTAGAAAGGGGATTAACTGAAATAAGTTGGGACACCAGAAGCAAGAATTTATAACACACATCTTGATAAGAATGAGAGATTAGAGTTGGGAATCCCAGAAAAGGGGGAACGTTGAGAGAAGTGGAACGTATCACTTCAGTTGAGGATCAAATAATGTTTTAATGATTTATAAATTTTATACATCATTTTTTCGTTAACTGTGTCTCCGTTGTCCATTCAGAATGTGTTGTACACAAATGAAAAATGTTACGTATCTGAACACACACTGATTATACAGTGTACATAAAATCATTTTTCCTCCATTTCAAACTGTCCTGTTGCAGTGCTAGCAGGATACATGAACACCAACTGGCCACCAAAAGACATGACCCACTATCATTAGTTTCCAGACATACAGACAAAGAAGGACACCACTTTGACTGTGACAGCACACACATCCTAGGACAAAGCCACGCACGAAAGTTCTTAGAGGCAAGACATTCTTACCAGAAGTACTTCAATAAACACATCAATTTAGATCGATCTACCTTCCCATGAAAAAAAAAGAGCAGGAAATGACATCACACGCTATAAGAAACCAAGACCTATAACAGAGACTCTCACTGATGGTGTTCCATCGTCATGGTGACGAAGCATCTGAAAACAAACTTTCAAGCTTAGCGAGCTAACTTGCATACTTATAAATGGTTACTTTTCTCTTAATTGTGGAATTTGGGACCACTCTGTCACTCATGTTTTAACAGATTACGAGGCGAGGTGAGCTTTTCTGGTGTGTGGTTTTAATTAACAGAGGGTTTCGACATCGACATCAAAACAGTTTGAGGGCTTGTCGTACAGGATTTGGACAGATTTGGGGTGCAAAAGGTCCCACCAGATTCCATCACTTGGCAGTTAGTGACCTAGATCTTCAAATAAAACAGGTGAGAAAATTCATTTAATTTTGTTAACTTGTGGTTGGTTAAATTAAAATAAATGGCTTTTAACATTACTAAAGAGGTTCTGAGCTTTAAAGATGATTCCCAAATTTGCCAAGAAAGTATAGAAAGACATACTTTTAGAATTAACATGTAGATTAGAATTCGGTTTCACCAGGGACAAAAGAAAGCTGTAATCGTAATGGAGTTGGTCATGCACTTATGTGTATCACAGAAGCAGGAAACTGCAGTCGAGTTAGAAAAAACTTAAATTGCAAATATGGAAACTGGAGTTAGAAGATAAATAAAGATACAGAAAGAGAGAGAGAGAAGATAGAGAAAGAGAGGAAAAAGGAAGAGAGGGAGAATTTGAAATTCAGAAGTTTGGAATTAGATAAGAATGAAGCAGGATGAATTAACAGAATGAAGATGAAGGGAGAATGTAGGGATTTATAAAACTATGTTAATACATTGCCATATTTCGGTGAGAAAAATGCCAAACACTTTTATTTCATTTGCAAAATTGGCTCGCCAGATGGCGTGTCCAGTAAACTTGTTAGTAATGCTAGTTCAGACTAAGCTGGTGTGCATAGCATGAGAGGTATGTGCAGTGCTGTCGCATGAGGGAGCAAGAAATTATGCAGATGTCAAACAGGCTATTTTGACTGCTTATGAATTGGTACTAGAAGAATATAGACAGCGGTTCAGAAATATAGAGACGGAACCAGGTCAGATTTATATTGAGTTTGAAAGAATTCATCACAGCCATTTTGATAAATGGGTGCAGGCCTTAAAAATGGATGAGACCTGTGAGGTTCGAAAGGAGATTATTCTGCTGGAGGAGTTTAAAGAGTCACTTCCCAGATGGTAAGAACTCATGTGAATGAACAGAAAGGTCAAGAAGTGAGAAGCACAGCAGAAATGGCAGGTAAGTATGTATTGGTGCATGAGATGAAATTTAGATTCTGGGAGGATTTTCATCCTGTGAGAGATAGAAATTGGGAGAAGTGGAGATCCTACACTACAAAACATAGACAAAAGCACACTGGCAATAGTTTACCACAGGTGAAAGAAAAGCCCAAAGGGGTCTAAAGGAAGTGAAAGGCCTCAGGTGTTCTTACTAAAAGGGAACACATAAAAATACAGTGCCGATGGTTTTAGAAGGACACTGGGAAAAGGTGTTTTCACTGCAGTAAGCTGGGACACACAGTGCTGGGCGTTGAAGGAAGGTACTTTGGGAAAAGATGTGGTAAAAGAGTGGCATTAGTGAACCTGGTAAAGGAGACCCCAAGTTTAGCTGAAGAGCAGCGGGGCAATGCACAGCCAAGGCAGGGGCTGTGTATGATGACAGTGCCTGATCTCAATAAAGAATTCATCTCTGTAAATAAACCTTACTAAGGAAAAACGGGATGTGGGGGGAGGACAAGTAGTTATAATGTTGCAAGATACGGGATCTGTACAGTATCTAATAGTTGAGAAGTGAGGCTCCGAAAAAGCACAACAGATCAGGCAGCATTTGAAAAGCAGGACAATATACAAATCAGGCATAAATCCATCGTCAGGAAAGTGGTGGGGGGGCCAAGAGGGCTGAAACACAAATAGGAGGGTAGGAATTGGGCTGGTGGGAGGGTCACTGCGAAGGCTATAGGAAGATGTAGGTGGAAGTGATAGTGATATATCGGAAGGGAGGGTGGACTGGATAGGTGGGAAGGAAGATGGACATTAGGACAGTTCAAGAGGGCAGTGCTAAGTTGAACAGTTGGATCTGGGTTGAGGTTGGAGAGGAGAGATTTGGAAATTGGTGAAGCCAACATTGTTCCTGTATAGTTTGAGGGTTCCAGCTGTCCTACCACCTATCCACTTCACCATCCTCTCTGACCTTTCACCATTGCCTCCCACCTGCATTTACCTATCACTTTCCCACCCAGCTCCACCCCCACCTCCTATTTAATTCTCAGCACCTTCCCCCTCCCTTACCCCCCCACCTTCCTGATAAAGGACTTATGCCTGAAATGTCAACTCTCCTGCCCCTTGAATGCTGCCGACCTGCTGTGCTTTTCCAGCCCCCCACTGTCAACTCTGATCTCCAGCATCTGCAGTCCTCACTTACCCTCGGCCTCTAATAGTAAGAGACGGAAGTATTTTCATTCTTTCTGCCATGTTACTCAACAGTGTGATAATTTGTAGAATGGGGACAGAAATTAAACATTCCCTTGTGTAACATCAGGTTGGAGTGCCAAATCATGGATGGGGAAGTAACAGTGAGAGTGAGTGACAGGGTGTCAGTTCCAGGAATACAGTTTGTTCTTGGGAATGATTTAGCAGGATCCAAGATGGGAGAGACACCCCTTGTGGTGGAGAAGCCAAAGTAAGACCAGGGAACAGGGGAATTAAAAGGAAAATACCCAGGGATTTTTCCAGACTGTGTCATAACAAGATCCCACTGTCATAAGTTACAGCAGGAAGGAAAACCGAAAGAAAACACCAAAGGAGTTGATGCACGGAAGACTCAGGCTAAAGCATTCCTAGTGGCCTGGAATGTACACGGATGTGGTTAATTTTTGTTGTACATGTCATACATGCCAAATGGTAGGTAAGTCACAGGCAATATTAAAACTTTGTTGCCAATTGTTGCCAATTTCTGTATTCGGAGAACCTTTCACGTGGGTTATGATTAATTGTGGATCTCCCCTTTCTAAAATAAGAGTGGAAACCAATATCTGCTGATCGTAATGGATGTGTCTACCCGATTTCCAGGGATAATTCCATTATGGGGTGTTAAGGCAAAAAGGGAGATGGAGGAACTGGAAGCTTTCTTTACTCGCTGTGGGCTACGCAGTGTGATTCAGGCAGACCAAGGGTCTCATTTTACTGCTCAGCTGTTTAAGTACGTCCTGTTTAGCTTCGGCATACAGCAGTTTCAATCAAATATGTCCCATCCCGAATCCCAGGGAGCCTCGGAAATTTGGCATCAGACACTGAAGACAATACAATAACAGCGTACTGTCAGAATTACCCAAATGATTGGAATAAAAGCGTCTCATTATATTGTTTGCCATGAGAGATGCCCCAAATAAATCTATTCAGTTTACTTCCTCTGAGTTAATATTTGTACATAAAGTGAGAGGTCCTTTGAAATTAATTAAATATAAATTGACAGGACTGAAGTCGGAGATCTCACACTTGGATTAAGTATCTGAGGTGAGGGAGAGAGTAGATGGAGTAGGTGAGTTACCTAAACAGCACCTGAAGAGGACACAGCATAGAGTGAAGCAGGTGGCAGATAAAACTCTGAAACTTTGATGATTTCCCGTGGAGATGACGTATTAGTATTGCCACCAGTGGTAGGAAATCCCTTCAAAGCGAGGTTTAGTGGCCCCTTTCAAATTAAGAACATGTTGAGTCAGTTAAACTATCTGGTGAAGATACCGGATATGACAAAAAAAAAGTTAGAGTATGTCATGTGAATGAATAATGTTCCAGATGCATTAAGACTCCGGAACAGAGTTGTGGACAGATGAACAAATTGTGCAGTTTATGTGTATGATGTAGTGATCTTTTGCAAGTGATTGTAAGTTCACATGTTACTTTTGGTAGAGCATGTTGAACGATTACAAGAAACAAACTTGGTAATAAACTTAAAGAAAACAGAATTCACGAAGGCAGAGGTGACGTTCTTGGGACATTACATTGGACATGGAAGATTGACCCCATGGAACACAAAGACATAGGCAATTGAGGAATTTCCACGACCAGCCTCGAAGAAAGAGGTGCTTTGATTTTTGGAACTGAGTGGATTCTATCGGAACTTTGTTCCAAATGTCAGCAGCCTATTGGCACCACTGATGGATTTACTAATGACAAACACAGAATTGTGGTGGACAGAACAATGCCAGGAGGCATTTGAGAATTTTAAAGCAGGATTAATCACTAAACCAGTTTTAGCTGAACCAAATATTTTGAAAATTGTGTTTGATGTGAGGGATATAGGGGTCAGAGGCGTATTGATACAGAAATATGATGATGGAATTGGATGGCCAAGTGGCTACCTGTTGAAAAAACTTATTATCCACAGAAAAAAATCCAAAATCTCCATTATTGAAAAAGAATTATTGAATTTTGTACTGGCCTGACAATATTTTAATGTTTATATGACAAATAAATTGTCGGAGACGGTTGTGGACAACAACGAAAATCTTCTCACAATTTTTGGAATATTTAAAGGCCAAATTATGAGACTATTTCATTGGAGTCTTAGGTTACCGACTTTAAACTTACAAAATGTACATGCTGTGGGTCCTAAAAATGTGATAGCAGATGTGTTATCGTGGATTCAAAGGAAAAAGTGGAGATACAATTTGACTTATTCCAGTGTTATATATGTGTGCAGAATTAATATGATTGGTATAACTGAGATTAATACTTTTGTATTTCATAATAATGGGATTAACAATTAGAAGAAAAAGAAATGAAGACATCTTTTCTGATGGTTTTCTTTTCTGAAGGGGGGAGGTGTTATGAAGCCGAAAGCATGTCTGGTCACTTTAACACAGAACGGGTTTTGCTGAATGGAAAGTACAGCCACAGATGCCAGCTAAAGGTCAAACCATTCCACATGTCACAATGGGAAATGGATACCTGAGTTTTGATTGCTGTTTTGACACCAATACAAATACAACCAAAGAGTTTAAATAACGCTCAGGATATCAGAAGCCAACGGAATGTGAATATTATTGTTTAGACATCTGGAAAGCAATCAAATTATGAGAATTATTTATCATGGGGAGTATATAAACCCAGAATTTTGTCACTACAGGGAGATTCACTGCCATCCAATAGCAGAGTAACTACTGTAGAGCAGGAGAGCAAACTGGCCATTTCAAACACTCTCTATCAAAGATACATGTTCATGTAAAACCTACTTGCAGTAAAAAAAAACATGACCCAGGGAGATCAGCACCTGTAAAAGAGGGGCTTGTATTTGTGAATAGTTGTTTTTAGTGTTTCCTATTTAAGTTAAGAAACTAATTTGTTATTTTTGTTTAAATAGTCGAATGTAGGAGATCTGTGTCAGTCTTATTTTAAAGGATTACGAGATGAAGCGAGCTTTTCTGGGGTTTGGTTTTAATTAACAGAGGAGTTCGACTCCACCTTGTAAATGTCCATCCACGCTAATCCCATTTCCCTGCAGTTGGCCCATAGCCTTCTAGTCCTTTCCTATCCACATATTTATCCAAATGCTTTTGAAATGTTATTAATGTATCCCCTCAACAACATCTGCTGGCAGTTCATCCACGTACCATCCACTGTGTAAAAAAGTGGCCCCTCAGGTTCCATTTATTCATTCCCCTTTAACCTTAAACGAGTCCTCTCCAATTCTTGAATCTCTCAACCTGGGAAAAAGACTGAGAGCATTCACCCAATCCATGCACCTCATGATCTAATACAGCTCTATAAAGTCCACCCTCAATGAACTACTCTCTAAAAAAAGGTCCTAGCTTGTCCACCCTCTCCTTATAACTAAGACCATTGGGTCCTGGCAACGTCCTTGTAAGTTTCTTCTGCATTCTTTATAATTTCATAATACCCTCCCTATGACAAGGTGGCAAACACTGAACACAATATTCCAAGTGCGGACTTTCCAAAGTCCTGGGTAACTCCAACATAAATTCCCAACTTCTATACTCAATGTCCTGCCTTATGAAGGCCAATGTGCCAAAAGCCTTCTTCAATGCCCTGTCTACCTGTGACTCCTCTCTTAGAAAACCATGCACCTGAACGCCAAGGTCTTTCTGCCCACTCTACCCCTTAAGACCCCCCCCCCCCCCCCATTCACCGTGAAACTCCTACCTTGATTTGAGTTTCCAAAATGCAAGACCTCACGCTTCTATATTAAATTCCATTTGCCATTTCTCGGCCCACTTACTCACCTGATTAAGGTCCTGCTGCAATTTCTGATAAACTTCCTCACTGATCACGCTACCACTCATTTTATTGTCACCTGCAAACTTAATAATCATGCCTTGTACATTCTCAAACAAATCATAGATAAAAAACAGCTATGGACCCAGCTTCCATTCTGACAAGCATCCTTCCACGAAACCCTCTGCTTCCCACCATCAACCAAACTATCTATCCAATTGGCCAGGTCTCCCAGCATTCCACATGATGCAACCTTCCTGAGCAGCCTGCCATGTGGAACCTTATCAAAGGTCTTACTAAAATCCATAGAGACTACATCTACCACTCTGCCCTCGTCAACCTTCTCGGTCACTTCATCAAAGAACCCTAACAAATTTGGGAAGCATGATCTCCCACTCACAAGTCTATACTGATTGGTCTGAATAAAACCCTGGGCAGGTATCAGATCTTGTGGTGGGAGAGAATTTTGGTGATAGTGACCACAACTGCCTCACATTCTATATAGCTATGGAGAAGGAGAGGATTAGGCAAAATGGGAGGATATTTAATTGGGGAAGAGGAAACTATGATGCGATTAGACATGAGTTAGGAAGGATGGATTGGGAGCAATTGTTCCATGGTAAAGGCAGTTTAGACATGTGGAGACTGTTTAAGGAACAGTTGTTGCAAGTGATGAATAAATATGTCCCTCTGAGACAGGCAAGAAGTGGTAAGATAAAGGAACCTTGGATGACGAGAGCGGTGGAGCTTCTCGTCAAAAGGAAAAAGGTAGCTTACATAAGGTGGAGGAAGCTCGGGTCAAGCTCAGCTCTAGAGGATTACAGGCAGGCGAGGAAGGAGCTTAAAAATGGTCTGAGGAGAGCCAGGAGGGGGCATGAGAAAGGCTTGGCAGAACGGATTAGGGAGAACACAAAGGCATTTTACACTTATGTGAGGAATAAGAGAATTGTCAAAGAAAGAGTAGGGCCGATCAGGGGTAGCATAGGGAATTTGTGTGTGGAGTCTGAGGAGGTAGGGGAAGCCCTAAATGAGTTTTTTGCTTCTGTCTTTACGAAAGAAACGAACTTTGTAGTGAATGAAACCTTTGAAGAGCAGGTGTGCATGCTGGAATGGATAGAGATAGAGGAAGCTGATGTGCTGAAAGTTTTGTCAAACATTAAGATTGACAAGTTGCCAGGCCCGGACCAGATTTGTCCTCGGCTGCTTTGGGAAACGAGAAATGCAATTGCTTCATCACTTGCAAAGATCTTTTCATCCTCGCTCTCCACTGGAGTCGTACCTGAGGACTGGAGAGAGGCAAATGTAATTCCTCTCTTCAAGAAAGGAAATAGGGAAATCCCCGGCAATTACAGACCAGTAAGTCTCACGTCTGTTGTCTGCAAGGTGTTAGAAAGGATTCTGAGGGATAGGATTTATGACCATCTGGAAGAGCATGGTTTGTTTAAATGCAGTCAGCATGGCTTTGTGAGGGGCAGGTCATGCCTCACAAACCTTATCGAGTTCTTTGAGGATGTTACTAGACAAGTTGATGAGGATCGAGCTGTGGATGTGGTGTATATGGACTTTAGCAAGGCATTTGATAAGGTTCCCCATGGTAGGCTTATTCAGAAGGACAGGAGGAATGGGATTCAGCGGAACATAGCTGTCTGGATACAGAATTGGCTGGCCAACAGAAGACAGCGAGTGGTAGTAGAAGGAAAATATTCTGCCTGGAAGTCTAGGGTGAGTGGTGTTCCACAGGGCTCTGTCCTTGGGCCTTTATTGTTTGTAATTTTTATTAATGACTTGGATGAGGGGATTGAAGGATGGGTCAGCAAATTTGCAGATGACACAAAGGTTGGAGGTGTCGTTGACAGTATAGATGGCTGTTGTAGGCTGCATTGGGACATTGACAGGATGCAGAGATGGGCTGAGAGGTGGCAGATGGAGTTCAACCTGGATAAATGTGAGGTGATGCATTTTGGAAGGTCGAATTTGAAAGCTGAGTACAGGAATAAGGATAGGATTCTTGGCAGTGTGGAGGAGCAGAGGGATCTTGGTGTGCAGGTACATAGATCCCTTAAAATGGCCATCCAAGTGGACAGGGTTGTTAAGAAAGCATATGGTGTATTGGCTTTCATTAACAGGGGGATTGAGTTTAAGAGTCGTGAGATCTTGTTGCAGCTCTATAAAACTTTGGTTAAACCGCACTTGGAATATTGAGTCCAGTTCTGGTCGCCCTATTATAAAAAAGATGTGAATTCTTTGGAGAGGGTTCAGAGGAGGTTTACCAGAATGCTGCCTGGAATGGAGGGCTTATCTTATGAGGAGAGGTTGACTGAGCTCGGACTTTTTTCATTGGAGAAAAGGAGGAGAAGAGGGGACCTCATTGAGGTATACAAGATAATGAGAAGCATAGATACAGTCGATAGCCAGAGACTATTTCCCAGGGCAGAAATGACTAACACGAGGGGTCATAGTTTTAAGCTGGTTGGAGGATAGTATAGAGGTGGGTTCTTTACACAGAGAGTTGTGAGAGCATGGAATGCGTTGCCAGCAGCAGTTGTGGAGGCAGGGTCATTGGGGACATTTAAGAGACTCCTGGACATGCATATGGTCACAGAAATTTGAGGGTGCATACATGAGGATCAGTGGTCGGCACAACATCGTGGGCTGAAGGCCTATTCTGTGCTGTACTGTTCTATGTTCTATGTTCTAAGTAATGGTTACAGTAAATAGTTTCTGTCATTGTAAGATGATTCAAGTTCGTAAGTAATGCCATCTTCCTGTAGATCTTTGCTGAGAGATCATTTGGGGCATTCTCTACAGATTTGAGCTCCTTTGTAAGGAATGATCTCCTTACCACAGACACGGGTGATGGTTTCATGAGGAGACAGAGTGAAGAAGCTGAGTGTTTAATCTGTAGAGCTGTGGGATACGATGAAATGGAGATGCTAAACGCGAGGAGTTTCAGCGATCTCTCATTTCCAAAAGAGACATTGAAAGGGTGAGAAATTCCATACTTTAACCAGGATTGATTGGTTTGATTTGTTGCCACGTGTACCTCAGTACAGGGAAAAACTTTATTAATGAGCAGTGGAGGCAGATCATAGTAAGCATGGCCAGACAGATCATAGTATGGAAATAGGCTTGAACAGAGTAAGGCATACAGGTTACACTGCACAGGACATGCACTCGACAAGATCAACATGAACAAGATCAGCATTATTTGAACTTAGAGAGTCCATTCATCAGTCTAACGTGTCTTTCCTAATAGTTTATATGCCTTAATTAACTCTCCCCACATTATTATGCAGTCGGCGTGTGAACCCGTACTGAATGTTATGTTGCTCACAATCCTCAACAGTAGCCACAATACCTTCCATCTGCAACTGGTAGCCATTCCCACCAGCTTCCGCCCTACACAGAGAACAGCAGGCTGTCTTTTTGGAAATGCAAGATGCCTTCTTGAGACTTCACACAAGACATATGTCTTCCTTCCTCACTGCGAGAAAACCACATTATAGTCCCACGTGTGTATCATGAGCCTTGGAGCCACGAGGAACAACGTGGAGTAGTCTGGCTGTGTAGCCTCTGCTACAATTGTTCATCATGTTAGAACATCAATTTGTGGGCGGCACGGTGGCACAGTGGTTAGCACTGCTGCCTCGCAGCGCCAGAGACCCGGGTTCAATTCCCGACTCAGGCGACTGACTGTGTGGAGTTTGCACGTTCTCCCCGTGTCTGCGTGGGTTTCCTCCGGGGGCTCCGGTTTCCTCCCACAGTCCAAAGATGTGCAAGTCAGGTGAATTGGCCATGCTAAATTGCCCGTAGTGTTAGGTAAAGGGGTAAATGTAGCGGTATGGGTGGGTTAAGCTTTGGCTGGTCGGTGTGGACTTGTTGGGCCGAAGGGCCTGTTTCCACATTGTAAGTAATCTAATCTAATCTAAGGAGACAGTGAGGACTGCCGATGTGGAGGTCAGGGTAGAGAGTGGTTTGCTGGAAAAGCATAGCAGGTCAGACAGCATCCGAGGAACAGGAGAATCGACGTTTGGGGCATAATACATTCATCAGGAAACAGCATCAATTACCTCATTCTGTCCCTGTGTAAGTGCGTTGAGGGGGGAATGGCCTCCTCCTGTTCCTATATAAGTGACTTAAGGGGCTGAATGGCCTCATTCTGTTTCTGTGTAATTGACTCAAGGGACTGAATGACTTCGTCCTTGTCCGATTGGACAGGGCCAAGGGCCTGACTGGTTACCCTTGGTTCCTGTTTGACAGGTCGATGTGACGGCAAGTGTGATGATGCTGCAACTTTAAGAGGTTATTTTGTCCTGGTTTTTTTTTCCTGTTTATATATATTTTATTAAACAAATTACAAAACAGTTTACAAAAAACATTGACAGCTGTATCCTGGTTTTTTTTAAGAGAGACATTAAACGATCGTTACTAACCTGGCTAGTTAAGACCACTTGAGTAAACAGCTAGGGAGGCCTTGGGTTTATTTCAATGCAGACTGAATAGGTGTGGCCAGCTCTCACAGATTAGGATCTCTGGGTTTTGGTTTCTCAGCAACATCAGAAACTATTGGGGTTTCAACAGAGTTGGAAGCTTCAGTGGATGTCTCCTGGCTGCTACTCTATCTGAATTTTCTCTTGATGTTGTTTTTAACTCCTGGATTGGAGAAATGTTTGTGATAATCTGTGAACGAATATTCATTTTTGTTGTGGTTGTGTTCGCCGAGCTGGAAGTTTTTGTTGCAAACGTTTCGTCCCCTTGCTAGGCGACATCATCAGTGCTTGGGAGCCTCCTGCGAAGCGCTTCTTTGATGTTTCCTCCGGTGTTTATAGTGGTCTGTCCCTGCCGCTTCCGGTTGTCAGTTTCAGCTGTCCGCTGTAGTGGTTGGTATATTGGGTCCAGGTCGATGTGTTTGTTGATGGAGTTTGTGGATGAATGCCATGCCTCTAGGAATTCCCTGGCTGTTCTCTGTCTGGCTTGCCCTATGATACTAGTGTTGTCCCAGTCGAATTCATGTTGCTTGTTGTCTGCGTGCGTGGCTACTAAGGATAGCTGGATAACTTCCAGCTCGGCGAACACAACCACAACAACGAGCACCCGAGCTACAAATCTTCGCACAAACTTTGAATATTCATTTTTGCCAAGGGCTGTATTTATGGAACTTTCCTATATTGTGACAGTTCATTAGTAATAGCTGCACGATCTATTATTCTGTTAACTCGTCCAATAGAGTTAAGTTATTCTAAATTCCTTTTTTTAGGTTTCATTTTATCTTTCGTGTTTAAATAAATGGTGTTTTGCTCCACACCGAGCAGCTTGACCAGTCACATTGCATCTGGAACAGACACGTTAGATTTCCTTCAAAATAAGAAAACATTAGAATCTAGGCTTCTGCTTTCAAATATTTTTGAGGGGCTCTGGTGTGGCCCATCACACTAGACTCCTTCTCTTCCTGAGTAATACGCAGGAGGCACTGAATGGGCTGTCCCTGTTCTTCTCCAATAGAGCCAATGGGCTGAATGACTTCCTCATATTCCTGTGAAACCAGTGTCAGGTGCTGAATGAACACTTATTTTACGGTGGCAATGTGCAGTGTCAGGCAGTGCTGTTACATGCATGTTATGGACCCTTTAACAGCACATGCCTCAATGGAGTCCGGGTCTTGCTGCTCAGGGACACAGAGCAGTTCAGGAGCTGACGGGGGGACAAAATGTTCTGAACATTGTGGAATCTCCAGTGACTATCCCCACTTCTGATCTTAAGGTGGGGAGGGTGGGGGCGGGGAGACATTGATGAAGCAGCTGAAGATGTTTGTGAAGAGGAAGCTACCCTGAGGATCTCCGACAAAGGTGACCCTAGACAGAGATGATGAACATCTTCCTTTGTGCCATGTTTGAATTCAAACACTGGAGAGTTTATTCTGATTCCTATTATGTCCAGTTTTGTTAAGCTCCTTGGCGTCAATGGAAGACACCCACTGCCTTGATATCAGGGCCAGTCATTTTTACCTGAACCCTTGTCTCAATCTCTTTTTTTCAGATCAATAGGCCATGGTATAGGAGCAGCAAGTGGTTTTTTCCAGCAGGTGGTACTGAATGTCAGAATTTCTGTTCTCAAGAGTGTTGGGGAGCTAGACGACTGAAAGTATTTGAAGAGGAGGTAGATGGATATTGACCTGTCAGAGATTTGAGGGCTATGAAGGATTGAGTATGAAAGAGGATTTGAGACCTAGAGCAGATCAGCCATGATCTTAATGAAGGGCAAGGCAGGTTTGGGGAGTGAACGACCTGCCCCTGTTTCTGATGTTCTCACATACTTTTATTTTAAAATTAGTGCGTGTTATTTTCATGGATGTTCTGTTATTGTATCTTGCAGTCAGTGAGACCAGAGGATTTTGTGAGCCATCGCTGGGTGTGGTATGGGGGCTGTATTCACAGTGAATCTGGGTCTACTACATGACCAATAAATGAAGCACAAGTTGCAGATAGAGGAAGCCTCTTTCATACCCAGCCTGGGTTTAGAAATTACATTTCCGAAATCACTTCAAAGCGTGTGGGACAGTCTTGAAGGGCTGAATGGTCTCCTCTGTTTCTGTGCACCAGGTTTTAGCAGCAAGTAGCCTCCAACTGCTCCTGTCTAGCTGGTATGAGGGGCTGAGTGGAACACAGAAATATGGAACTGAGGAGCAGGAGTGGGTCATTAGAGACTTTGAGCTTTCTCCACCAGGCACTAAGATTGTGGCTGATCAGGTTGTGGTCTCAGCCTCATTTTCCTGTCTGCGTCCCATTATCCATGAATCACTTCTATGTCAAATATTTAACTAACTAAGCTTTCAATCAATGTGAACAACAGAGGCACGATAAACTTCCAGTGAAGAGAATTCTGACTTGAAAGGTACCTTCAGAATTTTTCGTCGTCCCTCTTAGAGAATCAGAGGTGAAAATGTGTTGCAGGAATGACTCATTCCAGAAGGAGGGCTTATGCCCGAAACGTCGATTCTCCTGTTCCCTGGATGCTGCCTGACCTGCTGCGCTTTTCCAGCAACACATTTTCAGCTCTGATCTCCAGCATCTGCAGTCCTTACTTTCTCCTCTTAGAGAATCAGACAGTCATGCAGTGTGGAAACTGAACCGTAAAACCAATTTGTTCACTCCAATCAGATATCAAATCTGATCTAGTCCCATTTGCCACCATTTGACCTCACCATCTGACCTCTTTCAGATATTTTTAAAATGCTTGATTGTAACCACCTTCACCATTTCCTCTGACAGCACTTTCTGTACACACACCCCTCTCTGTATGTAACACTTACCTTCAGTTCCATTCTAAATCATTCCGTCCTCGCCTTCAACCTATGTCCTCTTGTTCTGGGCTCCCCTATCCTGGGGAGCAGAACGTGGCTGTTCAGAATATCCATTCCCCTGATGGTTTTATAAACCTCTATCATGTCACGCCTCAGCCTCTGACCCTCCGGGGGAAACACCTCAACCTAATCAAACTCTCCCTCAAGTTCAAACCTCCAGTCCTAGGACATCCGTGTAAATCCCTTTTGCAAACAACCGAGTTGTACGTAGCATTCTTAACGTGGCCTCACCAACATCCTGTACAGATGCAACATGCCACCACAACTCCTATACTCAATGCTTTAACTGATTAAGGCAAATGTGCCAAATGTGTTCTGCACCACACTGTCTACCTGCAACTCATTGCTGTGATGAGGAATAAGGAGGGAGAGAGAGAGAGTGTAATAGACCATCCCTTCTCAGGCAGATTACATTTTCTTCCTCTCTGAGTTGAATCACACTGTAATGTCATCCTTTCCCAAACTGGACCATGTTCGGTCTCCTTGTACATTGTCCAAACTATGTCTCCATCACATTCCCTGTTCCATGTAGGTGCATCATTGTTGCTGTCATGCACAGAGCCATACCCTTAGCAGAAACTGGTCTTGGTCGATTTGAAAATATGTTTATTTGTACCTGCGTCATTAAAAAATAAAATATTTAATGTATTCAGAATATCTGAATTAAAATGAATGCATTTTTTAACAAATACAGAAATTGCTGGAAAAGCTCGGTAAACCTGTCAGCATCCAGATGCCTTTTACATGCTGTAGTTGTACCAGCCTCTGTCACTTCCTCTGGCAGCTCATTCTATATGCACACCACCCTCTGTGTGAAAAGGTGCCTCTTAGGCCTCTTCAAAACCTTTCCCCTGTCACTTTCATCCAATGCCCTCTAGTTTTGGACGCCCCTACACTGGGGAAAAACCCTGACTACTCACCCTATCCATGACCATTCTGATTTTATAAACTTCTACTGCTACGAAATGTGACTCCAATCAACACGAAAGACTGTACTTTCAGTCATCCTGGGCCTAAATTCTGAAAGTCAATACTGACACGTCTTCTTTCTCCATCAAGTTTAAGTCCATCTTAATCATTTTGTTCAGATGTATTATGAAAGACTTCTGTGAGATTTACACCAGTCCCTTTGTGCCCGGAGGTAGGGACACCAGCACCACACGGCAATACCCATAAAGCTGCAACATTATTTTCCTGTGTGTTTACTCATCAGCCTGTTCTGACACGCTGTGACATACCTTTGCAACAGGCAGGACTTAAATCCAGCCCTACTAGTCCAGAGCTAGGAACACTACCACACAAGTTCAGGAATTGGAATCAAATCCAGAGTTCTGGCTCAGAGGCAGGGACACTACCCACTCTACTACAATACCCAGACTTGGGGTCATATTTTAAGTACCAGCTTTCAGCTCTGTGTGGAATTATTATAATCAGGTTGCCATTACTAAGCTACACAAAACATTTTGTATTGTTCAACAAATGCAAGATATTTGTCTCAACTGTAGGATGTTGAGTGCACGTGCTGCGCCATCGAAATTAAATATGAACATCTTTAATCGCTATTATCTGTAGTCTGCAAAATTAGGGAAAGAAAGTCTGCAGACACACTCAGCCCAGTGAAGGGTCTCGAATAGATTTTTATCACTGAACACCAGAGACGGAGAAAGAGCATAATTTCTGGCTCCAAAACACGGATCAGTATTACCCAACTATCACGTGTGACTGCCCTCTTCCGAAAACCAGGAAATGATACCAGGCCGCTGATTACTGTCCAGATTCTCCTCCTCACTGACTGTGTCTGCAATCTGTCCCTCCTCCCCCTAACTACACAAGGCAAACCAAGCTCAGGGTCTTTGTGAAAATCAAGACCGAAGTCTGCAGGCCTTCTGGAGACAGGGAGGATATTTTAAAGGGGGAGAGTGAGGAGGTGGCAATATCACACACTGGGCTGAGGGGCGGCAGATGGAGTTTAGTTTGGATTAATGTGAGATATTGGATTTGATAAATCAAACAATTAAAAGCAGGGCTTTTGGCAGTGTTGTAGAACACAGACCTAGACCGTCAGGTATAATTCTTTTAAATTTGCATCTCATACAGATAATGTGGTTAAGAAGGTGTTTAACACACTTGTCTTTATTGGTCAGACCTTTGAGTATCAGAATTGGGACGTCATGTTGAGGTAGTATAGGGCATTGGTGAGACCTCTTCTGGAATACTGTGTCCAGTCTGGTCACCCTGCCCGCACATTCCGTTGGCACACCACCCTCGGGTGAAAATGCTGCCCCTTAGGTCACTTTTAATTTTTTCCACTCTCACCTAGTTTTGGTCTCCCCTGCCCTTAGAAAATACCTTGACCATCCACTTTGATATTACTGACCTTGATATTATTAAGCTGGAGAGGGTTGAGTAGACATTAACCTGGATGTTGCTGGGAATGGAGTGACTGAGCTATAAGGAGAGGCTGGATAGGCTGGGACCCCTTTCACTGGAGAGTATGAGATTAAGGGGTAACTTTACAAAGGTTTATAAAATCACGAAGGGTATAAATAAGCTGAAGTGCTGATGTCTTTTCCCTAGAGTTGGGGATTCAAAACTGAGGGATATTTTAAGTGTGAGGAAAAAGATTTACAAAAGTCATGAGAGGTAATTATTTTAGACAGAACCTAGCTTGGGTGTGGAATGAACTTCCAGAGGAAGTGGTGAAAGCAGGGACAGTTACAACGTTTAAAGGACATTTAGATTAGTACATGGATAAGACATCAGTTTGGATGGTGCTGTGAGCAGCTGCTCTCTCCCTCCCCCTCTCTGAATGAATCCCTGTTGGTTCTCACCTCTGCCATGTCTGTGCAGTGGCGTGTGGAGGCCAGCAGAGGGTGGCATTGCATCACTTTAAATACCACAGAGACCTGCTCCACTTAGAGACACACAGATACACACATGGGAAGCTAAGAGAGGGCATGAAAAATCTTTGGCGGATAGGATCAAGGATAACCCAAAGGCATTTTATGCGTATGTGAGAAACATGAGAATGATGAGAACGAGGGTAGGTCCGATCAAGGACAGTAGTGGGAGACTGTGTATTGAATCGGAAGAGTTAGGAGAGGTCTTGAATGAGTACTTTTCTTCAGTATTTGCGAACGAGAGGGACCGTATTGTTGAAGAGGAGAGTGTGAAATGGACTGGTAAGCTAGAGGAGATACTTGTTAGGAAGGAAGATGTGTTGGACATTTTGAACAACTTGAGGATAGACAAGTCCCCCGGGCCTGACGGGATATATCCTAGGATTATGTGGGAAGCAAGAGAGGAAATTGCAGTACCGTTGGCAATGATCTTTTCGTCTTCACTGTCAACGGGGGTGGTTGATTGACAATCACCTGATGAGGGAGCGTCGCTCCGAAAGCTAGTGCTTCCAATTAAACCTGTTGGACTATAACCTGGTGCTGTGTGATTTTTAACTGTATTCTTTGAGGAGGTGACCAAGCATGTGGATGAGGGTAGAGCAGTGGATGTAGTATACATGGATTTTAGTAAGGATCTTGGGGTCTATGTTCATAGATCTTTGAAAGTTGCCACTCAGGTGGATAGAGCTTGTAAGAAGGCCTATGGTATATTAGTGTTCATTAGCAGAGAGATTGAATTCAAGAGTCGTGAAGTGATGTTGCAGCTGTACAGGACTTTGGTTAGGCCACATTTGGAGTACTGTGTGCAGTTCTGGTCGCCTCACTTTAGGAAAGATGTGGAAGCTTTGGAGAGGGTGCAGAGAAGATTTACCAGGATGCTGCCTGGAATGGAGAATAGGTCGTACGAGGATAGGTTGAGAGTGCTAGGCCTTTTCTAATTGGAACGGCGAAAGATGAGGGGTGACTTGATAGAGGTTTATAAGATGATCAGAGGAATAGATAGAGTAGACAGTCAGAAACTTTTTCCCCGGGTACAACAGTGTTACAAGGGGACATAAATTTAAGGTGAAGGGTGGAAGGTATAGGGGAGATGTCAGGGGTGGGTTCTTTACCCAGAGAGTGGTGGGGGCATGGAATGCGCTGCCCGTGGGAGTGGCAGAGTCAGAATCTTTGGTGACCTTTAAGCGGCATTTGGATAGGTACATGGATGGGTGCTTAAGCTAGGACAAATGTTCGGCACAACATCGTGGGCCGAAGGGCCTGTTCTGTGCTGTATTGTTCTATGTTCTATGTTCTATGAATTGTTAGGGCACGGTGTGAATCTCATCTGGAAATTTAAACTAAACATAAAGAAATACTCAATTCATCTCGTAAACTGTTAAAATATGAGTGACAAAGAACTGTCAAATTCCACTGTTTAAATAATAACGTCAATTTTTTAACTCTGAAAGTGAACATTTTACATCAAGCATTCTGAACTCTGAGACCCCCTTTCTCTTAACTGCTTATTACCCTACTCCAACTCTATAACGATATACTCTTTCAATAAGACACTTATTAAAATCGCACAAACTTAATTTCAAAATCACACCGCAGCTGTTGTTTGTGTGTCTTCTTGCGGCTGTAGATCACATTGGGTCATCTTCTGTCTTTTTACTGCGGATATGTTTCATATGAAAAGGTACCTTTGATAGAGAGTGTTTCCTAATCTCTTGGATCTGTGTAGATGGCATTTGCTCTGTCTGCAATTTTCAAAACGCCTGCATTTTTAATATCCATAACATTGGTGCATCTCATTGGTTCAATTTTCAAAAACCAATAATTTCAAACTTGATTTGGTTTTAGTTTTCTGGGGTATAATTTAAACTGATTGGTAAAATTCGAATTGTTTTCCAAACAGCAACCATCTCAGGGATCTATTTCACAGCCAAATGTGACATATTTTCAGTTGTCCTTGACACTCTGGGTCTGCCATTCACTCATACATAGGCGCTTGTAAGCTCTCAGTTCAGGACAGCTTTCCCTCTCTCTTAAATGTACAGTACACACTTTCAACTTCATTACATTAATACCCTGATGTCAATGCAGATATTTGGAGCCAATCCAGATTTCTCTTGCTCTATGGTTTGTCAAAATTTAATTCACTCCTTCTGGTTTGTACCAGGAATTATGTTGCTCCATTGACAGCAAGTCATTATTCGACTCCGTCCGTGGGAATATAGCAGTATTTCGCTTGCTCACAATCGTGTGTGTGAGGCAGGATTTCAGTTGTTTCATAGGGACTATGACACTATGACAATCTCAAGTTTGTAGATGGCACCAAACCCGGAAGAATTGTAAAGTCTATGGAGGACGTTGTGGAACTCTAACAGGACAATTACCCGTTGGTGTAGTGTTCAGGTTCATGGCAGATGGCGATCACTGCAAAGCAGTGTGAGGTGATGCACTTTGGTCGGAAGAACATTGAAAGACATTTTAAAACAGGCTGTACCGTTATAAAGGGGGTGCAGGAGCAGAGGGTGGTGGCTGTATATGAGCACAGATTGTTGAAAATGTCAGGACAAGTGGGGAGAGCAGTAACTATCACAGATTAGTTTCAGTATCTGAGCTGTTTACAGGAGGAGGTGTAGGAGGGAGCCTCTGTGCTCCTTTTCTGGGAGGTGGGGGAGACGATGTGATATGAGCCCATCCTCCTGCCCACCGAGACTGTGGGGATTCCATTTGTATCAGCTAGACACAAAAGAGAGGTGACATCAGGGCCACGGTTTCTAAGTTGTGCCGGGGTGAAACGGAGCTGCCAGTGGGTTTAAAGTGAGACTTGCCCTTCACTGAATTGCTCCTTACTCGGTCTGTGGGACGTGGGTGTTTCAGAATCTCCACACGAGGCGTCCTGGTCCCCTCCGGCTCATACAAGGGTCCTCCCCACATGGCGGGGGGAGGGGGGGTGAGGGAACGGATATCGGGCACTCTGCCACCCGTCTTGGCCCTTTCTGTCATATTCCAGGCTGTTGCTCCTGGAATGGGAGAAGGGGAGGGAAGAAATGAGGTTGGGGATGGGTGTCCCGGCTGTTAGTACTGGTGTAGGTGGGGCTGATATGGTGAGGAGTCTGGACGGAGTCAGTCCACAACGTTGTATCCATGCAGTGTTATTGTTGTGGGGGGTGTAGTGAAGGGGGAGAGAGAGAGAGAAACAGGAAGGTGCTGCATGCGGTAGTGTGAGTGGTATGAGTCTTGTTCTGGGGTACGCGCTTTAACGGATATAGTGAGTGTGAAGGAGCAGAGAGAATACGGTGAGCCTTATGCTGACAGAGCGGGGATGGTTATTGATGCTTGTCCTGTATTGCTGGACATTTCTTTAGACCGCAGATACTGCACTGAGCTGGGTGGTGAGCTCAGACCATGCTCGGTGCGTCTGGTGGTGTGGCCCCTCTGGGAAGAGAATGGTCCCCCCTATACTAGCCCATTCACTAGGACCTCTGTGTCCCCGTCGACAAACCGTGGTGCAATTGTCCCTTATCTGTGATGCTCTGGGTAAACTGTGCAGGCAGATCCGAATTCAGAAAGCTCAACCGTGTGCCCATTAGCCTGTTAAAGATGGCAACAATGCCAGGGATCATGGAATATCCAGTGTCATCCGGGTGATGGTGAGTACCTCCAGCCATGATGGGTGGCAGAATCTGGTTGGTATTGAATGAGAGGGACACCATGTGGTGGGGTGGTTAGTCGATGAGGTGAGTTCGATAAGATAGCACCAGGAAACTAGCTCGGCCTCATGCAGACAGTCCCTCTGTCACACTCAATGAAAATGTCACTGAAACAAATTATTGTTAGATTCAGCCCAATGAGTCAAAGACTCTGCTGATCCTACGCCCAGATAGAAAGCTGTAGAACACCCATCCAATACTCTCCATCATCTGAACTCCCACCAATATCCTGTTCAACCATCATTCCAGGAAGCACTGGCTCATTTTACAGAATTCTGTCAAAATGTTTTCATTTCAGCATTCTGAAACCTGGGAACACATCCTTCCATGACACTCTCTCAGTCTCCCCCCCTCTCTCCATTTCCCATACCCCTCCCATTTGTTATTGTTTAAACTGATTCCCCCTCCATCTCTCTCTAGCAATGAGTTTCGCACCCACAGCACCCCCTTGTCAGTGCACAATGGAAATATGGAGCTGTTAAATGGATGGGAGCTGTACATCCTGTCACTTCCAGCATGGGCTGTAAGTTTCCCCACACTGGGCAGGGATCTGACACTGCACTGAGCAATGCAGTGGGTAGGGTACACAGCTCTACACGAGGGGAGGGTAACTGCTTCAGGTTACAAATTGGTGATCACTGCACAGCATCCTGGTGCTGGATAGATATCTAATCCGGGTTTATTGATCAATGCATGGATGTGGTCTCCACTGCTTCCCACACTGAACAAACAGGAGGCTCGAGGAACACAGCAAGCCACAGCATCAGAAGGTATGGAATTTGACATTTCCGGTGTAACCCTTCTTCAGGACTCCTGCAGAAGGGTTACTCCCGAAACATCGACTTCTGCACCTCCTGATGCTGCCTGGCTTGCTGTGTTCTTTCAGAGAGATGGGACCATACTTTCCATATCTGGACAGGTCAGAGTGAACCCTCCAGTACACATGGTATCACTAAGTCCTGTAATCCCTCTCCATTTCTGTAATACGCAGCTTGTTATTCTTCCTGAAAAAAAATCACAGGTTCACAGTTACCCACGTTATTATTCGATCTGCCAAGTTGTTGTCCATTACTTATCCATTTACAGATTCTCTACCTCCCTTGATAACTTCAGTTTCTCTCAATTTTAGTGTCAGTTTAAATTTAGTTAGAATATGTTTGTTCCATTTCTGGAAACCATTTATATAGTTTGCAAATAGTTGAGGTTCCAGCACTGGTCACTGTGTCACTGCAGTCGTTAATTGGTGCTAAACTGATAGAGATTGATTTTTCCCTCATTTATCCCTGCTCCTGACTCAGGAACCTGTCCTCCCCATATTCCTCTGGAGCAGCTTTGAAAGGCTGTATCTTCCTTCCATTTCCTGTGTAACAGGTATGAGAGATTAAAAGATCTGCTCCAATTGCTCAGTAACAGCCTCCAATGGCCGAATGGCCTCATTCCGTTCGTGTTTAAAACTCTTAATGGGCTGAATAGCCTGCTTCAGTACAGGTGTAATTGGGAATGGTGCAGAACATTTAGGAACCATCAGTGAACAGCCCTCTTCTGACTTTATGATGGAGGGAAGGCCATTGATGCTGCAGCTGCTGCTAGCCCACAGTACCTCATGGATGGCCAGTTTCCATGTGCTCGGTCCTTTAGAAGTATGTCCTACTTCACAGGAGGGAGAGCCACATCACACAGTGGTCAGGGTCTTCAATATGATGCTGAGACTTTCCCTCCACCAGGACTGTGTGCTGGCTGCTCCGACAGATACTGTTAGGGACAAATCCATCTGGGACAAGGGATTTGGTGAGAATGTTTCCCTCTTGTTGGTTCCTCCATCACTTTCCCCAGTCTGGCTGCTGCGTATTTGAGGTCTCTCCCTGCTGAGTCAGGGGTGGGATTGTGGGGACACTCTTGGTGATGGACATTGAAGTCCCACACCCAGAGGATGGTCAGTGTCCTTATCACCCTCAGTGCTTCCTCTGATTTGTTTTCAACATCGAGGGGAACTGAATTATCACCGAGGGGACGGGTGAGGGGCAGGGGATGTACATCATCAGGTGATTTCCTTGGCCATCTGTGACCTGTTACCATGTGATTTCACGGGTTCTGGAATCAATGTTGGGGATTTGCAAGGTAACTCCTTCCCTGACTGTATCCCAGGGAGTCTCCACCGCTGGTGGGTCTGTCCTGCCGGTGGGACAGGATATACCCAGGGATGGTGATGGGGCTTCATGAAACATGACCCATCAGGCCTGGTCCCGTGAGTATGACAGTGTCAGACTGCTTCCTGACTGGGAGTGTGGTGCTGGAAAAGCACAGCAGCTCAGGCAGCATCCGAGGAGCAGGAGAATCAACTTTTAGGGCATAATCTCTTTATCAGGAAGGAGGCTTGTCGGCCGGGGGGCTGAGAGTTAAGTGGGAGGGGGTTGGGCTTGGGCTGGAGGGAAGGATGCTGGGAATGCGATCGGTAGATGGAGGTGGGGGAGAGTTGATAGGTCAGAGAGGAGGGTTGGGTGGATGGGGGAAAAGATGATGGACAGGTCAAGGAGTTCCCCAGAATGTTCTGTCCCCCACATTCTATAACTGACATTCCCCGGAATGTTCTGTCCCTGAGATTCTATAACTGACACTCCCCGGGAAGTTCTGTCCCTGACATTCTATAACTGACATTCCCCGGAATGTTCTGTCCCTGAGATTCTATAACTGACACTCCCCAGGAAGTTCTGTCCCTGAGATTCTATAACTGACACTCCCCAGGACGTTCTGTCCCTGACATTCTATAACTGACATTCCCCGGAACGTTCTGTCCCTGACATTGCGTGTGAACAGCCGGACGTCAGTGAATTGAACAAACGATAAGATCCCGAGGGAAGAGATCCTGTTCCAGGGAGAAGGAGACACTGTTCCAGAGGCCCCTCAGGCAGTTAAAGGGGTGAATAAGTTTTCCCTGCATTTACATTTCTTCACGACACAGGATCAACTACAATTTAGACCAAAATACAGGAATTCCCAAACTCCGTTTGTCTTCAGGAAACTGGGAGAGAATCCTTCAGGACAGCAACGTTTCCACCCTCCGTATTAGGAACTGGGAAGGAGTGACCTGTGTCTGCTCTCGAGTGATCGAGTGCATGGGATTCGTCTAGAAACCATCTGTCCTTATGGATGTGTCTCTGTGTGTTTGGGGAGGGAGGGTTTCTTTTGGTTTATGACCCATTTTTGTCAGTAATTCTGACCTTCCCATTTGTTATTCCAGTTCCAATTATTTTAATAAATCCCTGAAAACAGGGACACATTTGAACATCTCACTGGGTCCCCAACCAAACGGGTCCCTTTGCCTTCAGGCTGATGGATAATGGGTTTGTTTTCCTTCCTCACAGTTAACGTAGTGACCATCTACGTCCTGCTTTATAAAGATTGTGGATTGTCTCCATGTGTCAGACGTTACCTGGGGGCCATGGCAGCGGCGGATCTCCTGGTCATTATCCTCGACCTGATCCTGAGACACATTCCCATTGTTTATCGGCAACAGTTTTATTTCCTGAGGTCCGTCCCTGTGTGTAATATCCACACCGTCCTGCTTTATGCAGCCACTGACTGCTCTGTCTGGTTCACCGTCACTTTCACCTTTGATCGGTTTGTGGCCATTTGTTGCCAGAAGTTGAAAAGTAAATATTGCAGTGAGAAAACGGCGGCTGTGGTTCTGGGAGCAGTGACTGTGCTGAGCTGTTTAAAGGACATTTCCTGGTATTTTATGCTCACGGCTCGGTATCGGCTGTGGAACCGCCCCTGGTTTTGTGATGTAACAGACGCTGTTCGATCCTCCAGTGTCTGGGTCACAATCGAGTTCCTCCACCACATTCTAACCCCGGGGCTCCCTTTTATCCTGATTCTGCTGCTCAATGTTCTCACCGTCAGACACATTTTAGTGACCAGCAGAGCCCGCAGGAGACTCCGCGCTCACACCAATGGGGACGCTCAGTCTGACACTGAAATGAGAAACCGAAAAAAATCCATCATTTTACTGTTTGTGATCTCGACCAATTTCATCATGTTATGGTCAATGTTATTGCTGTATTCGATATGGAACCGGATATGGTGTATTGTGTATACCCCTGTGTATCTCCATCACTTTGTGCAGGAATTGGGCTTCATGCTGCAGCTCCTCAGTTGCTGCACAAACACCGCGATTTATGCCGTGACCCAGACTAAGTTCAGGCAGCAGCTGAAGAATGTGCTGAAATATCCCTTCACCCAAATCCATCCATCAATCAAATTCCCACATTAATCAATCCATCCGGGATTTTCTCATTTCAGTTCAGTTTCAGCGATGTCGCTATGGTAACAGACTGAGGGTAGCGCTGGTTTATCCGTCCTTATCCCACAGGGGGGGTTACAGGGACACATTTCAATGTTTCTCACAACTCAGGGGCCACTGAGAAAAAGCGCCATCGCACTGACTGTATCCATCACTTCCGTTTGTAAACAATAAAAATGTTCATAAAAGCTTGCCGAGCAGCAGAGTGACCGATGTTGTTGTGTGTCTTTGTGTTGGAGGAGGAGAAAGTGAGGTCTGCAGATGCTGGAGATCAGAGCTGGAAATGTGTTGCTGGAAAAGCGCAGCAGGTCAGGCAGCATCCAGGGAACAGGAGAATCGACGTTTCGGGCATAAGCCCTTCTTCAGGAATGTTGGAGAAGCTGAGCTGGAGAGAGACAGACTTAGCCACAAGTCCTGGTCCACAGGTAAGGGGAGGGCAACGCGCCCTGAGCTCAGGAGTTAGGCTTAATTCACTCTATTACTGGTTTCATCCCTGTGTACCCACTGCCCCCATTCAAATGCTGACTTCAACAGAATTCATCTCTCTCTCTCTTTGTCCCAACACCGCCATGCTTCCCGCCCACGCTCACAATTTCCCTCTGTGTCTCTATCTCTCCTCCCGAAATTTACACAGTTTATACAGACAGCGATAGCGGGGGAGCGTTTAGGAGAGTGAGTGTGATGGTGTGGAAGTGTGGAGGAGAATGCGAGTGATGGTGGGGGAGTTTTTAGGAGAGTGAGCGTGACGGTGCGTGAGTTTGCAGGAGTGTGAGTGCGAGGGCGGGGCAGTGTGCAGGAGAGTGATTGTGACGGAGTGGGAGTGTGCAGGACAATGTGTGTGATGGTGTGAGAGTGTGTAGGAGTGTGAGTGTGATGGCGTGGGTGTGTGTAGGAGATGGAGTGTGACAGTGGGGGAGTGTGTAGGAGAGTGAGAGTGACAGTGGAGAATGTTAGGAGAGTGAGTGTGACGGTGTGGGAGTATAGGACAGTGAGTGTGACGGTGTGCGAACTTGCAGGAGAAGGAGTGTGACGTTGCGGGAGTGCATCGGAGAGTGAGTGTAATGGTGTGTGAATATGTAGGAGGTGAGTGTGATGGTGTGGGAGTGTAGGAGAGTGAGTGTGACAGTGTGGCAGAGTGTAGGAGAGTAAGTGCGGTGGTGTGTAGGAGAGGGTGTGACAGTGAGAGAGCGTGTAGGAGAGAGAGTGTGACAGTGTGGCAGAGTGTAGGAGAGTAAGTGCGATGGTGGGGCAGTGTGTAGGAGAGGGTGTGACAGTGAGAGAGCGTGTAGGAGAGAGAGTGTGACAGTGTCGGAGTGTGTAAGAGAGTGAATGTGATAGTAGGGGAGTGTGCAGGAGGGTGAGTGTGACAGTATGGGAGTGTGTAGGCGAGTGAGTATGACAGTATCGGAGTGTGTAGGAGAGTGACCGTGACGGTTAGGGTGTGTGCCAGAGAGTGAACGTGATGGTGGCAAATTGTGTAGGAGAGTGAGGGTGATGGTGTGAGAGTGTGTAGGAGTCTGAGTGTGACGGTGTGTGAGTATGTAGGAGAGTGAGTGCGACAGTGTCGGAGTGTGTAGGAGAGTGGGGGTGACAGCGTGAGAGTGTGTTGGAAAGGGAGGGTGATGGTGTGAGAGTGGAAAGGAGAGTGAAAGTGTCAGTGGGGGAGTGTGCAGGTGACACAGCGTGACGGTGTGAGAGTGTGTAGGAGATTGAGAGTGACAGTCAGGAGTTGTGTGGGAGAGTAGTGTCAGAGTGTGTAGGAAAGTGAGGTTGACGGTGTTGAATTTGTAGGAGAGTGAGGGTGACAATGTGAGAGTGTGTAGGAAAGTGAGGGTGATGGTGTGGGAGTGTGTAGGTGAGTGAGCGTGAAAGTGGGGGAGTTTGCAGGTCATAGAGCTTGACGGTGTGAAAGTGTGTAAAAGAGTGAGCAGGATGGTGGACCAGTGGGCACGATAGTGAGAGTGACGGTGTGGGAGTGTGTGGGAGAATGAGCGTGACGGTGGGGGAGTGTGTAGATGAGTGAGTGTGACAGTGTGGGAGTGTGTAGGAGAGCGAGTGTGACGGTGGGGGAGTGTGTAGGAGAGTGAGTGTGACAGTGTGGGAGTGTGTAGGAGAGCGAGTGTGACGGTGGGGGAGTGTGTAGGAGAGCGAGTGTTACGGTGTGGTGGTATGTAGGATAGTGAGTGTGACAGTGGGGGAGTGTGTAGGAGAGTGAGTGTGAGGGGATGGGAATGTGTAGGAGAGTGAGAGTGATGGTTAGACAGTGTTTAGGAGTGTGAGAATGACTGTGTGGGGGTGTACAGGAGAGTGAGCGTGATGGTGTGGGAGTGTTTAGGAGAGTGAGCGTGACAGAGGGGGAGTGTGTGGGAGAGTGCGTGTGACATTGTCGGAGTCTGTCGGAGAGTGAGTGTGATGGTATGGGAGTGTGTAGGAGAGTGAGCATGACTGTGTGGGGGTGTGTACGAGAGTGAGTGTGACGGTGGGGGAATGTGTAGGTGTAGGAGATTGAGAGTGACAGTTGGGGATTGTGTAGGAGAGTGAGTGTGACGGTGTGGGATTGTGTGGGAGATTGAGACTGAAGGTGTGGGAATGTGTGGGGGAGTGAGTGTGACAGTGTCGGAGTGTGTAGGAAAGTGAGAATGACGGTGTGGAAGTGTGTAGGGGAGTGAGGGTGATGGCGTGAGAGCGTGTAGAAGAGTGAGCGGGATGGTGGGCCAGTGTGTAGGAGACTGAGAGTGACGGTGTGGGAGCGTGTAGCAGAGTGAGTGTGACTCTGGGGGAATGAGTAGAAGAGTGAGTGTGATGGTGTGTGAGTGTGTAGGAGAGTGAGTCTGACGATGGGGGAATTTGTAAGAGAGTGAGTGAGAGTGTGTGGGAATGTATAGGAGATTGAGAGTGATGGTGGGGGAGTGTGTCGGAGTGTGAGAGTAACGGTGTGGGGTGGTGTAGGAGAGTAAGCGTGATGATGGGGGAGTCTGTGGGAGAGTCTGTGTGACATTGCCGGAGTGTGTAGGAGAGAGAGTGTGACAGTGGGGAAATGTGTAGGAGAATGAGCATGACAATGGAGGAGTGTATAGGAGAGCGAGTGTGACGGTGTGGGAGAATGTAAGAGAACGAGTGTGAATGTGTGGTGGTGTGCTGGAGAGTGAGTGTGACGGTGGGCGAGTGTGCAGGAGAGTGAGAGTGACGATGTGGGAGTGCGTAGGATTGTGAGTGTGACAGTGCTGGAGAGTGTAGGCGAGTGAGTGTGACGGTGGGGGAGTGTGTAGTAGAGTGAGTGTGAGAGGGTGTGAATGTGTAGCAGAGTGAGAGTGACGGTGTGGGAGTATATAGGAGAGTGAGCGTGATGGTGGGGGAGTGTGTAGGAGATTGAGTGTGAGGGTGTGGGAATGTGTAGGAGAGTGAGAGTGACATTGGGGGACTGTGTCGGAGTGTAAGAGTAACAGTGTGAGGTGCTGTAGGAGAGTGAGCAAGATGGTGTAGTGGTGTGTAGGAGAGAGAGCGTGACAGTGGGGGAGTGTGTGGGACAGTGTGTGTGGCATTGTCGGAGTGTGTAGGAGAGTGAGTGTGACGGTGGGGAAATGTGTAGGTGAGTGAGAGTGATGGTGCGGGAGTGTGTCGGAGTGTGAAAAGTGAGTGGGACGGTGGGCCAGTGTGTAGGATAGTGAGAGTGATGGCATGGGAGTGTGTGGGAGAGTGAGTATGATGCTGGGGGAGTGCCTAGGAGAGTGAGTGTGATGGGGTGAGTGTGGTGGAGAATGTGTGTGATTGTGGTGGAGTTTGTAGGCGAGTGAGTGTGAGGTTGTGGGCATGTGTAGGTGAGTGAGAGTGACGGTGTGGTAGTGTGTAGGGGTGTCAGTGTGATGTTGTGGCATTGTGTAGGAGAGTGAGAGTGACGGTGTGGGATTGCGTGGGAGATTGAGAGTGACAGTGTCGGAGTGTGTAGGAAAGTGTTGGTGATGGTGTGGGAGCATGTAGGGAGAGCGAGTGCGATGGTGTGGTGGTGTGCAGGAGAGTGAGCGTGATGGTGGGCGAGTGTGCAGGAGAGTGAGAGTGACAATGTGGGAGTGCGTAGGATTGTGAGTGTGACAGTGCTGGAGAGTGTAGGCGAGTGAGTGTGACGGTGGGGGAGTGTGTAGTAGAGTGAGTGTGAGAGGGTGGGAATGTGTAGGAGAGTGAGGGTGGGGGAGTGTGCAGGAGTGTGGGAATGATGGTGTGGGCGTGTGTAGGAGAGTGAGTCGGATGGTGTGGGAGTGTGTAGGAGAGTGAGGGTGACGGTGTGAGAGTGTGCAGAATGCTGGGACAGTGTGTAGGATAGTGAGAGCGAAGGTGTGGGAGTGTGTCACAGAGTGAGTATGACGGGGTGAGTGTGTAGGAGAGTGAGTGACAGTGGGGGAGTTTGTAGGAGAGTGAGTGTGAGGGTGTGGGAATGTGTAGGAGAGTGAGAGTGACGGTGGGGGAGTGTGTAGGGGTGTGACACTGACGTTGTCGGATTGTGTAGGAGAGTGAGAGTGACATTGTGGGATTGTGTGGGAAATTGAGAGAGACAGTGTCAGAGTGTGTAGGAAAGTGTGGGTGACGGTGTGGGAGTGTGTAGAAGATTGAGAGTGACGGTGTAGGAGTGTTTAGGAGTGTGAGAGTGACGTTGTTGGATTGTGTAGGATAGTGAGAGTGATGGTGTGGGAGTGTGTAGGAGAGTGAGTGTAACGCTGGAGGAGTGCATAGGAGAGTGAGTGTGAGGGTGTGGGAATGCGTTGGTGAGTGTGAGTGACGGTGGGGGAGTGTGAGGGTGTGGGAGTCCGTAGGAAAGTGAGGGTGATTGTGTGGATGTGTGTAGAGAGTGAGGATGACGGTGTGAGAATGTGTAGGGGAGTGAGCAGGATGGTGGGCCAGTGTGTAGGATAGTGAGAGTGACGGTGTATGAGTGTATGGCAGAGTGAGTGTGACGCTGGGGAGTGAGTAGGAGAGTGAGTGTGACGGGGGAGTGTTTATAAGAGAGAGTGTGACGCTGGGAGAGTTTGTAGGAGAGTGAGTGTGAGGGTGTGGAAATGTGTAGGAGAGTGTGAGTGTCGGTGGGGGAGTGTGTAGGAGTGAGAGAGTGATGGTGTGGGGGTGTGTAGGAGAGTAAGTGTGACGGTGTGGGAGTGTGTAGGAGAGTGAGCGTGACGGTGTGGGAATGTGTGGGAGAGTGAGTGTGACGGTGGGGTAATGCGTAGGAGAGTGAGAGTGACAGTGGAAGAGTGTGTAGGAGAGCGAGTGTGACGGTGGGGGAGTGTGCAGGAGACTGAGACTGATGATGGGGAGTGTGTAGGAGAGTGAGTGTGACAGTGTTGGAGGGAGTAGGCGAGTGAGTGTGACGGTGGGAGAGTGTGTAGTAGAGTGAGTGTGAGTGGGTGGGAATGTGTAGAGAGTGAGAGTGAGGGTGTGGGAGTGTGTAGGAGAGTGAGTGTGACTCTGGGGGAGTGTGTAGAAGAGTGAGTATGACAGTGTGTGAGTGTTGGAGAGTGAGAGTGACGATTTGAGAATTTGTAGGACAGTGAGTGTGAGGGTGTGGGAATGTGTAGGAGAGTGAGAGTGACGGTGGGGGAGTGTGTCGGAGTGTGAGAATAACGGTGTGGGGTGGTGTAGGAGAATGAGCGTGATGGTGGGGGAGTCTGTGGGAGAGTGTGTGTGACACTGTCAGAATGTGTAGGAGAGTGAGTGTGACAGTGGGGAGTGTGTGGGAAAGTGTGTGTGACATTGTCGGAGTGTGTAGGCGAGTTAGTGTGATGGTGGGGAAATGTTTAGGAGCGTCAGCATGACAGTGCAGGAGTGTGTAGGAGAGCCAGAGTGACGGTGTGGTGGTGTGTAGGAGAGTGAGCGTCACAGTGGGCGAGTGTGCAAGAGATTGAGACTGAAGATGGGGAGAGTGTGTAGGAGAGTGAGTGTGACAGTATTGGAGAGTGTAGGCAAGTGAGAGTGATGATGGGGGAGTGTATAGGAGAGTGAGAGTGACATTGTGGGATTGTGTAGGAGAGTGAGAGTGACATTGTGGGATTGTGTAGGAGAGTGAGGGTTTTATCAAAAATCTTTCTGAAAATCCAATCGTATTGCATTGATTGCTTCCCCATAATTGTGCTAAAGGGCACTTTCTCAAATATGATTCCCAATTCATAAATCTCTGTTGACTTTGTCTATGTCCATCACATGCAATTCCAATACTTTCTCCAAACTGTTTAGTTGCTAAATACATGCTATTCCCTTTTTCTCATCAGACTAAAGGTTCTTATTATTGCCAGGAAGCTTTTCTTTTTGTTTTGTCTTCTTCTGTGCAGTTTTAACTGAAGTAGTTGCTCCATAGGTGTGTAATTTCTCTGTCCTCAATTCTCTGGTATCAGACTGTAAGAACCTTGCACCTTCTTTCCCTTAATTTTGCCATTGACATATTTTCAGATGATATTACAAGTTCACTCTTATAATCCTTGTTATTATACTCTTCAGAAAAGCATCAATTCCTATCTTAAGCTGCTCAATGATTGACCTCCCACATCCATGCATCAGAATTACAGCACGATCTACATTAGCCCTACTTTCTGACACAAGACCCGTAGCCGTGAATCTTATGGCATTTCAAGTGCACAACCATGTATTTTTTAATGGTTGTGATGTTACCCGTGACATCTTCCCTCTCAGGAAGTGCATACATGACCCCAACAACCAATGGGTTAAAAAAACCCCTCAAATCCTCTCTAAACCTCAAACCCTTCACTTTAAAAGTCTGCTCCATCGTTCTTGGTCCTTTCACTAATCGGAACAGCTACTGTCTGTTCCAACTGTCTGTACCCCTCGTAATCCTATCCTTCTGAATCACGGCCCCCTCAGCCTTCTCTGCTCCAAAGTAAATAACCCAAGATAATCCAGCCTCTCTCCATAGATGATATGATCCATCCCAGGAAACATCCTGGTGAATCTCCTCTGCATCTCGTCCAGAACAATCACATCCTTCCTGTAATGTGGCTCACAGAACTCCAAATAGTATTCCAACCTGGCCAAACCAAAGTTCCATATAGCTCTTATAATCTGTGCCTCGATGAATAAAGGCTATATTTACGGTCCCCTACGTGTTCTCAAATTACGCATTAACCTGTTTACTCACATTCAGGGATGTGTGGAGAAGCACGCTCTGAGATTCCTAGTGTGCTGTCATTCATTGAGTCCTCCCCTGTCTGGTTCCTTCTTCCAAAGTGCATCACCTCCTATTTATCAGAGTTACATTCCATCTGCCATTGATCTGACTATCTGACTATTCCATCCGTATCTTCCTGTAACACAAGGCCTTCCTCCTCACTGCCAACCACCCGGCCAATCTTTGTGTCAAACAAAAATTTACTTATCACACTCCTCTCCACCTCCCTCTATATTCACAGTCGCATCATTTATGAATACCACAAATGATAAGGTTAAAAATCACACAACACCAGGTTATAGTCCAACAGGTTTATTCTGAGGCACTAGCTTTCGAAACGCTGCTTCTTCATTCGGTGGTTGTGCGCTTCGAAAGCTTGCGCTTCTGAATAAACCTGTTGGACTATAATCTGGTGTTAACTTGCTTACCCCATTCCAACACCGGCACCTCCGAATCACAAATAATAAGGAACTGATCCCTATGGTACACCATTGGACACTGGCCTCCAGTCACACAAACAGCCTTTTTTAGATTAGATTAGATTACATTACAGTGTGGAAACAGGCCCTTCGGCCCAACAAGTCCACACCGACCCGCCAAAGCGTAACCCACCCATACCCCTACATTTACCCCTTACCTAACACTGCAGGCAATTTAGCATGGCCAATTCACCTGACCTGCACATCTTTGGACTGTGGGAGGAAACCGGAGCACCCGGAGGAAACCCACGCAAACACGGGGAGAACGTGCAAACTCCACACAGTCAGCCGCCTGAGTCAGGAATTGAACCCGGGTCTCTGGCGCTGTGAGGCAGCAGTGCTAACCACTGTGCCACCGTGCCACCCACACCACTACCTTCTACCACTACCCTCTGTCTCCTAACACTTAGTTGATTTGGATGCAACTTGGCAAGTCACTAATGAGCTCTACCTGTTCCCTGGTTAATATTTTATGCTTGTAACACTTGAAGAATATCTGGGGATTGACCCTAATCTTGCCTGCCAGCAGGTTTCCATGCCCCTGTGTTAGTCAGTCCCATCTGCGTGCCGAATTTCCTCCTTATTGCAGTCTTAAATGGTCTGTTATGCATCCTTCCATTGAATGTGGATTAGACAGCCAGGGAAGCATTCTGTTAATTTCCAACTTGTCATATGCTTATGAATTTTATAAATTTCACTGTGACCCAACTCTCATTCTTTGAAACTGTAGAGAAAACAGCCCGAGTTTCTGCATCAGGCAATCTCGCCATCTGTGGGATTAATCTGGACAATGTCCATCGCACTTCCTCTGTGGTCAGTATTTTCTTTCTTAGATTGGATCACCAACACTGCATACAATACTCCAGGGACAGTCTCACCAACATGCTTTGAAACTGCTTCAACATGTCTTAACATCTATGTTCTGACTCCCTTAAATGAACGTGAACCAAACTAACTTTCCACTTACATATATTCCTCAAAGTTCCCTTCACATTCATTGCATTTACGAACTCATTGTTTGAGTTCTGATAGAAAGCCTTCTGAAAAATCCAAAATATGCTATTTCTACTGGTTCCCCATATCTATGCTGTAAGAAACAACTTGAAACAATTCCGAAGTTAATCAAGCATGATTTCACTGTCAGAAATACATACAGATTATCTCCATTGTTGCTGTTAATGTCTAAATGACAAAAATCTCATCCTGTGTAATAGACTCCAACAGTTTTCCTGCAGATGTCAAGTTAATTGGTCTGCAGTTCTCCACACTATGTCTTCTTCCCTTTGTAGCTGTTTGAATCCATTCCATTCATCTACCCACCATGCTTGGATCACATTTACTACCTTCAATTTATCTACAATGGCTTCCGGTCACTGCAGAATGCACAGGAAAATAAAACAGTTATTGACAATGCAATTGATACTTCTTTTGGTGATTTATTTCTGACATTTTGATAAGAAGTACATCTGTTTCGTCAGACTTAGCAATGCTCAATCCAGCCACATGTTCAAGTACTACCTTGTTACTGATATGAATTGCTTTTATGTCTTTTGTTCTACAAGCCCTATATGATCAGTTGGTATTTAGATTAGATTAGATTACATTACTGACAGTGTGGAAACAGGCCCTTCGGCCCAACAAGTCCACACCGACCCGCCGAAGCGTAACCCACCCATACCCCTACATTTACCCCTTACCTAACACTACGGGCAATTTAGTATGGCCAATTCACCTGACCTGCACATTTTTGGACTGTGGGAGGAAACCGGAGCACCCGGAGGAAACCCACGCATAGATGGGCATGTCGCCCACGCCCATCTATGGGTGATTTTCTGGGTACTCCTCCATGAAGACAGATGCAAAGTAACTGGTTATTTTCTCAGCCACTTCCCTGTTCTCCACAATGAGCTCTCCTCTCCCGATTACAAATTTCCACATTTGACCTTGCTTTTATTTTGTTTCCTTTGAAATATAGATCGCAAATTGATGCAGTCTTTGTTTTCCTGTTTGTTAGCATGTATGTTCTCTTTTTGATTTCCTTATCAGTTTCATGGCCCTCTTTTTCTGGGTCATCAATTTCTGAGAATTCTCAGGTTTCCACAATATCTGGAATTCTTCTGATGTCACTTCCTATGATTAATATATTTTCAAATTTGTGATGTTAACCACCATTAAGTCACTGTCCCTTTCTTTTGTGTTTGTACCTGAAATAAATAGACGTATTTTTCAGACTTTGCAGTATTTCTATAAATCTCCTGGTCCTGACCAGCTATATTCAGGAACACTGCAGGAGGACAGAGAAGAAATTACAGGCCTTGCTGATATCTTTACATCATCGCTGGCCAACGGTTGAGATCCCGGAAGACTGGGGGGTAGCGAATGCTGTGCCCTTATTGAAGAAGGGCTTCAAAGAAAAATCTGGGGACTATTGACCAGTAAATCTAAAATCTAATGAGTACATTACTTGAAAAGATGCTGAGAGATAAGATATACATGCACATAGAAAGTCAGGGTGTGATTAGGAGCAAGTTTAGAATGGTGCTGGAAAAGCACAGCAGGTCAGGCTGCATCCGAAGAGCAGGAAAACCAACGTTTCAGGCAAAAGCCCATCATCAAATTCAGCACGGCTTTGTGCATGAGAGATCATGGCTCACAAATTTGATCGAATTCTTTGATGATGTGACCAGCAGCGTCGAGGAGGGCAGGGTGGTATACGTAGTCTTTCTGGATTTCGGTAAGGTCTTCAATAAGGTTTCACATGGTACGCTGCTCTGGAAGGTTAGATCGCATGGAACTGAGGGAAAGCTGGCAAATTAGATACAAAATTGGATTGATAGTGGGAAGCAGGTAGTGTAATACCTGAAGGAAGCTTGTGAGACTGGAGCCCTGTGACCAGTGGAATGCCTCAGGGGTCAGTGCAAGGACCACGGCATATTAAATAGATCTATGATTTAGATTAGAATGTACAGGCATAGTTTGCAAGTTTGAAGATGATACTAAAATAAGCAGCATCATGGAGAGTGGGGAAGGTTATCAGAAATTTCAGAAATTACAGCAATTATTTCCCATGCCCCTAACTCTGCAGGGGCATGGGAACCCAGATTGTAGCTTCAGGGTGCAGGGCCTGGAGTGTAGGGAGGTTAGGAACATGGCATCAATTTCAAAGGAGGGTGCCTGTAAACAGGAAAGTGGTTTGAAGTGTGTATACTTCAATGCAAGAAGTATACGAAATAAGGTAGGTGAACTTGCAGCGTGGGTTGGTACCTGGGACTTCGATGTTGTGGCTATTACGGAGACATGGCTAGAACAGGGACAGGATTGGCTGTTGCAGGTTCCAGGATTTAAATGTTTTAGTAGGGTCAGAGGTGGGGGTAAAAGAGGGGGAGGTGTGGCATTGCTTGTCAAAGATAGTATTACAGTGGTGGAAAGGATGATGGATGAGGACTTGCCATCTGAGGTAGTTTGGGCTGAGGTTAGGATTGGAAAGGTGAGGTCACCCTGTTAGGAGTCTTTTACAGGCCTCCTAATAGTCCTAGAATCATTGAAGAAAGGATAGGGAAGGTGATTCAGGAGATGAGTGACAGTAATAGGGTGGTTGTTATGGGGGACTTTAACTTTCCTGATATTCATTGGGAAAGCTATAGCTCAAGTTCGTTAGATGGGTCAGTGTTTGTTCAATATGTGCAGGAGAGTTTCCTGACACAATATGTAGACAGGCCAACAAGAAGTGAGGCCATACTGGATTTGGTTCTGGGTAACGAACCAGGCCAGGTGTTAGAATTAGAGGTAGGTGAGCACTTTGGGGATAGTGACCATAATTCGGTGATTTTTACTCTCGTGATGGAGAGGGATAAGTGTGTACTACAGGGCAAGAGTTATAGCTGGGGTCAGGGAAATTATGATGCGGTGAGGCATGACTTAGGATGTGTGGCTTGGAAAAGTAGACTCCAAGGCAAGAGTGTAAATGATATGTGGAGCTTGTTCAAGGAGCAACTATTGAGTGTCCTTGATAATTATGTACCTGTCAGGCAGGGAGGAAAGGGTCGTGCGAGGGAGCCGTGGTTTAATAAGGAATTGGAATCCCTTGTTAAATGGAAGAGGGCGGCCTATCTCAAGATGAGACGTGAAGGTTCAATTGGGGCGATTGAGAGTTATAGGGTAGCCAGGAAGGACCTGAAGAGAGAGCTAAGAGCAGCAAGGAGGGGACATGAAAGGTCCTTAGTCGGTAGGATTAGGGAAAACCCTAAGGCTTTCTATAGGTATGTTAGGAATAAAAGAATGACTAGGGTAGGAATAGGTCCAGTCAAGGATAGTAATGGGAAGTTGCGTGTGGAGGCGGAAGAGATTGGGGAGACACTGAATGAATACGTTTCTTCAGTATTTACTCAGGAACAGGGCATTGTCGTCGATGTGAATACTGAGTCACAAATAAGTAGAATGGATGGCTTTGAGGTATGTAGAGAAGAGGTGTTGGAAATCCTGGAAAAGGTGAAAATAGATAAGTCCCCTGGGCCTGATGGCATTTATCCTAGGATTCTCTGGGAAGCAAGGGAGGAGATTGCAGAGCCATTGGCCTTGATTTTTATGTCCTCTTTGTCTACAGGAGTAGTGCCAGAAGACTGGAGGATAGCAAATGTGGTTCCCTTGTTCAAAAAGGGGAGTAGGGATAACCCTAGTAACTATAGGCCGGTGAGTCTCACTTCTGTTGTGGGCAAAGTCTTAGAGAGAATTGTAAGGGATAGGATTTATGCACATCTGGATAGGAATAATGTGATCAAGGATAGTCAGCATGGTTTTGTGAAGGGCAGGTCGTGCCTCACAGACCTTATTGAATTCTTTGAAAAGGTGACGAAGGAGGTTGATGAGGGGAAAGCGGTAGATGTGGTATATATGGATTTTAGTAAGGCGTTTGATAAGGTTCCCCATGGTAGGCTACTGCAGAAAATACGGAGATATGGCATTGAGGGTGAGTTGGAGGTTTGGATTAGGAATTGGCCGGATGGAAGAAGACAGAGGGTAGTAGTTGATGGCAAAGTTTCTTCATGGAGTGCCGTCACTAGCGGTGTTCCGCAAGGATCTGTTTTGGGACCATTGCTGTTTGTCATTTTTATAAATGACCTGGAAGAGGGGTTAGAAGGTTGGGTGAGCAAGTTTGCGGATGATACGAAAGTCGGAGGAGTTGTTGACAGTGAGGAAGGATGTGGCAGGTTACAGCAGGATATAGAGAAGCTGCAGAGCTGGGCAGAAAGGTGGCAAATGGAATTCAATGTAGCTAAGTGTGAGGTGATTCACTTTGGGAAGAATAACAAAAAGATGGGGTACTGGGCTAATGGTCGGATACTTGGTAGTGTGGATGAGCAGAGGGATCTTGGTGTCCATGTACACAGATCTCTGAAATTAGCCACCCAGGTAAATAGTGCGGTGAGGAAGGCATATGGCGTACTGGCTTTTATTGGTAGAGGAATTGAGTTCCGGAGTCCTGAGGTCATGATGCAGTTGTATAAGACTCTGGTGCGGCCGCATCTGGAATATTGTGTGCAGTTTTGGTCGCCATACTTTTGGAAGGATGTGGAGGCACTGGAACGGGTGCAGAGGAGGTTTACCAGGATGTTGCCTGGTATGGAAGGAAGATCGTACGAGGAAAGACTGAGACACTTGGGGCTGTTTTCATTGGAGAAAAGAAGGTTTAGGGGTGACTTGATTGAGGTGTACAAGATGATTAGGGGGTTAGATAGGGTTGACAGTGTGAACCTTTTCCCGCGTATGGAGTCGGGTATTACAAGGGGGCATAGCTTTAAATTAAGGGGGGGTAGATATAGGACTGAAGTTAGGGGTAGGTTCTTCACTCAGCGAGTCGTAAGTTCATGGAATGCCCTGCCAGTAGCAGTGGTGGACTCTCCCTCTTTATGGGCATTTAAGCGGGCATTGCATAGGTATATGGAGGATAGTGGGTTAGTATAGGTTAGGTGGGCTTGGATCGGCGCAACATCGAGGGCCAAAGGGCCTGTACTGCGCTGTATTCTTCTATGTTCTATGTTCTATTTGTTCAGCTGGGGAAGTGGGGCAAGAAATACAGATAAGTGTAAGCTCTTGCATTTTTGAAAGTCAAATCAAGATCAGAGTTTCATGATGAATGGTTGAGTCTGAAGGCGTGTAGTGGAACAGAGGGACCCCGGAATTCAGGTGCATGATTCTCTGAAAGTTGATTTAGAGGTAAACAGGGCAAGGAAGAGAGTTTTGGCACACTGGCCTTAATCAGTGTATATCACTGTGTATCGAACTTAGGGAGTTGCATTGCAGTTATACAGGACGCTGGTGTTGCTATACTTGTAGCGTTATGTTCAGTTTTGTTCACTTTGCTGTAGAAAGGATTTTATTAAACTGGAAGGAGTACAGAAGAAATTTACAAGGATGTTGCCAAGGACTCAATGGTCTGAGTTATTGGGAGAGGTTGGACAAGCTAGGACTTTTTACTTTAGAGTATATGAGACTGAGAGGTGATCTGATGGAAGTGTATAAGATCATGGAAAACATGGATAGAGTGAACGCACACAGTCTTTTTTCCCCAGGGTTTGACAATCCCGGACAAGAGGGCATCAGTTTAAGGTCAGAGGGGAAAGAATAAAAGGCAAGCTGAGGGGCAATGTTTTTACATAAAGGCTGGTACGCATATGGAATGAGCTGCCAGTGGAAGTGGGTGAGGCGGGTGCATTAACAACATTTAAGAGGCATTTGGGCAAACACAGCGATAGGAAAGGGCTAGAATGAAACGGAACAATGGCAGGGAATTGGGGTTAGCGTGGATGGATACTTTGGTCGAAATGGCCCAGTTTGGGCTGAAGGGGCTGTCTCCGTGCTGTCGGACTCTTTGTCTCTAACAACCATTGCTTGTCTCCCACTGAATGTCATATTGTACTTTTCCTATTCATTGGAGTGAACGTGAACCTCTAGCCTCTGGGCTTCCATGATGTTTGACTAGAATGTTCAAACATTCGATATTGTATGTAGATGCTGTGTAAAATATACCTTATTAATGCCACTATTCTTTAAAAGCTGCTTCAGAGCAAGGTTATTGATTAGTCATTCTGACCACACAACACCAAATCCGAAATAACCTGCTCTCTAGTTTGCTTCACAACATACTCTTCAACCGACCTCATACGCAGTTATGGAAGTTATTTTTCACAGCATGAGCAGTCACTTAGTTTACGCAGTTTAGATGCAACTTGATATCATCCAATAAGACGACAGTATCCAAGATACTTGCATATCTATTTTTCAGAGCAGAGATTTTCTGCTACCATTTTCGTTTTGATGTAGAACACACCCAATATTTGCATCTCCTTGCTATTTGTAAGCTCTACCTAAACTGATTCTGTGGAATCTGAGGGACAGGGTTTGTGGTGTTACTAGTGATAGACCTGTACAGGATATTTGGAGAGGCTCACCTCGACGCTGAGATGATCTGAAGAAATCTCCGTCAATAGAGGACAAGCATCAATATCCTCACCACTCTGTCAGGATAAGGGTCACCATATTATCTTTGCTCTCCCACACTCACTGTATATCTGATATAGGGTGGCACGGTGGCACAGTGGTTAGCACTGCTGCCTCACAGCACTAGAGACCCGGGTTCAATTCCCGCCTCGGGCTGTGCAAACTGTGTGGAGTTTGCACGTTCTCCCCGTGTCTGCGTGGGTTTCCTCCGGGTGCTCCGGTTTCCTCCCACAGTCCAAAGATGTGCAGGTCAGGTGAATTGACCATGCTAAATTGCCCGTAGTGTTAGGTAAGGGGTAAATGTAGGGGTATGGGTGGGTTGCGCTTTGGCGGGGCGGTGTGGACTTGTTGGGCCGAAGGGCCTGTTTCCACACTGTAAGTAATCTAATCTAGATAGCACCTACCCCCAGACAATCATCATGCCCTATCTTCAAATAAGGCTCAGACAGTATCACTCTCACTATTGAATTCAGCAACATTCTACCATCAATTTCTCTGTTACCTACGCAATACCCACCCCTCCAACACGCACACAATAATAATACCATATGGATTCAAAACTGTCGACTGATTCATTCCAGACACCTCACAATTTCCCCCACCTACACCAGCACTTACAGCAGGGAGACCCACTCCCACACTCCCTCCTTCCCTCCATTTCTCCCATTCCAGGAGAAACAGCCTGGAATAGGACAGAAAAGGCCAAGCCGAGTGGTAGAGTACCCAATATCCGTTCCCTCACACCCCCTTGCCCCAGCCATGTGCGGAGGACCCTGATACGAGACAGAGAGGACTGGGACGCCTTGTGCGGAGATTCTGAAACATCCACATCCCACCAAATGAGTAAGGAGCAATGCTCACTGAAAGACAATTCCCACTTTAAACTCATTGGCAGTTCCAAGGTCAGTCCTTTCACTCCCCCCAAAAAAGCACAGATACCTCACTGCACAGAATGCAGATACAGAAATACGCAGAAGTATTGGTAAACATCTCAATATACTAACACGCCGCAATACATACAAGGAGATAGGCATAAAAGCATGGAGAAACACACAGAGACATATACAATCACACACAAATAGACACAAATACAGAGAGAAATGCACTAACTGATACACTGATAACAAACACACACACACACCTTTGCATCATTAAGACACAAATCTATACGTTTTTGATTTATAAGGGGATCAAGGATTCCAGAGAGAAGGCAGAAGAATTAGGTTGAAATGCATATAAGGAATTTTTGATCGCAATTTCAGACTCGATGGGGGCCGAATGGCCTCCTTCTGCTCCTTTCTTTAATGCTCATGTGGTGTTATGCTATCATGTATTCTCTTCCTGAGACAGCGCCAGAGGCTGGGTTTGATACTTATTTGAATGGAAAGAGTCAGTGGGAATGTGGAACAGGTTTGGAGTCCAGAAAATTTATTCCGAATTATTGTGTCCTAATTTCAGAAACGAGGTGGTGATTTCATGTTAGGTTAACACAGTTTTAAAATAACGGGTCCTGCAATGAAATAAGAATGTCCCTTTCCCTTTAGTGTCATGCTATCTGTAGTGTCCTCATCCTCAGGGAGCAGTGAAGACTCGGTTGTTGAAGACATTTAAGGCTGAGCTCAACTGATATTTGCTGGACTAGAGAGTCAATGTTTATTGAGAACAGACAGGAGACGGATGGTCAGACACAATCAGATCAGCTATGAGCATTCTGAATGGTGGCGCTGAATGGCCAACTGATGCCCCTACCCCAAGTGCTGTTCCCTCAATCCACCCCTCGATGCGGTTAAAGAGATATACTGCTGTCCCTACCCTATGTGTTGTTTTCTCAATCCACACCTCGAGGCTGTTACAGAGATATACTGCTGCCCCACCCCATGTGCTGTTCTCTCAATCCACCATCGATGCGGTTAAAGAGATATACTGCTGTCCCTATGCCATGTGTTGTTTTCTCAATCCACACCTCGAGGCTGTTATAGAGATATACTGCTGCCCCACCCCATGTGCTGTTCTCTCAATCCACCATCGATGCTGTTACAGAGATAACCTGCTGCCCCATCCCTAATGTTGTTCACTCAATCCTGCCCTCGATACTGTTACAGAGATACACACCTGTCCCTACCCGATATGTTGTTCTCTCAATCCTCCCCTCGAGACTGTTACATAGACATACTGCTGCCGCTAACCTATGTGTTTTTCCCGCAATCCACCCCTCGATGCTGTTACAGAGATACACTGCAGGCCCTACCCCATGTGTTGTTCTCTCAGTGCGCTCCTCGATGTTGTTACAGAAGTAGACTGCTAGCCCTAGCCCATTTCTCATTCCCTCATTCCACCCCTCAAGGCTGTTACACAGATATACTGCTGTCCCTAACCCACGTGTTGTTCCCTCAAACCACCCCTCGATGCTGTTACAGAGATATACTGCTGCCACTATCGCAGGTATTGTTCCCTCCTTCCACTCCTCGATGCTGTCACAGAGATATACTGCTGTCCCTACTCCATGTATTGTTCCCTCAATCCATCCCTCGAGGCTGTCACAGAGATATACTCCTGTCCCTACTCCATTTGTTGTTCCCTCAATCCATCCTCGAGGCTATTACAGAGATATCCTTCTGCCCCATCGCTGATGTTGTTCTCTCAATCCTCCCCTCGATGCTGTTACAGCGATATACAGCAGTCCCTACCAGATATGTTGTTCTCTCAATCCTCCCCTCGAGACTGATACATAGATATATTGCTATCAATACTCAATGTGTTGTTCTCTCAATCCACCCCTCGAGGCTGCTACAGAAATATATTGCTGACCCTACCCCATGTGTTGTTCCCTCAATCCATCCTCGAGCCTGTTACAGAGATATACTGCTGTCCCTACCCCATGTGTTGTTCTCTCAGTGCGCCCCTCGATGCTGTTACAGGAATATACTTCTGGCCCTATCCCATGTGTTGTTCCCTCAATCCACACCTCGAGGCTGTTACAGAGATACACTGTTGGCACTGCCCCATGTGTTGTTCCCTCAGACCAGCCCTCGAGGCTGTTACAGAGATATACTGCTGTTCCTAACCCATGTGTTCTTCTCTCAATGCGCCCCTCGATGCTGTTACAGAAATATACTGCTGGCCGTAACCCATGTGTTGTTCACACAATCCACCCCCGAGGCTGTTACAGTGATATTCTGCTATCCCTACCCCATGCGCTACTCCCTCAATCCATCCTCGAGGCGGTTACAGAGATATACTGCTGTCCCTATCCCATGTGTTGTTCTCCCAATCCACCCCGGAGACTGTTACAGAGATATACTGCTGTCCCTACCCCATTTGTTGCTCTCTCAATCCACCCCCGAGGCTGTTACAATACATGGCACTATCGTATATATTGTAACCAAAATCCACACCTCGATGCTGTCCCAGAGATATACTGCTGTCCCTAATCCATGTGTTCTTCCCTCAAACCACCCCCTCAATGCTGTCACAGAGATATACTGCTGCCCTTAACCCATGTGTTGTTCCCTCAATCCACCCTCGAGGCTGTTACAGAGATATGCTGCTGTCCCTACCCTATGTGTTGTTCTCTCAAACCACCCCCGAGGCTGTTACAGAGATATACTGCTCTCCCTAACCCATGTGTGGTTCCCACAATCCACCCCTTGAGGCTATTACAGAGATACGCTGCTGTCCCTACCCCATGTGTTGTTCTCTCAATCCACCCTTGAGGTTGTTACGGAGATACACAACTGGCACTACCCCATGTGTTGTTCTCTCAGTGCGCCCGTCGATGCTGTTACCGAAATATTCTGCTGACCCTACCCCATATCTCATTCCCTCAATCCACCCCTCGATGCTGTTACAGAGATACACTGTTGGCCCAACCCCATGTGTTGTTCTCTCAGTGCGCCCCTCGATGCTGTTACAGAAATATACTGCTGGCCCTATCCCATGTGTTGTTCCCTCAATCCACTCCTCGAGGCTGCTACACAGATACACAGCAGCCCCTACCCTATGTGTTGTTCTCTCAATCCACGCCCACGGCTGTTAGAGATATACTGCTGTCTCTACCCATGTGTTGTTCTCCCAATCCACTCCTCGACGCAGTTACAGAGATATAAAGCTGTCCGTACCCGATATGTTGTTCTCTCAATCCTCCCCTCGAGACTGTTAGATAGATATACTCAATGTGTTGTTCTCTCAATCCTCCCCTCGAGACTGTTAGATAGATATACTCAATGTGTTGTTCTCTCAATCCTCCCCTCGAGACTGTTAGATAGATATACTCAATGTGTTATTCTCTCAATCCTCCCCTCGAGACTGTTAGATAGATATACTCAATGTGTTGTTCTCTCAATCCTCCCCTCGAGACTGTTAGATAGATATACTCAATGTGTTGTTCTCTCAATCCTCCCCTCGAGACTGTTAGATAGATATACTCAATGTGTTGTTCCCTCAATCCACACCCAATGCTGTCAAAGAGATATACTGCTGACCCTAACTCATGTGTCCTTCCCACAATCCACCCCTCGATGCTGTTACAGAGACACAGTGCTGGCACTACCCCATGTGTTGTTCTCTCAGTGCGCCCCTCGATGCTGTTACAGAAATATACTGCTGGCCCTACCCCATGTCTCGTTCCCTCAATCCACTCCTCTAGGCTGTTACACAGATACGCAGCCGCCCCTACCCCATGTGTTGTTCCCTCAAAACACCTCTCGAGGCTAATAGAGAGATATTCTGCTGTCCCTAACCCATGTCTTGTTCCCTCAATCCACCCTTGAGGCTGTTGCAGAGGTATACTGCTGTCCCTACACCATGTGTTGTTCTCTCAATCCACCCCCGAGGCTGTTAAAGAGATATAGTGCTGCCCCTAACCGATGTGTTGTTCCCACAATCCACCCATCGAGGCTATTACAGAGATACGCTGCTGTACCTTCCCCATGTGTTGTTCTCTCAATCCACGCCCGTGGCTGTTACAGAGATACACTGTTGGCACTGCCCCATGTGTTGTTCTCTCAATCCATCCTCGAGGCTGTTACAGAGATATTCTGCTGTCTCTACCAATGTGTTGATCTCACAATCCACTCCTCGATGCTGTTACAGAGATATACAGCTGTCCGTACCCAATATGTTGTTCTCTCAATCCTCCCCTCGAGACTGTTAGATAGATATACTGCTATCAATACTCAATGTGTTGTTCTCTCAATCCAACCCACGAGGCTGTTACACAGATGTACAGCAGCCCCTACCCCATGTGTTGTTCCCTCAAACAACCCCTCGCGGCTATTACAGAGATGTACTGCTCTCCCTAACCCATGTGTTGTTCCCTCAATCCACCCTTGAGGCTGTTACAGAGATATACTGCTGTCCCTACTCCATGTGTTGTTGTCTCGATCCACCCCCGAGGCTGTTACAGAGATATAGTGCTGCCACTATCGCATGTATTGTTCCCTCAAACCACCCCCTCGATGCTGTCCCAGAGATATACTGCTGTCCCTTCCCCATGTGTTGTTCCCTCAATCCACCCCTGAGGCTATTACAGAGATATACTGCTGCCACTATCGCATGTATTGTTCCCTCAAACCACCCCCTTGATGCTGTCACAGAGATATACTGCTGTCCCTAATCCATGTGTTGTTCCCTCGATCCACCCCCGAGGCTGTTACACAGATATACTGCTGTCCCCACCTTTTGTGTTGTTCTCTCAATCCACCCCGAGGCTGTTACAGAGATATACTGCTGCCCCTAACCCATGTATTGTTCCCACAATCCACTCCTCGAAGCTATTACAGAGATACGCCGCTGTCCCTTTCCCATGTGTTGTTCTCTCAATCCACCCCCAAGGCTGTTACAGAGATACACTGCTGGCACTACCCCATGTGTTGATCTCTCAGTGCGCCCCTCGATGCTGTTATAGAAATATACTGCTAACCCTACCCCATGTCTCGCTCCCTCAATCCACTCCTCGAGGTTGTTACACAGATATAAAGCAGCCCCTACTCTATTTGTTGTTCCCTCAAACCAACTCTCAAGGCTATTACAGAGATCTCCTGCTGTCCCTCACCCATTATTTTTCTCTCAATACTCCCCTCGATGCTGTTACAGAGATATACAGCTGTCCCTACCCAATATGTTCTCTCAATTTACCCCTCGAGGCTGTTACAGAGATATACTGCTGCTACTATCGCATGTATTTATCCCTCAATCCACCCTCGAGTCTGTTTCAGAGATATACTGCTGTCCCTACCCCAGGTGTTGTTCCCTCAATCCACCCTATCTAGGACACTCAGGAGCTTTTCCTTGAATAAGCTCCACATTCATAATATGTCCATCCCCTGCAGGTTCCTTCCCCATCCTATGCTTCCTAAATCTTGCCTAATCGCATCGTAACTGCCGTTCCCCCAGCTGTAAATTTCGTGGAATGTTGTGTGTGTGTATTTCCGTGTATAACTGTTTGATGACAGGAGACAGGGTGGTCAAGGAGGTTTGAGCGAGTGAGTGTGTTTGTGAGTGTGTTTCTGTGTATATGTTAATGGCACGAGACAGTTTGGTGTGTGTGTATTTTTGAGTATATCTGTCCAATGGCAGGAGGCAGGGTGTTCATGGAGTGTTGTGTGTGCTTGTGTGTGTGTCTGTGTCTGTATGTGACTTTCTGCATATATCTGTTTCATGGCAGGAGACAGGGTGGTAGTGGAGGGTAGAGTGTTGTGTTTCCGTGTCTATGTGCCTACTGGTAGGAGACAGGGCAGTGGTGGAGGGTTGTGTGTGTGTGTGTGTTTCTGTGTACATTTGTTTAATGCCAAGAGGCAGAGTGTTGGTGTGTGTGTGTGGGGGGGTGGGGTGGGGGGGAGGGGAGAGGGGGGTGTCTGTGTGTGTGTTTTATTTTCTGTGTATGTCTGTTTAATGGTAGGTGATAGGATAGTGGTGCAGGGTTCTGTGTGTTTTTCTGTATATACCTGCTTAATGACAGGAGATAGACTGGTGGTGGTGGAGGGTTGTGTGCGTGTGTGGTTCTGTGTATATTCGATTAATTGCAGGAAACAGGGCGCTGGTGGAGGGTTTGCGTGTGTTTCTCTGTATATCTGTTTAATAGCAGGAGACAGGGTGGTTGTGGAGGGTTGTGTGTGTGTGTTTCTGTGTATATCTGTTTAACGGCTGGAGACAGAGTGGTTGTGGAGGATTGTGCGTGTGTTTCTGTGTATATCTGATTAATGGCAGGAGACAGGGTGGTGGTGGAGTGTTGTGTGTTGGTTTCTGTGTCTATCTGTTTAATATCAGGAGGCAGGGTGGTTGTGATGGGTTGTGTGCGTGTGTGTTTCTGTGTATATCTATTTAAGGGCTAGAGACAGAGTGGTTGGGGAGGGTGCTGTGTGTGTGTTTCTGTGTATAACTGTTTACTGGCAGGTGGCATGTTGGTGGTGGAGGGTTGTGTATAATGTGTGTTTCTGTGTATATCTGTTTAAGGTCAGTAGGCAGGGTGTTTGTGGAAGGTTGTATGTGTGTTTCTGTGTATATCTTTTTAATGGCAGGAGATAGGGTGGAGGTCGAGGGTAGTGTGTGCGTGTTTGTGTATATATCTGTTTAATTGCAGGAGACACGGTGGTGGAGGAGGATGGTGTGTGTGTGTGTTTGTGTGTATATATGTTTAATTGCAGGAGACACGGTGGTGTTGGAGGAATGGGTGTGTGTGTTTTTGTGTATATCTGTTTAATGACAGGAGACCGGGTAGTGGTGGAGGGTTGTCTGTATGTTTCTGTAAATATCTGTTTAATTGCTTAATGACAGGAAACAAATTGCTGTTCAAGGGGTGTGTGTGTGTGTGTGTTTCTGTGTATAACTGTTTACTGGCAGGTGGTATGTTGGTGGTGGAGGGTATATATCTGTGTATATCTGTTTAATGCCAGGAGACAGAGTGTTGGTGGAGGGTTGTCTGTGTGTGTTTTTTTCTGTGCATGTCTGTTTAATGGTAGTTGATAGGGTGGTGGTGCAGGGTTGTGTGCATTTTTCTGTATATATCTGCTTAATTACAGGAGACAGACTGGTGTTCGTGGAGGGTTGTGTGTATGTATGTTTCTGCGTATATCTGATTAATGCAGGAAACGGTGGTGGTGGAGGGTTCCGTATGAGTCTGTGTTTCGGTGTATATCTGTTTAAGGGCAGTAGACAGGGTGGAGGTCAAGGGTTGTGTGCATGTATTTCTGTTTATATCTGCTCAATGGCAGGAGAACAGGGTGCCGCTGGAGGGTTGTGTGTGTGTTTCTGTGTATAACTGTTTAATGACTTGAGACAGGCTGGTGCTGAAGATATGTGTGTATGTTTCTGTCTATATCTGTTTATTTCCAGGAGACAGGCTGGAGGAGGAGGATGGTGTATGTGTTTCTGTGTATATATGTTTAATTGCAAGAGGCAGGGTGGTGGTGGAGGGATTTGTGTATGTGTTGCTGTGTATATCTGTTTATGAGTAGGAGACAGCGTGATGGTGGAGGGTTGTGTGTGTGTATTTCTGTATATCTCTGCTCAATGGCAGGAGAACAAGGTTGTGTTGGAGGTTTGTGCGTAGGCAGGATGTTCGTGGAAGGTTGTATGTGTGTTTCTGTGTATATCTGTTTAATGACAGGAGACAGGGTGGTGGTCGAGAGTTGTGTTGATTATTTCTGTGTATATCTGTTTAATGGCAGGAGGAGGGGTGGTCTTGGAAGGTTGTGTGAGTGTGTGTTTCTGTTAATATATATTTAAGGGCGAGAGACAGTGTGGTGCTGGTGGAGAGTCTTGAGTGTGTGGTCCTGTGTATATCTGATTAAAGGCAGGAAAAACGGTGCTGGTGGAGGGATGTGTGTGTTTCAGTGTACTTCTGTTTAATGACAGGATGGTGATGAAGGGTTGTGTGTGCGTGTTTCTGTGTATATCTGTTTAATGACAGGAGACAGGTTGGTGATGAAGGGTTGTGTGTGTATTTCTGTGTGTACCTGTTTAATAGCAGGTGTTCGTGGAGTGTTGTGTGCGTGTGTTTCTGTATACATCTATTTAAGGGCTGGAGACAGGGTTGTGGTGGAGGGTAATGTGTGTGCGTGTTTCTGTGGATAACCATTTAATGACAGGAGATAGTGTGGTGGAGGAGGGATGTGTGTGTGTGTTTCTGTGTATAACTGTTTAGTGACAGGAGAAAGGGTTGTGCTGGAAATATGTGTGTATGTTTCTGTATATATCTGTTTAATTGCAGGACACAGAGTTGGAGGAGAGTGGTGTGTGTGTGTTTCTGCGTATATCTATTTAATGGCAAGAGACAGTGTGGTGGTGGAATGTAGAGTGTCTGTGTTTCTGTGTCTATGTGCTTACTGGCAGGAGACAGGGTGGTGATGGAAGGAGTATGTGCGTGTTTCTGTGTATATCTGTTTAAATGCAGGAGACAGGTTGGTGATGGAGGGTTGGGTGTGGGTGCGTGTTTCAGTGCATATCTGTTAAATGACAGGGGACAGGTTGGTGGTGGAGGGTGGTGTGTGCGTGCTTCTGTGTATATCTGCTTAATCGTAGAAGACAGAGAGGTGATGGAGGGTTGTGTGTGTTTGAGTTCCTGTGTATATCTGTTTAATGATAGGAGACAGGATGGTGGTGGAGGGTTGTCTGCATGTTTCTGTAAATTTCTGTTTAATAGCAGGAGACAGGGTGGTCGTGGAGGGTTGTGTGTGTGTATCTGTGTATATCTGCTTAATGACAGGAATCAAACTGGATGTCAAGGGTTGTGCGTGCGTGTGTGTGTGTTTCTGTGTATGTGTGTTTAATGGCAGGGGATAGGGTGATGGTGTCGAGATGTGTGTGTGTTTCTGTTTATACCTGCTTAATCGCCGGAGAGTGTGTGATGGTGGACGTGTGTGTGTGTGTGTTTTTCTGTGTATATCTGTGTAATGGCAGCAGACATGATGTTCGTGTTTCCATGTATATGTGTTTAATGGAAGGAGACGGACGTGGTTTAGTTTTGTGTGTGTTTCTGTGTATATCTCTTTATTGACAGGTGGCAGGATATTAGTGGAGGGTTGTGTGTGTGTTTCTGTGTATATCTGCTTAACAGCGGGAGACAGCGTGGTGGTGGAGGGTTGTGTTGTGTGTTTCAGTGTATATCTGATTAATGGCAGGAAACAGGGTGTGGTGGTAAGTTTTGTGTGTGTGTGTTTCTGTGTATATCTGTTTAATGGAGGGTGACAGCGTGATGGTGGAGGGTTGTGTGTGTGTGTTTCTGCATATATTTGTTTAATGCCAGGAGACAGGGTGGTGGTGGAAGGTTGTGTGTGTGTGTTTTTGTGTATATCTGTTTAATGGCAGAAAACAATGTGGTGGTGAGGGTGTGTGTGTGTTTCTGTGTATGTCTGTTTAATTGCAGGAAACAAATTGGGTGTCAAGGGTTGTGTGTGCGTGTGTATATCTGTTTAATGGCAGAAAACAATGTGGTGGTGAAGGGTTGTTTGTGTGCGTTTCTGTGTATGTCTGTTTAATGGCAAGAAACAGGAGTATGGTGTCAAGATGTGTGTGTGTTTCTGTTTATATCTGTTTCATTGCTGGAGAGTGTGTGATGGTGGACGTGTGTGTGTGTGTGTTTCTGTGTAGATCTGTGTAATGGCAGGAGACAGGATGGTCGTGGAGAGTTGTATGTGTGTGTTTCTGGTTATATCTGTTTAATGGCAGGAGACAACGTGATCGTGGATGATTATGTGTGTGTTTCTGTGTATATCTGTTTAATCACGGGAGACAAGGTGGTCATGGATGTTTTGTGTGTGTGTTTCTGTTATATTTGTTTCATGGCAGGAGACAGGAAGGTGGTTTAGAGTTTTGTGTGTGTTTCTGTGTATATCTGTTTATTGACCATAGATAGAGTGTTAGTGGAGGGTTGTGTGCGTGTGTGTGTTTCTGTGTATATCTGCTTAATAGCAGGAGACAACGTGGTGGTGGACGGTTGTGTTGTGTGTTTCAGTGTATATCTGATTAATGCAGGAAACATGGTTTTTTTTGAAGGGTCGTGTTTGGTGTTTCTGTGTACATCTATTTAATTGAAGGAGACAGCGTGATGATGGAGGGTTGCGTGTGTGTTTCTGCATATACCTGTTTAATGGAGAAAGTGAGGACTGCAGATGCTGGAGATCAGAGCTGAAAATGTGTTGCTGGAAAAGCGCAGCAGGTCAGGCAGCATCCAAGGAGCAGGAGAATCGACGTTTCGGGCATGAGCCTTTCGTGAAGATGTGTTGCTTTTCCAGCAACACATTTTCAGCTCTAAACTGTTTAATGGCAGGAGACAGGGTGGTGGTGGAAGGTTGTGTGCTTGTGTTTCTATCTATATCTGTTTAATAACAGGAGACAGGTTTTGGTGTAGGTTGATGTGTATGTGTTTCTGTTTATCCATGTTTAATGGCAGGAGACAGGGTGGCGATGGATGGCTGTGTGCATGTGTGTTTTATTTATATATTAGTTGAATTGCAGGAGACAGCGTGTTATTAGAGGTTTGTGTGTGTCCATTGCTATGTATTTCTGTTTAATGGCAGGAGACAGAGTGGTAGTGGGGGATTGTGTGTGTGTGTTTCTGTATATATCTGATCAATAACAGGAAACAACTTGGTGGTGTAGGGTTGTGTGTGTGTGTTTCTGTGTACAACTGTTTACTGGCAGGAGACTACGTGGTGGTGAGTGTGGTTTGTCTGTGCTTCTGTGTATATCTGTTGTGGTTCTGTTCACCGAGCTGGAACTTTATATTTCAGACGTTTCATCCTCTGTCTAGGTGACATCCTCAGTGCTTGGGAGCATCCTGTGAAGCGCTTCTGTGATGTTTCCTCCGGTATTTATAGTGGTTTGTCTCTGCCGCTTCTGGTTGTCAGTTCCAGCTGTCCGCTGTAGTGGTTGGTATATTGGGTCCAGGTCGATGTGTTTGTTGATGGAATCTGTGGATGAGTGCCATGCCTCTAGGAATTCCCTGGCTGTTCTCTGTTTGGCTTGTCCTATAATGGTAGTGTTGTGCCAGTCAAATTCATGTTGCTTGTCGTCTGCGTGTGTGGCTACTAAGGATAGCTGGTCGTGTCATTTCGTGGCGAGTTGGTGTTCATGGATATGGATCGTGAGCTGTCTCCCTGTTTGTCCGATGTAGTGTTTTGTGCAGTCCATGCATGGACTCCATCAAGTCACATTTCAAAAATCATTTTAATCCACGTGCTCAGACATATAATGAAACATCTCTGTGGGATGTGAACCTTTAGACTCAAAAGTCAGGGCACCACCACAACTCAACAATAGCCCCTAAAGCTGCAACATGATTCTCTTGTGTGTTTGTTCATCAGCTTTCTTTGAACATACTGTAACACCCCCCCCCACAACAGAATCGAGATCATCTGTTCCAGAGAAAGTGACACTCCCACAAGTTCATGGAAGGGAATCGAATCCAGAGCTCTGACCCAGGGGCAGGGTGCTACCCACTACACAAGACTTAAACCATGCCCAGAATTTTAATCATATTTTAAGTGTCAGTTTTCAGCTCTATGTGGATTTATTAAATTCTGATTGACATTACTGAAAAACACAGGCAACAGTTCTCATTGTTAAACAAATAAAAGATATTAGCCTGAACTATAGGATGATGAGTGCATGTGCTCTGCCATCGAGATGAACAATGAATTTCTTTAATTGCTTTTCTATGATTTCCAGCTTAAATGGCTATTATCTATAATCTGCAATATTAGGGCAAGAAATCTTGCAGAAACACTCTGCACTATGAGGGATCTCGAATAGATATCAATACTGAACACGAGAGATGAGGAAAGAGCACAATTTCTGGCCAAATTACACCGGCCATTATTTCCGACCTCTCACATGTGGCTTCCTGAAATTATTAAGTGACACAAGGCATCGATCTACTTTCCAGCCTCTCCTTACCCTCTCCTCCCTCTGCTTGCACAAAGCAAATAAAGCTCTTGGTCTTTGGGAAACTCAAGACCTGTGTTTGTAGGTCTTCTGGAGAGGGGAGAGTCTTTTAAACCTGAAGCAGGACGGTGAGGAGGCAGTAAGATCACTCACTGGGCTGAGGTGTGGCAGTTCGAGTTTAAGTTGGATAAATGCGAGTTATTGCATTTTGGTAAAATAAAAAGCCGGGGGAGCTTATACAATTAATAATAGTGCGTTGGTAGTGTTGTAGAAAAGAGGGACCCACAGGTGCAGATCGAATTCACAGAAGTTTGTGGCACTTATAGGCAAGGTGTTTAAGGTTACTTCATTGCTCAGACTTTTGGGGTTAGAAGTTGAGAAGTCATGCTGAGATTGTGCAGGACATTGATGAAGCCTCTTCTGCAGTACTGTGTGAAGTTCTGTTATTGGAAGGAGATTATTAAGCTAAAGAGAGTTCAGAAGAGATATACCAGGATGTCGCCAGGAACACCTTATCTTCTGCCTCGGGAGCCGACAAACACAAGACATGAACATTGAACTCACTAATTTGCAAATCTCCCCTCGACGACCCTCGGACTCAGATCCAACCCTCCGACTCAGATCCGCCCTCTCGTGGGAACCTACCTGTCCATCTTCCTTCCCACCGATCCGTTCCAACTCCCCACTGACCTATCACTATCACCTCCTAGCTTCACCCACCTATCAACAACCTTTCCCCCAGCCTCACCCTCACCACCCATTTATTTGTCAGCCCCTTTACTCCTTCGCAGTTCTGAAGAAAGGCCCTGCCTGGAACGTTGACTCTCTTGCTCCTCGGAAGCTGCCTGACCTACTGTGCCTTCTCCACTATCATGCTTTATCTACACTTAATTCTCCAACATCTGTAGTTTCCATTATCTCTTAGGTACAATTCTCTGTTACCCCACATGTCTGTTATAACCCCACGCTGTCTTAGGTATATATTCTCTCCAGATCATGGCCTATAAAAGTTCTCTCAATCAGATATTGTCATATCTGAGCAGTAGTTACAGGGTCAATGTTTCCATTTATAAGCAGAGAAACATGTTGGTGTTCCGATAAACCTCTGGCATTATTTCCATATCCAATGCAGACTGAATGGTTACACATAATTAATCTACCAGACTCAACATTCGATCCCTCAGTCACCCTTGAATATCCAATCCAGACTGTGTAAATGTTAATCATTATTTTGAATTTTAATCAAGCAGTATTGAATTGAAAGGCGTTGGCTGCAGCTATTTGTTCAGTGACTGTGATTAATGTCAGTCTCCGTGGATCCTAAATGTGTCACTGGAGGGCTTGCCTCTTTTATTAATTAAGGATTCAGTTCAATGTGTTATCCCATAGTATGAGTGGGAGCATCGCCGACAGTACTAACAGGAACCAGCAGCTCCAGAGAGACAGGGAGGAGATATCAGAATCTGAGAACATTCGACTGGAATGATCCAACATGGACAGGAGTTTATCCAGTAGTCTTTACTGGCATTCCCAACCTTGGATATCATTAGTATGGGGGATCTATGATGTACTGATTGTTATTCAAGCTGGTTACTATCCCATCCTCGAGAATGCGAGGAGAAACTTTAAAACTCCATAATCCTTCTAGCCCTGCACAGATCTATATCTCCATATCCTCCCCGCTCGCTAATTCTGTCCAATACCACATCATGATATCCCCGTCTCCTCCTCAGCCACAGGGTACCATCTGAGTAAAACATCATTTGAGCCTCTGTTAAATCCGGAATCACCTGTTTCAAGCCCCTTCTAACCACATGTCAATCACAAAATAATTGTGCTTGAAATGTTTAACTTGTTCTCTGCACAGAAACTGTCTGACGGCACGATAAAGTCATTAACTCATGATCTAGAGCCACAGAATAATAATCTGTTAATATGAAGGAAATTGGTGGTATTGAAGTGAAACCATCATCGTTAAGTATAAAACATCCATCTGCTTGCCTCATGTCCTTTAGTGAAGGCAATGGGTCATCCTTCCCTGATCAGGTCTCTGTGTGACTGCAAACCCACAGCAATGTGTTTTACTCTTTACTGTCCTGTGGAACGGCTGAACCAACCACTCAGTTCACGATAGGCATAACATGCTGGCCTGACCTATGAGGGAAGAACAAAAGGAAAGTTAGCTCCCTTCCTCTGCCTGTTTCCCATATTCCTACAGCTCATTTCCATCCAGGTGGGTGACCATTCCTTATGTCAGGTGCATTCTTTCTTAGTCTTTCCCTGAGTGTGATGTTCATCTCCTGTAGCATCTCTGGTGCTGGCTTTGTTGATGCTCACATATAGATGTAAGGAGCTTTTAAATTCCACGTCAGTCACAGTGTAGCGAGAAGGAAAGGTTTTTTACGCCATAGGAAAGAAACGGATATGTCTCAGTGAGGAAAAGGAATTATTGTGATCAAACCTGAGAGTGTTGTTGAGGCAGTCTTTGGGACATTGTGGACAGATTTTCTTTCCTTTATAAGAAATAATCGCCCTACCACAGAGAGAGAATGCAAAGATTTTTCACCAGACTAATCCCGGGGATGGTGGTACAATGAGGGGTGAATCTTTAGCGCTGTGGGAGAATAAAAGTTGATTGCATTGAAACTTAAGGGGAATGGCCAGTATCTCATTATGTTCTAAACAGACATTGATACGGTGATAAAATCCATGGCTTGTTTTTACTCGAGTTACAAGAGCCTCTGAGGACGTTCCCCTCACCCCACCCCCACTCCCTATATCGATAGAGAGAGAGAGAGAGAGAGACAGAGGGTCAGACTTTGAATATAGTGCATTTGGTGTGTGACCCTACACTGAACATCACATTATCCAAAATACCTTCATTCTAAAACAGTTAACTATTCCCATCATCTTCTGACCTCCATGGAGAACATGGGTCTGTCTACTCAGAGATGGAAGATGCCTCTTTGAGACTTGATACAAAACATCTGGCTTCCCTTCTCACTGCCAGCAAACCACTTTAAAGTAGCAGATGTTCCACCGGCAATGGACCCACGAGGAACCTCGTAGAGCCATCCATGAGTGCAGTCTCTGCTCCATTGGTTTGTTGTATTGGAGCATCAATGACACCCTCCTGTTCATGTATAACCATCTCATGGGGCTGAATGGCCTCCTCCAAGTCCTATGGAACAGGATCAAGGGTCTGATTGGGCTCTACCTGATCCTGTTTGACAGCTCGATGTACTGACCAGACCCCTTCTCTTCCTGTGGAACAAACAGGAGTAATGAATGGGCTGTCCCTCTTCTTGTTCAGTAGTTTCGTTAGGCTGAATAGCTTCCACATTTCTGTATGTAACCAGCTTGAGATGTTGAATGAGCTCCTCTTTTAACTGTGTCTGACAGCACTGTTACATGAATGTTACCGACACTTTAACAGCACAAGACTGAATGCTGTCCGAGTCTTACTGAACACAGACACAGGCTCCATCAGGAGCTGATGGGAGACAAAATGTTCTGAACATTGTGTAACCCTCAGTGACCATCCCCACCTCCGGTCCTATGATGGGGAAAGACATTGATGAAGCAGCTGAAGATGTTTGTGCTGATGAAGCTACCCTGAGAATCTCCTCAAGAGATGTCCCGGGACTGAGAATATTTTAGGCCCCCACCCCAGGTATCTTCCTTTGTGCTCTGAAAGACCCCAGCTAGTGGGGAGGGGACACCTGATTCCTATTAAGCTCAAATAAGATGGCACTTCCGATGACATTCTCAGTCAAATACTGCCTTGATATCAAGGCTATTCACTCTTTGCTGAGCCCCTGTGTTCCCCTCTTGTTCATATCCATAGGTGACAGTGTCTGTGTAGGGAGGGTAGTGAATGTCAGGAATTGCCTCGAGAGCTAGGGGAGCTACATCACTGTAAGTATTTAAAAAGGTCGTAGATGGATTTTTGATCTACCAGAGAGCTGAGAGGGTGTGAAGAATTGGACATTAAAGATGAGCTAATATAGACAGTAGATCGGCCATGATCGTATACAATGTCTTGATTATTCGAACGACCTGATCCTGTTCCTTATTTTCTCATATCCTGTAATTACAAAGTTAATGGTTGTAATTTTCCTGCACGTTCTGTTATTGAACGTTCCAATCAGAGAGAGCAAAGTACTTTATGAGTCATCACTTAGTGAGGTCTGGGGGCTGAATTCACAATGAATCTGGGTCTATACCATTACCAACAAATGAAGCACAAGTTACAGAGAGGAGACACTCTATAAAGAGACCAGAGTTGTCTTTCGAACCCAGCCTGGGTTTTGAAGTAACATTTTCTAACTCACACCAAACTATGTGTGACAGCCTGGAGGGAATGAATGAGATCCTGTGTTACTGTGGCTCAGGTATTTGGAACAAGATGCCCCCGTCAGCACCAGTGCAGGAGGTTTGAGGGGCTGAATTGAACATAGGAACATAGGACTGAGGAGCAGGAGTGGGTCATTAGACACATTGTCACTGCTCCACAAGGCACTAAGATCGTAGCTGCTCTGATTGTGGTTTCAGCAGCATTTTTCTGTCTGCATATAATTTTCCTACATGCACTTGTCTGTCAAATGTTTGAATACAGCACAACTTTGAACAAATGCAAACATCCAGGCACCACAAACATTTGGTAAAGGGAATTCCTACTTGAACAGTCCAATAAGAATTTCTCATTCGTGTTCTGACAAATGTTGGAGGGTCACTGTGTCCTTTTCCAGTCCCACTCCTCCACTGGTTACAACAAATTTTAAATTTACCCAGTTTAGTGATATGACCAATTGTATAGGACTCAGACTGGGTCATTTTTGAGAAAAACATGAGATGCAGGAAGTTGAACTCACAACAAATGGTAAAAGATAGAGTGTCCCAAATGTTCTTCTGCCTTTGAAATTATTCTGCTCACACAAGCTGCTGGTAATGGGATTTATTAGTGGAATGGTTGGATTTGGCTGAACTCCCTTTGCTTCCAGGAGTGGAGAGATTCCAATAAGTCCTCACTAGGAATCCTTCACAAGTGGTGAAGATAACTCAGGGATTTTATGGTCTCACATTTTGCTATCAGGAGGACAAAGTAAGAGAGAGAGATCAATCAGCTGCTGCTTCTCAGGCTGGGAACATTTTTCTCCCTCTCTGTGTTGAACCATACAATAATGTCAACTGAACATCAAACTGGGCCATGTGTGCTCTCCTGGAGCATTCTCTGGAACGGATGATAATGGATGATATGAAGGTGCATCATCGCTGTTGTTGTACACAGTGTCTTTCATTAGAAAAAAAAAGTCCCTGCTTTATCATCTGATGACATGTTTATATGCGTCTGTGTAATTTGTAAATATCGGTCGATGTCTATATAATATGTGTGTTGATATCAATACATCTTATTCTTCAAATTGTTCTCTAGCTTTAAACTCCTTAACAAGAGGAAATACCTTTCAGAAAGTCATGTATGTTTCAAGAAGATTTCTCATCTCAGATCAAAACTGATAATCTCCCATAACAAAAGGCCTTCCTTCCAGTAATGTGTGAAGGGAAACATCTACGAAAATCTTCTGAAAGAATTATATATTTTTTTAAGTTTAGGCGATCAAAACTGCACACAGTGTATCCGATGTGGTCTCAGCAATGCCCTGTTCAGATGCAGTAAAACATTCCTCATTAAACGTGATAACCTTTGCCAGAAACAGCATCATTCCACTTCCCTTCCAAATCACTTGCTGCATCTACAGACTGACTTCATATAATTCATGTCCCAGGAAAATGGAAACGGCCTGTATCACAGAGTTCTGCAATCTCTCTCCATTTAAATTGTTTGCCATTGTTTTTTCCTCCCTGCCACAGTAGACAACTCACCTCATGCTCTTTCTGCTGAAGGTTTGTTCACTAACCTTCCCTATCTGTACCACATTGCAGACTCAGTACTTCCATTTGACGACATCTTGAACGATTATCTTGGTGATGCGCTAATTGAGCTTCGTGCCATTCAGTTCCCTTCTTCCAGACCTATGATACAGATTATTTGTCATTGATGATCCCACAGTGATCTCTAGAGCACTACACTAGTTAGAGCTTTGCAACCTGAAAATAAACATTTATCTCTACTCTCTATGTCCTGTTAGCGACAGCCTCCCCGTTCCTGTGTAGCACATAAGGTGGGTTGAATGGTCTCCTCCTGGACTGTGTAATGTACTCAACGAGCTGAATTACTTCATTCTCCATTCCTGTGTAACTCCTGCGAGGGGCAGAATGGTCTTCTCCCGTCTCATTGTAATGATCCTGTCTGACTGAAAGGGGTGATCCCCTACCTTGTAACTGCATCGAGGGGTGGATTGAGGGAACAACACATGGGGTAGGGGCAGCAGTACATCTCTGTAATAGCCTCGAGGGGTGGATTGAGGGCACAGTGCATGGGGTAGGGGCAGCAGTTGGCCTTTTAACTGCACCATTCAGAATGCTCATAACTGATCCGAGTGTGTCTGACCATCCATCTCCTGTTTGTTCCCAATAAACATTGACTCTCCTGTCCAGCAAAGATCAGTCAAGCTCAGCGTTGAATATCTTCATTAACCGAGTCTTCGCTGCTCCCTGAGGATGAGGACACCACAGATGGCACAACACTAAAGTGAAAGGGACATCCTTATTTCATTGTGGGACACGTTATTTTAACCAATGTTAACCTAACATCAAATCACCACCTCTTATCAGACATAAGGACACAATAATTAGGAATAAAGGTAAAGCATTCTGGACTTCAAACCTGTCCCACATTCCTGCTGACCCTTTCCAATCAAATATGTATCAAACCCAGCCTCTGCTGCTGTCTCAGATAGAGAATACCTGATAGCATTACACCACAAGAACATTAAAGCAAGGAGAAGAATGAGGCTATTCGGCCCCTCGAGTTTAAAATTCCGTTCAATTATTCTTATATGTACCTCAACCTCATTCTTCTGCCTTCTGCCTGGAATCGTTGACCCCCTTACAAATCCAAATCATATCGATTTGCGTCTTAATGACACTAGTGTCTGTTCCTCTATGGCTGTGTATGTTTGTGTGTGTGCATCTGTATGTGGGTGTGTGTGTCTGTGAGTGTGTATGTGTGTGCGTGTCTGTGTGTGTGTATGTGTGTGTATATATACGTGTGTGTCCATGTACTTCTTATCTGTGTGTTTGTGTGTCTATGTCTGTCTGTCTGTATATCAGCCTGTGTGTTTCTTAACTGTGTTTGTGTCTATTTCTATGTGACTGCATATATCTCTGTGTGTTTCTACCTGTGTGTATGCCTATCTCCTTGTAAGTATTGTGCACGTTCGTATATTGGGGTACTTACCAATACTTCTGTGTATTTCTGTGTCTGTGTCTCTGTGCAGTGAGGTATCTGTGTCTCTTTTTTAGGAAGTGAAAGGACTGTCGTTGGAACTGCCAGTGGGTTTAAAGTGAGAATTGTCTTTCACTGAACATTGCTCCTTAATCAGTCAGTGGGACGTGGATGTTTCAGAATCTCCACACGAGGTGTCCCTGTCTCTCTGGCTCATACCAGTTTCCTGCCCACATGGCAAGAGGAGGGAGTAAGGGAATGGACATCGGGCACTTCACCACCCGGCTTTGCCTTTCTGTCCTATTCCAGGCTCTTCCTCCTTGAATGGGAGAAAGGGAGGGTGGGAGGGAGAGTGGGAAAGGGTGACCCTGCTGTAAGTGCTGGTGTAGTTCGGGGGAAATGTGAGGTGTCTGGAATGAGTTGGGTCGACAGTTTTGAATCCATATAGTATTATTAGTGTGGGGGGTTTTGCGTCGGTGACAGAGAAAGTGAGGAAGAAAGTTAGAACATAGAACATAGAACATAGAAGAATACAGCGCAGTACAGGTCCTTTGGCCCTCGATGTTGCACCGATCCAAGCCCACCTAACCTATACTAACCCACTATCCTCCATATACCTATCCAATGCCCGCTTAAATGCCCATAAAGAGGGAGAGTCCACCACTGCTACTGGCAGGGCATTCCATGAACTTACGACTCACTGAGTGAAGAACCTACCCCTAACTTCAGTCCTATATCTACCCCCCCTTAATTTAAAGCTATGCCCCCTTGTAATACCCGACTCCATACGCGGGAAAAGGTTCACACTGTCAACCCTATCTAACCCCCTAATCATCTTGTACACCTCAATCAAGTCACCCCTAAACCTTCTTTTCTCCAATGAAAACAGCCCCAAGTGTCTCAATCTTTCCTCATACGATCTTCCTTCCATACCAGGCAACATCCTGGTAAACCTCCTCTGCACCCGTTCCAGTGCCTCCACATCCTTCCTATAGTATGGCGACCAAAACTGCACACAATATTCCAGATGCGGCCGCACCAGAGTCTTATACAACTGCATCATGACCTCAGGACTCCGGAACTCAATTCCTCTACCAATAAAAGCCAGTACGCCATATGCCTTCCTCACTGCACTATTTACCTGGGTGGCAACTTTCAGAGATCTGTGTACATGGACACCAAGATCCCTCTGCTCATCCACACTACCAAGTATCCGACCATTAGCCCAGTACCCCATCTTTTTGTTATTCTTCCCAAAATGAATCACCTCACACTTAGCTACATTGAATTCCATTTGCCACCTTTCTGCCCAGCTCTGCAGCTTCTCTATATCCTGCTGTAACCTGCCACATCCTTCCTCACTGTCAACAACTCCTCCGACTTTCGTATCATCCGCAAACTTGCTCACCCAACCTTCTAACCCCTCTTCCAGGTCATTTATAAAAATGACAAACAGCAATGGTCCCAAAACAGATCCTTGCGGAACACCGCTAGTGACGGCACTCCATGAAGAAACTTTGCCATCAACTACTACCCTCTGTCTTCTTCCATCCAGCCAATTCCTAATCCAAACCTCCAACTCACCCTCAATGCCATATCTCCGTATTTTCTGCAGTAGCCTACCATGGGGAACCTTATCAAACGCCTTACTAAAATCCATATATACCACATCTACCGCTTTCCCCTCATCAACCTCCTTCGTCACCTTTTCAATAAGGTTTGTGAGGCACGACCTGCCCTTCACAAAACCATGCTGACTATCCTTGATCACATTATTCCTATCCAGATGTGCATAAATCCTATCCCTTACAATTCTCTCTAAGACTTTGCCCACAACAGAAGTGAGACTCACTTAGTTACTAGGGTTATCCCTACTCCCCTTTTTGAACAAGGGAACCACATTTGCTATTCTCCAGTCTTCTGGCACTACTCCAGTAGACAAAGAGGACATAAAAATCAAGGCCAATGGCTCTGCAATCTCCTCCCTTGCTTCCCAGAGAATCCTAGAATAAATGCCATCAGGCCCAGGGGACTTATCTATTTTCACCTTTTCCAGGATTTCCAACACCTCTTCTCTACATACCTCAAAGCCATCCATTCTACTTATTTGTGACTCAGTATTCACATCGACGACAATGCCCTGTTCCTGAGTAAATACTGAAGAAAAGTATTCATTCAGTGTCTCCCCAATCTCTTCCGCCTCCACACGCAACTTCCCACTACTATCCTTGACTGGACCTATTCCTACCCTAGTCATTCTTTTATTCCTAACATACCGATAGAAAGCCTTAGGGTTTTCCCTAATCCTACCGACTAAGGACCTTTCATGTCCCCTCCTTGCTGCTCTTAGCTCTCTCTTCAGGTCCTTCCTGGCTACCCTATAACTCTCAATCGCCCCAATTGAACCTTCACGTCTCATCTTGAGATAGGCCGCCCTCTTCCATTTAACAAGGGATTCCAATTCCTTATTAAACCACGGCTCCCTCGCACGACCCTTTCCTCCCTGCCTGACAGGTACATAATTATCAAGGACACTCAATAGTTGCTCCTTGAACAAGGCTCATGCTCCCTTACACTCTTGCCTTGGAGTCTACTTTTCCAAGCCACACATCCTAAGTCATGCCTCACCGCATCATAATTTCCCTGACCCCAGCTATAACTCTTGCCCTGTAGTACACACTTATCCCTCTCCATCACGAGAGTAAAAATCACCGAATTATGGTCACTATCCCCAAAGTGCTCACCTACCTCTAATTCTAACACCTGGCCTGAATTCAATAGTGAGAGTGGTAGTGCCTGAGCCTTATTTGGAGATAGAGCATGAGCCTTGTTCGGGGGTCGGTGCTATAACAGATATACAGTGAGTGTGAGGGAGCATGAGCCTTGTTCGGGGGTCGGTGCTATAACAGATATACAGTGAGTGTGAGGGAGCATGAGCCTTGTTCGGGTATCGGTGCTATAACAGATATACAGTGAGTGTGAGGGAGCATGAGCCTTGTTCAGGGGTAGGTGCTATAACAGATGTACAGTGAGTGTGAGGGAGCATGAGCCTTGTTCGGGGGTCGGTGCTATAACAGATGTACAGTGAGTGTGAGGGAGCATGAACCTTGTTTGGGGGTCGGTGCTAAAACAGATATACAGTGAGTGTGAGGGAGCATGAGCCTTGTTCGGGGGTCGGTGCTATAACAGATGTACAGTGAGTGTGAGGGAGCATGAACCTTGTTCGGGGGTCGGTGCTATAACAGATATACAGTGAGTGTGAGGGAGCATGAGCCTTGTTCGGGGGTCGGTGCTATAACAGATATACAGTGAGTGTGAGGGAGCATGAACCTTGTTCGGGGGTAGGTGCTATAACAGATATACAGTGAGTGTGAGGGAGCATGAGCCTTGTTCAGGGGTCAGTGTTAAAACAGATGTACAGTGAGTGTGAGGGAGCATGAGCCTCGTTCAGGGGTCAGTGCTATAACAGATATACAGTGAGTGTGAGGGAGCATGAGCCTTGTTCGGGGGTCGGTGCTATAACAGATATACAGTGAGTGTGAGGGAGCATGAGCCTCGTTCAGGGGTCAGTGCTATAACAGATATACAGTGAGTGTGAGGGAGCATGAACCTTGTTCGGGGGTCGGTGCTATAACAGATGTACAGTGAGTGTGAGGGAGCATGAACCTTGTTCAGGGGTCGGTGCTATAACAGATGTACAGTGAGTGTGAGGGAGCATGAACCTTGTTCGGGGGTCGGTGCGATAACAGATATACAGTGAGTGTGAGGGAGCATGAGCCTTGTTCGGGGGTCGGTGCTATAACAGATATACAGTGAGTGTGAGGGAGCATGAACCTTGTTCAGGGGTCGGTGCTATAACAGATGTACAGTGAGTGTGAGGGAGCATGAGCCTTGTTCGGGGGTCGGTGCTATAACAGATGTACAGTGAGTGTGAGGGAGCATGAGCCTTGTTCAGGGGTCGGTGCGATAACAGATATACAGTGAGTGTGAGGGAGCATGAGCCTTGTGCGGGGGTCGGTGCTATAACAGATATACAGTGAGTGTGTGGGAGCATGAGCCTTGTTCAGGGGTCGGTGCTATAACAGATATACAGTGAGTGTGAGGGAGCATGAACCTTGTTCAGGGGTCGGTGCTATAACAGATGTACAGTGAGTGTGAGGGAGCATGAGCCTTGTTCGGGGGTCGGTGCGATAACAGATGTACAGTGAGTGTGAGGGAGCATGAGCCTTGTTCGGGGGTCGGTGCTATAACAGATGTACAGTGAGTGTGAGGGAGCATGAGCCTTGTTCGGGGGTAGGTGCGATAACAGATGTACAGTGAGTGTGAGGGAGCATGAGCCTTGTTCGGGGTCGGTGCGATAACAGATGTACAGTGAGTGTGAGGGAGCATGAGCCTTGTTCGGGGGTCGGTGCTATAACAGATGTACAGTGAGTGTGAGGGAGCATGAGCTTTGTTCGGGGGTCGGTGCTATAACAGATGTACAGTGAGTGTGAGGGAGCATGAGCTTTGTTCGGGGGTCGGTGCTATAACAGATGTACAGTGAGTGTGAGGGAGCATGAGCTTTGTTCGGGGGTCGGTGCTATAACAGATGTACAGTGAGTGTGAGGGAGCATGAGCTTTGTTCGGGGGTCGGTGCTATAACAGATGTACAGTGAGTGTGAGGGAGCATGAGCCTTGTTCGGGGGTCGGTGCGATAACAGATGAACAGTGAGTGTGAGGGAGCATGAGCCTTGTTCGGGGGTCGGTGCTATAACAGATATACAGTGAGTGTGAGGGAGCATGAACCTTGTTCGGGGTCGGTGCTATAACAGATATACAGTGAGTGTGAGGGAGCATGAGCTTTGTTCGGGGGTCGGTGCTATAACAGATGTACAGTGAGTGTGAGGGAGCATGAGCCTTGTTCGGGGGTCGGTGCTATAACAGATGTACAGTGAGTGTGAGGGAGCATGAGCTTTGTTCGGGGGTCGGTGCTATAACAGATGTACAGTGAGTGTGAGGGAGCATGAGCCTTGTTCGGGGGTCGGTGCGATAACAGATGAACAGTGAGTGTGAGGGAGCATGAGCCTTGTTCGGGGGTCGGTGCTATAACAGATATACAGTGAGTGTGAGGGAGCATGAACCTTGTTCGGGGGTCGGTGCTATAACAGATGTACAGTGAGTGTGAGGGAGCATGAGCCTTGTTTGGGGTCGGTGCGATAACAGATATACAGTGAGTGTGAGGGAGCATGAGCCTTGTTCGGGGGTCGGTGCTATAACAGATGTACAGTGAGTGTGAGGGAGCATGAGCGTTGTTCGGGGGTCGGTGCTATAACAGATGTACAGTGAGTGTGAGGGAGCATGAGCCATGTTCGGGGGTCGGTGCTATAACAGATGTACAGTGAGTGTGAGGGAGCATGAGCCTTGTTCGGGGGTCGGTGCGATAACAGATGTACAGTGAGTGTGAGGGAGCATGAGCGTTGTTCGGGGGTCGGTGCTATAACAGATGTACAGTGAGTGTGAGGGAGCATGAGCGTTGTTCGGGGGTCGGTGCTATAACAGATGTACAGTGAGTGTGAGGGAGCATGAGCGTTGTTCGGGGGTCGGTGCTATAACAGATATACAGTGAGTGTGAGGGAGCATGAGCCTTGTTCGGGGGTAGGTGCTATAACAGATATACAGTGAGTGTGAGGGAGCATGAGCGTTGTTCGGGGGTCGGTGCTATAACAGATGTACAGTGAGTGTGAGGGAGCATGAGCGTTGTTCGGGGGTCGGTGCTATAACAGATATACAGTGAGTGTGAGGGAGCATGAGCCTTGTTCGGGGGTCGGTGCGATAACAGATATACAGTGAGTGTGAGGGAGCATGAGCCTTGTTCGGGGGTCGGTGCGATAACAGATGTACAGTGAGTGTGAGGGAGCATGAGCCTTGTTCGGGGGTCGGTGCTATAACAGATGTACAGTGAGTGTGAGGGAGCATGAGCCTTGTTCGGGGGTCGGTGCTATAACAGATGTACAGTGAGTGTGAGGGAGCATGAGCCTTGTTCGGGGGTCGGTGCGATAACAGATGTACAGTGAGTGTGAGGGAGCATGAGCCTTGTTCGGGGGTCGGTGCTATAACAGATGTACAGTGAGTGTGAGGGAGCATGAGCCTTGTTCGGGGGTCGGTGCTATAACAGATGTACAGTGAGTGTGAGGGAGCATGAGCCTTGTTCGGGGGTCGGTGCGATAACAGATGTACAGTGAGTGTGAGGGAGCATGAACCTTGTTCGGGGGTCGGTGCTATAACAGATGTACAGTGAGTGTGAGGGAGCATGAGCCTTGTTCGGGGGTCGGTGCTATAACAGATATACAGTGAGTGTGAGGGAGCATGAGCCTTGTTCGGGGGTCGGTGCTATAACAGATATACAGTGAGTGTGAGGGAGCATGAGCCTTGTTCAGGGGTCGGTGCTATAACAGATGTACAGTGAGTGTGAGGGAGCATGAGCCTTGTTCGGGGGTCGGTGCGATAACAGATGTACAGTGAGTGTGAGGGAGCATGAGCCTTGTTCAGGGGTCGGTGCTATAACAGATATACAGTGAGTGTGAGGGAGCATGAGCCTTGTTCGGGGGTCGGTGCTATAACAGATATACAGTGAGTGTGAGGGAGCATGAGCCTTGTTCGGGGGTCGGTGCGATAACAGATGTACAGTGAGTGTGAGGGAGCATGAGCCTTGTTCGGGGGTCGGTGCTATAACAGATATACAGTGAGTGTGAGGGAGCATGAGCCTTGTTCGGGGGTCGGTGCTATAACAGATATACAGTGAGTGTGAGGGAGCATGAGCCTTGTTCGGGGGGGTCGGTGCTATAACAGATGTACAGTGAGTGTGAGGGAGCATGAGCCTTGTTCGGGGGGGGTCGGTGCGATAACAGATATACAGTGAGTGTGAGGGAGCATGAGCCTTGTTCGGGGGTCGGTGCTATAACAGATATACAGTGAGTGTGAGGGAGCATGAGCCTTGTTCGGGGGTCTGTGCTATAACAGATATACAGTGAGTGTGAGGGAGCATGAGCCTTGTTCGGGGGTCGGTGCTATAACAGATGTACAGTGAGTGTGAGGGAGCATGAGCCTTGTTCGGGGGTCGGTGCTATAACAGATGTACAGTGAGTGTGAGGGAGCATGAGCCTTGTTCGGGGGTCGGTGCTATAACAGATATACAGTGAGTGTGAGGGAGCATGAGCCTTGTTCGGGGGTCGGTGCTATAACAGATGTACAGTGAGTGTGAGGGAGCATGAGCCTTGTTCAGGGGGTCGGTGCTATAACAGATGTACAGTGAGTGTGCTGGAGCATGAGCCTTGTTCGGGGGTCGGTGCGATAACAGATATACAATGAGTGTGAGGGAGCATGAGCCTTGTTCGGGGGTCGGTGCTATAACAGATATACAGTGAGTGTGAGGGAGCATGAGCCTTGTTCGGGGGTCGGTGCTATAACAGATATACAGTGAGTGTGAGGGAGCATGAGCCTTGTTCAGGGGTCGGTGCGATAACAGATGTACAGTGAGTGTGAGGGAGCATGAGCCTTGTTCGGGGGTCGGTGCTATAACAGATGTACAGTGAGTGTGAGGGAGCATGAGCCTTGTTCGGGGGTCGGTGCTATAACAGATATACAGTGAGTGTGAGGGAGCATGAGCCTTGTTCGGGGGTCGGTGCTATAACAGATGTACAGTGAGTGTGAGGGAGCATGAGCCTTGTTCGGGGGTCGGTGCTATAACAGATGTACAGTGAGTGTGAGGGAGCATGAGCCTTGTTCGGGGGTCGGTGCTATAACAGATGTACAGTGAGTGTGAGGGAGCATGAGCCTTGTTCGGGGGTCGGTGCGATAACAGATGTACAGTGAGTGTGAGGGAGCATGAGCCTTGTTCGGGGGTCGGTGCTATAACAGATGTACAGTGAGTGTGAGGGAGCATGAGCCTTGTTCGGGGGTCGGTGCTATAACAGATATACAGTGAGTGTGAGGGAGCATGAGCCTTGTTCGGGGGTCGGTGCGATAACAGATATACAGTGAGTGTGAGGGAGCATGAGCCTTGTTCGGGGGTCGGTGCGATAACAGATATACAGTGAGTGTGAGGGAGCATGAGCCTTGTTCGGGGGTCGGTGCTATAACAGATGTACAGTGAGTGTGAGGGAGCATGAACCTTGTTCAGGGGGGTCGGTGCGATAACAGATGTACAGTGAGTGTGAGGGAGCATGAGCCTTGTTCGGGGGTCGGTGCTATAACAGATGTACAGTGAGTGTGAGGGAGCATGAGCGTTGTTCGCGGGTCGGTGCTATAACAGATGTACAGTGAGTGTGAGGGAGCATGAGCCTTGTTCGGGGGTCGGTGCGATAACAGATATACAGTGAGTGTGAGGGAGCATGAGCCTTGTTCGGGGGTCGGTGCTATAACAGATATACAGTGAGTGTGAGGGAGCATGAGACTTGTTCGGGGGTCGGTGCTATAACAGATATACAGTGAGTGTGAGGGAGCATGAGCCTTGTTCGGGGGTCGGTGCTATAACAGATGTACAGTGAGTGTGAGGGAGCATGAGCCTTGTTCGGGGGTCGGTGCTATAACAGATGTACAGTGAGTGTGAGGGAGCATGAGCCTTGTTCGGGGGTCGGTGCTATAACAGATATACAGTGAGTGTGAGGGAGCATGAGCCTTGTTCGGGGGTCGGTGCGATAACAGATGTACAGTGAGTGTGAGGGAGCATGAACCTTGTTCGGGGGTCGGTGCTATAACAGATATACAGTGAGTGTGAGGGAGCATGAGCCTTGTTCGGGGTTCGGTGCGATAACAGATATACAGTGAGTGTGAGGGAGCATGAGCCTTGTTCGGGGGTCGGTGCTATAACAGATGTACAGTGAGTGTGAGGGAGCATGAGCCTTGTTCAGGGGTCGGTGCGATAACAGATGTACAGTGAGTGTGAGGGAGCATGAGCCTTGTTCGGGGGTCGGTGCTATAACAGATATACAGTGAGTGTGAGGGAGCATGAGCCTTGTTCGGGGGTCGGTGCGATAACAGATATACAGTGAGTGTGAGGGAGCATGAGCCTTGTTCGGGGGTCGGTGCTATAACAGATATACAGTGAGTGTGAGGGAGCATGAGCCTTGTTCGGGGGTCGGTGCTATAACAGATATACAGTGAGTGTGAGGGAGCATGAGCCTTGTTCGGGGGTCGGTGCGATAACAGATATACAGAGAGTGTGAGGGAGCATGAACCTTGTTCAGGGGGGTCGGTGCGATAACAGATATACAGTGAGTGTGAGGGAGCATGAACCTTGTTCGGGGGTCAGTGCTATAACAGATATACAGTGAGTGTGAGGGAGCATGAGCCTTGTTCAGGGGTCGGTGCTATAACAGATGTACAGTGAGTGTGAGGGAGCATGAGCCTTGTTCGGGGGTCGGTGCGATAACAGATATACAGTGAGTGTGAGGGAGCATGAACCTTGTTCGGGGGTCGGTGCTATAACAGATATACAGTGAGTGTGAGGGAGCATGAGCCTTGTTCAGGGGTCGGTGCTATAACAGATGTACAGTGAGTGTGAGGGAGCATGAGCCTTGTTCGGGGGTCGGTGCTATAACAGATATACAGTGAGTGTGAGGGAGCATGAGCCTTGTTCGGGGGTCGGTGCGATAACAGATGTAGAGTGAGTGTGAGGGAGCATGAGCCTTGTTCGGGGGTCGGTGCTATAACAGATATACAGTGAGTGTGAGGGAGCATGAGCCTTGTTCGGGGGTCGGTGCTATAACAGATATACAGTGAGTGTGAGGGAGCATGAGCCTTGTTCGGGGGGGTCGGTGCTATAACAGATGTACAGTGAGTGTGAGGGAGCATGAGCCTTGTTCGGGGGGGGTCGGTGCGATAACAGATATACAGTGAGTGTGAGGGAGCATGAGCCTTGTTCGGGGGTCTGTGCTATAACAGATATACAGTGAGTGTGAGGGAGCATGAGCCTTGTTCGGGGGTCTGTGCTATAACAGATATACAGTGAGTGTGAGGGAGCATGAGCCTTGTTCGGGGGTCGGTGCTATAACAGATATACAGTGAGTGTGAGGGAGCATGAACCTTGTTCGGGGGTCGGTGCTATAACAGATGTACAGTGAGTGTGAGGGAGCATGAGCCTTGTTCGGGGGTCGGTGCTATAACAGATGTACAGTGAGTGTGAGGGAGCATGAGCCTTGTTCGGGGGTCGGTGCTATAACAGATGTACAGTGAGTGTGAGGGAGCATGAGCCTTGTTCGGGGGTCGGTGCTATAACAGATATACAGTGAGTGTGAGGGAGCATGAGCCTTGTTCGGGGGTCGGTGCTATAACAGATGTACAGTGAGTGTGAGGGAGCATGAGCCTTGTTCAGGGGGTCGGTGCTATAACAGATGTACAGTGAGTGTGCTGGAGCATGAGCCTTGTTCGGGGGTCGGTGCGATAACAGATATACAATGAGTGTGAGGGAGCATGAGCCTTGTTCGGGGGTCGGTGCTATAACAGATATACAGTGAGTGTGAGGGAGCATGAGCCTTGTTCGGGGGTCGGTGCTATAACAGATATACAGTGAGTGTGAGGGAGCATGAGCCTTGTTCAGGGGTCGGTGCGATAACAGATGTACAGTGAGTGTGAGGGAGCATGAGCCTTGTTCGGGGGTCGGTGCTATAACAGATGTACAGTGAGTGTGAGGGAGCATGAGCCTTGTTCGGGGGTCGGTGCTATAACAGATATACAGTGAGTGTGAGGGAGCATGAGCCTTGTTCGGGGGTCGGTGCGATAACAGATATACAGTGAGTGTGAGGGAGCATGAGCCTTGTTCGGGGGTCGGTGCGATAACAGATATACAGTGAGTGTGAGGGAGCATGAGCCTTGTTCGGGGGTCGGTGCTATAACAGATGTACAGTGAGTGTGAGGGAGCATGAACCTTGTTCAGGGGGGTCGGTGCGATAACAGATGTACAGTGAGTGTGAGGGAGCATGAGCCTTGTTCGGGGGTCGGTGCTATAACAGATGTACAGTGAGTGTGAGGGAGCATGAGCGTTGTTCGGGGGTCGGTGCTATAACAGATGTACAGTGAGTGTGAGGGAGCATGAGCCTTGTTCGGGGGTCGGTGCGATAACAGATATACAGTGAGTGTGAGGGAGCATGAGCCTTGTTCGGGGGTCGGTGCTATAACAGATATACAGTGAGTGTGAGGGAGCATGAGCCTTGTTCGGGGGTCGGTGCGAGAACAGATGTACAGTGAGTGTGAGGGAGCATGAGCCTTGTTCGGGGGTCGGTGCTATAACAGATGTACAGTGAGTGTGAGGGAGCATGAGCCTTGTTCGGGGGTCGGTGCTTTAACAGATGTACAGTGAGTGTGAGGGAGCATGAGCCTTGTTCGGGGGTCGGTGCGAGAACAGATATACAGTGAGTGTGAGGGAGCATGAGCCTTGTTCGGGGGTCGGTGCGATAACAGATGTACAGTGAGTGTGAGGGAGCATGAACCTTGTTCGGGGGTCGGTGCTAGAACAGATATACAGTGAGTGTGAGGGAGCATGAGCCTTGTTCGGGGGTCGGTGCGATAACAGATATACAGTGAGTGTGAGGGAGCATGAGCCTTGTTCGGGGGTCGGTGCTATAACAGATGTACAGTGAGTGTGAGGGAGCATGAGCCTTGTTCAGGGGTCGGTGCGATAACAGATGTACAGTGAGTGTGAGGGAGCATGAGCCTTGTTCGGGGGTCGGTGCTATAACAGATATACAGTGAGTGTGAGGGAGCATGAGCCTTGTTCGGGGGTCGGTGCGATAACAGATATACAGTGAGTGTGAGGGAGCATGAGCCTTGTTCGGGGGTCGGTGCGATAACAGATATACAGTGAGTGTGAGGGAGCATGAGCCTTGTTCGGGGGTCGGTGCTATAACAGATATACAGTGAGTGTGAGGGAGCATGAGCCTTGTTCGGGGGTCGGTGCGATAACAGATATACAGAGAGTGTGAGGGAGCATGAACCTTGTTCAGGGGGGTCGGTGCGATAACAGATATACAGTGAGTGTGAGGGAGCATGAACCTTGTTCGGGGGTCAGTGCTATAACAGATATACAGTGAGTGTGAGGGAGCATGAGCCTTGTTCAGGGGTCGGTGCTATAACAGATGTACAGTGAGTGTGAGGGAGCATGAGCCTTGTTCGGGGGTCGGTGCTATAACAGATATACAGTGAGTGTGAGGGAGCATGAGCCTTGTTCGGGGGTCGGTGCTATAACAGATATACAGCGAGTGTGAGGGAGCATGAGCCTTGTTCAGGGGTCGGTGCGATAACAGATGTACAGTGAGTGTGAGGGAGCATGAGCCTTGTTCGGGGGTCGGTGCGATAACAGATGTACAGTGAGTGTGAGGGAGCATGAACCTTTTTCGGGGGTCGGTGTTATAACAGATGTACAGTGAGTGTGAGGGAGCATGAGCCTTGTTCGGGGGTCGGTGCGATAACAGATGTACAGTGAGTGTGAGGGAGCATGAACCTAGTTCGGGGGTCGGTGCTATAACAGATATACAGTGAGTGTGAGGGAGCATGAGCCTTGTTCGGGGGTCGGTCCTATAACAGATATACAGTGAGTGTGAGGGAGCATGAGCCTTGTTCGGGGGTCGGTGCGATAACAGATGTACAGTGAGTGTGAGGTAGCATGAGCCTTGTTCGGGGGTCGGTGCGATAACAGATATACAGTGAGTGTGAGGGAGCATGAGCCTTGTTTGGGGGTCAGTGCTATAACAGATATACAGTGAGTGTGAGGGAGCATGAACCTTGTTCGGGGGTCGGTGCTATAACAGATATACAGTGAGTGTGAGGGAGCATGAGCCTTGTTCGGGGGTCGGTGCTATAACAGATATACAGTGAGTGTGAGGGAGCATGAGCCTTGTTCGGGGGTCGGTGCGATAACAGATGTACAGTGAGTGTGAGGGAGCATGAGCCTTGTTCGGGGGTCGGTGCTATAACAGATGTACAGTGAGTGTGAGGGAGCATGAGCCTTGTTCGGGGGTCGGTGCGATAACAGATATACAGTGAGTGTGAGGGAGCATGAGCCTTGTTCGGGGGTCGGTGCTATAACAGATATACAGTGAGTGTGAGGGAGCATGAGCCTTGTTCGGGGGTCGGTGCTATAACAGATGTACAGTGAGTGTGAGGGAGCATGAGCCTTGTTCAGGGGTCGGTGCTATAACAGATATACAGTGAGTGTGAGGGAGCATGAGCCTTGTTCAGGGGTCGGTGCGATAACAGATGTACAGTGAGTGTGAGGGAGCATGAGCCTTGTTCGGGGGTCGGTGCGATAACAGATATACAGTGAGTGTGAGGGAGCATGAGCCTTGTTCGGGGGTCGGTGCTATAACAGATATACAGTGAGTGTGAGGGAGCATGAGCCTTGTTCGGGGGTCGGTGCTATAACAGATGTACAGTGAGTGTGAGGGAGCATGAGCCTTGTTCAGGGGTCGGTGCTATAACAGATATACAGTGAGTGTGAGGGAGCATGAGCCTTGTTCGGGGGTCGGTGCGATAACAGATGTACAGTGAGTGTGAGGGAGCATGAGCCTTGTTTGGGGGTCGGTGCTATAACAGATGTACAGTGAGTGTGAGGGAGCATGAGCCTTGTTCAGGGGGTCGGTGCTATAACAGATGTACAGTGAGTGTGCTGGAGCATGAGCCTTGTTCGGGGGTCGGTGCGATAACAGATATACAATGAGTGTGAGGGAGCATGAGCCTTGTTCGGGGGTCGGTGCTATAACAGATATACAGTGAGTGTGCTGGAGCATGAGCCTTGCTCGGGGGTCGGTGCGATAACAGATATACAGTGAGTGTGAGGGAGCATGAGCCTTGTTCGGGGGTCGGTGCGATAACAGATATACAATGAGTGTGAGGGAGCATGAGCCTTGTTCGGGGGTCGGTGCGATAACAGATATACAGTGAGTGTGAGGGAGCATGAGCCTTGTTCGGGGGTCGGTGCGATAACAGATATACAATGAGTGTGAGGGAGCATGAGCCTTGTTCAGGGGTCGGTGCGATAACAGATATACAGTGAGTGTGAGGGAGCATGAGCCTTGTTCGGGGGTCGGTGCTATAACAGATGTACAGTGAGTGTGAGGGAGCATGAGCCTTGTTCGGGGGTCGGTGCTATAACAGATGTACAGTGAGTGTGAGGGAGCATGAGCCTTGTTCGGGGGTCGGTGCGATAACAGATGTACAGTGAGTGTGAGGGAGCATGAGTCTTGTTCGGGGGGGTCGGTGCTATAACAGATGTACAGTGAGTGTGAGGGAGCATGAGCCTTGTTCGGGGGTCGGTGCTATAACAGATGTACAGTGAGTGTGAGGGAGCATGAGCGTTGTTCGGGGGTCGGTGCTATAACAGATATACAGTGAGTGTGAGGGAGCATGAGCCTTGTTCGGGGTCGGTGCTATAACAGATATACAGTGAGTGTGAGGGAGCATGAGCCTTGTTCGGGGGTCGGTGCTATAACAGATATACAGTGAGTGTGAGGGAGCATGAGCCTTGTTCGGGGGTCGGTGCGATAACAGATGTACAGTGAGTGTGAGGGAGCATGAGCCTTGTTCGGGGGTCGGTGCGATAACAGATGTACAGTGAGTGTGAGGGAGCATGAACCTTGTTCGGGGGTCGGTGCTATAACAGATATACAGTGAGTGTGAGGGAGCATGAGCCTTGTTCGGGGGTCGGTGCGATAACAGATGTACAGTGAGTGTGAGGGAGCATGAGCCTTGTTCGGGGGTCGGTGCGATAACAGATGTACAGTGAGTGTGAGGGAGCATGAACCTTGTTCGGGGGTCGGTGCTATAACAGATATACAGTGAGTGTGAGGGAGCATGAGCCTTGTTCAGGGGGGTCGGTGCTATAACAGATGTACAGTGAGTGTGAGGGAGCATGAGCCTTGTTCGGGGGTCGGCGCGATAACAGATGTACAGTGAGTGTGAGGGAGCATGAGCCTTGTTCGGGGGTCGGCGCTATAACAGATATACAGTGAGTGTGAGGGAGCATGAGCCTTGTTCGGGGGTCGGTGCTATAACAGATGTACAGTGAGTGTGAGGGAGCATGAGTCTTGTTCGGGGGGGTCGGTGCTATAACAGATGTACAGTGAGTGTGAGGGAGCATGAGTCTTGTTCGGGGGGGTCGGTGCTATAACAGATGTACAGTGAGTGTGAGGGAGCATGAGCCTTGTTCGGGGGTCGGTGCTATAACAGATATACAGTGAGTGTGAGGGAGCATGAGCCTTGTTCGGGGGTCGGTGCGATAACAGATGTACAGTGAGTGTGAGGGAGCATGAGTCTTGTTCGGGGGGGTCGGTGCTATAACAGATGTACAGTGAGTGTGAGGGAGCATGAGCCTTGTTCGGGGGTCGGTGCTATAACAGATGTACAGTGAGTGTGAGGGAGCATGAGCCTTGTTCGGGGGTCGGTGCTATAACAGATGTACAGTGAGTGTGAGGGAGCATGAGCCTTGTTCGGGGGTCGGTGCTATAACAGATGTACAGTGAGTGTGAGGGAGCATGAGCCTTGTTCGGGGGTCGGTGCGATAACAGATGTACAGTGAGTGTGAGGGAGCATGAGCCTTGTTCGGGGGTCGGTGCTATAACAGATATACAGTGAGTGTGAGGGAGCATGAACCTTGTTCGGGGGTCGGTGCTATAACAGATGTACAGTGAGTGTGAGGGAGCATGAACCTTGTTCGGGGGTCGGTGCGATAACAGATGTACAGTGAGTGTGAGGGAGCATGAGCCTTGTTCGGGGGTCGGTGCGATAACAGATATACAGTGAGTGTGAGGGAGCATGAGCCTTGTTCGGGGGGGTCGGTGCTATAACAGATATACAGTGAGTGTGAGGGAGCATGAGCCTTGTTCGGGGGTCGGTGCTATAACAGATGTACAGTGAGTGTGAGGGAGCATGAACCTTGTTCGGGGTCGGTGCGATAACAGATATACAGTGAGTGTGAGGGAGCATGAGCCTTGTTCGGGGGTCGGTGCTATAACAGATGTACAGTGAGTGTGAGGGAGCATGAGCCTTGTTCGGGGGTCGGTGCTATAACAGATATACAGTGAGTGTGAGGGAGCATGAGCCTTGTTCGGGGGTCGGTGCGATAACAGATGTACAGTGAGTGTGAGGGAGCATGAGCCTTGTTCGGGGGTCGGTGCTATAACAGATGTACAGTGAGTGTGAGGGAGCATGAGCCTTGTTCGGGGGTAGGTGCGATAACAGATGTACAGTGAGTGTGAGGGAGCATGAGCCTTGTTCGGGGTCGGTGCGATAACAGATGTACAGTGAGTGTGAGGGAGCATGAGCCTTGTTCGGGGGTCGGTGCTATAACAGATGTACAGTGAGTGTGAGGGAGCATGAGCTTTGTTCGGGGGTCGGTGCTATAACAGATGTACAGTGAGTGTGAGGGAGCATGAGCTTTGTTCGGGGGTCGGTGCTATAACAGATGTACAGTGAGTGTGAGGGAGCATGAGCTTTGTTCGGGGGTCGGTGCTATAACAGATGTACAGTGAGTGTGAGGGAGCATGAGCTTTGTTCGGGGGTCGGTGCTATAACAGATGTACAGTGAGTGTGAGGGAGCATGAGCCTTGTTCGGGGGTCGGTGCGATAACAGATGAACAGTGAGTGTGAGGGAGCATGAGCCTTGTTCGGGGGTCGGTGCTATAACAGATATACAGTGAGTGTGAGGGAGCATGAACCTTGTTCGGGGTCGGTGCTATAACAGATATACAGTGAGTGTGAGGGAGCATGAGCTTTGTTCGGGGGTCGGTGCTATAACAGATGTACAGTGAGTGTGAGGGAGCATGAGCCTTGTTCGGGGGTCGGTGCTATAACAGATGTACAGTGAGTGTGAGGGAGCATGAGCTTTGTTCGGGGGTCGGTGCTATAACAGATGTACAGTGAGTGTGAGGGAGCATGAGCCTTGTTCGGGGGTCGGTGCGATAACAGATGAACAGTGAGTGTGAGGGAGCATGAGCCTTGTTCGGGGGTCGGTGCTATAACAGATATACAGTGAGTGTGAGGGAGCATGAACCTTGTTCGGGGGTCGGTGCTATAACAGATGTACAGTGAGTGTGAGGGAGCATGAGCCTTGTTTGGGGTCGGTGCGATAACAGATATACAGTGAGTGTGAGGGAGCATGAGCCTTGTTCGGGGGTCGGTGCTATAACAGATGTACAGTGAGTGTGAGGGAGCATGAGCGTTGTTCGGGGGTCGGTGCTATAACAGATGTACAGTGAGTGTGAGGGAGCATGAGCCATGTTCGGGGGTCGGTGCTATAACAGATGTACAGTGAGTGTGAGGGAGCATGAGCCTTGTTCGGGGGTCGGTGCGATAACAGATGTACAGTGAGTGTGAGGGAGCATGAGCGTTGTTCGGGGGTCGGTGCTATAACAGATGTACAGTGAGTGTGAGGGAGCATGAGCGTTGTTCGGGGGTCGGTGCTATAACAGATGTACAGTGAGTGTGAGGGAGCATGAGCGTTGTTCGGGGGTCGGTGCTATAACAGATATACAGTGAGTGTGAGGGAGCATGAGCCTTGTTCGGGGGTAGGTGCTATAACAGATATACAGTGAGTGTGAGGGAGCATGAGCGTTGTTCGGGGGTCGGTGCTATAACAGATGTACAGTGAGTGTGAGGGAGCATGAGCGTTGTTCGGGGGTCGGTGCTATAACAGATATACAGTGAGTGTGAGGGAGCATGAGCCTTGTTCGGGGGTCGGTGCGATAACAGATATACAGTGAGTGTGAGGGAGCATGAGCCTTGTTCGGGGGTCGGTGCGATAACAGATGTACAGTGAGTGTGAGGGAGCATGAGCCTTGTTCGGGGGTCGGTGCTATAACAGATGTACAGTGAGTGTGAGGGAGCATGAGCCTTGTTCGGGGGTCGGTGCTATAACAGATGTACAGTGAGTGTGAGGGAGCATGAGCCTTGTTCGGGGGTCGGTGCGATAACAGATGTACAGTGAGTGTGAGGGAGCATGAGCCTTGTTCGGGGGTCGGTGCTATAACAGATGTACAGTGAGTGTGAGGGAGCATGAGCCTTGTTCGGGGGTCGGTGCTATAACAGATGTACAGTGAGTGTGAGGGAGCATGAGCCTTGTTCGGGGGTCGGTGCGATAACAGATGTACAGTGAGTGTGAGGGAGCATGAACCTTGTTCGGGGGTCGGTGCTATAACAGATGTACAGTGAGTGTGAGGGAGCATGAGCCTTGTTCGGGGGTCGGTGCTATAACAGATATACAGTGAGTGTGAGGGAGCATGAGCCTTGTTCGGGGGTCGGTGCTATAACAGATATACAGTGAGTGTGAGGGAGCATGAGCCTTGTTCAGGGGTCGGTGCTATAACAGATGTACAGTGAGTGTGAGGGAGCATGAGCCTTGTTCGGGGGTCGGTGCGATAACAGATGTACAGTGAGTGTGAGGGAGCATGAGCCTTGTTCAGGGGTCGGTGCTATAACAGATATACAGTGAGTGTGAGGGAGCATGAGCCTTGTTCGGGGGTCGGTGCTATAACAGATATACAGTGAGTGTGAGGGAGCATGAGCCTTGTTCGGGGGTCGGTGCGATAACAGATGTACAGTGAGTGTGAGGGAGCATGAGCCTTGTTCGGGGGTCGGTGCTATAACAGATATACAGTGAGTGTGAGGGAGCATGAGCCTTGTTCGGGGGTCGGTGCTATAACAGATATACAGTGAGTGTGAGGGAGCATGAGCCTTGTTCGGGGGGGTCGGTGCTATAACAGATGTACAGTGAGTGTGAGGGAGCATGAGCCTTGTTCGGGGGGGGTCGGTGCGATAACAGATATACAGTGAGTGTGAGGGAGCATGAGCCTTGTTCGGGGGTCGGTGCTATAACAGATATACAGTGAGTGTGAGGGAGCATGAGCCTTGTTCGGGGGTCTGTGCTATAACAGATATACAGTGAGTGTGAGGGAGCATGAGCCTTGTTCGGGGGTCGGTGCTATAACAGATGTACAGTGAGTGTGAGGGAGCATGAGCCTTGTTCGGGGGTCGGTGCTATAACAGATGTACAGTGAGTGTGAGGGAGCATGAGCCTTGTTCGGGGGTCGGTGCTATAACAGATATACAGTGAGTGTGAGGGAGCATGAGCCTTGTTCGGGGGTCGGTGCTATAACAGATGTACAGTGAGTGTGAGGGAGCATGAGCCTTGTTCAGGGGGTCGGTGCTATAACAGATGTACAGTGAGTGTGCTGGAGCATGAGCCTTGTTCGGGGGTCGGTGCGATAACAGATATACAATGAGTGTGAGGGAGCATGAGCCTTGTTCGGGGGTCGGTGCTATAACAGATATACAGTGAGTGTGAGGGAGCATGAGCCTTGTTCGGGGGTCGGTGCTATAACAGATATACAGTGAGTGTGAGGGAGCATGAGCCTTGTTCAGGGGTCGGTGCGATAACAGATGTACAGTGAGTGTGAGGGAGCATGAGCCTTGTTCGGGGGTCGGTGCTATAACAGATGTACAGTGAGTGTGAGGGAGCATGAGCCTTGTTCGGGGGTCGGTGCTATAACAGATATACAGTGAGTGTGAGGGAGCATGAGCCTTGTTCGGGGGTCGGTGCTATAACAGATGTACAGTGAGTGTGAGGGAGCATGAGCCTTGTTCGGGGGTCGGTGCTATAACAGATGTACAGTGAGTGTGAGGGAGCATGAGCCTTGTTCGGGGGTCGGTGCTATAACAGATGTACAGTGAGTGTGAGGGAGCATGAGCCTTGTTCGGGGGTCGGTGCGATAACAGATGTACAGTGAGTGTGAGGGAGCATGAGCCTTGTTCGGGGGTCGGTGCTATAACAGATGTACAGTGAGTGTGAGGGAGCATGAGCCTTGTTCGGGGGTCGGTGCTATAACAGATATACAGTGAGTGTGAGGGAGCATGAGCCTTGTTCGGGGGTCGGTGCGATAACAGATATACAGTGAGTGTGAGGGAGCATGAGCCTTGTTCGGGGGTCGGTGCGATAACAGATATACAGTGAGTGTGAGGGAGCATGAGCCTTGTTCGGGGGTCGCTGCTATAACAGATGTACAGTGAGTGTGAGGGAGCATGAACCTTGTTCAGGGGGGTCGGTGCGATAACAGATGTACAGTGAGTGTGAGGGAGCATGAGCCTTGTTCGGGGGTCGGTGCTATAACAGATGTACAGTGAGTGTGAGGGAGCATGAGCGTTGTTCGCGGGTCGGTGCTATAACAGATGTACAGTGAGTGTGAGGGAGCATGAGCCTTGTTCGGGGGTCGGTGCGATAACAGATATACAGTGAGTGTGAGGGAGCATGAGCCTTGTTCGGGGGTCGGTGCTATAACAGATATACAGTGAGTGTGAGGGAGCATGAGACTTGTTCGGGGGTCGGTGCTATAACAGATATACAGTGAGTGTGAGGGAGCATGAGCCTTGTTCGGGGGTCGGTGCTATAACAGATGTACAGTGAGTGTGAGGGAGCATGAGCCTTGTTCGGGGGTCGGTGCTATAACAGATGTACAGTGAGTGTGAGGGAGCATGAGCCTTGTTCGGGGGTCGGTGCTATAACAGATATACAGTGAGTGTGAGGGAGCATGAGCCTTGTTCGGGGGTCGGTGCGATAACAGATGTACAGTGAGTGTGAGGGAGCATGAACCTTGTTCGGGGGTCGGTGCTATAACAGATATACAGTGAGTGTGAGGGAGCATGAGCCTTGTTCGGGGTTCGGTGCGATAACAGATATACAGTGAGTGTGAGGGAGCATGAGCCTTGTTCGGGGGTCGGTGCTATAACAGATGTACAGTGAGTGTGAGGGAGCATGAGCCTTGTTCAGGGGTCGGTGCGATAACAGATGTACAGTGAGTGTGAGGGAGCATGAGCCTTGTTCGGGGGTCGGTGCTATAACAGATATACAGTGAGTGTGAGGGAGCATGAGCCTTGTTCGGGGGTCGGTGCGATAACAGATATACAGTGAGTGTGAGGGAGCATGAGCCTTGTTCGGGGGTCGGTGCTATAACAGATATACAGTGAGTGTGAGGGAGCATGAGCCTTGTTCGGGGGTCGGTGCTATAACAGATATACAGTGAGTGTGAGGGAGCATGAGCCTTGTTCGGGGGTCGGTGCGATAACAGATATACAGAGAGTGTGAGGGAGCATGAACCTTGTTCAGGGGGGTCGGTGCGATAACAGATATACAGTGAGTGTGAGGGAGCATGAACCTTGTTCGGGGGTCAGTGCTATAACAGATATACAGTGAGTGTGAGGGAGCATGAGCCTTGTTCAGGGGTCGGTGCTATAACAGATGTACAGTGAGTGTGAGGGAGCATGAGCCTTGTTCGGGGGTCGGTGCGATAACAGATATACAGTGAGTGTGAGGGAGCATGAACCTTGTTCGGGGGTCGGTGCTATAACAGATATACAGTGAGTGTGAGGGAGCATGAGCCTTGTTCAGGGGTCGGTGCTATAACAGATGTACAGTGAGTGTGAGGGAGCATGAGCCTTGTTCGGGGGTCGGTGCTATAACAGATATACAGTGAGTGTGAGGGAGCATGAGCCTTGTTCGGGGGTCGGTGCGATAACAGATGTACAGTGAGTGTGAGGGAGCATGAGCCTTGTTCGGGGGTCGGTGCTATAACAGATATACAGTGAGTGTGAGGGAGCATGAGCCTTGTTCGGGGGTCGGTGCTATAACAGATATACAGTGAGTGTGAGGGAGCATGAGCCTTGTTCGGGGGGGTCGGTGCTATAACAGATGTACAGTGAGTGTGAGGGAGCATGAGCCTTGTTCGGGGGGGGTCGGTGCGATAACAGATATACAGTGAGTGTGAGGGAGCATGAGCCTTGTTCGGGGGTCTGTGCTATAACAGATATACAGTGAGTGTGAGGGAGCATGAGCCTTGTTCGGGGGTCTGTGCTATAACAGATATACAGTGAGTGTGAGGGAGCATGAGCCTTGTTCGGGGGTCGGTGCTATAACAGATATACAGTGAGTGTGAGGGAGCATGAACCTTGTTCGGGGGTCGGTGCTATAACAGATGTACAGTGAGTGTGAGGGAGCATGAGCCTTGTTCGGGGGTCGGTGCTATAACAGATGTACAGTGAGTGTGAGGGAGCATGAGCCTTGTTCGGGGGTCGGTGCTATAACAGATGTACAGTGAGTGTGAGGGAGCATGAGCCTTGTTCGGGGGTCGGTGCTATAACAGATATACAGTGAGTGTGAGGGAGCATGAGCCTTGTTCGGGGGTCGGTGCTATAACAGATGTACAGTGAGTGTGAGGGAGCATGAGCCTTGTTCAGGGGGTCGGTGCTATAACAGATGTACAGTGAGTGTGCTGGAGCATGAGCCTTGTTCGGGGGTCGGTGCGATAACAGATATACAATGAGTGTGAGGGAGCATGAGCCTTGTTCGGGGGTCGGTGCTATAACAGATATACAGTGAGTGTGAGGGAGCATGAGCCTTGTTCGGGGGTCGGTGCTATAACAGATATACAGTGAGTGTGAGGGAGCATGAGCCTTGTTCAGGGGTCGGTGCGATAACAGATGTACAGTGAGTGTGAGGGAGCATGAGCCTTGTTCGGGGGTCGGTGCTATAACAGATGTACAGTGAGTGTGAGGGAGCATGAGCCTTGTTCGGGGGTCGGTGCTATAACAGATATACAGTGAGTGTGAGGGAGCATGAGCCTTGTTCGGGGGTCGGTGCGATAACAGATATACAGTGAGTGTGAGGGAGCATGAGCCTTGTTCGGGGGTCGGTGCGATAACAGATATACAGTGAGTGTGAGGGAGCATGAGCCTTGTTCGGGGGTCGGTGCTATAACAGATGTACAGTGAGTGTGAGGGAGCATGAACCTTGTTCAGGGGGGTCGGTGCGATAACAGATGTACAGTGAGTGTGAGGGAGCATGAGCCTTGTTCGGGGGTCGGTGCTATAACAGATGTACAGTGAGTGTGAGGGAGCATGAGCGTTGTTCGGGGGTCGGTGCTATAACAGATGTACAGTGAGTGTGAGGGAGCATGAGCCTTGTTCGGGGGTCGGTGCGATAACAGATATACAGTGAGTGTGAGGGAGCATGAGCCTTGTTCGGGGGTCGGTGCTATAACAGATATACAGTGAGTGTGAGGGAGCATGAGCCTTGTTCGGGGGTCGGTGCGAGAACAGATGTACAGTGAGTGTGAGGGAGCATGAGCCTTGTTCGGGGGTCGGTGCTATAACAGATGTACAGTGAGTGTGAGGGAGCATGAGCCTTGTTCGGGGGTCGGTGCTTTAACAGATGTACAGTGAGTGTGAGGGAGCATGAGCCTTGTTCGGGGGTCGGTGCGAGAACAGATATACAGTGAGTGTGAGGGAGCATGAGCCTTGTTCGGGGGTCGGTGCGATAACAGATGTACAGTGAGTGTGAGGGAGCATGAACCTTGTTCGGGGGTCGGTGCTAGAACAGATATACAGTGAGTGTGAGGGAGCATGAGCCTTGTTCGGGGGTCGGTGCGATAACAGATATACAGTGAGTGTGAGGGAGCATGAGCCTTGTTCGGGGGTCGGTGCTATAACAGATGTACAGTGAGTGTGAGGGAGCATGAGCCTTGTTCAGGGGTCGGTGCGATAACAGATGTACAGTGAGTGTGAGGGAGCATGAGCCTTGTTCGGGGGTCGGTGCTATAACAGATATACAGTGAGTGTGAGGGAGCATGAGCCTTGTTCGGGGGTCGGTGCGATAACAGATATACAGTGAGTGTGAGGGAGCATGAGCCTTGTTCGGGGGTCGGTGCGATAACAGATATACAGTGAGTGTGAGGGAGCATGAGCCTTGTTCGGGGGTCGGTGCTATAACAGATATACAGTGAGTGTGAGGGAGCATGAGCCTTGTTCGGGGGTCGGTGCGATAACAGATATACAGAGAGTGTGAGGGAGCATGAACCTTGTTCAGGGGGGTCGGTGCGATAACAGATATACAGTGAGTGTGAGGGAGCATGAACCTTGTTCGGGGGTCAGTGCTATAACAGATATACAGTGAGTGTGAGGGAGCATGAGCCTTGTTCAGGGGTCGGTGCTATAACAGATGTACAGTGAGTGTGAGGGAGCATGAGCCTTGTTCGGGGGTCGGTGCTATAACAGATATACAGTGAGTGTGAGGGAGCATGAGCCTTGTTCGGGGGTCGGTGCTATAACAGATATACAGCGAGTGTGAGGGAGCATGAGCCTTGTTCAGGGGTCGGTGCGATAACAGATGTACAGTGAGTGTGAGGGAGCATGAGCCTTGTTCGGGGGTCGGTGCGATAACAGATGTACAGTGAGTGTGAGGGAGCATGAACCTTTTTCGGGGGTCGGTGTTATAACAGATGTACAGTGAGTGTGAGGGAGCATGAGCCTTGTTCGGGGGTCGGTGCGATAACAGATGTACAGTGAGTGTGAGGGAGCATGAACCTAGTTCGGGGGTCGGTGCTATAACAGATATACAGTGAGTGTGAGGGAGCATGAGCCTTGTTCGGGGGTCGGTCCTATAACAGATATACAGTGAGTGTGAGGGAGCATGAGCCTTGTTCGGGGGTCGGTGCGATAACAGATGTACAGTGAGTGTGAGGTAGCATGAGCCTTGTTCGGGGGTCGGTGCGATAACAGATATACAGTGAGTGTGAGGGAGCATGAGCCTTGTTCGGGGGTCAGTGCTATAACAGATATACAGTGAGTGTGAGGGAGCATGAACCTTGTTCGGGGGTCGGTGCTATAACAGATATACAGTGAGTGTGAGGGAGCATGAGCCTTGTTCGGGGGTCGGTGCTATAACAGATATACAGTGAGTGTGAGGGAGCATGAGCCTTGTTCGGGGGTCGGTGCGATAACAGATGTACAGTGAGTGTGAGGGAGCATGAGCCTTGTTCGGGGGTCGGTGCTATAACAGATGTACAGTGAGTGTGAGGGAGCATGAGCCTTGTTCGGGGGTCGGTGCGATAACAGATATACAGTGAGTGTGAGGGAGCATGAGCCTTGTTCGGGGGTCGGTGCTATAACAGATATACAGTGAGTGTGAGGGAGCATGAGCCTTGTTCGGGGGTCGGTGCTATAACAGATGTACAGTGAGTGTGAGGGAGCATGAGCCTTGTTCAGGGGTCGGTGCTATAACAGATATACAGTGAGTGTGAGGGAGCATGAGCCTTGTTCAGGGGTCGGTGCGATAACAGATGTACAGTGAGTGTGAGGGAGCATGAGCCTTGTTCGGGGGTCGGTGCGATAACAGATATACAGTGAGTGTGAGGGAGCATGAGCCTTGTTCGGGGGTCGGTGCTATAACAGATATACAGTGAGTGTGAGGGAGCATGAGCCTTGTTCGGGGGTCGGTGCTATAACAGATGTACAGTGAGTGTGAGGGAGCATGAGCCTTGTTCAGGGGTCGGTGCTATAACAGATATACAGTGAGTGTGAGGGAGCATGAGCCTTGTTCGGGGGTCGGTGCGATAACAGATGTACAGTGAGTGTGAGGGAGCATGAGCCTTGTTTGGGGGTCGGTGCTATAACAGATGTACAGTGAGTGTGAGGGAGCATGAGCCTTGTTCAGGGGGTCGGTGCTATAACAGATGTACAGTGAGTGTGCTGGAGCATGAGCCTTGTTCGGGGGTCGGTGCGATAACAGATATACAATGAGTGTGAGGGAGCATGAGCCTTGTTCGGGGGTCGGTGCTATAACAGATATACAGTGAGTGTGCTGGAGCATGAGCCTTGCTCGGGGGTCGGTGCGATAACAGATATACAGTGAGTGTGAGGGAGCATGAGCCTTGTTCGGGGGTCGGTGCGATAACAGATATACAATGAGTGTGAGGGAGCATGAGCCTTGTTCGGGGGTCGGTGCGATAACAGATATACAGTGAGTGTGAGGGAGCATGAGCCTTGTTCGGGGGTCGGTGCGATAACAGATATACAATGAGTGTGAGGGAGCATGAGCCTTGTTCAGGGGTCGGTGCGATAACAGATATACAGTGAGTGTGAGGGAGCATGAGCCTTGTTCGGGGGTCGGTGCTATAACAGATGTACAGTGAGTGTGAGGGAGCATGAGCCTTGTTCGGGGGTCGGTGCTATAACAGATGTACAGTGAGTGTGAGGGAGCATGAGCCTTGTTCGGGGGTCGGTGCGATAACAGATGTACAGTGAGTGTGAGGGAGCATGAGTCTTGTTCGGGGGGGTCGGTGCTATAACAGATGTACAGTGAGTGTGAGGGAGCATGAGCCTTGTTCGGGGGTCGGTGCTATAACAGATGTACAGTGAGTGTGAGGGAGCATGAGCGTTGTTCGGGGGTCGGTGCTATAACAGATATACAGTGAGTGTGAGGGAGCATGAGCCTTGTTCGGGGTCGGTGCTATAACAGATATACAGTGAGTGTGAGGGAGCATGAGCCTTGTTCGGGGGTCGGTGCTATAACAGATATACAGTGAGTGTGAGGGAGCATGAGCCTTGTTCGGGGGTCGGTGCGATAACAGATGTACAGTGAGTGTGAGGGAGCATGAGCCTTGTTCGGGGGTCGGTGCGATAACAGATGTACAGTGAGTGTGAGGGAGCATGAACCTTGTTCGGGGGTCGGTGCTATAACAGATATACAGTGAGTGTGAGGGAGCATGAGCCTTGTTCGGGGGTCGGTGCGATAACAGATGTACAGTGAGTGTGAGGGAGCATGAGCCTTGTTCGGGGGTCGGTGCGATAACAGATGTACAGTGAGTGTGAGGGAGCATGAACCTTGTTCGGGGGTCGGTGCTATAACAGATATACAGTGAGTGTGAGGGAGCATGAGCCTTGTTCAGGGGGGTCGGTGCTATAACAGATGTACAGTGAGTGTGAGGGAGCATGAGCCTTGTTCGGGGGTCGGCGCGATAACAGATGTACAGTGAGTGTGAGGGAGCATGAGCCTTGTTCGGGGGTCGGCGCTATAACAGATATACAGTGAGTGTGAGGGAGCATGAGCCTTGTTCGGGGGTCGGTGCTATAACAGATGTACAGTGAGTGTGAGGGAGCATGAGTCTTGTTCGGGGGGGTCGGTGCTATAACAGATGTACAGTGAGTGTGAGGGAGCATGAGTCTTGTTCGGGGGGGTCGGTGCTATAACAGATGTACAGTGAGTGTGAGGGAGCATGAGCCTTGTTCGGGGGTCGGTGCTATAACAGATATACAGTGAGTGTGAGGGAGCATGAGCCTTGTTCGGGGGTCGGTGCGATAACAGATGTACAGTGAGTGTGAGGGAGCATGAGTCTTGTTCGGGGGGGTCGGTGCTATAACAGATGTACAGTGAGTGTGAGGGAGCATGAGCCTTGTTCGGGGGTCGGTGCTATAACAGATGTACAGTGAGTGTGAGGGAGCATGAGCCTTGTTCGGGGGTCGGTGCTATAACAGATGTACAGTGAGTGTGAGGGAGCATGAGCCTTGTTCGGGGGTCGGTGCTATAACAGATGTACAGTGAGTGTGAGGGAGCATGAGCCTTGTTCGGGGGTCGGTGCGATAACAGATGTACAGTGAGTGTGAGGGAGCATGAGCCTTGTTCGGGGGTCGGTGCTATAACAGATATACAGTGAGTGTGAGGGAGCATGAACCTTGTTCGGGGGTCGGTGCTATAACAGATGTACAGTGAGTGTGAGGGAGCATGAACCTTGTTCGGGGGTCGGTGCGATAACAGATGTACAGTGAGTGTGAGGGAGCATGAGCCTTGTTCGGGGGTCGGTGCGATAACAGATATACAGTGAGTGTGAGGGAGCATGAGCCTTGTTCGGGGGGGTCGGTGCTATAACAGATATACAGTGAGTGTGAGGGAGCATGAGCCTTGTTCGGGGGTCGGTGCTATAACAGATGTACAGTGAGTGTGAGGGAGCATGAACCTTGTTCGGGGTCGGTGCGATAACAGATATACAGTGAGTGTGAGGGAGCATGAGCCTTGTTCGGGGGTCGGTGCTATAACAGATGTACAGTGAGTGTGAGGGAGCATGAGCCTTGTTCGGGGGTCGGTGCTATAACAGATATACAGTGAGTGTGAGGGAGCATGAGCCTTGTTCGGGGGTCGGTGCTATAACAGATATACAGTGAGTGTGAGGGAGCATGAGCCTTGTTCGGGGGTCGGTGCTATAACAGATATACAGTGAGTGTGAGGGAGCATGAGCCTTGTTCGGGGGTCGGTGCGATAACAGATATACAGTGAGTGTGAGGGAGCATGAGCCTTGTTCGGGGGTCGGTGCTATAACAGATGTACAGTGAGTGTGAGGGAGCATGAGCCTTGTTCGGGGGTCGGTGCTATAACAGATATACAGTGAGTGTGAGGGAGCATGAGCCTTGTTCAGGGGTCGGTGCGATAACAGATGTACAGTGAGTGTGAGGGAGCATGAGCCTTGTTCGGGGGTCGGTGCTATAACAGATGTACAGTGAGTGTGAGGGAGCATGAGCCTTGTTCGGGGGTCGGTGCGATAACAGATATACAGTGAGTGTGAGGGAGCATGAACCTTGTTCAGGGGTCGGTGCTATAACAGATGTACAGTGAGTGTGAGGGAGCATGAGCCTTGTTCGGGGGTCGGTGCTATAACAGATGTACAGTGAGTGTGAGGGAGCATGAGCCTTGTTCGGGGGTCGGTGCTATAACAGATGTACAGTGAGTGTGAGGGAGCATGAGCCTTGTTCGGGGGTCGGTGCTATAACAGATGTACAGTGAGTGTGAGGGAGCATGAGCCTTGTTCGGGGGTCGGTGCTATAACAGATATACAGTGAGTGTGAGGGAGCATGAGCCTTGTTCGGGGGTCGGTGCGATAACAGATATACAGTGAGTGTGAGGGAGCATGAGCCTTGTTCGGGGGTCGGTGCTATAACAGATGTACAGTGAGTGTGAGGGAGCATGAGCCTTGTTCGGGGGTCGGTGCTATAACAGATATACAGTGAGTGTGAGGGAGCATGAGCCTTGTTCGGGGGGGTCGGTGCTATAACAGATATACAGTGAGTGTGAGGGAGCATGAGCCTTGTTCGGGGGTCGGTGCTATAACAGATGTACAGTGAGTGTGAGGGAGCATGAGCCTTGTTCGGGGGTCGGTGCTATAACAGATATATAGTGAGTGTGAGGGAGCATGAGCCTTGTTCGGGGGTCGGTGCTATAACAGATGTACAGTGAGTGTGAGGGAGCATGAGCCTTGTTCGGGGGTCGGTGCTATAACAGATATATAGTGAGTGTGAGGGAGCATGAGCCTTGTTCGGGGTCGGTGCGATAACAGATGTACAGTGAGTGTGAGGGAGCATGAGCCTTGTTCGGGGGTCGGTGCTATAACAGATATACAGTGAGTGTGAGGGAGCATGAACCTTGTTCGGTGGTCGGTGCGATAACAGATATACAGTGAGTGTGAGGGAGCATGAGCCTTGTTCGGGGGTCGGTGCGATAACAGATGTACAGTGAGTGTGAGGGAGCATGAGCCTTGTTCGGGGGTCGGTGCTATAACAGATATACAGTGAGTGTGAGGGAGCATGAGCCTTGTTCGGGGGTCGGTGCGATAACAGATATACAGTGAGTGTGAGGGAGCATGAGCCTTGTTCGGGGGGGTCGGTGCTATAACAGATGTACAGTGAGTGTGAGGGAGCATGAGCCTTGTTCGGGGGTCGGTGCTATAACAGATGTACAGTGAGTGTGAGGGAGCATGAGCCTTGTTCGGGGGTCGGTGCTATAACAGATGTACAGTGAGTGTGAGGGAGCATGAGCCTTGTTCGGGGTCGGTGCTATAACAGATGTACAGTGAGTGTGAGGGAGCATGAGCCTTGTTCGGGGGTCGGTGCTATAACAGATATACAGTGAGTGTGAGGGAGCATGAGCCTTGTTCGGGGGTCGGTGCGATAACAGATATACAGTGAGTGTGAGGGAGCATGAGCCTTGTTCGGGGGTCGGTGCTATAACAGATGTACAGTGAGTGTGAGGGAGCATGAGCCTTGTTCGGGGGTCGGTGCGATAACAGATATACAGTGAGTGTGAGGGAGCATGAGCCTTGTTCGGGGGTCGGTGCGATAACAGATATACAGTGAGTGTGAGGGAGCATGAACCTTGTTCGGGGGTCGGTGCGATAACAGATATACAGTGAGTGTGAGGGAGCATGAGCCTTGTTCGGGGGGGCCGGTGCTATAACAGATGTACAGTGAGTGTGAGGGAGCATGAGCCTTGTTCGGGGTCGGTGCTCTTACAGATATACAGTGAGTGTGAGGGAGCATGAGCCTTGTTCGGGGGTCGGTGCGATAACAGATATACAGTGAGTGTGAGGGAGCATGAGCCTTGTTCGGGGGACGATGCTATAACAGATGTACAGTGAGTGTGAGGGAGCATGAGCATTGTTCGGGGGTCGGTGCGATAACAGATATACAGTGAGTGTGAGGGAGCATGAGCCTTGTTCAGGGGTAGGTGCTATAACAGATGTACAGTGAGTGTGAGGGAGCATGAGCCTTGTTCGGGGGTCGGTGCGATAACAGATATACAGTGAGTGTGAGGGAGCATGAACCTTGTTCGGGGGTCGGTGCTATAACAGATATACAGTGAGTGTGAGGGAGCATGAGCCTTGTTCGGGGGTCGGTGCGAGAACAGATGTACAGTGAGTGTGAGGGAGCATGAGCCTTGTTCGGGGGTCGGTGCGATAACAGATATACAGTGAGTGTGAGGGAGCATGAACCTTGTTCGGGGGTCGGTGCTATAACAGATATACAGTGAGTGTGAGGGAGCATGAGCCTTGTTCGGGGGTCGGTGCTATAACAGATGTACAGTGAGTGTGAGGGAGCATGAGCCTTGTTCGGGGGTCGGTGCTATAACAGATATACAGTGAGTGTGAGGGAGCATGAGCCTTGATCGGGGGTCGGTGCGATAACAGATATACAGTGAGTGTGAGGGAGCATGAGCCTTGTTCGGGGGTCGGTGCGATAACAGATGTACAGTGAGTGTGAGGGAGCATGAGCCTTGTTCGGGGGTCGGTGCTATAACAGATATACAGTGAGTGTGAGGGAGCATGAGCCTCGTTCAGGGGTCGGTGCGATAACAGATATACAGTGAGTGTGAGGGAGCATGAGCCTTGTTCAGGGGTCGGTGCTATAACAGATGTACAGTGAGTGTGAGGGAGCATGAGCCTTGTTCATGGGTCGGTGCTATAACAGATATACAGTGAGTGTGAGGGAGCATGAGCCTCGTTCAGGGGTCGGTGCGATAACAGATGTACAGTGAGTGTGATGGAGCATGAGCCTCGTTCAGGGGTCGGTGCGATAACAGATGTACAGTGAGTGTGAGGGAGCATGAGCCTTGTTCGGGGGTCGGTGCTATAACAGATATACAGTGAGTGTGAGGGAGCATGAGCCTCGTTCAGGGGTCGGTGCGATAACAGATGTACAGTGAGTGTGAGGGAGCATGAGCCTCGTTCAGGGGTCGGTGCGATAACAGATGTACAGTGAGTGTGAGGGAGCATGAGCCTTGTTCGGGGGTCGGTGCTATAACAGATATACAGTGAGTGTGAGGGAGCATTTGCCTTGTTCGGGGGTCGGTGCTATAACAGATGTACAGTGAGTGTGAGGGAGCATGAGCCTTGTTCGGGGTCGGTGCGATAACAGATGTACAGTGAGTGTGAGGGAGCATGAGCCTTGTTTGGGGGTCGGTGCGATAACAGATATACAGTGAGTGTGAGGGAGCATGAGCCTTGTTCGGGGGTCGGTGCGATAACAGATATACAGTGAGTGTGAGGGAGCATGAGCCTTGTTCGGGGGTCGGTGCTATAACAGATGTACAGTGAGTGTGAGGGAGCATGAGCCTTGTTCGGGGGTCGGTGCTATAACAGATGTACAGTGAGTGTGAGGGAGCATGAGCCTTGTTCGGGGGTCGGTGCGATAACAGATATACAGTGAGTGTGAGGGAGCATGAGCCTTGTTCGGGGGTCGGTGCGAGAACAGATATACAGTGAGTGTGAGGGAGCATGAGCCTTGTTCGGGGGTCGGTGCGATAACAGATGTACAGTGAGTGTGAGGGAGCATGAACCTTGTTCGGGGGTCGGTGCTATAACAGATATACAGTGAGTGTGAGGGAGCATGAGCCTTGTTCAGGGGGGTCGGTGCTATAACAGATGTACAGTGAGTGTGAGGGAGCATGAGCCTTGTTCGGGGGTCGGTGCTATAACAGATATACAGTGAGTGTGAGGGAGCATGAGCCTTGTTCGGGGGTCGGTGCGATAACAGATGTACAGTGAGTGTGAGGGAGCATGAGCCTTGTTCAGGGGTCGGTGCTATAACAGATATACAGTGAGTGTGAGGGAGCATGAGCCTTGTTCGGGGGTCGGTGCGATAACAGATATACAGTGAGTGTGAGGGAGCATGAGCCTTGTTCGGGGGTCGGTGCGATAACAGATATACAGTGAGTGTGAGGGAGCATGAACCTTGTTCAGGGGGGTCGGTGCGATAACAGATATACAGTGAGTGTGAGGGAGCATGAACCATGTTCGGGGGTCAGTGCTATAACAGATATACAGTGAGTGTGAGGGAGCATGAACCTTGTTCAGGGGTCGGTGCTATAACAGATGTACAGTGAGTGTGAGGGAGCATGAGCCTTGTTCGGGGGTCGGTGCGATAACAGATGTACAGAGAGTGTGAGGGAGCATGAGCCTTGTTCGGGGGTCGGTGCTATAACAGATATACAGTGAGTGTGAGGGAGCATGAGCCTTGTTCAGGGGTCGGTGCGATAACAGATATACAGTGAGTGTGAGGGAGCATGAGCCTTGTTCGGGGGTCGGTGCTATAACAGATATACAGTGAGTGTGAGGGAGCATGAGCCTTGTTCAGGGGTCGGTGCGATAACAGATGTACAGTGAGTGTGAGGGAGCATGAGCCTTGTTCGGGGGTCGGTGCGATAACAGATGTCCAGTGAGTGTGAGGGAGCATGAACCTTTTTCGGGGGTCGGTGTTATAACAGATGTACAGTGAGTGTGAGGGAGCATGAGCCTTGTTCGGGGGTCGGTGCGATAACAGATGTACAGTGAGTGTGAGGGAGCATGAACCTAGTTCGGGGGTCGGTGCTATAACTGATATACAGTGAGTGTGAGGGAGCATGAGCGTTGTTCGGGGGTCGGTGCTATAACAGATATACAGTGAGTGTGAGGGAGCATGAGCCTTGTTCGGGGGTCGGTGCTATAACAGATGTACAGTGAGTGTGAGGGAGCATGAACCTTGTTCGGGGGTCGGTCCTATAACAGATATACAGTGAGTGTGAGGGAGCATGAGCCCTGTTCGGGGGTCGGTGCGATAACAGATGTACAGTGAGTGTGAGGGAGCATGAGCCTTGTTCGGGGGTCGGTGCTATAACAGATATACAGTGAGTGTGAGGGAGCATGAGCCTTGTTCGGGGGTCGGTGCTATAACAGATGTACAGTGAGTGTGAGGGAGCATGAGCCTTGTTCGGGGGTCGGTGCGATAACAGATGTACAGTGAGTGTGAGGGAGCATGAGCCTTGTTTGGGGGTCGGTGCGATAACAGATATACAGTGAGTGTGAGGGAGCATGAGCCTTGTTCGGGGGTCGGTGCGATAACAGATATACAGTGAGTGTGAGGGAGCATGAGCCTTGTTCGGGGGTCGGTGCTATAACAGATGTACAGTGAGTGTGAGGGAGCATGAGCCTTGTTCGGGGGTCGGTGCTATAACAGATGTACAGTGAGTGTGAGGGAGCATGAGCCTTGTTCGGGGGTCGGTGCGATAACAGATATACAGTGAGTGTGAGGGAGCATGAGCCTTGTTCGGGGGTCGGTGCGAGAACAGATATACAGTGAGTGTGAGGGAGCATGAGCCTTGTTCGGGGGTCGGTGCGATAACAGATGTACAGTGAGTGTGAGGGAGCATGAACCTTGTTCGGGGGTCGGTGCTATAACAGATATACAGTGAGTGTGAGGGAGCATGAGCCTTGTTCAGGGGGGTCGGTGCTATAACAGATGTACAGTGAGTGTGAGGGAGCATGAGCCTTGTTCGGGGGTCGGTGCTATAACAGATATACAGTGAGTGTGAGGGAGCATGAGCCTTGTTCGGGGGTCGGTGCGATAACAGATATACAGTGAGTGTGAGGGAGCATGAACCTTGTTCAGGGGGGTCGGTGCGATAACAGATATACAGTGAGTGTGAGGGAGCATGAACCTTGTTCGGGGGTCAGTGCTATAACAGATATACAGTGAGTGTGAGGGAGCATGAGCCTTGTTCAGGGGTCGGTGCTATAACAGATGTACAGTGAGTGTGAGGGAGCATGAGCCTTGTTCGGGGGTCGGTGCGATAACAGATGTACAGAGAGTGTGAGGGAGCATGAGCCTTGTTCGGGGGTCGGTGCTATAACAGATATACAGTGAGTGTGAGGGAGCATGAGCCTTGTTCAGGGGTCGGTGCGATAACAGATATACAGTGAGTGTGAGGGAGCATGAGCCTTGTTCGGGGGTCGGTGCTATAACAGATATACAGTGAGTGTGAGGGAGCATGAGCCTTGTTCAGGGGTCGGTGCGATAACAGATGTACAGTGAGTGTGAGGGAGCATGAGCCTTGTTCGGGGGTCGGTGCGATAACAGATGTCCAGTGAGTGTGAGGGAGCATGAACCTTTTTCGGGGGTCGGTGTTATAACAGATGTACAGTGAGTGTGAGGGAGCATGAGCCTTGTTCGGGGGTCGGTGCGATAACAGATGTACAGTGAGTGTGAGGGAGCATGAACCTAGTTCGGGGGTCGGTGCTATAACTGATATACAGTGAGTGTGAGGGAGCATGAGCGTTGTTCGGGGGTCGGTGCTATAACAGATGTACAGTGAGTGTGAGGGAGCATGAGCCTTGTTCGGGGGTCGGTGCTATAACAGATGTACAGTGAGTGTGAGGGAGCATGAACCTTGTTCGGGGGTCGGTCCTATAACAGATATACAGTGAGTGTGAGGGAGCATGAGCCCTGTTCGGGGGTCGGTGCGATAACAGATGTACAGTGAGTGTGAGGGAGCATGAGCCTTGTTCGGGGGTCGGTGCTATAACAGATATACAGTGAGTGTGAGGGAGCATGAGCCTTGTTCGGGGGTCGGTGCTATAACAGATGTACAGTGAGTGTGAGGGAGCATGAGCCTTGTTCGGGGGTCGGTGCGATAACAGATGTACAGTGAGTGTGAGGGAGCATGAGCCTTGTTCGGGGGTCGGTGCGATAACAGATATACAGTGAGTGTGAGGGAGCATGAACCTTGTTCGGGGGTCGGTGCTATAACAGATATACAGTGAGTGTGAGGGAGCATGAGCCTTGTTCGGGGGTCGGTGCTATAACAGATGTACAGTGAGTGTGAGGGAGCATGAGCCTTGTTCGGGGGTCGGTGCTATAACAGATATACAGTGAGTGTGAGGGAGCATGAGCCTTGATCGGGGGTCGGTGCGATAACAGATATACAGTGAGTGTGAGGGAGCATGAGCCTTGTTCGGGGGTCGGTGCGATAACAGATGTACAGTGAGTGTGAGGGAGCATGAGCCTTGTTCGGGGGTCGGTGCTATAACAGATATACAGTGAGTGTGAGGGAGCATGAGCCTCGTTCAGGGGTCGGTGCGATAACAGATATACAGTGAGTGTGAGGGAGCATGAGCCTTGTTCGGGGGTCGGTGCGATAACAGATATACAGTGAGTGTGAGGGAGCATGAGCCTTGTTCGGGGGTCGGTGCTATAACAGATGTACAGTGAGTGTGAGGGAGCATGAGCCTTGTTCGGGGGTCGGTGCTATAACAGATGTACAGTGAGTGTGAGGGAGCATGAGCCTTGTTCGGGGGTCGGTGCGATAACAGATATACAGTGAGTGTGAGGGAGCATGAGCCTTGTTCGGGGGTCGGTGCGAGAACAGATATACAGTGAGTGTGAGGGAGCATGAGCCTTGTTCGGGGGTCGGTGCGATAACAGATGTACAGTGAGTGTGAGGGAGCATGAACCTTGTTCGGGGGTCGGTGCTATAACAGATATACAGTGAGTGTGAGGGAGCATGAGCCTTGTTCAGGGGGGTCGGTGCTATAACAGATGTACAGTGAGTGTGAGGGAGCATGAGCCTTGTTCGGGGGTCGGTGCTATAACAGATATACAGTGAGTGTGAGGGAGCATGAGCCTTGTTCGGGGGTCGGTGCGATAACAGATATACAGTGAGTGTGAGGGAGCATGAACCTTGTTCAGGGGGGTCGTTGCGATAACAGATATACAGTGAGTGTGAGGGAGCATGAACCTTGTTCGGGGGTCAGTGCTATAACAGATATACAGTGAGTGTGAGGGAGCATGAGCCTTGTTCAGGGGTCGGTGCTATAACAGATGTACAGTGAGTGTGAGGGAGCATGAGCCTTGTTCGGGGGTCGGTGCGATAACAGATGTACAGAGAGTGTGAGGGAGCATGAGCCTTGTTCGGGGGTCGGTGCTATAACAGATATACAGTGAGTGTGAGGGAGCATGAGCCTTGTTCAGGGGTCGGTGCGATAACAGATATACAGTGAGTGTGAGGGAGCATGAGCCTTGTTCGGGGGTCGGTGCTATAACAGATATACAGTGAGTGTGAGGGAGCATGAGCCTTGTTCAGGGGTCGGTGCGATAACAGATGTACAGTGAGTGTGAGGGAGCATGAGCCTTGTTCGGGGGTCGGTGCGATAACAGATGTCCAGTGAGTGTGAGGGAGCATGAACCTTTTTCGGGGGTCGGTGTTATAACAGATGTACAGTGAGTGTGAGGGAGCATGAGCCTTGTTCGGGGGTCGGTGCGATAACAGATGTACAGTGAGTGTGAGGGAGCATGAACCTAGTTCGGGGGTCGGTGCTATAACTGATATACAGTGAGTGTGAGGGAGCATGAGCGTTGTTCGGGGGTCGGTGCTATAACAGATATACAGTGAGTGTGAGGGAGCATGAGCCTTGTTCGGGGGTCGGTGCTATAACAGATGTACAGTGAGTGTGAGGGAGCATGAACCTTGTTCGGGGGTCGGTCCTATAACAGATATACAGTGAGTGTTAGGGAGCATGAGCCCTGTTCGGGGGTCGGTGCGATAACAGATGTACAGTGAGTGTGAGGGAGCATGAGCCTTGTTCGGGGGTCGGTGCTATAACAGATATACAGTGAGTGTGAGGGAGCATGAGCCTTGTTCGGGGGTCGGTGCTATAACAGATGTACAGTGAGTGTGAGGGAGCATGAGCCTTGTTCGGGGGTCGGTGCGATAACAGATGTACAGTGAGTGTGAGGGAGCATGAGCCTTGTTCGGGGGTCGGTGCGATAACAGATATACAGTGAGTGTGAGGGAGCATGAACCTTGTTCGGGGGTCGGTGCTATAACAGATATACAGTGAGTGTGAGGGAGCATGAGCCTTGTTCGGGGGTCGGTGCTATAACAGATGTACAGTGAGTGTGAGGGAGCATGAGCCTTGTTCGGGGGTCGGTGCTATAACAGATATACAGTGAGTGTGAGGGAGCATGAGCCTTGATCGGGGGTCGGTGCGATAACAGATATACAGTGAGTGTGAGGGAGCATGAGCCTTGTTCGGGGGTCGGTGCGATAACAGATGTACAGTGAGTGTGAGGGAGCATGAGCCTTGTTCGGGGGTCGGTGCTATAACAGATATACAGTGAGTGTGAGGGAGCATGAGCCTCGTTCAGGGGTCGGTGCGATAACAGATATACAGTGAGTGTGAGGGAGCATGAGCCTTGTTCAGGGGTCGGTGCTATAACAGATGTACAGTGAGTGTGAGGGAGCATGAGCCTTGTTCAGGGGTCGGTGCTATAACAGATATACAGTGAGTGTGAGGGAGCATGAGCCTCGTTCAGGGGTCGGTGCGATAACAGATGTACAGTGAGTGTGATGGAGCATGAGCCTCGTTCAGGGGTCGGTGCGATAACAGATGTACAGTGAGTGTGAGGGAGCATGAGCCTTGTTCGGGGGTCGGTGCTATAACAGATATACAGTGAGTGTGAGGGAGCATGAGCCTCGTTCAGGGGTCGGTGCGATAACAGATGTACAGTGAGTGTGAGGGATCATGAGCCTCGTTCAGGGGTCGGTGCGATAACAGATGTACAGTGAGTGTGAGGGAGCATGAGCCTTGTTCGGGGGTCGGTGCTATAACAGATATACAGTGAGTGTGAGGGAGCATTTGCCTTGTTCGGGGGTCGGTGCTATAACAGATGTACAGTGAGTGTGAGGGAGCATGAGCCTTGTTCGGGGTCGGTGCGATAACAGATGTACAGTGAGTGTGAGGGAGCATGAGCCTTGTTTGGGGGTCGGTGCGATAACAGATATACAGTGAGTGTGAGGGAGCATGAGCCTTGTTCGGGGGTCGGTGCGATAACAGATATACAGTGAGTGTGAGGGAGCATGAGCCTTGTTCGGGGGTCGGTGCTATAACAGATGTACAGTGAGTGTGAGGGAGCATGAGCCTTGTTCGGGGGTCGGTGCTATAACAGATGTACAGTGAGTGTGAGGGAGCATGAGCCTTGTTCGGGGGTCGGTGCGATAACAGATATACAGTGAGTGTGAGGGAGCATGAGCCTTGTTCGGGGGTCGGTGCGAGAACAGATATACAGTGAATGTGAGGGAGCATGAGCCTTGTTCGGGGGTCGGTGCGATAACAGATGTACAGTGAGTGTGAGGGAGCATGAACCTTGTTCGGGGGTCGGTGCTATAACAGATATACAGTGAGTGTGAGGGAGCATGAGCCTTGTTCAGGGGGGTCGGTGCTATAACAGATGTACAGTGAGTGTGAGGGAACATGAGCCTTGTTCGGGGGTCGGTGCTATAACAGATATACAGTGAGTGTGAGGGAGCATGAGCCTTGTTCGGGGGTCGGTGCGATAACAGATGTACAGTGAGTGTGAGGGAGCATGAGCCTTGTTCAGGGGTCGGTGCTATAACAGATATACAGTGAGTGTGAGGGAGCATGAGCCTTGTTCGGGGGTCGGTGCGATAACAGATATACAGTGAGTGTGAGGGAGCATGAGCCTTGTTCGGGGGTCGGTGCGATAACAGATATACAGTGAGTGTGAGGGAGCATGAACCTTGTTCAGGGGGGTCGGTGCGATAACAGATATACAGTGAGTGTGAGGGAGCATGAACCTTGTTCGGGGGTCAGTGCTATAACAGATATACAGTGAGTGTGAGGGAGCATGAGCCTTGTTCAGGGGTCGGTGCTATAACAGATGTACAGTGAGTGTGAGGGAGCATGAGCCTTGTTCGGGGGTCGGTGCGATAACAGATGTACAGTGAGTGTGAGGGAGCATGAGCCTTGTTCGGGGGTCGGTGCTATAACAGATATACAGTGAGTGTGAGGGAGCATGAGCCTTGTTCAGGGGTCGGTGCGATAACAGATATACAGTGAGTGTGAGGGAGCATGAGCCTTGTTCGGGGGTCGGTGCTATAACAGATATACAGTGAGTGTGAGGGAGCATGAGCCTTGTTCAGGGGTCGGTGCGATAACAGATGTACAGTGAGTGTGAGGGAGCATGAGCCTTGTTCAGGGGTCGGTGCGATAACAGATGTCCAGTGAGTGTGAGGGAGCATGAACCTTTTTCGGGGGTCGGTGTTATAACAGATGTACAGTGAGTGTGAGGGAGCATGAGCCTTGTTCGGGGGTCGGTGCGATAACAGATGTACAGTGAGTGTGAGGGAGCATGAACCTAGTTCGGGGGTCGGTGCTATAACTGATATACAGTGAGTGTGAGGGAGCATGAGCGTTGTTCGGGGGTCGGTGCTATAACAGATATACAGTGAGTGTGAGGGAGCATGAGCCTTGTTCGGGGGTCGGTGCTATAACAGATGTACAGTGAGTGTGAGGGAGCATGAACCTTGTTCGGGGGTCGGTCCTATAACAGATATACAGTGAGTGTGAGGGAGCATGAGCCCTGTTCGGGGGTCGGTGCGATAACAGATGTACAGTGAGTGTGAGGGAGCATGAGCCTTGTTCGGGGGTCGGTGCTATAACAGATATACAGTGAGTGTGAGGGAGCATGAGCCTTGTTCGGGGGTCGGTGCTATAACAGATGTACAGTGAGTGTGAGGGAGCATGAGCCTTGTTCGGGGGTCGGTGAGATAACAGATATACAGTGAGTGGGTGGGAGCATGAACCTTGTTCAGGGGGGTCGGTGCGATAACAGATATACAGTGAGTGTGAGGGAGCATGAACCTTGTTCGGGGGTCAGTGCTATAACAGATATACAGTGAGTGTGAGGGAGCATGAGCCTTGTTCAGGGGTCGGTGCTATAACAGATGTACAGTGAGTGTGAGGGAGCATGAGCCTTGTTCGGGGGTCGGTGCTATAACAGATATACAGTGAGTGTGAGGGAGCATGAGCCTTGTTCGGGGGTCGGTGCGATAACAGATATACAGTGAGTGTGAGGGAGCATGAGCCTTGTTCGGGGGTCGGTGCGATAACAGATGTACAGTGAGTGTGAGGGAGCATGAGCCTTGTTCGGGGGTCGGTGCGATAACAGATATACAGTGAGTGTGAGGGAGCATGAGCCTTGTTCGGGGGTCGGTGCTATAACAGATGTACAGTGAGTGTGAGGGAGCATGAGCCTTGTTCAGGGGATCGGTGCTATAACAGATGTACAGTGAGTGTGCTGGAGCATGAGCCTTGTTCGGGGGTCGGTGCGATAACAGATATACAGTGAGTGTGAGGGAGCATGAGCCTTGTTCGGGGGTCGGTGCGATAACAGATGTACAGTGAGTGTGAGGGAGCATGAGCCTTGTTCAGGGGTCGGTGCTATAACAGATATACAGTGAGTGTGAGGGAGCATGAGCCTTGTTCGGGGGTCGGTGCGATAACAGATATACAGTGAGTGTGAGGGAGCATGAGCCTTGTTCGGGGGTCGGTGCGATAACAGATATACAGTGAGTGTGAGGGAGCATGAACCTTGTTCAGGGGGTTCGGTGCGATAACAGATATACAGTGAGTGTGAGGGAGCATGAACCTTGTTCGGGGGTCAGTGCTATAACAGATATACAGTGAGTGTGAGGGAGCATGAGCCATGTTCAGGGGTCGGTGCTATAACAGATGTACAGTGAGTGTGAGGGAGCATGAGCCTTGTTCGGGGGTCGGTGCGATAACAGATGTACAGTGAGTGTGAGGGAGCATGAGCCTTGTTCGGGGGTCGGTGCTATAACAGATATACAGTGAGTGTGAGGGAGCATGAGCCTTGTTCAGGGGTCGGTGCGATAACAGATATACAGTGAGTGTGAGGGAGCATGAGCCTTGTTCGGGGGTCGGTGCTATAACAGATATACAGTGAGTGTGAGGGAGCATGAGCCTTGTTCAGGGGTCGGTGCGATAACAGATGTACAGTGAGTGTGAGGGAGCATGAGCCTTGTTCGGGGGTCGGTGCGATAACAGATGTCCAGTGAGTGTGAGGGAGCATGAACGTTTTTCGGGGGTCGGTGTTATAACAGATGTACAGTGAGTGTGAGGGAGCATGAGCCTTGTTCGGGGGTCGGTGCGATAACAGATGTACAGTGAGTGTGAGGGAGCATGAACCTAGTTCGGGGGTCGGTGCTATAACTGATATACAGTGAGTGTGAGGGAGCATGAGCGTTGTTCGGGGGTTGGTGCTATAACAGATATACAGTGAGTGTGAGGGAGCATGAGCCTTGTTCGGGGGTCGGTGCTATAACAGATGTACAGTGAGTGTGAGGGAGCATGAACCTTGTTCGGGGGTCGGTCCTATAACAGATATACAGTGAGTGTGAGGGAGCATGAGCCCTGTTCGGGGGTCGGTGCGATAACAGATGTACAGTGAGTGTGAGGGAGCATGAGCCGTGTTCGGGGGTCGGTGCTATAACAGATATACAGTGAGTGTGAGGGAGCATGAGCCTTGTTCGGGGGTCGGTGCTATAACAGATGTACAGTGAGTGTGAGGGAGCATGAGCCTTGTTCGGGGGTCGGTGCGATAACAGATGTACAGTGAGTGTGAGGGAGCATGAGCCTTGTTCGGGGGTCGGTGAGATAACAGATATACAGTGAGTGGGAGGGAGCATGAACCTTGTTCAGGGGGGTCGGTGCAATAACAGATATACAGTGAGTGTGAGGGAGCATGAACCTTGTTCGGGGGTCAGTGCTATAACAGATATACAGTGAGTGTGAGGGAGCATGAGCCTTGTTCAGGGGTCGGTGCTATAACAGATGTACAGTGAGTGTGAGGGAGCATGAGCCTTGTTCGGGGGTCGGTGCTATAACAGATATACAGTGAGTGTGAGGGAGCATGAGCCTTGTTCGGGGGTCGGTGCGATAACAGATATACAGTGAGTGTGAGGGAGCATGAGCCTTGTTCGGGGGTCGGTGCGATAACAGATGTACAGTGAGTGTGAGGGAGCATGAGCCTTGTTCGGGGGTCGGTGCGATAACAGATATACAGTGAGTGTGAGGGAGCATGAGCCTTGTTCGGGGGTCGGTGCTATAACAGATGTACAGTGAGTGTGAGGGAGCATGAGCCTTGTTCAGGGGGTCGGTGCTATAACAGATGTACAGTGAGTGTGCTGGAGCATGAGCCTTGTTCGGGGGTCGGTGCGATAACAGATATACAGTGAGTGTGAGGGAGCATGAGCCTTGTTCAGGGGTCGGTGCGATAACAGATGTACAGTGAGTGTGAGGGAGCATGAGCCTTGTTCGGGGGTCGGTGCTATAACAGATATACAGTGAGTGTGAGGGAGCATGAGCCTTGTTCGGGGGTCGGTGCTATAACAGATATACAGTGAGTGTGAGGGAGCATGAGCCTTGTTCGGGGGTCGGTGCGATAACAGATGTACAGTGAGTGTGAGGGAGCATGAGCCTTGTTCGGGGGTCGGTGCGATAACAGATATACAGTGAGTGTGAGGGAGCATGAGCCTTGTTCAGGGGTCGGTGCGATAACAGATATACAGTGAGTGTGAGGGAGCATGAGCCTTGTTCGGGGGTCGGTGCTATAACAGATGTACAGTGAGTGTGAGGGAGCATGAGCCTTGTTCGGGGGTCGGTGCGATAACAGATATACAGTGAGTGTGAGGGAGCATGAGCCTTGTTCGGGGGTCGGTGCTATAACAGATATACAGTGAGTGTGAGGGAGCATGAGCCTTGTTCGGGGGTCGGTGCTATAACAGATGTACAGTGAGTGTGAGGGAGCATGAGCCTTGTTCGGGGGTCGGTGCGATAACAGATATACAGTGAGTGTGAGGGAGCATGAGCCTTGTTCGGGGGTCGGTGCTATAACAGATGTACAGTGAGTGTGAGGGAGCATGAGCCTTGTTCGGGGGTCGGTGCTATAACAGATATACAGTGAGTGTGAGGGAGCATGAACCTTGTTCAGGGGGGTCGGTACGATAACAGATGTACAGTGAGTGTGAGGGAGCATGAGCCTTGTTCGGGGGTCGGTGCTATAACAGATGTACAGTGAGTGTGAGGGAGCATGAGCGTTGTTCGGGGGTCGGTGCTATAACAGATATACAGTGAGTGTGAGGGAGCATGAGCCTTGTTCGGGGGTCGGTGCTCTAACAGATGTACAGTGAGTGTGAGGGAGCATGAGCCTTGTTCGGGGGTCGGTGCTATAACAGATATACAGTGAGTGTGAGGGAGCATGAGCCTTGTTCGGGGGTCGGTGCTATAACAGATGTACAGTGAGTGTGAGGGAGCATGAGCCTTGTTCAGGGGTCGGTGCGATATCAGATGTACAGTGAGTGTGAGGGAGCATGAGCCTTGTTCGGGGGTCGGTGCGATAACAGATATGCAGTGAGTGTGAGGGAGCATGAGCCTTGTTCGGGGGTCGGTGCGAGAACAGATATACAGTGAGTGTGAGGGAGCATGAGCCTTGTTCAGGGGGGTCGGTGCTATAACAGATGTACAGTGAGTGTGAGGGAGCATGAACCTTGTTCGGGGGTCGGTGCTATAACAGATATACAGTGAGTGTGAGGGAGCATGAGCCTTGTTCAGGGGGGTCGGTGCTATAACAGATATACAGTGAGTGTGAGGGAGCATGAGCCTTGTTCGGGGGTCGGTGCTATAACAGATGTACAGTGAGTGTGAGGGAGCATGAACCTTGTTCGGGGGTCGGTGCGATAACAGATATACAGTGAGTGTGAGGGAGCATGAGCCTTGTTCGGGGGTCGGTGCGATAACAGATGTACAGTGAGTGTGAGGGAGCATGAGCCTTGTTCGGGGGTCGGTGCGATAACAGATGTACAGTGAGTGTGAGGGAGCATGAGCCTTGTTCGGGGTCGGTGCTATAACAGATATACAGTGAGTGTGAGGGAGCATGAGCCTTGTTCGGGGGTCGGTGCGATAACAGATATACAGTGAGTGTGAGGGAGCATGAGCCTTGTTCGGGGGTCGGTGCGATAACAGATATACAGTGAGTGTGAGGGAGCATGAGCCTTGTTCGGGGGTCGGTGCTATAACAGATGTACAGTGAGTGTGAGGGAGCATGAGCCTTGTTCGGGGGTCGGTGCTATAACAGATGTACAGTGAGTGTGAGGGAGCATGAGCCTTGTTCGGGGGTCGGTGCGATAACAGATGTACAGTGAGTGTGAGGGAGCATGAGCCTTGTTCGGGGGTCGGTGCGATAACAGATGTACAGTGAGTGTGAGGGAGCATGAGCCTTGTTCGGGGGTCGGTGCGATAACAGATATACAGTGAGTGTGAGGGTGCATGAACCTTGTTCGGGGGTCGGTGCTATAACAGATATACAGTGAGTGTGAGGGAGCATGAGCCTTGTTCGGGGGTCGGTGCGATAACAGATATACAGTGAGTGTGAGGGAGCATGAGCCTTGTTCGGGGGTCGGTGCTATAACAGATGTACAGTGAGTGTGAGGGAGCATGAGCCTTGTTCGGGGGTCGGTGCGATAACAGATATACAGTGAGTGTGAGGGAGCATGAGCCTTGTTCGGGGGTCGGTGCTATAACAGATGTACAGTGAGTGTGAGGGAGCATGAGCCTTGTTCGGGGGTCGGTGCTATAACAGATATACAGTGAGTGTGAGGGAGCATGAACCTTGTTCAGGGGGGTCGGTGCGATAACAGATGTACAGTGAGTGTGAGGGAGCATGAGCCTTGTTCGGGGGTCGGTGCTATAACAGATGTACAGTGAGTGTGAGGGAGCATGAGCGTTGTTCGGGGGTCGGTGCTATAACAGATATACAGTGAGTGTGAGGGAGCATGAGCCTTGTTCGGGGGTCGGTGCGATAACAGATGTACAGTGAGTGTGAGGGAGCATGAGCCTTGTTCGGGGGTCGGTGCTATAACAGATATACAGTGAGTGTGAGGGAGCATGAGCCTTGTTCGGGGGTCGGTGCTATAACAGATGTACAGTGAGTGTGAGGGAGCATGAGCCTTGTTCAGGGGTCGGTGCGATATCAGATGTACAGTGAGTGTGAGGGAGCATGAGCCTTGTTCGGGGGTCGGTGCGATAACAGATATACAGTGAGTGTGAGGGAGCATGAGCCTTGTTCGGGGGTCGGTGCGAGAACAGATATACAGTGAGTGTGAGGGAGCATGAGCCTTGTTCAGGGGGGTCGGTGCTATAACAGATGTACAGTGAGTGTGAGGGAGCATGAACCTTGTTCGGGGGTCGGTGCTATAACAGATATACAGTGAGTGTGAGGGAGCATGAGCCTTGTTCAGGGGGGTCGGTGCTATAACAGATATACAGTGAGTGTGAGGGAGCATGAGCCTTGTTCGGGGGTCGGTGCTATAACAGATGTACAGTGAGTGTGAGGGAGCATGAACCTTGTTCGGGGGTCGGTGCGATAACAGATATACAGTGAGTGTGAGGGAGCATGAGCCTTGTTCGGGGGTCGGTGCGATAACAGAGGTACAGTGAGTGTGAGGGAGCATGAGCCTTGTTCGGGGGTCGGTGCGATAACAGATGTACAGTGAGTGTGAGGGAGCATGAGCCTTGTTCGGGGTCGGTGCTATAACAGATATACAGTGAGTGTGAGGGAGCATGAGCCTTGTTCGGGGGTCGGTGCGATAACAGATATACAGTGAGTGTGAGGGAGCATGAGCCTTGTTCGGGGGTCGGTGCTATAACAGATGTACAGTGAGTGTGAGGGAGCATGAGCCTTGTTCGGGGGTCGGTGCTATAACAGATGTACAGTGAGTGTGAGGGAGCATGAGCCTTGTTCGGGGGTCGGTGCGATAACAGATGTACAGTGAGTGTGAGGGAGCATGAGCCTTGTTCGGGGATCGGTGCGATAACAGATGTACAGTGAGTGTGAGGGAGCATGAGCCTTGTTCGGGGGTCGGTGCGATAACAGATATACAGTGAGTGTGAGGGTGCATGAACCTTGTTCGGGGGTCGGTGCTATAACAGATATACAGTGAGTGTGAGGGAGCATGAGCCTTGTTCGGGGGTCGGTGCGATAACAGATATACAGTGAGTGTGAGGGAGCATGAGCCTTGTTCGGGGGTCGGTGCGATAACAGATATACAGTGAGTGTGAGGGAGCATGAGCCTTGTTCGGGGGGGTCGGTGCTATAACAGATGTACAGTGAGTGTGAGGGAGCATGAGCCTTGTTCGGGGGTCGGTGCTGTAACAGATATACAGTGAGTGTGAGGGAGCATGAGCCTTGTTCGGGGTCGGTGCGATAACAGATATACAGTGAGTGTGAGGGAGCATGAGCCTTGTTCAGGGGTAGGTGCTATAACAGATGTACAGTGAGTGTGAGGGAGCATGAGCCTTGTTCGGGGGTCGGTGCTATAACAGATGTACAGTGAGTGTGAGGGAGCATGAGCCTTGTTCGGGGTCGGTGCTATAACAGATATACAGTGAGTGTGAGGGAGCATGAGACTTGTTCGGGGGTCGGTGCGATAACAGATATACAGTGAGTGTGAGGGAGTATGAGCCTTGTTCGGGGGTCGGTGCGATAACAGATGTACAGTGAGTGTGAGGGAGCATGAGCCTTGTTCGGGGGTCGGTGCGATAACAGATATACAGTGAGTGTGAGGGAGCATGAGCCTTGTTCGGGGGTCGGTGCTATAACAGATATACAGTGAGTGTGAGGGAGCATGAGCCTTGTTCGGGGGTCGGTGCGATAACAGATATACAGTGAGTGTGAGGGAGCATGTGCCTTGTTCGGGGGTCGGTGCGATAACAGATGTACAGTGAGTGTGAGGGAGCATGAGCCTTGTTCGGGGGTCGGTGCTATAACAGATATACAGTGAGTGTGAGGGAGCATGAGCCTTGTTCGAGGGTCGGTGCGATAACAGATATACAGTGAGTGTGAGGGAGCATGAGCCTTGTTCGGGGGTAGGTGCTATAACAGATATACAGTGAGTGTGAGGGAGCATGAGCCTTGTTCGGGGGTCGGTGCTATAACAGATATACAGTGAGTGTGAGGGAGCATGAGCCTTGTTCGGGGGTCGGTGCTATAACAGATGTACAGTGAGTGTGAGGGAGCATGTGCCTTGTTCGGGGGTCGGTGCGATAACAGATGTACAGTGAGTGTGAGGGAGCATGAGCCTTGTTCGGGGGTCGGTGCGATAACAGATGTACAGTGAGTGTGAGGGAGCATGAGCCTTGTTCGGGGGTCGGTGCGATAACAGATGTACAGTGAGTGTGAGGGAGCATGAGCCTTGTTCGGGGGTCGGTGCTATAACAGATATACAGTGAGTGTGAGGGAGCATGAGCCTTGTTCGGGGGTCGGTGCTATAACAGATATACAGTGAGTGTGAGGGAGCATGAGCCTTGTTCGGGGGTCGGTGCTATAACAGATGTACAGTGAGTGTGAGGGAGCATGTGCCTTGTTCGGGGGTCGGTGCGATAACAGATGTACAGTGAGTGTGAGGGAGCATGAGCCTTGTTCGGGGGTCGGTGCGATAACAGATGTACAGTGAGTGTGAGGGAGCATGAGCCTTGTTCGGGGGGGTCGGTGCTATAACAGATATACAGTGAGTGTGAGGGAGCATGAGCCTTGTTCGGGGGGGTCGGTGCTATAACAGATATACAGTGAGTGTGAGGGAGCATGAGCCTTGTTCGGGGGTCGGTGCGATAACAGATGTACAGTGAGTGTGAGGGAGCATGAGCCTTGTTCGGGGGTCGGTGCGATAACAGATGTACAGTGAGTGTGAGGGAGCATGAACCTTGTTCGGGGGTCGGTGCTATAACCGATGTACAGTGAGTGTGAGGGAGCATGAGCCTTGTTCGGGGGTCGGTGCGATAACAGATGTACAGTGAGTGTGAGGGAGCATGAGCCTTGTTCGGGGGTCGGTGCTATAACCGATGTACAGTGAGTGTGAGGGAGCATGAGCCTTGTTCGGGGGGGTCGGTGCTATAACAGATGTACAGTGAGTGTGAGGGAGCATGAACCTTGTTCAGGGGTCGGTGCTATAACAGATGTACAGTGAGTGTGAGGGAGCATGAACCTTGTTCGGGGGTCGGTGCTATAACAGATGTACAGTGAGTGTGAGGGAGCATGAGCCTTGTTCGAGGGTCGGTGCGATAACAGATATACAGTGAGTGTGAGGGAGCATGAGCCTTGTTCGGGGGTAGGTGCTATAACAGATATACAGTGAGTGTGAGGGAGCATGAGCCTTGTTCGGGGGTCGGTGCTATAACAGATATACAGTGAGTGTGAGGGAGCATGAGCCTTGTTCGGGGGTCGTTGCTATAACAGATATACAGTGAGTGTGAGGGAGCATGAGCCTTGTTCGGGGGTCGGTGCTATAACAGATGTACAGTGAGTGTGAGGGAGCATGTGCCTTGTTCGGGGGTCGGTGCGATAACAGATGTACAGTGAGTGTGAGGGAGCATGAGCCTTGTTCGGGGGTCGGTGCGATAACAGATGTACAGTGAGTGTGAGGGAGCATGAGCCTTGTTCGGGGGGGTCGGTGCTATAACAGATATACAGTGAGTGTGAGGGAGCATGAACCTTGTTCGGGGGTCGGTGCTATAACAGATATACAGTGAGTGTGAGGGAGCATGAGACTTGTTCGGGGGTCGGTGCGATAACAGATATACAGTGAGTGTGAGGGAGTATGAGCCTTGTTCGGGGGTCGGTGCGATAACAGATGTACAGTGAGTGTGAGGGAGCATGAGCCTTGTTCGGGGGTCGGTGCGATAACAGATATACAGTGAGTGTGAGGGAGCATGAGCCTTGTTCGGGGGTCGGTGCTATAACAGATATACAGTGAGTGTGAGGGAGCATGAGCCTTGTTCGGGGGTCGGTGCGATAACAGATATACAGTGAGTGTGAGGGAGCATGTGCCTTGTTCGGGGGTCGGTGCGATAACAGATGTACAGTGAGTGTGAGGGAGCATGAGCCTTGTTCGGGGGTCGGTGCTATAACAGATATACAGTGAGTGTGAGGGAGCATGAGCCTTGTTCGAGGGTCGGTGCGATAACAGATATACAGTGAGTGTGAGGGAGCATGAGCCTTGTTCGGGGGTAGGTGCTATAACAGATATACAGTGAGTGTGAGGGAGCATGAGCCTTGTTCGGGGGTCGGTGCTATAACAGATGTACAGTGAGTGTGAGGGAGCATGAGCCTTGTTCGGGGTCGGTGCTATAACAGATATACAGTGAGTGTGAGGGAGCATGAGACTTGTTCGGGGGTCGGTGCGATAACAGATATACAGTGAGTGTGAGGGAGTATGAGCCTTGTTCGGGGGTCGGTGCGATAACAGATGTACAGTGAGTGTGAGGGAGCATGAGCCTTGTTCGGGGGTCGGTGCGATAACAGATATACAGTGAGTGTGAGGGAGCATGAGCCTTGTTCGGGGGTCGGTGCTATAACAGATATACAGTGAGTGTGAGGGAGCATGAGCCTTGTTCGGGGGTCGGTGCGATAACAGATATACAGTGAGTGTGAGGGAGCATGTGCCTTGTTCGGGGGTCGGTGCGATAACAGATGTACAGTGAGTGTGAGGGAGCATGAGCCTTGTTCGGGGGTCGGTGCTATAACAGATATACAGTGAGTGTGAGGGAGCATGAGCCTTGTTCGAGGGTCGGTGCGATAACAGATATACAGTGAGTGTGAGGGAGCATGAGCCTTGTTCGGGGGTAGGTGCTATAACAGATATACAGTGAGTGTGAGGGAGCATGAGCCTTGTTCGGGGGTCGGTGCTATAACAGATATACAGTGAGTGTGAGGGAGCATGAGCCTTGTTCGGGGGTCGGTGCTATAACAGATGTACAGTGAGTGTGAGGGAGCATGTGCCTTGTTCGGGGGTCGGTGCGATAACAGATGTACAGTGAGTGTGAGGGAGCATGAGCCTTGTTCGGGGGTCGGTGCGATAACAGATGTACAGTGAGTGTGAGGGAGCATGAGCCTTGTTCGGGGGTCGGTGCGATAACAGATGTACAGTGAGTGTGAGGGAGCATGAGCCTTGTTCGGGGGTCGGTGCTATAACAGATATACAGTGAGTGTGAGGGAGCATGAGCCTTGTTCGGGGGTCGGTGCTATAACAGATATACAGTGAGTGTGAGGGAGCATGAGCCTTGTTCGGGGGTCGGTGCTATAACAGATGTACAGTGAGTGTGAGGGAGCATGTGCCTTGTTCGGGGGTCGGTGCGATAACAGATGTACAGTGAGTGTGAGGGAGCATGAGCCTTGTTCGGGGGTCGGTGCGATAACAGATGTACAGTGAGTGTGAGGGAGCATGAGCCTTGTTCGGGGGGGTCGGTGCTATAACAGATATACAGTGAGTGTGAGGGAGCATGAGCCTTGTTCGGGGGGGTCGGTGCTATAACAGATATACAGTGAGTGTGAGGGAGCATGAGCCTTGTTCGGGGGTCGGTGCGATAACAGATGTACAGTGAGTGTGAGGGAGCATGAGCCTTGTTCGGGGGTCGGTGCGATAACAGATGTACAGTGAGTGTGAGGGAGCATGAACCTTGTTCGGGGGTCGGTGCTATAACCGATGTACAGTGAGTGTGAGGGAGCATGAGCCTTGTTCGGGGGTCGGTGCGATAACAGATGTACAGTGAGTGTGAGGGAGCATGAGCCTTGTTCGGGGGTCGGTGCTATAACCGATGTACAGTGAGTGTGAGGGAGCATGAGCCTTGTTCGGGGGGGTCGGTGCTATAACAGATGTACAGTGAGTGTGAGGGAGCATGAACCTTGTTCAGGGGTCGGTGCTATAACAGATGTACAGTGAGTGTGAGGGAGCATGAACCTTGTTCGGGGGTCGGTGCTATAACAGATGTACAGTGAGTGTGAGGGAGCATGAGCCTTGTTCGAGGGTCGGTGCGATAACAGATATACAGTGAGTGTGAGGGAGCATGAGCCTTGTTCGGGGGTAGGTGCTATAACAGATATACAGTGAGTGTGAGGGAGCATGAGCCTTGTTCGGGGGTCGGTGCTATAACAGATATACAGTGAGTGTGAGGGAGCATGAGCCTTGTTCGGGGGTCGTTGCTATAACAGATATACAGTGAGTGTGAGGGAGCATGAGCCTTGTTCGGGGGTCGGTGCTATAACAGATGTACAGTGAGTGTGAGGGAGCATGTGCCTTGTTCGGGGGTCGGTGCGATAACAGATGTACAGTGAGTGTGAGGGAGCATGAGCCTTGTTCGGGGGTCGGTGCGATAACAGATGTACAGTGAGTGTGAGGGAGCATGAGCCTTGTTCGGGGGGGTCGGTGCTATAACAGATATACAGTGAGTGTGAGGGAGCATGAACCTTGTTCGGGGGTCGGTGCTATAACAGATATACAGTGAGTGTGAGGGAGCATGAGCCTTGTTCGGGGGGGTCGGTGCTATAACAGATGTACAGTGAGTGTGAGGGAGCATGAGCCTTGTTCGGGGGTCGGTGCGATAACAGATATACAGTGAGTGTGAGGGAGCATGAGCCTTGTTCGGGGGGGTCGGTGCTATAACAGATGTACAGTGAGTGTGAGGGAGCATGAACCTTGTTCGGGGGTCGGTGCTATAACCGATGTACAGTGAGTGTGAGGGAGCATGAACCTTGTTCAGGGGTCGGTGCTATAACCGATGTACAGTGAGTGTGAGGGAGCATGAGCCTTGTTCGGGGGTCGGTGCTATAACAGATGTACAGTGAGTGTGAGGGAGCATGAGCCTTGTTCGGGGGTCGGTGCTATAACAGATGTACAGTGAGTGTGAGGGAGCATGAGCCTTGTTCGGGGGTCGGTGCTATAACAGATATACAGTGAGTGTGAGGGAGCATGAGCCTTGTTCGGGGGGTAGGTGCGATAACAGATGTACAGTGAGTGTGAGGGAGCATGAGCCTTGTTCGGGGGTCGGTGCGATAACAGATGTACAGTGAGTGTGAGGGAGCATGAGCCTTGTTCGGGGTCGGTGCTATAACAGATGTACAGTGAGTGTGAGGGAGCATGAGCCTTGTTCGGGGGTCGGTGCTATAACAGATGTACAGTGAGTGTGAGGGAGCATGAGCCTTGTTCGGGGGTCGGTGCTATAACAGATATACAGTGAGTGTGAGGGAGCATGAGCCTTGTTCGGGGGGTAGGTGCGATAACAGATGTACAGTGAGTGTGAGGGAGCATGAGCCTTGTTCGGGGGTCGGTGCGATAACAGATGTACAGTGAGTGTGAGGGAGCATGAGCCTTGTTCGGGGTCGGTGCTATAACAGATGTACAGTGAGTGTGAGGGAGCATGAGCCTTGTTCGGGGGTCGGTGCGATAACAGATGTACAGTGAGTGTGAGGGAGCATGAGCCTTGTTCGGGGGTCGGTGCGATAACAGATATACAGTGAGTGTGAGGGAGCATGAGCCTTGTTCGGGGGTCGGTGCTATAACAGATATACAGTGAGTGTGAGGGAGCATGAGCCTTGTTCGGGGGTCGGTGCTATAACAGATGTACAGTGAGTGTGAGGGAGCATGAGCCTTGTTCGGGGGTCGGTGCTATAACAGATGTACAGTGAGTGTGAGGGAGCATGAGCCTTGTTCGGGGGTCGGTGCGATAACAGATGTACAGTGAGTGTGAGGGAGCATGAGCCTTGTTCGGGGGTCGGTGCGATAACAGATATACAGTGAGTGTGAGGGAGCATGAGCCTTGTTCGGGGGTCGGTGCTATAACAGATATACAGTGAGTGTGAGGGAGCATGAGCCTTGTTCGGGGGTCGGTGCGATAACAGATGTACAGTGAGTGTGAGGGAGCATGAGCCTTGTTCGGGGGTCGGTGCTATAACAGATATACAGTGAGTGTGAGGGAGCATGAGCCTCGTTCAGGGGTCGGTGCGATAACAGATATACAGTGAGTGTGAGGGAGCATGAGCCTTGTTCAGGGGTCGGTGCTATAACAGATATACAGTGAGTGTGAGGGAGCATGAGCCTCGTTCAGGGGTCGGTGCGATAACAGATGTACAGTGAGTGTGATGGAGCATGAGCCTCGTTCAGGGGTCGGTGCGATAACAGATGTACAGTGAGTGTGAGGGAGCATGAGCCTTGTTTGGGGGTCGGTGCGATAACAGATATACAGTGAGTGTGAGGGAGCATGAGCCTTGTTCGGGGGTCGGTGCGATAACAGATGTACAGTGAGTGTGAGGGAGCATGAGCCTTGTTCGGGGGTCGGTGCGATAACAGATATACAGTGAGTGTGAGGGAGCATGAGCCTTGTTCGGGGGTCGGTGCTATAACAGATATACAGTGAGTGTGAGGGAGCATGAGCCTTGTTCGGGGGTCGGTGCTATAACAGATGTACAGTGAGTGTGAGGGAGCATGAGCCTTGTTCGGGGGTCGGTGCTATAACAGATATACAGTGAGTGTGAGGGAGCATGAGCCTTGTTCAGGGGGGTCGGTGCTATAACAGATATACAGTGAGTGTGAGGGAGCATGAGCCTTGTTCGGGGGTCGGTGCGATAACAGATATACAGTGAGTGTGAGGGAGCATGAGCCTTGTTCGGGGGGGTCGGTGCTATAACAGATGTACAGTGAGTGTGAGGGAGCATGAGCCTTGTTCGGGGGTCGGTGCGATAACAGATGTACAGTGAGTGTGAGGGAGCATGAGCCTCGTTCAGGGGTCGGTGCGATAACAGATGTACAGTGAGTGTGAGGGAGCATGAGCCTTGTTTGGGGGTCGGTGCGATAACAGATATACAGTGAGTGTGAGGGAGCATGAGCCTTGTTCGGGGGTCGGTGCTATAACAGATGTACAGTGAGTGTGAGGGAGCATGCGCCTTGTTTGGGGGTCGGTGCGATAACAGATGTACAGTGAGTGTGAGAGAGCATGAGCCTTGTTCGGGGGTCGGTGCGATAACAGATATACAGTGAGTGTGAGGGAGCATGAGCCTTGTTCGGGGGTCGGTGCGATAACAGATATACAGTGAGTGTGAGGGAGCATGAGCCTTGTTCGGGGGTCGGTGCTATAACAGATATACAGTGAGTGTGAGGGAACATGAGCCTTGTTCGGGGGTCGGTGCTATAACAGATGTACAGTGAGTGTGAGGGAGCATGAGCCTTGTTCGGGGGTTGGTGCGATAACAGATGTACAGTGAGTGTGAGGGAGCATGAGCCTTGTTCGGGGGTCGGTGCGATAACAGATGTACAGTGAGTGTGAGGGAGCATGAGCCTTGTTTGGGGGTCGGTGCGATAACAGATGTACAGTGAGTGTGAGGGAGCATGAGCCTTGTTCGGGGGTCGGTGCGATAACAGATGTACAGTGAGTGTGAGGGAGCATGAGCCTTGTTCGGGGTCGGTGCGATAACAGATGTACAGTGAGTGTGAGGGAGCATGAGCCTTGTTCGGGGGTCGGTGCGATAACAGATGTACAGTGAGTGTGAGGGAGCATGAGCCTTGTTTGGGGGTCGGTGCGATAACAGATGTACAGTGAGTGTGAGGGAGCATGAGCCTTGTTCGGGGGTCGGTGCTATAACAGATGTACAGTGAGTGTGAGGGAGCATGAGCCTTGTTCGGGGGTCGGTGCTATAACAGATATACAGTGAGTGTGAGGGAGCATGAGCCTTGTTCGGGGGTCGGTGCTATAACAGATACACAGTGAGTGTGAGGGAGCATGAGCCTTGTTCAGGGGTCGGTGCGATAACAGATGTACAGTGAGTGTGAGGGAGCATGAACCTTGTTCGGGGGCGGTGCGATAACAGATATACAGTGAGTGTGAGGGAGCATGAGCCTTGTTCAGGGGTCGGTGCGATAACAGATATACAGTGAGTGTGAGGGAGCATGAGCCTTGTTCGGGGGTCGGTGCTATAACAGATATACAGTGAGTGTGAGGGAGCATGAGCCTTGTTCGGGGGTCGGTGCTATAACAGATATACAGTGAGTGTGAGGGAGCATGAGCCTTGTTCGGGGGTCGGTGCTATAACAGATATACAGTGAGTGTGAGGGAGCATGAAGCTTGTTCGGAGGTCGGTGCTATAACAGATATACAGTGAGTGTGAGGGAGCATGAGCCTTGTTCAGGGGTCGGTGCGATAACAGATATACAGTGAGTGTGAGGGAGCATGAGCCTTGTTCAGGGGTCGGTGCTATAACAGATATACAGTGAGTGTGAGGGAGCATGAGCCTTGTTCGGGGGTCGGTGCTATAACAGATGTACAGTGAGTGTGAGGGAGCATGAGCCTTGTTCAGGGGTCGGTGCTATAACAGATGTACAGTGAGTGTGAGGGAGCATGAGCCTTGTTCGGGGGTCGGTGCGATAACAGATATACAGTGAGTGTGAGGGAGCATGAGCCTTGTTCGGGGTCGGTGCGATAACAGATGTACAGTGAGTGTGAGGGAGCATGAACCTTGTTCGGTGTCGGTGCGATAACAGATATACAGTGAGTGTGAGGGAGCATGAGCCTTGTTCGGGGGTCGGTGCGATAACAGATATACAGTGAGTGTGAGGGAGCATGAGCCTTGTTCGGGGGTCGGTGCTATAACAGATATACAGTGAGTGTGAGGGAGCATGAACCTTGTTCAGGGGTCGGTGCGATAACAGATATACAGTGAGTGTGAGGGAGCATGAGCCTTGTTTGGGGGTCGGTGCGATAACAGATATACAGTGAGTGTGAGGGAGCATGAGCCTTGTTCGGGGGTCGGTGCTATAACAGATATACAGTGAGTGTGAGGGAGCATGAGCCTTGTTCGGGGGTCGGTGCTATAACAGATATACAGTGAGTGTGAGGGAGCATGAACCTTGTTCGGGGTCGGTGCGATAACAGATATACAGTGAGTGTGAGGGAGCATGAGCCTTGTTCGGGGGTCGGTGCGATAACAGATATACAGTGAGTGTGAGGGAGCATGAACCTTGTTCGGGGTCGGTGCGATAACAGATATACAGTGAGTGTGAGGGAGCATGAGCCTTGTTCGGGGGTCGGTGCGATAACAGATATACAGTGAGTGTGAGGGAGCATGAGCCTTGTTCGGGGGTCGGTGCTATAACAGATATACAGTGGGTGTGAGGGAGCATGAACCTTGTTCGGGGGTCGGTGCTATAACAGATATACAGTGAGTGTGAGGGAGCATGAGCCTTGTTCGGGGGTCGGTGCGATAACAGATGTACAGTGAGTGTGAGGGAGCATGAACCTTGTTCGGGGTCGGTGCGATAACAGATATACAGTGAGTGTGAGGGAGCATGAGCCTTGTTCGGGGGTCGGTGCTATAACAGATATACAGTGAGTGTGAGGGAGCATGAACCTTGTTCAGGGGTCGGTGCGATAACAGATATACAGTGAGTGTGAGGGAGCATGAACCTTGTTCGGGGGTCGGTGCGATAACAGATATACAGTGAGTGTGAGGGAACATGAACCTTGTTCGGGGTCGGTGCGATAACAGATATACAGTGAGTGTGAGGGAGCATGAGCCTTGTTCGGGGGTCGGTGCTATAACAGATATACAGTGAGTGTGAGGGAGCATGAGCCTTGTTCGGGGGTCGGTGCTATAACAGATGTACAGTGAGTGTGAAGGAGCATGAATCTTGTTCGGGGTCGGTGCGATAACAGATATACAGTGAGTGTGAGAGAGCATGAACCTTGTTCAGGGGTCGGTGCGATAACAGATATACAGTGAGTGTGAGAGAGCATGAACCTTGTTCGGGGGTCGGTGCTATAACAGATATACAGTGAGTGTGAGGGAGCATGAGCCTTGTTCGGGGGTCGGTGCTATAACAGATATACAGTGAGTGTGAGGGAGCATGAACCTTGTTCAGGGGTCGGTGCGATAACAGATATACAGTGAGTGTGAGGGAGCATGAGCCTTGTTTGGGGGTCGGTGTGATAACAGATATACAGTGAGTGTGAGGGAGCATGAGCCTTGTTCGGGGGTCGGTGCGATAACAGATATACAGTGAGTGTGAGGGAGCATGAGCCTTGTTCAGGGGACGATGCGATAACAGATATACAGTGAGTGTGAGGGAGCATGAGCCTTGTTCGGGGTCGGTGCGATAACAGATGTACAGTGAGTGTGAGGGAGCATGAGCCTTGTTCGGGGGTCGGTGCTATAACAGATATACAGTGAGTGTGAGGGAGCATGAGCCTTGTTCAGGGGACGATGCGATAACAGATATACAGTGAGTGTGAGGGAGCATGAGCCTTGTTCGGGGGGGGTAGGTGCTATAACAGATGTACAGTGAGTGTGAGGGAGCATGAGCCTTGTTCGGGGTCGGTGCGATAACAGATGTACAGTGAGTGTGAGGGAGCATGAGCCTTGTTCAGGGGGGTCGGTGCTATAACAGATGTACAGTGAGTGTGAGGGAGCATGAGCCTTGTTCGGGGTCGGTGCGATAACAGATGTACAGTGAGTGTGAGGGAGCATGAGCCTTGTTCAGGGGGGTCGGTGCTATAACAGATATACAGTGAGTGTGAGGGAGCATGAGCCTTGTTCGGGGGTCGGTGCTATAACAGATATACAGTGAGTGTGAGGGAGCATGAGCCTTGTTCGGGGGTCGGTGCTATAACAGATGTACAGTGAGTGTGAGGGAGCATGAGCCTTGTTCAGGGGGGTCGGTGCTATAACAGATATACAGTGAGTGTGAGGGAGCATGAGCCTTGTTCGGGGGTCGGTGCGATAACAGATGTACAGTGAGTGTGAGGGAGCATGAGCCTTGTTCAGGGGACGATGCGATAACAGATATACAGTGAGTGTGAGGGAGCATGAGCCTTGTTCGGGGTCGGTGCGATAACAGACATACAGTGAGTGTGAGGGAGCATGAGCCTTGTTCGGGGTCGGTGCGATAACAGATATACAGTGAGTGTGAGGGAGCATGAGCCTTGTTCGGGGGTCGGTGCTATAACAGATGTACAGTGAGTGTGAGGGAGCATGAACCTTGTTCGGGGTCGGTGCGATAACAGATATACAGTGAGTGTGAGGGAGCATGAGCCTTGTTCGGGGGTCGGTGCTATAACAGATATACAGTGAGTGTGAGGGAGCATGAACCTTGTTCGGGGGTCGGTGCTATAACAGATATACAGTGAGTGTGAGGGAGCATGAACCTTGTTCAGGGGTCGGTGCGATAACAGATATACAGTGAGTGTGAGGGAGCATGAGCCTTGTTTGGGGGTCGGTGCGATAACAGATATACAGTGAGTGTGAGGGAGCATGAGCCTTGTTCGGGGGTCGGTGCGATAACAGATGTACAGTGAGTGTGAGGGAGCATGAGCCTTGTTCAGGGGACGATGCGATAACAGATATACAGTGAGTGTGAGGGAGCATGAGCCTTGTTCGGGGTCGGTGCGATAACAGATATACAGTGAGTGTGAGGGAGCATGAACCTTGTTCAGGGGACGGTGCGATAACAGATATACAGTGAGTGTGAGGGAGCATGAGCCTTGTTCGGGGGTCGGTGCTATAACAGATGTACAGTGAGTGTGAGGGAGCATGAGCCTTGTTCGGGGGTCGGTGCTATAACAGATATACAGTGAGTGTGAGGGAGCATGAGCCTTGTTCGGGGGTCGGTGCTATAACAGATGTACAGTGAGTGTGAGGGAGCATGAGCCTTGTTCAGGGGGGTCGGTGCTATAACAGATATACAGTGAGTGTGAGGGAGCATGAGCCTGTTTCAGGGGACGATGCGATAACAGATATACAGTGAGTGTGAGGGAGCATGAGCCTTGTTCGGGGTCGGTGCGATAACAGATATACAGTGAGTGTGAGGGAGCATGAGCCTTGTTCAGGGGGGTCGGTGCGATAACAGATGTACAGTGAGTGTGAGGGAGCATGAGCCTTGTTCGGGGGTCGGTGCTATAACAGATATACAGTGAGTGTGAGGGAGCATGAGCCTTGTTCGGGGGTCGGTGCTATAACAGATGTACAGTGAGTGTGAGGGAGCATGAGCCTTGTTCAGGGGGGTCGGTGCTATAACAGATATACAGTGAGTGTGAGGGAGCATGAGCCTTGTTCAGGGGGTCGGTGCTATAACAGATATACAGTGAGTGTGAGGGAGCATGAGCCTTGTTCGGGGTCGGTGCGATAACAGATATACAGTGAGTGTGAGGGAGCATGAGCCTTGTTCAGGGGGGTCGGTGCGATAACAGATGTACAGTGAGTGTGAGGGAGCATGAGCCTTGTTCGGGGGTCGGTGCTATAACAGATATACAGTGAGTGTGAGGGAGCATGAGCCTGTTTCAGGGGACGATGCGATAACAGATATACAGTGAGTGTGAGGGAGCATGAGCCTTGTTCGGGGTCGGTGCGATAACAGATATACAGTGAGTGTGAGGGAGCATGAGCCTTGTTCGGGGGTCGGTGCGATAACAGATATACAGTGAGTGTGAGGGAGCATGAGCCTTGTTTGGGGGTCGGTGCTATAACAGATGTACAGTGAGTGTGAGGGAGCATGAGCCTTGTTCAGGGGTCGGTGCTATAACAGATGTACAGTGAGTGTGAGGGAGCATGAGCCTTGTTTGGGGGTCGGTGCTATAACAGATATACAGTGAGTGTGAGGGAGCATGAGCCTTGTTCGGGGGTCGGTGCGATAACAGATGTACAGTGAGTGTGAGGGAGCATGAGCCTTGTTCGGGGGTCGGTGCTATAACAGATGTACAGTGAGTGTGAGGGAGCATGAGCCTTGTTTGGGGGTCGGTGCTATAACAGATATACAGTGAGTGTGAGGGAGCATGAGCCTTGTTCGGGGGTCGGTGCTATAACAGATGTACAGTGAGTGTGAGGGAGCATGAGCCTTGTTCGGGGGTCGGTGCTATAACAGATGTACAGTGAGTGTGAGGGAGCATGAGCCTTGTTTGGGGGTCGGTGCTATAACAGATATACAGTGAGTGTGAGGGAGCATGAGCCTTGTTCGGGGGTCGGTGCGATAACAGATGTACAGTGAGTGTGAGGGAGCATGAGCCTTGTTCGGGGGTCGGTGCTATAACAGATATACAGTGAGTGTGAGGGAGCATGAGCCTTGTTCGGGGGTCGGTGCGATAACAGATATACAGTGAGTGTGAGGGAGCATGAGCCTTGTTCGGGGGTCGGTGCTATAACAGATATACAGTGAGTGTGAGGGAGCATGAGCCTTGTTCAGGGGGGTCGGTGCGATAACAGATATACAGTGAGTGTGAGGGAGCATGAGCCTTGTTCAGGGGGGTCGGTGCGATAACAGATATACAGTGAGTGTGAGGGAGCATGAGCCTTGTTTGGGGGTCGGTGCTATAACAGATATACAGTGAGTGTGAGGGAGCATGAGCCTTGTTCGGGGGTCGGTGCTATAACAGATATACAGTGAGTGTGAGGGAGCATGAGCCTTGTTCGGGGGTCGGTGCGATAACAGATGTACAGTGAGTGTGAGGGAGCATGAGCCTTGTTCGGGGGTCGGTGCTATAACAGATGTACAGTGAGTGTGAGGGAGCATGAGCCTTGTTCCGGGGTCGGTGCTATAACAGATGTACAGTGAGTGTGAGGGAGCATGAGCCTTGTTCGGGGGGGTCGGTCCTATAACAGATATACAGTGAGTGTGAGGGAGCATGAGCCTTGTTTGGGGGTCGGTGCTGTAACAGATGTACAGTGAGTGTGAGGGAGCATGAGCCTTGTTCGGGGGTCGGTGCGATAACAGATATACAGTGAGTGTGAGGGAGCATGAGCCTTGTTCGGGGGTCGGTGCTATAACAGATATACAGTGAGTGTGAGGGAGCATGAGCCTTGTTCGGGGGTCGGTGCTATAACAGATGTACAGTGAGTGTGAGGGAGCATGAGCCTTGTGCGGGGGTCGGTGCGATAACAGATGTACAGTGAGTGTGAGGGAGCATGAGCCTTGTTCGGGGGTCGGTGCGATAACAGATATACAGTGAGTGTGAGGGAGCATGAGCCTTGTTCGGGGGTCGGTGCTATAACAGATATACAGTGAGTGTGAGGGAGCATGAGCCTTGTTCGGGGGTCGGTGCTATAACAGATGTACAGTGAGTGTGAGGGAGCATGAGCCTTGTTCGGGGGGGTCGGTCCTATAACAGATGTACAGTGAGTGTGAGGGAGCATGAGCCTTGTTCGGGGGACGATGCTATAACAGATGTACAGTGAGTGTGAGGGAGCATGAACCTTGTTCGGGGGTTGGTGCTATAACAGATGTACAGTGAGTGTGAGGGAGCATGAGCCTTGTTCGGGGGTCGGTGCGATAACAGATGTACAGCGAGTGTGAGGGAGCATGAGCCTTGTTCGGGGGTCGGTGCGATAACAGATGTACAGTGAGTGTGAGGGAGCATGAGCCTTGTTCGGGGGTCGGTGCGATAACAGATGTACAGTGAGTGTGAGGGAGCATGAGCCTTGTTCGGGGGTCGGTGCTATAACAGATATACAGTGAGTGTGAGGGAGCATGAACCTTGTTCAGGGGTCGGTGCTATAACAGATGTACAGTGAGTGTGAGGGAGCATGAGCCTTGTTCGGGGGTCGGTGCGATAACAGATGAACAGTGAGTGTGAGGGAGCATGAGCCTTGTTCGGGGGTCGGTGCTATAACAGATATACAGTGAGTGTGAGGGAGCATGAGCCTTGTTCAGGGGTCGGTGCTATAACAGATGTACAGTGAGTGTGAGGGAGCATGAGCCTTGTTCGGGGGTCGGTGCTATAACAGATATACAGTGAGTGTGAGGGAGCATGAGCCTTGTTCAGGGGTCGGTGCTATAACAGATATACAGTGAGTGTGAGGGAGCATGAGCCTTGTTCGGGGGTCGGTGCTATAACAGATATACAGTGAGTGTGAGGGAGCATGAGCCTTGTTCAGGGGTCGGTGCTATAACAGATATACAGTGAGTGTGAGGGAGCATGAGCCTTGTTCGGGGGTCGGTGCTATAACAGATGTACAGTGAGTGTGAGGGAGCATGAGCCTTGTTCGGGGGTCGGTGCGATAACAGATATACAGTGAGTGTGAGGGAGCATGAGCCTTGTTCGGGGGTCGGTGCGATAACAGATATACAGTGAGTGTGAGGGAGCATGAGCCTTGTTCGGGGGTCGGTGCTATAACAGATATACAGTGAGTGTGAGGGAGCATGAGCCTTGTTCGGGGGTAGGTGCTATAACAGATATACAGTGAGTGTGAGGGAGCATGAGCCTTGTTCGGGGGTCGGTGCTATAACAGATGTACAGTGAGTGTGAGGGAGCATGAGCCTTGTTCGGGGGTCGGTGCTATAACAGATGTACAGTGAGTGTGAGGGAGCATGAGCCTTGTTCGGGGGGGTCGGTCCTATAACAGATATACAGTGAGTGTGAGGGAGCATGAGCCTTGTTTGGGGGTCGGTGCTGTAACAGATGTACAGTGAGTGTGAGGGAGCATGAGCCTTGTTCGGGGGTCGGTGCGATAACAGATATACAGTGAGTGTGAGGGAGCATGAGCCTTGTTCGGGGGTCGGTGCTATAACAGATATACAGTGAGTGTGAGGGAACATGAGCCTTGTTCGGGGGTCGGTGCTATAACAGATGTACAGTGAGTGTGAGGGAGCATGAGCCTTGTTCGGGGGTCGGTGCTATAACAGATATACAGTGAGTGTGAGGGAGCATGAGCCTTGTTCGGGGGTTGGTGCGATAACAGATGTACAGTGAGTGTGAGGGAGCATGAGCCTTGTTCGGGGGTCGGTGCGATAACAGATGTACAGTGAGTGTGAGGGAGCATGAGCCTTGTTTGGGGGTCGGTGCGATAACAGATGTACAGTGAGTGTGAGGGAGCATGAGCCTTGTTCGGGGGTCGGTGCGATAACAGATGTACAGTGAGTGTGAGGGAGCATGAGCCTTGTTCGGGGGTCGGTGCGATAACAGATATACAGTGAGTGTGAGGGAGCATGAGCCTTGTTCGGGGGTCGGTGCTATAACAGATACACAGTGAGTGTGAGGGAGCATGAGCCTTGTTCAGGGGTCGGTGCGATAACAGATGTACAGTGAGTGTGAGGGAGCATGAACCTTGTTCGGGGTCGGTGCGATAACAGATATACAGTGAGTGTGAGGGAGCATGAGCCTTGTTCAGGGGTCGGTGCGATAACAGATATACAGTGAGTGTGAGGGAGCATGAGCCTTGTTCGGGGGTCGGTGCTATAACAGATGTACAGTGAGTGTGAGGGAGCATGAGCCTTGTTTGGGGGTCGGTGCTATAACAGATATACAGTGAGTGTGAGGGAGCATGAGCCTTGTTCGGGGGTCGGTGCTATAACAGATATACAGTGAGTGTATGGAGCATGAGCCTTGTTCGGGGGTCGGTGCTATAACAGATATACAGTGAGTGTGAGGGAGCATGAGCCTTGTTCGGGGGTCGGTGCTATAACAGATATACAGTGAGTGTGAGGGAGCATGAGCCTTGTTCGGGGGTCGGTGCTATAACAGATGTACAGTGAGTGTGAGGGAGCATGAAGCTTGTTCGGAGGTCGGTGCTATAACAGATGTACAGTGAGTGTGAGGGAGCATGAGCCTTGTTCAGGGGTCGGTGCTATAACAGATGTACAGTGAGTGTGAGGGAGCATGAGCCTTGTTCGGGGGTCGGTGCGATAACAGATATACAGTGAGTGTGAGGGAGCATGAGCCTTGTTCGGGGTCGGTGCGATAACAGATGTACAGTGAGTGTGAGGGAGCATGAACCTTGTTCGGTGTCGGTGCGATAACAGATATACAGTGAGTGTGAGGGAGCATGAGCCTTGTTCGGGGGTCGGTGCTATAACAGATATACAGTGAGTGTGAGGGAGCATGAACCTTGTTCTGGGGTCGGTGCGATAACAGATATACAGTGAGTGTGAGGGAGCATGAGCCTTGTTTGGGGGTCGGTGCGATAACAGATATACAGTGAGTGTGAGGGAGCATGAGCCTTGTTCGGGGGTCGGTGCTATAACAGATATACAGTGAGTGTGAGGGAGCATGAACCTTGTTCGGGGTCGGTGCGATAACAGATATACAGTGAGTGTGAGGGAGCATGAGCCTTGTTCGGGGGTCGGTGCGATAACAGATATACAGTGAGTGTGAGGGAGCATGAACCTTGTTCGGGGTCGGTGCGATAACAGATATACAGTGAGTGTGAGGGAGCATGAGCCTTGTTCGGGGGTCGGTGCGATAACAGATATACAGTGAGTGTGAGGGAGCATGAGCCTTGTTCGGGGGTCGGTGCTATAACAGATATACAGTGAGTGTGAGGGAGCATGAACCTTGTTCGGGGGTCGGTGCTATAACAGATATACAGTGAGTGTGAGGGAGCATGAGCCTTGTTCGGGGGTCGGTGCGATAACAGATGTACAGTGAGTGTGAGGGAGCATGAACCTTGTTCGGGGTCGGTGCGATAACAGATATACAGTGAGTGTGAGGGAGCATGAGCCTTGTTCGGGGGTCGGTGCTATAACAGATATACAGTGAGTGTGAGGGAGCATGAACCTTGTTCAGGGGTCGGTGCGATAACAGATATACAGTGAGTGTGAGGGAGCATGAACCTTGTTCGGGGGTCGGTGCGATAACAGATATACAGTGAGTGTGAGGGAGCATGAACCTTGTTCGGGGTCGGTGCGATAACAGATATACAGTGAGTGTGAGGGAGCATGAGCCTTGTTCGGGGGTCGGTGCTATAACAGATATACAGTGAGTGTGAGGGAGCATGAGCCTTGTTCGGGGGTCGGTGCTATAACAGATGTACAGTGAGTGTGAAGGAGCATGAATCTTGTTCGGGGTCGGTGCGATAACAGATATACAGTGAGTGTGAGGGAGCATGAACCTTGTTCAGGGGTCGGTGCTATAACAGATATACAGTGAGTGTGAGGGAGCATGAACCTTGTTCAGGGGTCGGTGCGATAACAGATATACAGTGAGTGTGAGGGAGCATGAGCCTTGTTTGGGGGTCGGTGTGATAACAGATATACAGTGAGTGTGAGGGAGCATGAGCCTTGTTCGGGGGTCGGTGCGATAACAGATATACAGTGAGTGTGAGGGAGCATGAGCCTTGTTCAGGGGACGATGCGATAACAGATATACAGTGAGTGTGAGGGAGCATGAGCCTTGTTCGGGGGTCGGTGCGATAACAGATGTACAGTGAGTGTGAGGGAGCATGAGCCTTGTTCGGGGGTCGGTGCTATAACAGATATACAGTGAGTGTGAGGGAGCATGAGCCTTGTTCAGGGGACGATGCGATAACAGATATACAGTGAGTGTGAGGGAGCATGAGCCTTGTTCGGGGGGGGTAGGTGCTATAACAGATGTACAGTGAGTGTGAGGGAGCATGAGCCTTGTTCGGGGTCGGTGCGATAACAGATGTACAGTGAGTGTGAGGGAGCATGAGCCTTGTTCAGGGGGGTCGGTGCTATAACAGATGTACAGTGAGTGTGAGGGAGCATGAGCCTTGTTCGGGGTCGGTGCGATAACAGATGTACAGTGAGTGTGAGGGAGCATGAGCCTTGTTCAGGGGGGTCGGTGCTATAACAGATATACAGTGAGTGTGAGGGAGCATGAGCCTTGTTCGGGGGTCGGTGCTATAACAGATATACAGTGAGTGTGAGGGAGCATGAGCCTTGTTCGGGGGTCGGTGCTATAACAGATGTACAGTGAGTGTGAGGGAGCATGAGCCTTGTTCAGGGGGGTCGGTGCTATAACAGATATACAGTGAGTGTGAGGGAGCATGAGCCTTGTTCGGGGGTCGGTGCGATAACAGATGTACAGTGAGTGTGAGGGAGCATGAGCCTTGTTCAGGGGACGATGCGATAACAGATATACAGTGAGTGTGAGGGAGCATGAGCCTTGTTCGGGGTCGGTGCGATAACAGACATACAGTGAGTGTGAGGGAGCATGAGCCTTGTTCGGGGTCGGTGCGATAACAGATATACAGTGAGTGTGAGGGAGCATGAGCCTTGTTCGGGGGTCGGTGCTATAACAGATGTACAGTGAGTGTGAGGGAGCATGAACCTTGTTCGGGGTCGGTGCGATAACAGATATACAGTGAGTGTGAGGGAGCATGAGCCTTGTTCGGGGGTCGGTGCTATAACAGATATACAGTGAGTGTGAGGGAGCATGAACCTTGTTCGGGGGTCGGTGCTATAACAGATATACAGTGAGTGTGAGGGAGCATGAACCTTGTTCAGGGGTCGGTGCGATAACAGATATACAGTGAGTGTGAGGGAGCATGAGCCTTGTTTGGGGGTCGGTGCGATAACAGATATACAGTGAGTGTGAGGGAGCATGAGCCTTGTTCGGGGGTCGGTGCGATAACAGATGTACAGTGAGTGTGAGGGAGCATGAGCCTTGTTCAGGGGACGATGCGATAACAGATATACAGTGAGTGTGAGGGAGCATGAGCCTTGTTCGGGGTCGGTGCGATAACAGATATACAGTGAGTGTGAGGGAGCATGAACCTTGTTCAGGGGACGGTGCGATAACAGATATACAGTGAGTGTGAGGGAGCATGAGCCTTGTTCGGGGGTCGGTGCTATAACAGATGTACAGTGAGTGTGAGGGAGCATGAGCCTTGTTCGGGGGTCGGTGCTATAACAGATATACAGTGAGTGTGACGGAGCATGAGCCTTGTTCGGGGGTCGGTGCTATAACAGATATACAGTGAGTGTGAGGGAGCATGAGCCTTGTTCAGGGGGGTCGGTGCTATAACAGATATACAGTGAGTGTGAGGGAGCATGAGCCTTGTTCGGGGGTCGGTGCTATAACAGATATACAGTGAGTGTGAGGGAGCATGAGCCTGTTTCAGGGGACGATGCGATAACAGATATACAGTGAGTGTGAGGGAGCATGAGCCTTGTTCGGGGTCGGTGCGATAACAGATATACAGTGAGTGTGAGGGAGCATGAGCCTTGTTCAGGGGGGTCGGTGCGATAACAGATGTACAGTGAGTGTGAGGGAGCATGAGCCTTGTTCGGGGGTCGGTGCTATAACAGATATACAGTGAGTGTGAGGGAGCATGAGCCTTGTTCGGGGGTCGGTGCTATAACAGATGTACAGTGAGTGTGAGGGAGCATGAGCCTTGTTCAGGGGGGTCGGTGCTATAACAGATATACAGTGAGTGTGAGGGAGCATGAGCCTTGTTCAGGGGGTCGGTGCTATAACAGATATACAGTGAGTGTGAGGGAGCATGAGCCTTGTTCGGGGTCGGTGCGATAACAGATATACAGTGAGTGTGAGGGAGCATGAGCCTTGTTCAGGGGGGTCGGTGCGATAACAGATGTACAGTGAGTGTGAGGGAGCATGAGCCTTGTTCGGGGGTCGGTGCTATAACAGATATACAGTGAGTGTGAGGGAGCATGAGCCTGTTTCAGGGGACGATGCGATAACAGATATACAGTGAGTGTGAGGGAGCATGAGCCTTGTTCGGGGTCGGTGCGATAACAGATATACAGTGAGTGTGAGGGAGCATGAGCCTTGTTCGGGGGTCGGTGCGATAACAGATATACAGTGAGTGTGAGGGAGCATGAGCCTTGTTTGGGGGTCGGTGCTATAACAGATGTACAGTGAGTGTGAGGGAGCATGAGCCTTGTTCAGGGGTCGGTGCTATAACAGATGTACAGTGAGTGTGAGGGAGCATGAGCCTTGTTTGGGGGTCGGTGCTATAACAGATATACAGTGAGTGTGAGGGAGCATGAGCCTTGTTCGGGGGTCGGTGCGATAACAGATGTACAGTGAGTGTGAGGGAGCATGAGCCTTGTTCGGGGGTCGGTGCTATAACAGATGTACAGTGAGTGTGAGGGAGCATGAGCCTTGTTTGGGGGTCGGTGCTATAACAGATATACAGTGAGTGTGAGGGAGCATGAGCTTTGTTCGGGGGTCGGTGCTATAACAGATGTACAGTGAGTGTGAGGGAGCATGAGCCTTGTTCGGGGGTCGGTGCTATAACAGATGTACAGTGAGTGTGAGGGAGCATGAGCCTTGTTTGGGGGTCGGTGCTATAACAGATATACAGTGAGTGTGAGGGAGCATGAGCCTTGTTCGGGGGTCGGTGCGATAACAGATGTACAGTGAGTGTGAGGGAGCATGAGCCTTGTTCGGGGGTCGGTGCTATAACAGATATACAGTGAGTGTGAGGGAGCATGAGCCTTGTTCGGGGGTCGGTGCGATAACAGATATACAGTGAGTGTGAGGGAGCATGAGCCTTGTTCGGGGGTCGGTGCTATAACAGATATACAGTGAGTGTGAGGGAGCATGAGCCTTGTTCAGGGGGGTCGGTGCGATAACAGATATACAGTGAGTGTGAGGGAGCATGAGCCTTGTTCAGGGGGGTCGGTGCGATAACAGATATACAGTGAGTGTGAGGGAGCATGAGCCTTGTTTGGGGGTCGGTGCTATAACAGATATACAGTGAGTGTGAGGGAGCATGAGCCTTGTTCGGGGGTCGGTGCTATAACAGATATACAGTGAGTGTGAGGGAGCATGAGCCTTGTTCGGGGGTCGGTGCGATAACAGATGTACAGTGAGTGTGAGGGAGCATGAGCCTTGTTCGGGGGTCGGTGCTATAACAGATGTACAGTGAGTGTGAGGGAGCATGAGCCTTGTTCGGGGGTCGGTGCTATAACAGATGTACAGTGAGTGTGAGGGAGCATGAGCCTTGTTCGGGGGGGTCGGTCCTATAACAGATATACAGTGAGTGTGAGGGAGCATGAGCCTTGTTTGGGGGTCGGTGCTGTAACAGATGTACAGTGAGTGTGAGGGAGCATGAGCCTTGTTCGGGGGTCGGTGCGATAACAGATATACAGTGAGTGTGAGGGAGCATGAGCCTTGTTCGGGGGTCGGTGCTATAACAGATATACAGTGAGTGTGAGGGAGCATGAGCCTTGTTCGGGGGTCGGTGCTATAACAGATGTACAGTGAGTGTGAGGGAGCATGAGCCTTGTGCGGGGGTCGGTGCGATAACAGATGTACAGTGAGTGTGAGGGAGCATGAGCCTTGTTCGGGGGTCGGTGCGATAACAGATATACAGTGAGTGTGAGGGAGCATGAGCCTTGTTCGGGGGTCGGTGCTATAACAGATATACAGTGAGTGTGAGGGAGCATGAGCCTTGTTCGGGGGTCGGTGCTATAACAGATGTACTGTGAGTGTGAGGGAGCATGAGCCTTGTTCGGGGGGGTCGGTCCTATAACAGATGTACAGTGAGTGTGAGGGAGCATGAGCCTTGTTCGGGGGATGATGCTATAACAGATGTACAGTGAGTGTGAGGGAGCATGAACCTTGTTCGAGGGTTGGTGCTATAACAGATGTACAGTGAGTGTGAGGGAGCATGAGCCTTGTTCGGGGGTCGGTGCGATAACAGATGTACAGTGAGTGTGAGGGAGCATGAGCCTTGTTCGGGGGTCGGTGCGATAACAGATGTACAGTGAGTGTGAGGGAGCATGAGCCTTGTTCGGGGGTCGGTGCGATAACAGATGTACAGTGAGTGTGAGGGAGCATGAGCCTTGTTCGGGGGTCGGTGCTATAACAGATATACAGTGAGTGTGAGGGAGCATGAACCTTGTTCAGGGGTCGGTGCTATAACAGATGTACAGTGAGTGTGAGGGAGCATGAGCCTTGTTCGGGGGTCGGTGCGATAACAGATGAACAGTGAGTGTGAGGGAGCATGAGCCTTGTTCGGGGGTCGGTGCTATAACAGATATACAGTGAGTGTGAGGGAGCATGAGCCTTGTTCAGGGGTCGGTGCTATAACAGATGTACAGTGAGTGTGAGGGAGCATGAGCCTTGTTCGGGGGTCGGTGCTATAACAGATATACAGTGAGTGTGAGGGAGCATGAGCCTTGTTCAGGGGTCGGTGCTATAACAGATATACAGTGAGTGTGAGGGAGCATGAGCCTTGTTCGGGGGTCGGTGCTATAACAGATATACAGTGAGTGTGAGGGAGCATGAGCCTTGTTCAGGGGTCGGTGCTATAACAGATATACAGTGAGTGTGAGGGAGCATGAGCCTTGTTCGGGGGTCGGTGCTATAACAGATGTACAGTGAGTGTGAGGGAGCATGAGCCTTGTTCGGGGGTCGGTGCGATAACAGATCTACAGTGAGTGTGAGGGAGCATGAGCCTTGTTCGGGGGTCGGTGCGATAACAGATATACAGTGAGTGTGAGGGAGCATGAGCCTTGTTCGGGGGTCGGTGCTATAACAGATATACAGTGAGTGTGAGGGAGCATGAGCCTTGTTCGGGGGTAGGTGCTATAACAGATATACAGTGAGTGTGAGGGAGCATGAGCCTTGTTCGGGGGTCGGTGCTATAACAGATGTACAGTGAGTGTGAGGGAGCATGAGCCTTGTTCGGGGGTCGGTGCTATAACAGATGTACAGTGAGTGTGAGGGAGCATGAGCCTTGTTCGGGGGGGTCGGTCCTATAACAGATATACAGTGAGTGTGAGGGAGCATGAGCCTTGTTTGGGGGTCGGTGCTGTAACAGATGTACAGTGAGTGTGAGGGAGCATGAGCCTTGTTCGGGGGTCGGTGCGATAACAGATATACAGTGAGTGTGAGGGAGCATGAGCCTTGTTCGGGGGTCGGTGCTATAACAGATATACAGTGAGTGTGAGGGAACATGAGCCTTGTTCGGGGGTCGGTGCTATAACAGATGTACAGTGAGTGTGAGGGAGCATGAGCCTTGTTCGGGGGTTGGTGCGATAACAGATGTACAGTGAGTGTGAGGGAGCATGAGCCTTGTTCGGGGGTCGGCGCGATAACAGATGTACAGTGAGTGTGAGGGAGCATGAGCCTTGTTTGGGGGTCGGTGCGATAACAGATGTACAGTGAGTGTGAGGGAGCATGAGCCTTGTTCGGGGGTCGGTGCGATAACAGATGTACAGTGAGTGTGAGGGAGCATGAGCCTTGTTCGGGGTCGGTGCGATAACAGATGTACAGTGAGTGTGAGGGAGCATGAGCCTTGTTCGGGGGTCGGTGCGATAACAGATGTACAGTGAGTGTGAGGGAGCATGAGCCTTGTTTGGGGGTCGGTGCGATAACAGATGTACAGTGAGTGTGAGGGAGCATGAGCCTTGTTCGGGGGTCGGTGCTATAACAGATGTACAGTGAGTGTGAGGGAGCATGAGCCTTGTTCGGGGGTCGGTGCTATAACAGATATACAGTGAGTGTGAGGGAGCATGAGCCTTGTTCGGGGGTCGGTGCTATAACAGATACACAGTGAGTGTGAGGGAGCATGAGCCTTGTTCAGGGGTCGGTGCGATAACAGATGTACAGTGAGTGTGAGGGAGCATGAACCTTGTTCGGGGTCGGTGCGATAACAGATATACAGTGAGTGTGAGGGAGCATGAGCCTTGTTCAGGGGTCGGTGCGATAACAGATATACAGTGAGTGTGAGGGAGCATGAGCCTTGTTCGGGGGTCGGTGCGATAACAGATATACAGTGAGTGTGAGGGAGCATGAACCTTGTTCGGGGGTCGGTGCGATAACAGATATACAGTGAGTGTGAGGGAGCATGAGCCTTGTTCGGGGGTCGGTGCGATAACAGATATACAGTGAGTGTGAGGGAGCATGAGCCTTGTTCGGGGTCGGTGCTATAACAGATATACAGTGAGTGTGAGGGAGCATGAGCCTTGTTCGGGGGTCGGTGCGATAACAGATATACAGTGAGTGTGAGGGAGCATGAGCCTTGTTCGGGGGTCGGTGCTATAACAGATATACAGTGAGTGTGAGGGAGCATGAACCTTGTTCGGGGTCGGTGCGATAACAGATATACAGTGAGTGTGAGGGAGCATGAAGCTTGTTCGGAGGTCGGTGCTATAACAGATGTACAGTGAGTGTGAGGGAGCATGAGCCTTGTTCAGGGGTCGGTGCTATAACAGATGTACAGTGAGTGTGAGGGAGCATGAGCCTTGTTCGGGGGTCGGTGCGATAACAGATATACAGTGAGTGTGAGGGAGCATGAGCCTTGTTCGGGGTCGGTGCGATAACAGATGTACAGTGAGTGTGAGGGAGCATGAACCTTGTTCGGTGTCGGTGCGATAACAGATATACAGTGAGTGTGAGGGAGCATGAGCCTTGTTCGGGGGTCGGTGCTATAACAGATATACAGTGAGTGTGAGGGAGCATGAACCTTGTTCAGGGGTCGGTGCGATAACAGATGTACAGTGAGTGTGAGGGAGCATGAATCTTGTTCGGGGGTCGGTGCTATAACAGATATACAGTGAGTGTGAGGGAGCATGAGCCTTGTTCGGGGGTCGGTGCTATAACAGATATACAGTGAGTGTGAGGGAGCATGAATCTTGTTCGGGGGTCGGTGCTATAACAGATATACAGTGAGTGTGAGGGAGCATGAGCCTTGTTCGGGGGTCGGTGCTATAACAGATGTACAGTGAGTGTGAGGGAGCATGAGCCTTGTTTGGGGGTCGGTGCGATAACAGATATACAGTGAGTGTGAGGGAGCATGAGCCTTGTTCGGGGGTCGGTGCTATAACAGATATACAGTGAGTGTGAGGGAGCATGAACCTTGTTCGGGGTCGGTGCGATAACAGATATACAGTGAGTGTGAGGGAGCATGAGCCTTGTTCGGGGGTCGGTGCGATAACAGATATACAGTGAGTGTGAGGGAGCATGAACCTTGTTCGGGGTCGGTGCGATAACAGATATACAGTGAGTGTGAGGGAGCATGAGCCTTGTTCGGGGGTCGGTGCGATAACAGATATACAGTGAGTGTGAGGGAGCATGAGCCTTGTTCGGGGGTCGGTGCTATAACAGATATACAGTGAGTGTGAGGGAGCATGAACCTTGTTCGGGGGTCGGTGCTATAACAGATATACAGTGAGTGTGAGGGAGCATGAGCCTTGTTCGGGGGTCGGTGCGATAACAGATGTACAGTGAGTGTGAGGGAGCATGAACCTTGTTCGGGGTCGGTGCGATAACAGATATACAGTGAGTGTGAGGGAGCATGAGCCTTGTTCGGGGGTCGGTGCTATAACAGATATACAGTGAGTGTGAGGGAGCATGAACCTTGTTCAGGGGTCGGTGCGATAACAGATATACAGTGAGTGTGAGGGAGCATGAACCTTGTTCGGGGGTCGGTGCGATAACAGATATACAGTGAGTGTGAGGGAGCATGAACCTTGTTCGGGGTCGGTGCGATAACAGATATACAGTGAGTGTGAGGGAGCATGAGCCTTGTTCGGGGGTCGGTGCTATAACAGATATACAGTGAGTGTGAGGGAGCATGAGCCTTGTTCGGGGGTCGGTGCTATAACAGATGTACAGTGAGTGTGAAGGAGCATGAATCTTGTTCGGGGTCGGTGCGATAACAGATATACAGTGAGTGTGAGGGAGCATGAACCTTGTTCAGGGGTCGGTGCTATAACAGATATACAGTGAGTGTGAGGGAGCATGAGCCTTGTTCGGGGGTCGGTGCTATAACAGATATACAGTGAGTGTGAGGGAGCATGAACCTTGTTCAGGGGTCGGTGCGATAACAGATATACAGTGAGTGTGAGGGAGCATGAGCCTTGTTTGGGGGTCGGTGTGATAACAGATATACAGTGAGTGTGAGGGAGCATGAGCCTTGTTCGGGGGTCGGTGCGATAACAGATATACAGTGAGTGTGAGGGAGCATGAGCCTTGTTCAGGGGACGATGCGATAACAGATATACAGTGAGTGTGAGGGAGCATGAGCCTTGTTCGGGGTCGGTGCGATAACAGATGTACAGTGAGTGTGAGGGAGCATGAGCCTTGTTCGGGGGTCGGTGCTATAACAGATATACAGTGAGTGTGAGGGAGCATGAGCCTTGTTCAGGGGACGATGCGATAACAGATATACAGTGAGTGTGAGGGAGCATGAGCCTTGTTCGGGGGGGGTAGGTGCTATAACAGATGTACAGTGAGTGTGAGGGAGCATGAGCCTTGTTCGGGGTCGGTGCGATAACAGATGTACAGTGAGTGTGAGGGAGCATGAGCCTTGTTCAGGGGGGTCGGTGCTATAACAGATGTACAGTGAGTGTGAGGGAGCATGAGCCTTGTTCGGGGTCGGTGCGATAACAGATGTACAGTGAGTGTGAGGGAGCATGAGCCTTGTTCAGGGGGGTCGGTGCTATAACAGATATACAGTGAGTGTGAGGGAGCATGAGCCTTGTTCGGGGGTCGGTGCTATAACAGATATACAGTGAGTGTGAGGGAGCATGAGCCTTGTTCGGGGGTCGGTGCTAGAACAGATGTACAGTGAGTGTGAGGGAGCATGAGCCTTGTTCAGGGGGGTCGGTGCTATAACAGATATACAGTGAGTGTGAGGGAGCATGAGCCTTGTTCGGGGGTCGGTGCGATAACAGATGTACAGTGAGTGTGAGGGAGCATGAGCCTTGTTCAGGGGACGATGCGATAACAGATATACAGTGAGTGTGAGGGAGCATGAGCCTTGTTCGGGGTCGGTGCGATAACAGACATACAGTGAGTGTGAGGGAGCATGAGCCTTGTTCGGGGTCGGTGCGATAACAGATATACAGTGAGTGTGAGGGAGCATGAGCCTTGTTCGGGGGTCGGTGCTATAACAGATGTACAGTGAGTGTGAGGGAGCATGAACCTTGTTCGGGGTCGGTGCGATAACAGATATACAGTGAGTGTGAGGGAGCATGAGCCTTGTTCGGGGGTCGGTGCTATAACAGATATACAGTGAGTGTGAGGGAGCATGAACCTTGTTCGGGGGTCGGTGCTATAACAGATATACAGTGAGTGTGAGGGAGCATGAACCTTGTTCAGGGGTCGGTGCGATAACAGATATACAGTGAGTGTGAGGGAGCATGAGCCTTGTTTGGGGGTCGGTGCGATAACAGATATACAGTGAGTGTGAGGGAGCATGAGCCTTGTTCGGGGGTCGGTGCGATAACAGATGTACAGTGAGTGTGAGGGAGCATGAGCCTTGTTCAGGGGACGATGCGATAACAGATATACAGTGAGTGTGAGGGAGCATGAGCCTTGTTCGGGGTCGGTGCGATAACAGATATACAGTGAGTGTGAGGGAGCATGAGCCTTGTTCGGGGGTCGGTGCTATAACAGATGTACAGTGAGTGTGAGGGAGCATGAGCCTTGTTCGGGGGTCGGTGCTATAACAGATATACAGTGAGTGTGAGGGAGCATGAGCCTTGTTCGGGGGTCGGTGCTATAACAGATGTACAGTGAGTGTGAGGGAGCATGAGCCTTGTTCAGGGGGGTCGGTGCTATAACAGATATACAGTGAGTGTGAGGGAGCATGAGCCTTGTTCGGGGGTCGGTGCTATAACAGATATACAGTGAGTGTGAGGGAGCATGAGCCTGTTTCAGGGGACGATGCGATAACAGATATACAGTGAGTGTGAGGGAGCATGAGCCTTGTTCGGGGTCGGTGCGATAACAGATATACAGTGAGTGTGAGGGAGCATGAGCCTTGTTCAGGGGGGTCGGTGCGATAACAGATGTACAGTGAGTGTGAGGGAGCATGAGCCTTGTTCGGGGGTCGGTGCTATAACAGATATACAGTGAGTGTGAGGGAGCATGAGCCTTGTTCGGGGGTCGGTGCTATAACAGATGTACAGTGAGTGTGAGGGAGCATGAGCCTTGTTCAGGGGGGTCGGTGCTATAACAGATATACAGTGAGTGTGAGGGAGCATGAGCCTTGTTCAGGGGGTCGGTGCTATAACAGATATACAGTGAGTGTGAGGGAGCATGAGCCTTGTTCGGGGTCGGTGCGATAACAGATATACAGTGAGTGTGAGGGAGCATGAGCCTTGTTCAGGGGGGTCGGTGCGATAACAGATGTACAGTGAGTGTGAGGGAGCATGAGCCTTGTTCGGGGGTCGGTGCTATAACAGATATACAGTGAGTGTGAGGGAGCATGAGCCTTGTTTGGGGGTCGGTGCGATAACAGATGTACAGTGAGTGTGAGGGAGCATGAGCCTTGTTCGGGGGTCGGTGCGATAACAGATGTACAGTGAGTGTGAGGGAGCATGAGCCTTGTTCGGGGTCGGTGCGATAACAGATGTACAGTGAGTGTGAGGGAGCATGAGCCTTGTTCGGGGGTCGGTGCGATAACAGATGTACAGTGAGTGTGAGGGAGCATGAGCCTTGTTTGGGGGTCGGTGCGATAACAGATGTACAGTGAGTGTGAGGGAGCATGAGCCTTGTTCGGGGGTCGGTGCTATAACAGATGTACAGTGAGTGTGAGGGAGCATGAGCCTTGTTCGGGGGTCGGTGCTATAACAGATATACAGTGAGTGTGAGGGAGCATGAGCCTTGTTCGGGGGTCGGTGCTATAACAGATACACAGTGAGTGTGAGGGAGCATGAGCCTTGTTCAGGGGTCGGTGCGATAACAGATGTACAGTGAGTGTGAGGGAGCATGAACCTTGTTCGGGGTCGGTGCGATAACAGATATACAGTGAGTGTGAGGGAGCATGAGCCTTGTTCAGGGGTCGGTGCGATAACAGATATACAGTGAGTGTGAGGGAGCATGAGCCTTGTTCGGGGGTCGGTGCGATAACAGATATACAGTGAGTGTGAGGGAGCATGAGCCTTGTTCGGGGGTCGGTGCTATAACAGATATACAGTGAGTGTGAGGGAGCATGAAGCTTGTTCGGAGGTCGGTGCTATAACAGATGTACAGTGAGTGTGAGGGAGCATGAGCCTTGTTCAGGGGTCGGTGCTATAACAGATGTACAGTGAGTGTGAGGGAGCATGAGCCTTGTTCGGGGGTCGGTGCGATAACAGATATACAGTGAGTGTGAGGGAGCATGAGCCTTGTTCGGGGTCGGTGCGATAACAGATATACAGTGAGTGTGAGGGAGCATGAACCTTGTTCAGGGGTCGGTGCGATAACAGATGTACAGTGAGTGTGAGGGAGCATGAATCTTGTTCGGGGGTCGGTGCTATAACAGATATACAGTGAGTGTGAGGGAGCATGAGCCTTGTTCGGGGGTCGGTGCTATAACAGATATACAGTGAGTGTGAGGGAGCATGAATCTTGTTCGGGGGTCGGTGCTATAACAGATATACAGTGAGTGTGAGGGAGCATGAGCCTTGTTCGGGGGTCGGTGCTATAACAGATGTACAGTGAGTGTGAGGGAGCATGAGCCTTGTTTGGGGGTCGGTGCGATAACAGATATACAGTGAGTGTGAGGGAGCATGAGCCTTGTTCGGGGGTCGGTGCTATAACAGATATACAGTGAGTGTGAGGGAGCATGAACCTTGTTCGGGGTCGGTGCGATAACAGATATACAGTGAGTGTGAGGGAGCATGAGCCTTGTTCGGGGGTCGGTGCGATAACAGATATACAGTGAGTGTGAGGGAGCATGAACCTTGTTCGGGGTCGGTGCGATAACAGATATACAGTGAGTGTGAGGGAGCATGAGCCTTGTTCGGGGGTCGGTGCGATAACAGATATACAGTGAGTGTGAGGGAGCATGAGCCTTGTTCGGGGGTCGGTGCTATAACAGATATACAGTGAGTGTGAGGGAGCATGAACCTTGTTCGGGGGTCGGTGCTATAACAGATATACAGTGAGTGTGAGGGAGCATGAGCCTTGTTCGGGGGTCGGTGCGATAACAGATGTACAGTGAGTGTGAGGGAGCATGAACCTTGTTCGGGGTCGGTGCGATAACAGATATACAGTGAGTGTGAGGGAGCATGAGCCTTGTTCGGGGGTCGGTGCTATAACAGATATACAGTGAGTGTGAGGGAGCATGAACCTTGTTCAGGGGTCGGTGCGATAACAGATATACAGTGAGTGTGAGGGAGCATGAACCTTGTTCGGGGGTCGGTGCGATAACAGATATACAGTGAGTGTGAGGGAGCATGAACCTTGTTCGGGGTCGGTGCGATAACAGATATACAGTGAGTGTGAGGGAGCATGAGCCTTGTTCGGGGGTCGGTGCTATAACAGATATACAGTGAGTGTGAGGGAGCATGAGCCTTGTTCGGGGGTCGGTGCTATAACAGATGTACAGTGAGTGTGAAGGAGCATGAATCTTGTTCGGGGTCGGTGCGATAACAGATATACAGTGAGTGTGAGGGAGCATGAACCTTGTTCAGGGGTCGGTGCTATAACAGATATACAGTGAGTGTGAGGGAGCATGAGCCTTGTTCGGGGGTCGGTGCTATAACAGATATACAGTGAGTGTGAGGGAGCATGAACCTTGTTCAGGGGTCGGTGCGATAACAGATATACAGTGAGTGTGAGGGAGCATGAGCCTTGTTTGGGGGTCGGTGTGATAACAGATATACAGTGAGTGTGAGGGAGCATGAGCCTTGTTCGGGGGTCGGTGCGATAACAGATATACAGTGAGTGTGAGGGAGCATGAGCCTTGTTCAGGGGACGATGCGATAACAGATATACAGTGAGTGTGAGGGAGCATGAGCCTTGTTCGGGGTCGGTGCGATAACAGATGTACAGTGAGTGTGAGGGAGCATGAGCCTTGTTCGGGGGTCGGTGCTATAACAGATATACAGTGAGTGTGAGGGAGCATGAGCCTTGTTCAGGGGACGATGCGATAACAGATATACAGTGAGTGTGAGGGAGCATGAGCCTTGTTCGGGGGGGGTAGGTGCTATAACAGATGTACAGTGAGTGTGAGGGAGCATGAGCCTTGTTCGGGGTCGGTGCGATAACAGATGTACAGTGAGTGTGAGGGAGCATGAGCCTTGTTCAGGGGGGTCGGTGCTATAACAGATGTACAGTGAGTGTGAGGGAGCATGAGCCTTGTTCGGGGTCGGTGCGATAACAGATGTACAGTGAGTGTGAGGGAGCATGAGCCTTGTTCAGGGGGGTCGGTGCTATAACAGATATACAGTGAGTGTGAGGGAGCATGAGCCTTGTTCGGGGGTCGGTGCTATAACAGATATACAGTGAGTGTGAGGGAGCATGAGCCTTGTTCGGGGGTCGGTGCTAGAACAGATGTACAGTGAGTGTGAGGGAGCATGAGCCTTGTTCAGGGGGGTCGGTGCTATAACAGATATACAGTGAGTGTGAGGGAGCATGAGCCTTGTTCGGGGGTCGGTGCGATAACAGATGTACAGTGAGTGTGAGGGAGCATGAGCCTTGTTCAGGGGACGATGCGATAACAGATATACAGTGAGTGTGAGGGAGCATGAGCCTTGTTCGGGGTCGGTGCGATAACAGACATACAGTGAGTGTGAGGGAGCATGAGCCTTGTTCGGGGTCGGTGCGATAACAGATATACAGTGAGTGTGAGGGAGCATGAGCCTTGTTCGGGGGTCGGTGCTATAACAGATGTACAGTGAGTGTGAGGGAGCATGAACCTTGTTCGGGGTCGGTGCGATAACAGATATACAGTGAGTGTGAGGGAGCATGAGCCTTGTTCGGGGGTCGGTGCTATAACAGATATACAGTGAGTGTGAGGGAGCATGAACCTTGTTCGGGGGTCGGTGCTATAACAGATATACAGTGAGTGTGAGGGAGCATGAACCTTGTTCAGGGGTCGGTGCGATAACAGATATACAGTGAGTGTGAGGGAGCATGAGCCTTGTTTGGGGGTCGGTGCGATAACAGATATACAGTGAGTGTGAGGGAGCATGAGCCTTGTTCGGGGGTCGGTGCGATAACAGATGTACAGTGAGTGTGAGGGAGCATGAGCCTTGTTCAGGGGACGATGCGATAACAGATATACAGTGAGTGTGAGGGAGCATGAGCCTTGTTCGGGGTCGGTGCGATAACAGATATACAGTGAGTGTGAGGGAGCATGAGCCTTGTTCGGGGGTCGGTGCTATAACAGATGTACAGTGAGTGTGAGGGAGCATGAGCCTTGTTCGGGGGTCGGTGCTATAACAGATATACAGTGAGTGTGAGGGAGCATGAGCCTTGTTCGGGGGTCGGTGCTATAACAGATGTACAGTGAGTGTGAGGGAGCATGAGCCTTGTTCAGGGGGGTCGGTGCTATAACAGATATACAGTGAGTGTGAGGGAGCATGAGCCTTGTTCGGGGGTCGGTGCTATAACAGATATACAGTGAGTGTGAGGGAGCATGAGCCTGTTTCAGGGGACGATGCGATAACAGATATACAGTGAGTGTGAGGGAGCATGAGCCTTGTTCGGGGTCGGTGCGATAACAGATATACAGTGAGTGTGAGGGAGCATGAGCCTTGTTCAGGGGGGTCGGTGCGATAACAGATGTACAGTGAGTGTGAGGGAGCATGAGCCTTGTTCGGGGGTCGGTGCTATAACAGATATACAGTGAGTGTGAGGGAGCATGAGCCTGTTTCAGGGGACGATGCGATAACAGATATACAGTGAGTGTGAGGGAGCATGAGCCTTGTTCGGGGTCGGTGCGATAACAGATATACAGTGAGTGTGAGGGAGCATGAGCCTTGTTCGGGGGTCGGTGCGATAACAGATATACAGTGAGTGTGAGGGAGCATGAGCCTTGTTTGGGGGTCGGTGCTATAACAGATGTACAGTGAGTGTGAGGGAGCATGAGCCTTGTTCAGGGGTCGGTGCTATAACAGATGTACAGTGAGTGTGAGGGAGCATGAGCCTTGTTTGGGGGTCGGTGCTATAACAGATATACAGTGAGTGTGAGGGAGCATGAGCCTTGTTCGGGGGTCGGTGCGATAACAGATGTACAGTGAGTGTGAGGGAGCATGAGCCTTGTTCGGGGGTCGGTGCTATAACAGATGTACAGTGAGTGTGAGGGAGCATGAGCCTTGTTTGGGGGTCGGTGCTATAACAGATATACAGTGAGTGTGAGGGAGCATGAGCCTTGTTCGGGGGTCGGTGCTATAACAGATGTACAGTGAGTGTGAGGGAGCATGAGCCTTGTTCGGGGGTCGGTGCTATAACAGATGTACAGTGAGTGTGAGGGAGCATGAGCCTTGTTTGGGGGTCGGTGCTATAACAGATATACAGTGAGTGTGAGGGAGCATGAGCCTTGTTCGGGGGTCGGTGCGATAACAGATGTACAGTGAGTGTGAGGGAGCATGAGCCTTGTTCGGGGGTCGGTGCTATAACAGATATACAGTGAGTGTGAGGGAGCATGAGCCTTGTTCGGGGGTCGGTGCGATAACAGATGAACAGTGAGTGTGAGGGAGCATGAGCCTTGTTCGGGGGTCGGTGCTATAACAGATATACAGTGAGTGTGAGGGAGCATGAGCCTTGTTCGGGGGTCGGTGCTATAACAGATATACAGTGAGTGTGAGGGAGCATGAGCCTTGTTCGGGGGTCGGTGCTATAACAGATATACAGTGAGTGTGAGGGAGCATGAGCCTTGTTCAGGGGGGTCGGTGCGATAACAGATATACAGTGAGTGTGAGGGAGCATGAGCCTTGTTCAGGGGGGTCGGTGCGATAACAGATATACAGTGAGTGTGAGGGAGCATGAGCCTTGTTTGGGGGTCGGTGCTATAACAGATATACAGTGAGTGTGAGGGAGCATGAGCCTTGTTCGGGGGTCGGTGCTATAACAGATATACAGTGAGTGTGAGGGAGCATGAGCCTTGTTCGGGGGTCGGTGCGATAACAGATGTACAGTGAGTGTGAGGGAGCATGAGCCTTGTTCGGGGGTCGGTGCTATAACAGATGTACAGTGAGTGTGAGGGAGCATGAGCCTTGTTCGGGGGTCGGTGCTATAACAGATGTACAGTGAGTGTGAGGGAGCATGAGCCTTGTTCGGGGGGGTCGGTCCTATAACAGATATACAGTGAGTGTGAGGGAGCATGAGCCTTGTTTGGGGGTCGGTGCTGTAACAGATGTACAGTGAGTGTGAGGGAGCATGAGCCTTGTTCGGGGGTCGGTGCGATAACAGATATACAGTGAGTGTGAGGGAGCATGAGCCTTGTTCGGGGGTCGGTGCTATAACAGATATACAGTGAGTGTGAGGGAGCATGAGCCTTGTTCGGGGGTCGGTGCTATAACAGATGTACAGTGAGTGTGAGGGAGCATGAGCCTTGTGCGGGGGTCGGTGCGATAACAGATGTACAGTGAGTGTGAGGGAGCATGAGCCTTGTTCGGGGGTCGGTGCGATAACAGATATACAGTGAGTGTGAGGGAGCATGAGCCTTGTTCGGGGGTCGGTGCTATAACAGATATACAGTGAGTGTGAGGGAGCATGAGCCTTGTTCGGGGGTCGGTGCTATAACAGATGTACAGTGAGTGTGAGGGAGCATGAGCCTTGTTCGGGGGGGTCGGTCCTATAACAGATGTACAGTGAGTGTGAGGGAGCATGAGCCTTGTTCGGGGGACGATGCTATAACAGATGTACAGTGAGTGTGAGGGAGCATGAACCTTGTTCGGGGGTTGGTGCTATAACAGATGTACAGTGAGTGTGAGGGAGCATGAGCCTTGTTCGGGGGTCGGTGCGATAACAGATGTACAGTGAGTGTGAGGGAGCATGAGCCTTGTTCGGGGGTCGGTGCGATAACAGATGTACAGTGAGTGTGAGGGAGCATGAGCCTTGTTCGGGGGTCGGTGCGATAACAGATGTACAGTGAGTGTGAGGGAGCATGAGCCTTGTTCGGGGGTCGGTGCTATAACAGATATACAGTGAGTGTGAGGGAGCATGAACCTTGTTCAGGGGTCGGTGCTATAACAGATGTACAGTGAGTGTGAGGGAGCATGAGCCTTGTTCGGGGGTCGGTGCGATAACAGATGAACAGTGAGTGTGAGGGAGCATGAGCCTTGTTCGGGGGTCGGTGCTATAACAGATATACAGTGAGTGTGAGGGAGCATGAGCCTTGTTCAGGGGTCGGTGCTATAACAGATGTACAGTGAGTGTGAGGGAGCATGAGCCTTGTTCGGGGGTCGGTGCTATAACAGATATACAGTGAGTGTGAGGGAGCATGAGCCTTGTTCAGGGGTCGGTGCTATAACAGATATACAGTGAGTGTGAGGGAGCATGAGCCTTGTTCGGGGGTCGGTGCTATAACAGATATACAGTGAGTGTGAGGGAGCATGAGCCTTGTTCAGGGGTCGGTGCTATAACAGATATACAGTGAGTGTGAGGGAGCATGAGCCTTGTTCGGGGGTCGGTGCTATAACAGATGTACAGTGAGTGTGAGGGAGCATGAGCCTTGTTCGGGGGTCGGTGCGATAACAGATATACAGTGAGTGTGAGGGAGCATGAGCCTTGTTCGGGGGTCGGTGCGATAACAGATATACAGTGAGTGTGAGGGAGCATGAGCCTTGTTCGGGGGTCGGTGCTATAACAGATATACAGTGAGTGTGAGGGAGCATGAGCCTTGTTCGGGGGTAGGTGCTATAACAGATATACAGTGAGTGTGAGGGAGCATGAGCCTTGTTCGGGGGTCGGTGCTATAACAGATGTACAGTGAGTGTGAGGGAGCATGAGCCTTGTTCGGGGGTCGGTGCTATAACAGATGTACAGTGAGTGTGAGGGAGCATGAGCCTTGTTCGGGGGGGTCGGTCCTATAACAGATATACAGTGAGTGTGAGGGAGCATGAGCCTTGTTTGGGGGTCGGTGCTGTAACAGATGTACAGTGAGTGTGAGGGAGCATGAGCCTTGTTCGGGGGTCGGTGCGATAACAGATATACAGTGAGTGTGAGGGAGCATGAGCCTTGTTCGGGGGTCGGTGCTATAACAGATATACAGTGAGTGTGAGGGAGCATGAGCCTTGTTCGGGGGTCGGTGCTATAACAGATGTACAGTGAGTGTGAGGGAGCATGAGCCTTGTGCGGGGGTCGGTGCGATAACAGATGTACAGTGAGTGTGAGGGAGCATGAGCCTTGTTCGGGGGTCGGTGCGATAACAGATATACAGTGAGTGTGAGGGAGCATGAGCCTTGTTCGGGGGTCGGTGCTATAACAGATATACAGTGAGTGTGAGGGAGCATGAGCCTTGTTCGGGGGGGTCGGTCCTATAACAGATATACAGTGAGTGTGAGGGAGCATGAGCCTTGTTCGGGGGACGATGCTATAACAGATGTACAGTGAGTGTGAGGGAGCATGAACCTTGTTCGGGGGTCGGTGCTATAACAGATGTACAGTGAGTGTGAGGGAGCATGAGCCTTGTTCGGGGGTCGGTGCGATAACAGATGTACAGTGAGTGTGAGGGAGCATGAGCCTTGTTCGGGGGTCGGTGCGATAACAGATGTACAGTGAGTGTGAGGGAGCATGAGCCTTGTTCGGGGGTCGGTGCGATAACAGATGTACAGTGAGTGTGAGGGAGCATGAGCCTTGTTCGGGGGTCGGTGCTATAACAGATATACAGTGAGTGTGAGGGAGCATGAGCCTTGTTCAGGGGTCGGTGCGATAACAGATGTACAGTGAGTGTGAGGGAGCATGAGCCTTGTTCGGGGGTCGGTGCGATAACAGATGAACAGTGAGTGTGAGGGAGCATGAACCTTGTTCAGGGGTCGGTGCTATAACAGATGAACAGTGAGTGTGAGGGAGCATGAGCCTTGTTCGGGGGACGATGCTATAACAGATATACAGTGAGTGTGAGGGAGCATGAACCTTGTTCAGGGGTCGGTGCTATAACAGATGTACAGTGAGTGTGAGGGAGCATGAGCCTTGTTCGGGGGTCGGTGCGATAACAGATGAACAGTGAGTGTGAGGGAGCATGAGCCTTGTTCGGGGGTCGGTGCTATAACAGATGTACAGTGAGTGTGAGGGAGCATGAGCCTTGTTCGGGGGTCGGTGCTATAACAGATATACAGTGAGTGTGAGGGAGCATGAGCCTTGTTCGGGGGTCGGTGCTATAACAGATATACAGTGAGTGTGAGGGAGCATGAGCCTTGTTCAGGGGTCGGTGCTATTACAGATATACAGTGAGTGTGAGGGAGCATGAGCCTTGTTCGGGGGTCGGTGCTATAACAGATATACAGTGAGTGTGAGGGAGCATGAGCCTTGTTCAGGGGTCGGTGCTATAACAGATATACAGTGAGTGTGAGGGAGCATGAGCCTTGTTCGGGGGTCGGTGCTATAACAGATGTACAGTGAGTGTGAGGGAGCATGAGCCTTGTTCGGGGGTCGGTGCGATAACAGATATACAGTGAGTGTGAGGGAGCATGAGCCTTGTTCGGGGGTCGGTGCGATAACAGATATACAGTGAGTGTGAGGGAGCATGAGCCTTGTTCGGGGGTCGGTGCTATAACAGATATACAGTGAGTGTGAGGGAGCATGAGCCTTGTTCGGGGGTAGGTGCTATAACAGATATACAGTGAGTGTGAGGGAGCATGAGCCTTGTTCGGGGGTCGGTGCTATAACAGATATACAGTGAGTGTGAGGGAGCATGAGCCTTGTTCGGGGGTCGGTGCTATAACAGATGTACAGTGAGTGTGAGGGAGCATGAGCCTTGTTCGGGGGTCGGTGCGATAACAGATATACAGTGAGTGTGAGGGAGCATGAGCCTTGTTCGGAGGGGTCGGTGCTATAACAGATATACAGTGAGTGTGAGGGAGCATGAGCCTTGTTCGGGGGTCGGTGCTATAACAGATGTACAGTGAGTGTGAGGGAGCATGAGCCTTGTTCGGGGGTCGGTGCTATAACAGATGTACAGTGAGTGTGAGGGAGCATGAGCCTTGTTCGGGGGTCGGTGCGATAACAGATGTACAGTGAGTGTGAGGGAGCATGAGCCTTGTTCGGGGGTCGGTGCGATAACAGATGTACAATGAGTGTGAGGGAGCATGAGCCTTGTTCGGGGGTCGGTGCTATAACAGATGTACAGTGAGTGTGAGGGAGCATGAGCCTTGTTCGGGGGTCGGTGCTATAACAGATATACAGTGAGTGTGAGGGAGCATGAGCCTTGTTCAGGGGTCGGTGCTATAACAGATATACAGTGAGTGTGAGGGAGCATGAGCCTTGTTCGGGGGTCGGTGCTATAACAGATATACAGTGAGTGTGAGGGAGCATGAGCCTTGTTCAGGGGTCGGTGCTATAACAGATATACAGTGAGTGTGAGGGAGCATGAGCCTTGTTCGGGGGTCGGTGCGATAACAGATGTACAGTGAGTGTGAGGGAGCATGAGCCTTGTTCGGGGGTCGGTGCTATAACAGATATACAGTGAGTGTGAGGGAGCATGAGCCTTGTTCAGGGGTCGGTGCTATAACAGATATACAGTGAGTGTGAGGGAGCATGAGCCTTGTTCGGGGGTCGGTGCGATAACAGATGTACAGTGAGTGTGAGGGAGCATGAGCCTTGTTCGGGGGTCGGTGCGATAACAGATGTACAGTGAGTGTGAGGGAGCATGAGCCTTGTTCAGGGGACGATGCGATAACAGATATACAGTGAGTGTGAGGGAGCATGAACCTTGTTCGGGGGTCGGTGCTATAACAGATGTACAGTGAGTGTTATTGCAGGACATTTCTTCAGATCATCTCAGCGTCGAGGTGAGCCCCCCTATATGTCTTGTCCAGGTCTATCACTAATAATGACAAAGACTTGTCCCTCAGCTTTCACAGAATCAGTTTAGATAAAGCTTACAGATATCAAGGAGAAGCAAATATTGGTGTGTTATATATCAAAAACAAAACGATAGCAGAAAATCTCAGCATCATATGCTCTGGAAATTAGATATGCAAGTATTGTGGATACTGCAATCTTATTGGATGGTCTCAAGTTGCATCTAAACTGCATTAACTAAGTGACTGCTCATGTTGTGAAAAATAAATTCCATAAGTGTATATGAGGTGGGTTGAAGAGTATGTTGCGAAAAAAACTAGAGAGCAGGTTATTTTGAATTTGGTATTGTGTGGTCAGAATGACGAATTAAAAACCTTGTACTGAAGCAGCTTTTAAGGAAAAATGACATTAATAAGGTGCATTTTACATGGCATCTGCACACAATATAAAATGCTTGAACTTTCTAATTAAACATCATGGAAGCCTGGAGGCTAGAGCGTCAAGATAGCTCCAGTGAATTGGGAAAGTACAATATAACATTCAGTAGGAGGCAAGTAATGGTTGTTAGAGTCATAGAGTCCGACAGCCTGGAGACAGGCCCTTCAGCCCAAACTGGTCCATTCCGACCAAAATGTCCATCCATGCTAACCCCATTTCCCTGCCATTGCCCCGTATCCTTATAATCCGTTCCTATCCGTGTATTTGTCCAAATGCATTTTCAAGGTTGTTAATGTATCTGCCTCAATGACTTCCCCTGGCAGCTCATTTCATATGCGTACCAGCCCCTATGTGTAAAAAGTTTGTTCCTCAGGTTCCCTTTTATTCTTTATCCTCTGACCTTAAACTGTCTAGTTTGATACTCTCTAGTTTGTGACTGCCCAACCCTGGGAAAAAAGATTGGGTACATTCATTCTATCCATGCCTGTCATGATCTTATAGACTTCAATATGATCCTCCCTCAGTCTCACACACACAAAAGTAAAAAGTCCTAGCTTGTCCAACCTCTCCCTATAACTCAGTCCACTGAGTCCTTGGCAACATTCTTATAATTTTTTTCTGCACTCTTTCCAGTTTAATAACATCCTTCCTATAGCAAATTGAACAAAACTGAACATAACACTACCAATATGGCCTCAGCAGCATCCTGTATAACTGCAACATAACTCCCTAATTTTGATACTCAGTGAAATACACTGATTAAGGCCAGTGTGCCAAAAACTTTCTTCACTGCCCTGTCTACCTCTGAATCATCTTCCAGAGAACCATGCACCTGAATTCCAAGGTCCCTCTGTTCCACTGCACTCCTCAGGACCCAACCATTCACCATGAAACTCCAAACTTTATTTGACTTTCTAAAATGCAAGAACTTACACCGATCAATATTAAAATCAATTTGCCAATTCTCAGCCGACTTCCCCAGCTGATCAAAGTACTGCTGTAATTTCTGAAACTTATGATAATCTCCCTCACTCTCCATGATGCCGCCTATTTTAGTGTCGTCTTCAAACTTACAAATCATGCCTATGCATTCTCATGTCATTCTCTAAATCATATGTTATATGCAGTGGTCCCAGCACCAACCTCTGAGGCATTCCACTAGTCATAGGCCTCCAGTCTGACCAGCATTATTCCAGTATTATCCTCTGCTTCCTACCATCAAGCCAATTTTGTACCTAATTTACCAACTTCCCCTCAATTCCATGTGATATAACCTTCCAGAACAGCGGAACATGTGGAACCTTATTGAAGGCCATATAGACTACGTATACCACCCTGTCCTCCTCAAAGTTGCTGGTCACTTCATTAAAGAACTCCAACAAATTTACGAGTCATGATCGCCCAAGCACAAAGCCGTGCTGAATTTGATGACCGGCTTTTGCCCGAAACATTGATTTCCCTGCTCCTCGGATGCTACCTGACCTGCTCTGCTTTTCCAGCACCATTCTAATCATACTCCGAATCACATCCTGTCTTTCCAAATGCATGTATATCCAATCTCTCCGAATCTTCTCAAGTAACTTACTGACTAGATTTTAGGTTTACAGGTCTTCAATTCCCAGATTTACCTTTGTAGCCTTTCGTGAATAAGGCACAGCATTCGCTACCCTCCAGTCATCTGGAACCTGACCCGTTGACCAGCGATGATGGAAAAGAACCAACCAGGGCTCCCACAATTTCTTCTCTATCTTCCTGCAATGTTCCTGAATATATCTGGTCAGGACCAGGAGATTTTACAAATTCTGAAAAATATTTCAGGTACAAACACCAAAAAGTGAGAAAGTGACTCAGTGATGGTTAACATCACAAATTAGAAAATTTATTAATCATTGGAAGTGACTTCAGAAGAATTCCAGATATTGTGGAAACCTGTGATTTCTCAGAAATTAACGATCCAGAAAAGGAAGGCCATGAAACTGATAAGGAAATCAAAAAGCGAACATGCATGCTAACAAACAGGAACACAAAGACTGCATCAATCTACGATCTATATTTCAAAGGAAACAAAATAAAAGCAAGGTCAAATGTGGAAATTTGTAATCGGGAGAGGAGAGGTTATTGTGGAGAACAGGGAAACGGTCAAGAAAATAACCAATTACTTTGCATCTGTCTTCATGGAGGAATATCCAGAAAATCCCTCAGTAATACCAAGTGATCATATTGGCCTTCTGCAGCTAAAGACATAAAGTCAATTCATATCAGTAACAAGGTAGTACTTGAACATGTAGCTGGATTGAACATTGCTAAGTCTGATGAAACAGATGTACTGCCTATCAAAATGTCAGAAATTAATCACCAATAGTAGTATTAATTGCACTGTTGTTTTCATGTACATTCTGCAGAGGCCGGAAACTATTGTGGATAAGGTATAGATGAATGGAAGGGGTCCAAACAGCTACAAAGGGAAGAAGACATAGTGTGGAGAATGCAGACCAATTAATAGACATCTTTTTTTTTAGATTACTTTACAGTGTGGAAACAGGCCCTTCGGCCCAACAAGTCCACACCGACCTGCCGAAGCGCAAACCACCCGTACCCCTACATTTACCCCTTACCTAACACTACGGGCAATTTAGCATGGCCAATTCACCTGACTTGCACATCTTTGGAGTGTGGGAGGAAACCGGAGCACCCGGAGGAAACCCACGCAGACACGGGGAGAATGTGCAAACTCCACACAGTCAGTCGCCTGAGGCGGGAATTGAACCCGGGTCTCTGGCGCTGTGAGGCAGCAGTGCTAACCACTGTGCCACCGTGCCGCCCAGTACATCTGCAGGGAAACTGTTGGAATCTATTATACAGGATGACATTTTTGATATTTAGAAATTAACAGCAACAATGGAGAGAATCAGCATGCATTTCTGGTAGAGAAATTAGACTTGATAAACTTCGGAATTGTTTGAAGTTGTTTCTTACAGCATAGATAATGGGAACCAGTAGAAGTTGCAGATATTGGATTTTCGGAAGGGTTTCTACAAGATCTCACTGAGTCCATAAATGCAATGAATGTGAAGGGTATTTGGAGGAATATATGTAAGTGGAAAGTTAAAGTTTGGTTTGTCTTCATTTAAGAGAGTCAGAACATTGATGTAAAGACATGTTGAAGCAGTTTCACAGCGTGTTGGTGGGTCTGTACCTGGAGTATTGTGTACAGCTTTGGTGACCGAATCTCAGAAAGAATATACTGACCACAGAGGAAGTGCAATGGACATTCTCCAGATTAATCCCTCAGATGGTGAGATTGCCTGATGAGGAAACTCGGCCTAACACCAGGTTTTTCTCCAAAAGGTTAATTCGGTGGCACTAGCTTTCGAAGTGCTTCATCAAAGCGCACAACCACCTGATGACGAAGCAGCACTTCGAAAGCTCGGCTCTCCAAATAAACCTGTTGGACTATAAGCTGATGTTTTGTGATTTTAAATTTTATCATAAACAATGCAGCTGTGAATATGGACGAGGGTGGGGCGGGGTGATAACTAGGTTTGTGTTTGATACAAAGATTGACCGGGTAGTTGGCAGTGAGGAGGAAGGCCTTATGTTACAGGATAATACAGATGGAATGGTCAGATGGTCACATCAATGGCAGATGGAATGTAACCCTGATAAATATGAGGTGATGCACTTTGGAAGAAGGAACCAGGCAGGGGAGGACTCAATGAAGGACAGCACACTAGGAAGCTCAGAGGGTGCTTCTCCACACATCCCTGAATGTGGCCTGACAGGGTAACACACAATTAAACACAGCCTTCACCACATCGAAGCATAGATTATAAGAGCTATGCAGAACTTTCGTTAGGCCAAGACGGAATACTGTGTGTAATTCTGGGAGCTACATTACAGGAAGGATGTGATTGCACTGGAGGGGGTGCAGAGGAGATTCACCAGGATGTTCCCTGGGATGGAGCATATCAGCTATGGAGAGAGGCAGGATTATCTCGGGTTGTTTAGCTTGGAGCAGAGAAGGCTAAGGAGGACGTGAATCAGGAGGATAAGATTATGAGGGACATGGGCGGGGTGGATAGACAGCAGCTGGTCCTTTTAATCAAAGGGACACACTTTTAAAGTTAAGGGTTTGAGGCTTAGTGTGGATTTGAAGACTGGTTTTCACCCAAAGTGTGTTGGGGTCTGGGTTGCACTTCGTGAAAGGGGAGTTGTCATGGTAACCTCAAAAACATTAGAAAATACATGGTTGTGCACTTGAAATGCCATAAGATTCACAGTGACGGGTTTTGTGTTGGAAAGTGGGGCTAATGTAGACCATGTGTATTTCTGATAGTACAGAGTCTGTGCTTCTGTGAATATATGGCTGTGGAAGGTCAATCATTCAAGTAGCTTAAGATAGGAATTGATGGGTTTCTGAAGAATATCTTATCAAAGTGTATATGAGTGAATTTGTAATATCTTCTGAGAATCCATCAATGGCAAAATTAAGAGAAAAAGGGGCAGCTTTCTTACAGTCTGATACCAGGTAATTGAGGACAGAGAAATAGCAGATCAGTGGAGCAAATACTTCAGTTATGCCTTCACAGAAGAAAGAAAAACAAAAATAAAATGTCCTCAGAATACTAGGGAACTTTAGTCTGGTGAGAAAAAGGGAATAGAATGAAATTAGCAACTAAAAAGTTTTAGAGAAAATATTGGACTGAAGTTAATGGGCATAGACAAAGTCAACAGAGACTTGTGAAATGGGAATCATATTTGAGAAAGTGGCTTTTAGCAAAATTATGGAGAAGGTATCAACGCAATACGATTGGAATCTCAGAAAGATTTTTGATAAAGCCCCAACCATATTATGCAAATTTGAATCCTATGGGACTGGGGCTAATATATGGTCATGGTTTTAGAATGGGAGAGCTGGCAGGAAACAGTGAGTACGAACAAAACCATGTTTTTTGAATGGGAGAGCTTGGAGGATGTAACAAGGATTGAGATTTGGCATCCAGCTATTCCCAATACACATCATATCTTTGGTTGAGGGGCTCAATTGCAATATTTCCAAGTTTGCTGACAGCAATAAATGATGTCAGCTTGTGAGTGGATGAGGAGGATGTAAAAAAGGCTCCAAGGTGATTGAGACAAGTGGAGTGACTGGGCAAATACCTGGCAGATGGAGAGCAACGGCAGAGATGAGAGGTTGTGTACTTTGATGGGATCAATTGAATGACAGCCTATCATTTAAAAAGGGATTGGTTGAAAAATGTTGATCTATAGATGAACTTAATCTGCATTTTTATTTATTTCTGCTCAGCCCACCGAGTCCATGTAGGGCAGTGAGTTCTGAACATGGAAGTCAATACTGGGAATGGCATTGGCACACTGACCAGTGTACATAGACCCAGCAAGTGGGGAGCTGTAACATTGAAAAGAATCTGGATCTCCCTGTACACCAGTCACTGAAAGCAATATTGCAGGAGCAGAAAGTGGGTAGGCAGATAAATGGTGTATTCACCTTCGTTTCAGGGGGATTTAGAATCCAGGAGTAAGGGGCATCATTACAGGGCCTTAGTGGGACCCCATCACGAACATTGTGCAGTATTATGTGCAGTTTTGGTCTCCTTATGAAGGACAAACCTGACATTGAGGGAGAGCAGTGAAGGATGACCAGACTGATCTCTGGGATGACAGTTAATTGTGGGAACAGAGTTTGGGGTGACTGGGCCTGTATTCCATGGGCTGTAGGAAAATGGGTGGAGATGTCAGTGAGATATATAAAACTCTGACAGGGTGTGACAGATTGGAAGCAGGGATGATAGTTCACTTTATAGAAAATGGTTCACGAATCACATTGCAGTCAAATCCTACTTAATAAACAAGAGAACTCCCTATATATTGATGGGCCAAAGGCACTATATTTTGTAATGTTTAAACATATTTTGGGATGTGAACATTGTGTGGGGAAAACTGCATTGAGGAGATGTTCGGCCATGAAATAGCATGGGAAAAGCTCAGCGTGCTGAATGACCTCCTCCTCTCCCGATGTTTCTGTGCAGTCTGTGGGAAAGCTCTGTAAATGTTGTCATAAGTTCTCAGATGTTAGGAAGGATGTCTATGCAGGGTCAACAGGACTGTGTTTCCCATTCCCTTTTCTGATAACGAGGTTGATGCTGGATGTTCTGTCAGGTTTTATCCTTTAAGACCTCACGAGTAGTTTGATACAATTGAGTGTCTCACTTGGCTGATTCAGAGACCATTGAAGAGTTTTTCACATGTCTGTGCGTCTGGAGTCACTTTTAGGCCAGACCAGGAAAGCACGGGAGATTCACTTCCTGAAACTTCATTGGTGAAGGCGATCGATGTTTACAATCGACATTGGACACGAGATCACTATCACTGACACCAGGTTTTAGATTTCGATATTTTATGAATTATTTTTAACTTCCACCAACTGCCAGAGCATTGGGCTGATCTGGATTCGTAATCCAATGATATGTCCACTACAGCACCATCTCCACATGGGGACCTATCGGAAACCGCACTGACCTGATTATTTCGGTGCTACTTGACAGCTCTATCAAAAAATATTCCCAACAATTTGACTGTCGAGATGGGACTGAGAGTGTGGTTATTGGTCAGATTGTAATTATTCTCCTATTCAGGGGCTGGACATAGTTGAGTAATTTTCCTCATTGAGGAGAAAGTGAGGTCTGCAGATGCTGGAGATCAGAGCTGAAAATGTGTTGCTGGAAAAGCGCAGCAGGTCAGGCAGCATCCAGGGAACAGGAGAATCGACGTTTCGGGCATAAGCCCTTCTTCCTGACCTGCCTGACCTGCTGTGCTTTTCCAGCAGCACATTTTCAGCGCTAATTTTCCTCATTGCCAGGGAGATGTCAGAGTTGGAACTGGAATGAAACATCTTCCCCATGGGCATGGCTTGCTGTGCAGCACAAGTCTTCGGTCCTATTGCAGGAATGCGGTCAGGACACATTGTCTTTGTCGTATCTATAGTGTTCAGCTGTTTCTTCATGACCGTACAGCAAATCGAATTGCTTGAAGACTGGCATCTGTGATTCTGTGGGAATCATGATGAGTGTGAGGTGGATCATCCACTCAACACGTCTGGCTGAGGAGACACCACATCCTTTTTGATAGAGCTGTCAAGTAGCACATCTGTAAACCAGGAGCAGTTACCCTCCCAACATGTAGGGCTGTGTACACTACCCCAGTGCATTGATCTGTAAACCAGGTGCAGTTACCCTCCCAGCATGTAGAGCTGTGTACACCACCCCACGGGATTGCTCCGTAACACTGTGCTAGATCCCTGCCCAGCGTGGGGAAACTTGCAGCCCATGCTGGAAGTGACGGAATGTGCAGCTCCCATCCATTTACAGCTCCATATCTGCATTGTGCCATGACAAGGGGGTGCTGTGGGTGTGAACATCACTGCCAGAGAGAGATGGCGTGGAATCAGTTTAAATATCACCAGATGGGAAGGGTTTTGGGGTATAGACAGAGAGGGGGAGACTGAGAGACATAGTTATGGAAGAATGCGTTCCCAGTTTTCAGAATGCTGAAATGTAGACACTCGATAGCATCCTGTAACATGAGCCAGTCTTCCCAGGAAAGATGGGAAAAAGGGATATTGGTGTAAGGTGAGATAATGGAGAGTTTTGGATGAGCATTTTTTTCTTCAGCTTTGTAAATGAGAGTGGTTTCAACAGAATCTATGACTCATTGGGCTGATTCTAACAGTAATTTGTCTCAGTGCCATTTTCATTGTTTGTGACAGAGGGATCGTCCTCATGAGGCTGAGCTACTTTCCTGGTGCTATCTTATTCAACTCACCTCATTAACTACCCAGCCCACCTCATTGTGTCCCTCTCATTCAATACTAGCCCGATTCTCCCACCCATCATGGCTGGAGGTACACACCATCACCCGGGTACCCCTGGATATTCCGTGATCCCTGACACTGGTGCTATCTTTAAAAGGCCAGTGGGCACATGGTTGAGCTTTCTCAGTTCGGACCTGCCCTACACAGTTTACCCTGAGCATGGGGGATAAGGGGCAATTACACCACGGTTTGTCGACAGGGGCACGGAGGTCCTGGTGGATGGGCTAGTACAGAGGGGGGCCATTCTCTTCCCAGAGGGGACCCGCCACCAGACCCACCAAACATGGTCTGAGCTCACCACCCAGCTCAGTGCAGTGTCTGCAGTCTGAAGAAATGTCCATCAATACAGCACAAGCATCAATAACCATCCCCGCTCTGTCAGGATAAGGCTCACCGTATTCGCCCTGCTCCCTCACACTCACTGTATATCTGTTATAGCATCGACTCCCGAACAAGGCTCATGCTCCACCACTCTCACTGCAGTGCCTTCTGTCTCTCTGTCTCTCTCTCTGTCTCTCTCTCTCTGTCACCCTGTCCACTTTACCCCCCACATCAATTACACTGCATGGATACAATGCTGTCGACTGACTCCCTCTGAAAACCTCACCATTTGCCATTCTCCCACACTAACAGCAGGGCTACCCACTCCCTCCCTTTCTCCCATTCCAGGAGAAACAGCCTGGAATAGGACAGGAATGACCAAGCCGGGTGGTGGAGTTCCCTCACCCCCCTCCCCCCGCCATGTGGGGAGGACCCTGGTATGAGCCGGAGGGGACCAGGACGCCTCGTTTGGAGATTCTGAAACATCCAAGTCCCACTGACCGAGTAAGGAGCAATGTTCAGTGAAGGGCAATTCTCACTTTAAAGCCACTGGCAGCTCCGTTTTCCCCCGGCACAACTTAGAAGCCGCGGCCCTGATGCCATCTCCCTTTTGTGTCGAGCTGGTCCAAATGGAATCCCCACGGTCTCGGTGGGCAGGAGGGTGGGCTCACAACACATCGTCTCCCCCACCTCCCAGGAAGGGAGCACAGAAACTCACTCTTACACCTCCTCCTGTAAACAGCTCAGATACTGAAACTAATCTGTGATAGTTACTGCTCTCCTCACTTGTCCTGAAATCTTCAATAATCTGTGCTCATATACACCCAGGGCCCTCTGCTTCTGCAGCCCCTTTATAACGGCACAACCTGTTTTGAACTGTATTTATCTTTCTTACCAAAGTGCATCACCTCACACTGCTCTGCACTGATCCCGATCTGTCATAAACCTGAACACTGCACCAACGTGTCACTGTCCTGTTAGAGTTCCACACTCTCCTCCATAGACTGTACAATTCTTCCAGGTTTGGTACCATTTACAAACATTGAGATTGTCAGAGCATCACAGTCCCCATGAAACAACTGAAATCCTGCCACACTCACTAGTGTGAGCAAGTGAAATACTGATATATTCCCACGGACAGAGTCGAATAATAACATGCTGTCAATGGAGCAACAAAAATTATTTAAACAGTGGAATTTGGCAGATCTGTCACTCATATTTTAACAGTTTACGAGGTGAATTGAGTATTTCTTTATGTTTCATTTAAGTTACCAGATGAGCTTTACGCCGTGTCCTCACCATCCCCGTGTGTGTATCTGTGTGTATCTGTGTGGGGCAGGTCTGGCAGTCTCTGTGGTGCTTAAAGTGATGCAATGCCACCCTCTGCTGGCCTCCCCACGCCACTGCACAGGCATTGGCAGAGGGTGAAAACCAACATGGATTCATTCAGAGAGGGGGAGGGAGAGGGCAGCTGCTCACAGCACCATCCAAACTGATGTCTAATTCATGTACTGATCTAAATGTCCTTTAAACATTGTAACTGTCCCTGCTTTCACCACTTGCTCTGCAAGTTTAGATTAGATTACTTACAGTGTGGAAACAGGCCCTTCGGCCCAACAAATCCAAACCGACCTGCCGAAGCGCAACCCACCCATACCCCTACATTTACCCCTTTAACCTAACACTACAGGCAATTTAGCATGGCCAATTCATCTGGCCCGCACATCTTTGGACTGCGGGAGGAAACCGGAGCACCCGGAGGGTGCCCACGCAGACACGGGGAGAATGTGCAAACTCCACACAGTCAGTCGCCTGAGTCGGGAATTGAACCCGGGTCTCTGGCGCTGTGAGACAGCAGTGCTAACCACTGTGCCACCGTGCCACCACACAGTAGCCAGCTTCTGTCTAAAATAATTACCTCCCATGACTTTTGTAAATCTTTTTTCCTCGCACCTTAAAATATCCCTCAGCTTTGAATCCCCAACTCTATGGAAAAGACATCAGCCCTTTAGCTTATCTGTACCCCTCATGATTTTGTAAACTTCTGTACCCCTTAATCTCATCCTCTCCAGTGAAAAAAGTCCCAGTCTATCCAGCCTCTCCTTTTTGCTCACTCCCTCCATTCCCAGCAACATCCAGGTTAATCTGTTCTCAATCCTCTCCAGCTTAATGATATCAAGGTCAATAATATCTGGGTGAATAGTCAAGGTATTTTCTAAGGGTAGGGGAGACCAAAACTAGAGGGCATAGGTTTAAGGTGAGAGGGGAAAGATTTAAAAGTGACCTAAGGGGCAGCTTTTTCACCCAGAGGGTGGTGTGCCTATGGAATGAGCAGGCAGGATGACCAAACTGGGCACACCAGAAGCGGTCTCATCAATGTCCTGTACAATCACAACATGACGTCCCAATTCTGATACTCAAGGGTCTGACCTATGAAGACAAGTGTGTTAAACACCTTCTTAACCACACTATCTATCTGAGATGCAAATTTTAAAGAATTAAACCTGACGGCATTGGTCTCTGTACTACAGCACTGCCAAAAGCCTACTTTTAATTGTATAGGTCCTGCTCTTGTTTGATTTACCAAATCCAATACCTCGCATTAATCAAAACTAAACTCCACCAGCCACCCCTCAGCCCAATGAGTGATATTACTGCCACCTCCCCCTCCCCCTTCAATTTAAATTTCCCTGCCCCTCTCCAGGAGCCCTGCACACTCCGGCCTTGATTTTCACAAAGACCGTGAGCTTGGTTTGCCTTGTGTGGATAGGGTGAGGTGGGACAGATTGCAGACACAGTCAGTGGGGTGGAGAGGCTGGACAGTAATCAGCGGCCTGGTTTCTTTTCATGGTTTTAGGAAGAGCGCAGTCGCACGTGAGAGTTGGGTAATACTGATCGGTGCTTTGGGGCCAGAAATTACCCTCTTTCTCCATCTCTGGTGTTCAGTAATGAAAATCTATTTGAGACCCTTCTTTGGGCAGAGTGTGTGTGCTGGATTGATTTCCCTAATATTGTAGACTACAGATAATAGCAATTAAAGATGGTCATAGTTAATTTCGATGGCACAGCATGTGCACTCAACATCCTGCAGTTGACTACAGCATTTGTTTAACAGTACAAAGTGTAGTTCAGTAATGGTAACCTGACTATAATAAATTGTCCGGACTTGTCCGACCTGCCCAGCTCCTTTTCCACCTATCCACTCCACCCTCTCCTCCCTGACCTATCACCTTCATCTCCTTCCCCACTGACCTATTGTACTCTATGCCACTCTCTCCCCACCCCCACCCTCCTCTAGCTTATCTCTCCACGCTTCAGGCTCTCTGCCTTTATTCCTGATGAAGGGCTTTTGCCCGAAACGTCGATTTTGCCTGTCCTCGGATGCTGCCTGAATTGCTGTGCTCTTCCAGCACCACTGATCCAGAATCTGGTTTCCAGCATCTGCAGTCATTGTTTTTACCTTATAATAAATCCACACTGAGCTGAAAGCTGGCACTTCAAATATGATCCAAATGCTGGGTATGATAGTGTAGTGGGTAGTGTCCCTGCCTCTGAGCCAGAACTCTGGATTTGATTCCAATTCCTGAACTTCTTTGGTAGTGTTCCTAGCTCCTGCCTGTTGCAGAGGTAAGTCACAGCATATCATAACAGGCTGATGAGCAAACACACAGGAGAATAATGTCACAGCTTTGCGAATATTGCCGAGTGGTGCTAGTGTCCCTACCTCCGGGCACAAAGGTCTAGGTGTAAATCCCACAGAAGTGTTTCATAATACATCTAAACAAATTGATTAAACTGGTTTTTGAATTGTTACCTAATGGAGAAAGAAGAGGTGTCAGTGTTGAATTTCAGAATTTAGGCACTGGATGACTGAAAGCACAGCCATTCGTGTTAATTGGAGTCACATTTCTCCACAGTAGCAGTTTATAAAATCCGAATGCTCATGGATAGGGTGACTAGTCAGGGTTTTTCCTCAGGGTAGGGGCGTCCAAAACTAGAGGGCATTGGTTGAAAGTGAGAGGGGAAAGGTTTTGATGAGGCCTAAAGGGCACCTTTTCATGCAGAGGGTGGTGTGTGTATGGAATGAGCTGCCAGAGGAAGTGATGGAGGCTGGTACAACTACAGCATGTAAAAGGCATCTGGATGCTGACAGACCTGCCAAGCATTTCCAGCAATTTCTGAATTTGTTGAAAAAAGTGCATTCATTTTAACACAGGTATTCTGAACACATTAAAAATTTTATTTTTTTCATGATGCAGGGACATATAAACATATCTTCAAATCGACAGAGATCATTTTCTACTAAGGGTATGGCTCTGTGTATGACAGCAGCAATGATGCACCGACATGGAGCAGGGAATGCGATGGAGACATTGTTTGGACAATGTACAAGGAGAACTCACATGATGCAGTTTGGGAGAGGGTGACATTATTGTGTGATTCAATTCAGAGAGGAAGAAAATGTAATCGGCCCGAGAAGATACGGCCTATTGCACTCTCTCTCCTTCATTGTTCCTCATCACAGCAATGTGTATGAGCTAAACAAAAAACCTCTACTGTCATCATTACCATTCTTTTTTTTGTAGAATCCCTGCAGTGTGGAAACAGGCGCTTTAGCCCAACAAGTCCATACCAAACTTCCAAAGAGTAACCTTCCCAGGCCCGTTCCCTTACAGTTACCCCTGACTAGTGCTGCCTGAACCTCCAGCACTAGTCTCTTCCAGCACCACTAATCCAGAACCTGACTAGTGCACCTAAACTAGAAATCGCTGAAGACTATGGACTATTTGACCAATCCACCTGAGCTACACAGCTTTGGATTGAGGGAGGAAACTGAAGCACCCATTAGAAACTCACACAGACAAGGCGTACACTCCACACAGATAGACACCCAAGGCTGCGAATTGAACCCAAGTCCCTGGTGCTGTGAGGCAGCAGTGCTAACCACTGAGTCACTGTGCTAACCTTTATGTGATCCCTGACAAGAATTCATTGGAACCTCCTCACTGCCTAATGCAAAGGGAATTCAGCCAAATCCAACTGTTCCAGGACGAAATCCCATTGATTAGATTACATTACATTACATTACAATATGGAAACAGGCCCTTCAGCCCAACAAGTCCACACTGACCCACCGAAGCGCAACCCATCCATACCCCTACATTTACCCCTTAACTAACACGCAGGCCAATTTAGCATGGCCAATTCACCTGACCTGCACATCTTTGGACTGTGGGAGGAAACTGGAGCACCCGGAGGAAACCCACGCAGACACAGGAGAAAGCACAAACTCCACACAGTCAGTCGCCTGAGGTGGGAATTGAACCTGGGTCTCTGGCGCTGTGAGGCAGCAGTGCTAACCACTGTGCCACCATGCCGCCCACTGTGCCACCGTGCACCAGTCTCCTTTTTGCAGACTAGAAAGTACATTTTTCCTCTTGACTGGCGGATGGCTCCCCTTAATGTTCCAGGTACAACATTTAAGCACATCATTATCCATAACACACTGTAGCAACATTTCAACTCTAGAGTTTCACATCGAATTACACATCGCTGATCATTAATGAAAAAAAAGACTCATTGAGCCTAAAAACTGTACAAACTAAACTTACTACAACTAACAAGCTCTCAAAACTTTCCAAAGCTAAACACATAAAAAAACCAAAGAATGAAATAAAATTCAAAACGCCAATGGCACTCGATTGGGGAATTTACTCCCCACTGCCCACTGGGGATGCTTACATATCTCAAAACTTTTTCTTGTGCCCGCTACCAATATGGAATCCAGGGCAATTAACAACAAAAATCAGGCTTGAACTGCCCTTCAATCGGCGCATAGTCATCACAACTACCTTTGTAACTCCCTCCAGCTTGAGCTGCACCCCAGGCACAAGCAAAGAAAGAAAAAAAAGTGTAGTAATACTAATGAAGAAGTTAAAAATGAGTACTCTACCCATTCCCAGCTATAATTTAACACTTGTTAATAGCAGAAAAATCCAACAAAGTTTCTTTAAGCGTTTCAGCGTTTTAAGCGTTTCAGAGAACACCTCTGGGACACCCGGACCAACCAACCCAACCACCCTGTGGCTCAACATTTCAATTCCCCCTCCCACTCCACCAAGGATATGCAGGTCTTTGGACTCCTCCATCGCCAGACCACAACAAAACGACGGTTGGAGGAAGAGCGCCTCATCTTCCGCCTAGGAACCCTCCAACCACAAGGGATGAACTCTGATTTCACCAGTTTCCTCATTTCCCTTCCCCCCACCTTGTCTCAGTCTAATCCATCGAATTCAGCACCGCCTTCCTAACCTGCAATCTTCTTCCCGACCTCTCCGCCCCCACCCCAGTCTGACCTATCACCCTCACCTTGACCTTCCACCTATCACATATCCGACGCCCCTCCCCCAAGTCCCTCCTCCCTATCTTTTATCTTAGCCTGCTGGACAAACTTTCCTCATTCCTGAAGAAGGGCTTATGCCCGAAACGTCGATTCTCCTGTTCCCTGGATGCTGCCTGACCTGCTGCGCTTTTCCAGCAACACATTTTCAGCTCTGATCTCCAGCATCTGCAGACCTCACTTTCTCCTATCTAAATATCCAGCTTACTTTAAAATGTCCACAAAGTTTTCGCTTTCTCTGGAGAGTCAGACTAGTTCGTGGATCCATTGAGAGCGATACGGAGCACCGCTGGGAACCATAAGGAATACTGAATCCTGAGTTCACTTACTCTTCTCTTGATATTATCTAAAGATTTTCTTTCCTGAATCACCGTTGCTGAAAAGTCCTGAAAGAACATAATCCTGGAGCTCTTGTGAATTAAACCCATCGGATCTTTCCCCTGGGTTCTGAAAGCTTCCATCAGTCTTTGTTTGTCCCCATAACTATGTAATCGAACAAGGACGAGATGAAGGTGTTGGTCTGAGTCTGACTTCCGCTCCATAACCCAACGAACTTTTTCACTCTTCACCCGTCCCTCTTCGGTTTTGAAGCGAAGGAATCGCTGCAGCCAGTTCTTGAAAAAACTCACCGGCTGATCACCTTCTGTCCGCTCCAGCAAAGTGATGATGTGAATATTCTTCATCTTACCCCTGTTCTCCAGGTCACCATCTTGTTCAGTTAAGGTGCAGACCTGTTTTTCAAGGGCGAGGATCCTCTCCCGAGAGTAATTGATCACGGTCTGTCGCTGCAGTTTGGCGCTTGGCATCATCTGTTTTGTTTCCAAGGCTGTCAAGTTGCTGCTCATGTTTTGGAGTGGCTGAGAGTGGCTCTAGCCACAGGTGAGCTGTTCTTCAATCGTGGCTTCAATCATTTCACGTAACTTGGTGAACTCAGTCACCAAGGCCTGGTGAGTAACTGGGTCCATGGAACGAGCAGAGTGGGTTGCAGCTACAGCCTCAGGCAGGCTCGATGCTTCTGACAGGTGCACCGCTTGTTGGGACTTACTCGATCCTTTCCCATGTTTTGTCATTGCCCTTTGACAAATCAGGATTCGTAAAGATTCTATTGCTCTTTTAGTGTTGAATTTTAAGTAAATGGCTGGGATGGGGTGGGTTAGAGAACCACTTTGCCCGTGTGTTGCCCAGCAAAGCAGACCTTCTGGATCACCGCCATCTTGTATTCTCCCTTAACATTTTATCGATATTATCATTTCATTTTGCATTATATTCCTGGAGGTTCTGAAGCCGTGTTATTTGATACCACTGTCTACATTTCCCCCCCACACTGCACATTGCTGCCCATTCCTCGATAATCCTTGACTCTGTTGTTATTTATGAATCTTCCATCTGTGCCTCAAATATATTCAATATCTCTGCCTACAATGCTGGGAGGGGAAGAGTGTTCCAAAGACTCACAGCACTTTGAGAAAACAATTATAATCTGAGTGTGGGATTAGTTTTTTGTGTCTCCTTATCTGAGAACGGATATAATTACATTGGAAGCAGTTCAGAGATATTTCATTTCACGTTTTCCTGGGGTGAAGGGCTTATATTATGAAGGCTTTAACAGGAAACTCTTGGAATGAGAATGAAACATACAAGACCTTGATAAGTGTGGATTAGGTATGTACCTGCTGGGAGTTTGTATAGTCCAAATTTGTTGTCATTGTCATAGAACCTCTACAGTGTGGAGGCAGGACATTCCATCCATTAAGTCCACACTGACCCACCAAAAAGCATCCCACCTGGACGTGCCACCCCAATCTTATCCATGTAACCCTGCATTTCCCATAACTAACCCACCTAACCTACACATCCCTGGGCACTATGGGCAATCCACTTTAAACTGCACATCTTTGGACTGTGGCAGGAAACGGGATCACTGGGAGGAAACCCACACAGGCACGGGGAGAATGTTCAAACTCCACATAGAGGGTCGCCCGAGGTTGGAATTGAACTCAGCTCCTTGGTGATGTGAGGCAGCAGTGCTACCCACAGATCCAACATACTCCTCCGTTAGTTCTGTGAGTAACTTGTGGCTGACTAAAGAAATCTGCCTGACTTGTTTTGTGAAAATTTGTTCTGTGCCTATTCATTTCTGGAGAAACTCAGCAGGTCTGTCAGCATCTGCAGAGACAGAGAAACAGCGTTAGCATTTCAAGTCCAGTGTGACACTTCTTAACAACTGAAAAGCATTGGAATCTTGGCTTTTTAATATCCTTGCCAGAGGTGGGAGATGGGTGATAGGGTAAAGAGGGCGTGGCAAAGATAAACCGGCTTTTAGCAGTGGTGAACGAGAAGATGATATAAAATGGGTTTAAATTAAGGTGTGAATGGGGAAAGGGGTTCTCTCGATTGAGTGCAAGATAAAGGAGACACAATCACACAAGGTCATAAGGAGGCCAGGAGGGAGAATGTTGACTATATGGCATTATAAAGATCTGGCCATAGATACATTTTCACTGTCAAGATCATCGCCCCATTTAGACAAAGGATATCAGGGGCTTGGCTTCTTATTGGCACGAGTAAGCGTTTCATGCTGCCTTAGTATTGTAATAGGGAGAAAAAACAAATCACAGTATGAAGTTTGAGCTGAGTATTGTTTATCTGTCATTTTTACTATAGTTTCAAATTTGTAATATTTATCTTTAAATGCTTGTTCTTGAAGTTAGTATTGGATGGAGTGTAGAAGGTTGAGGGATGACATTATAGAAGTTTCTAAAATCATGAGAATTATGGATAGGGTGAATAGCCAAGGTCTTTTCCACAGGATGGGGGAGTTCAGCTGTAGAAGGCATAGGTTTAAGGTGAAAGTGGGAAAACTTGCAAGGGACGCAGGGCAAGTGTTTTTACACAGAGAGTGGTTGGGTATGGAATGAGCTGCCAGAGGAAGAGTGGTAGATGCCAGTACAGCTACAACATTTAAAACTCATTCGGACAAACATATGAATGGGAAACATTTAGAGGCCTATGGACGAAATGAAAGCAGACGGGACTAGTTTAGTTTGGAAAACCTGGCTAACACAGACATTTAGAAAAGCTTCACACAGGTTCAGACTGGTTTTGTGAAAGGGAAATTATACTTTGCCCTATAAAATCATGCAAAGTATTTCTGGAGATGCCTGAGAATGTAACAAGCGGACTTGATAAAGGGGATCTGTTAGACACCAGGCTTTCCAGAGTTTTTCCAGAGTCTTTCCTGAAGAAGGGCTAATGCCCGAAACGTCGATTCTCCTGTTCCCTAGATGCTGCCTGACCTGCTGCGCTTTTCCAGCAACACATTTCCATTTCCAGAGTTTTTCCACAAGGTATTACAAAATAAATGTTCTTACACAAGACAGAAGCTCATAGGATGATGGAGAATGTATTAACATGGGATGATGATTGCTTAACATATAGAAATCGGAGAGTCAGGATTAATGGATCTTCATTATAAAGGTATATCTGCTGGAGGACCACAGCTATCAGTCCGATGGCATCAGGTATTTACACTCTATACTGATAGTCTGAAGGAGGGAGCTGAGTGCAATATACATCCGAGGCTGTGGATGACACTGAGAATCAAAAGGCAGGCTGTTATTTAATGGAGAGGACTTCCAGAAAAAGAACAGTAAAAAGGGATTGGAGTGTTCCTGTGTACGAAACATAAAGTCAGCATGCTGGTGCAGCAAGGTTGGTTCATTAGCCGGCTTCCAGGGATGAAAGGGTTGTGTTATTGAGAATCTCTAAAATGGTGAGGCGATTATTCATTGAGGTTTAAATGAAAGAGGAGTGATACTGCTGAAAAATACAAGACACAGAGAGGGGTTGACGCGGTAGATGTTGAGAAGTTGTTACCATTCCCGGGCGGAGTCTCGAACTCGAGGATATAGACACCGAATATGGAATATCGATTTCAGTCTGAGATGCAAAGTGATGTCTTCTCTCAGAAAGTCTGGAATTCTCTAACCCAGAGAGGTGTGGAGGGATACAAAAAGTCGACAAGAAAGTGGAGTTAGACCTGAATTAGATCAGCCATGTTCATATTAAATGACAGGGCAATCTTGAGGGGGCTGAAGAGCCTACTCTTGTTCCTATATATGAATTTCACATGTTATGCTTTTGCAAAGTAACTGGTTAATTTCCTGGAAGTTGTGTTGTGTAATGCTACATTCGGGTGAGCAGAGGATTTGTTTGAGTTAACGCTGGGTGGGGTATGGGGGCTGTATTCACAGGAAATCTGGGTCTGTAACATGACCCACATCTGGAGCAGACGTTACGAAGAGGGGAAGCCTGGAAACAGGGATTGGGGGTGAGTGTCACTTCCTGACCCAGCCTGGATTTTCCAAGTACATTTCCAAAACTGCACCTAATCATCAGAGTGGCCTTGATCTGCCCCTGTGTAGCAGGTCCAAAGGGCTGAATGGAACATCAGAACAGGGCTGCGGGACACGAGTGTGCCATTCGGTCCCTTGACACTACTTCACCAGTAAATAAAGTCATTGTGGTCCCAGCTGCACTTTTCTCTCCATGCACCATTATCCCTGATTCACCTGTCTATGGAAAAATCAGACAAAGCCAGCCTCGATATAATATAAAGATTCAGCCATCCCAAACTTCTGGGAAAGAGAATTCCCACTTTAATGAATTCCCACTTTGTGAATTTCTTCTCACTCCAGTTGTGACTGAGGATGGAGGGTGTCACTCTTTCCTTTCCTTGTCCCACTCTTCCACTGCTCACAACAAATATTAAGTGTAACCAGGTTTTTTTTGTGATGCTGGTAATAAAAATACCAAAATTCTTGAGAAACTGGGAGCTTTGTAGAGGGTAACTGGACCTGCAAGTTTAACACTGCATTCATTCCAGAAGATGCTGCAACATCTTCAGCAATTTCTGTTTTTGGACAATTTCCAAAGACGTATGTCAAAGATGCTCAAACATCCTGTCCAACATGGAGCGCCATACACTGGGAACGGAACAATAACGCATGGTGCACAAGTTCCTTGACTCTGAAACTACCTAGGTCTGGCATCACTGACACGACAGAGCTCTTAATCATGGTCAGGGAGAAAAACAGAGGGAAACACATTCACTTCAAATACAGAAGTTGACATTGTGGAAGAGAAATGATTTAGATCATTCCTTTAAATGGATTGAATTAAAGTAACAAATTAGAGGTGTGACACCAGGGAGAGGCCCTCAGCAGAATGAGAATATGAAAATGCAAGTGTTACCGCATCAGAAACAGGTTAGGTACAGAATACAGGGCTGATGGGTGAATGGGTCTCGGTGTGAACTGGGGGACAGTCAGACGAATTGAATTGTAAATATTGCAAATCAAACTGGATTATCATTTGATGCTGTAGACCACAGCAGCAGCAGAAACAGAATTGTATTCAACGACAATCTGTAACATTTTCCCGACGATAATTCATCAGTCTACCATTACCATCAAGCCGATCCATGATTCAGTGATGAGTGTGGGTGAATATGCCAGGGTCGGAATCACGTGGACTTAAACCAATTGACAACCCATTAAAGCTACCACACTTAACTGGTTAAATTCCGACCAGCAGAACTAACGTCTGATGGAGAGGGGAAATGATCCCAAGACTAACAGATCAGATCTAAGCTTTGTTGATCTGCCAAATCCAAACATAAATGTCGATGGACTATTAAACAATTTACTGGAGGAGAGGAATCTACAAATATCCTCATCCTAAATATTGGAATAGCTCTGTACGTCTGAAAAAAATCAAGGATGTGGTTGATAAACACAGTCCTAAATGCTGGGAGGGTAACTGCTCCTGGTTTACAGATCAATGCACTGGGGTGGTGTACACAGTCCTACATGCTGGGAGAGTAACTGCTGCCTCATAGTGCCAGAGACCCGGGTTCAATTCCCGCCTCAGGCGACTGACTGTGTGGAGTTTGCACGTTCTCCCCGTGTCTGCGTGGGTTTCCTCCGGGTGCTCCGGTTTCCTCCCACAGTCCAAAAATGTGCAGGTTAGGTGAATTGGCCATGCTAAATTGCCCGTAGTGTTAGGTACAGGGGTAAATGTAGGGGAATGGGTCTGGGTGGGTGTGCTTCGGCGGGTCAGTGTGGACTTGTTGGGCCGAAGGGCCTGTTTCCACACTGTAAGTAATCTAATCTAATCTAAATCTAGTTTACAGATCAATACAATGGGGTGGTGTACACAGCCCTACATGTTGGGAGGATAACTGCTCCTGGTTTATAGATTCCAAGCACTGGGGTGGTGGAGACAGTCCGACATGATGGGAGGGTAACGGCTCCTGGTTTAGAGATCAATGCACTGAGATGGTAAACACCGTCCTGCACGCTGGGAGGGTATCTGCTCCTGGTTTACAGATCAATGCACTGGGGTGGTGTACACAGTCATACATGTTCGGGGGGGGGTAACTGCTCCTGGTTTAGAGATCAATGCACTGGGCAGGTATACTCAGTCCTCCATGCTGGGAGGGTAACTGCTCCTGGTTTACAGATCAACATAGTGGGGTGGTGCACACAGTCCTACATGCTGGGAGGGTAACTGCTCCTGGTTTACAGATCAATACAGTTGGGTGGTGTACACAGCCCTACGTGCTGGAACGGTAACTGCTCCTGGTTAACAGATCAATGCACTGAGATGGTATACACAGTCCTACATGCTGGGAGCGTAACTGCTCCTAGTTTACAGATCAATGCACTGGGGTGGGGTACACAGTCCTACATGCTGGGAGGGCAACTGCTCCTGGTTTACGATCAGTGCCCTGGGGTGGGGTACACAGTCCTCTCTGCTGGGAGGGTAACTGCTCCTGGTTTACAGATCAGTGCCCTGGGGTGGGGTACACAGCTCTACATGCTGGGAGGGTAACTTCTCCTGGTTTTACAGTTTCCATGCACTGGCGTGGGGTACACAGTCCTCCACGCTGGGAGGGTAACTGCTCCTGGTTTACAGATCAATACAGTTGGGTGGTGTACACAGCCCTACGTGCTGGAACGGTAACTGCTCCTGGTTAACAGATCAATGCACTGGGATGATATACACAGTCCTATATGCTGGTAGCGTAACTGCGCCTAGATGATAGACCAATGCGCTGGGGTGGGGTACACAGCCCTACATGTTGGGAGGGAAACTGCACTGGGTTTACAGATCAATGCAGTGGGGTGGTGTACACAGCCCTACATGCTGGGAGGGTAACTACTCCTGGGTTACAGATCAATGCACTGGGGTGGGGTACACAGTCCTACATGCTGGGAGGGTAACTACTCCTGGGTTACAGATTAATGCAGTGGGGTGGGGTACACAGCCCTACATGCTGGGAGAGTAGATTAGATTAGATTACTGACAGTGTGGAAACAGGCCCTTCGGCCCAACAAGTCCACACTGACCCGCCGAAGCACACCCACCCAGACCCATTCCCCTACATTTACCCCTGTACCTAACACTACGGGCAATTTAGCATGGCCACTTCACCTAATCTGCACATTTTTGGACTGTGGGAGGAAACCGGAGCACCCGGAGGAAACCCACGCAGACACGGGGAGAACGTGCAAACTCCACACAGTCAGTCGCTTGAGGCGGGAATTGAACCCGGGTCTCTGGCGCTGTGAGGCAGCAGTGCTAACCACTGTGCCACCGTGCCACCCACCACTGCTCCTGGGGTGGTGTACACAGCCTGGGGTGGTGTACACAGCCCTACATGCTGGGAGGGTAACTGCTCCTGGTTTACAGAGCAATGCACTGGGGTGCTGTACAGAGTCCTACATGCTGGGAGGTAACTGCTCCTGGTTTACAGATCAATGCACTGGGGTGGGATACACAGTCCTACATGCTGGGTGGGTAACTGCTCTTGGGTTACAGATTAATTCATGGGTGATCACTGCACAGGTCTCTGTGCTGGTCAGACTAACTCGTTGAGGTTCCTAGATAATGCTTTGGTGTCGTCTGTGCAGCTCCCCATGCTGGATTGATATTTCTTTCAGGTTCACACTTTCGTGCACTGCTATGTTCTGCACAGCTCCCCGTCCTGGACAGATACCTAGTCTGGGTTTATAAATCAATGCATTGCTTTGGTCTACACAGCTCCCTGTATTCCTGTGTAGCAGCTTTGAAATGCCGAATGTTCCCTTCCATTTCCTGTGTAACAGGTATGAGAGGTTTAAAGATCTGCTCCAATCATAGAAGATAGAACATAGAAGAATACAGCGCAGTACAGGCCCTTCGGCCCTCGATGTTGCGCCGATCCAAGCCCACCTAACCTACACTAGCCCACTATCCTCCATATGCCTATCCAATGCCCCCTTAAATGCCCATAATGAGGGAGAGTCCACCACTGCTACTGGCAGGGCATTCCATGAACTCACGACTCGCTGAGTAAAGAATCTACCCCTAACATCTGTCCTATACCTACCCCCCCTTAATTTAAAGCTATGCCCCCTTGTAATAGCTGACTCCATACGTGGAAAAAGATTCTCACTGTCGACCCTATCTAAACCCCTAATCATCTTGCACACCTCTATCAAGTCACCCCTAAACCTTCTTTTCTCCAATGAAAACAACCCCAAGTGCCTCAGCCTTTCCTCATACGATCTTCCTACCATACCAGGCAACATCCTGGTAAACCTCCTCTGCATCCGTTCCAGTGCCTCCACATCCTTCCTATAGTATGGCGACCAAAACTGCACACAATACTCCAGATGTGGCCGCACCAGAGTCCTATACAACTGCAACATGACCTCAGTACTCCGGAACTCAATTCCTCTACCAATAAAAGTCAGTACGCCATATCCCTTCTTCACCGCACTATTTACCTGGGTGACAACTTTCAAAGATCTGTGTACATGGACACCAAGATCCCTCTGCTCATCCACATGACCAAGTATCCAACCATGAGCCCAGTACCCCATCTTTTTGTTACTCTTACCAAAGTGAATCACCTGACACTTAGCTACATTTGCCACCTTTCTGCCCAGTTCTGCAGCTTATCTATATCCCGCTGTAACCTGCCACATCCTTCCTCACTGTCTACAACTCCTCCGACTTTCGTATCATCCGCAAACTTGCTCACCCAACCTTCTAACCCCTCCTCCAGGACTGAGACTCACCGGCCTATAGTTACTAGGGTTATCCCTACTCCCCTCCTTGAACAAGGGAACCACATTTGCTAGCCTCCAATCTTCTGGCACTACTCCTGTAGACAACGAGGACATAAAAATCAAGGCCAATGGCTCTGCAATCTCCTCCCTTGCTTCCCAGAGAATCCTAGGATAAATGCCATCAGGCCCAGGGGACTTATCTATTTTCACCCTTTCCAGAATTTCCAACACCTCTTCTCTACATACCTCAAAGCCATCCATTCTACTTAATTATGACTCCGTATTCACATCGACAACAATGTCCTGTTCCTGAATGAATACTGACGAAAAGTATTCATTCAGCGTCTCCCCAATCTCTTCAGCCTCCACACGCAACTTCCCACTACTATCCTTGACTGGACCTATTCCTACCCTAGTCATTCTTTTATTCCTGACATACCTATAGAAAGCCTTAGGGTTTTCCCTAATCCTACCAACTAAGGACCTTTCATGTCCCCTCCTTGCTGCTCTTAGCTCTCTCTTCAGGTCCTTCCTGGCTACCTTATAACTCTCAATCGCCCCAATTGAACCTTCACGTCTCATCTTTACATAGGACACCCTCTTCCATTTAACAAGGGATTCCAATTCCTTATTAAACCACGGCTCCCTCACACGACCCTTCCCTCCCTGCCTGACAGGTACATACTTATCAAGGACACTCAATAGTTGCTCCTTGAACAAGCTCCACATATCAATTACGCCCTTGCCTTGAAGCTTACTTTTCCAAGCCACACATCCTAAGTCGTGCCTCACCGCATCATAATTTCCCTGCCCCCAGCTATAACTCTTGCCCTGTAGTGCACACTTATCCCTCTCCATCACTAGAGTAAAAGTCACTGAATTGTGGTCACTGTCCCCAAAGTGCTCACCTACCTCTAATTCTAACACCTGGCCTGGTTCGTTACCCAGAACCAAATCCAGTATGGCCTCACCTCTTGTTGGCCTATCTACATATTGTGTCAGGAAACCCTCCTGCACACATTGGACAAACACTGACCCATCTAACGAACTTGAGCTCTAGCTTTCCCAATCAATATCAGGAAAGTTAAAGTCCCCCATAACAACCACCCTATTACTTTCACTCTTCTCTTGAATCATCCTCGCAATCCTTTCTTCTACGTTTCTAGGACTATTAGGAGGCCTGTAAAAAACTCCTAACAGGGTGACCTCACCTTTCCTATTCCTAACCTCAGCCCAAACTACCTCAGATGGCGAGTCTTCATCCATTGTCCTTTCCACAGCTGTAATACTATCTTTGACAAGCAATGCCACACCTCCCCCTCTTTTACCCCCACCTCTGACCCTACTAAAACATTTAAACCCTGGGACCTGCAACAGCCAATCCTGTCCCTGTTCTACCCATGTCTCCGTAATAGCCACAACATCGAAATCCCAGGTACCAACCCACGCTGCAAGTTCACCTACCTTATTTCGTATACTTCTTGCATTGAAGTATACACACTTCAAGCCACTTTCCTGTTTACAGGCACCCTCCTTTGAAATTGATGCCATGTTCCTAACCTCCCTACACTCCAGGTCCTGCACCCTAAAGCTACAGTTTGGGTTCCCATGCCCCTGCAGAGTTAGTTTAAACCCCCCCCAAGAGCACTAGCAAACCTCCCACTAAGGATACTGGTGCCCCTCAGGTTCAGGTGCAGACCATCCTGTTTATAGAGGTCCCACCTTCCCCAGAAAGAACCCCAGTTATCCAAATACCGGAATCCCTCCCTCCTGCACCATCCCTGTAGCCACGCATTTAACTGTTCTCTCTCCCTATTCCTCGACTCTCTATCACGTGGCACAGGTAACAAACCAGAGACAACAACTCTGTTCGTTCTAACTTTGAGCTTCCAACCTAGCTCCCTGAAAGCCTGCCTAACATCCTCATCCGTCTTCCTACCTTTGTCGTTGGTGCCAATGTGGACTACGACTTCGGGTTGCTCCCCCTCCCCCTTAAGCACCCGGAAAACACGATCAGAGACATCACGTACCCTTGCACCTGGGAGGCAACATACCAAATGTGAGTCTCTCTCGTTCCCACAAAACCGCCTATCTGTGCCCCGAACTATCGAGTCCCCAATTACTATTGCTGTGCTCTTCTTCACCCTTCCCTTCTGAGTAACGGGGACAGGCTCCGTGCCAGAGCCCTGAGCCCCGTTACTTACCCCTGGTAAGTCGTCCCCCCACAAGTATCCAAAACGGTATACTTGTTCTTGAGGGGAACGGCCGCAGGTGGTCCCTGCACTGGCTGCTTCCTCCCAGTCCCCCTCACTGTCACCCATCTGTCTGCAATCTTTGGAGTTACTACTTCCCTAAAGCTCCGATCTATGACCCCCTCTGCCTCCCGAATGATCCTAAGTTCATCCAACTCCAGCTCCAGTTCCCTAACACGGTCTTGGAGGAGCTGGAGATGGGTGCACTTCCTGCAAGTGTAATCAGCAGGGACAACCATGGCATCCCTCACCTCAAACATGTTGCAAGAGGAACATTGCACTGCCTTCACTGCCATCCCTCTGAAAGTAACCTTTTTATAAAAAAAAAACTGGGTCTAAAGAATACAACAAGCAAAATGCAGCACTTACCTACTTACCACAACGGGTCTTATTATTTAGGTTAGAGGAGGAGGGCGGGTGGGAGACACTACCTCTGTAGTGCCTGGGGTTCTTCTCCTGCGCGCTTTTATAGGGAAAAAACCTACCCAGATAAGCTTACGCTCTACCTGCTTCCAGGTCCCGGCTGCCCCTCTAGTCTTCGTCACTTCCCCCTGCTGCTCCCGCTCTTTCTGTGAAGAGAAAAAAAAACACCGCTGCCCGCTACCGGTAAGTAATTTTAAAACAAAATGTCTTACCTTAGCTGCTGCTCGCACTCAAAGTCTGAGTAACAGCCTCCAATGGCTGACTGGCCTCATTCTGTTCCTATTTAAAACTCTTGATGGGCGGAATAGCCTGCTTCAGTATCGGTGCAGTTGTGAATGGTGCTGAATATTTTGAAACCATCAGTGAACAACCCACTTCTGACTTTATGATGGAGGGAAGGCCATTGATGCTGCAGCTGCTGCTAGCCCACAGTGCCTCATGGATGCCCAGTTTCCATGTGCTCGGCCCTTTAGAAGTATGTCCTACTTCACAGGAGGGAGAGCCACATCACACAGTGAGCAGTACGCCTAATATGATTTATCTCTCCATCCCGGAGGCTCTCAGCCTCTTTCGTGATGAAGGTCTGCTGCCCGAAACGGTGCTTTTCCTGCTCCTTGGATGCTGCCTGACCTGCTGTGCTTTTCCAGCAACAGACTAATCTTGATATGTCTATTATGAGGCTGAGACTTTCCCTCCACCAGGATTATGTGTTGGCTGCTCCTACAGGTACTGTCAGGGACAGATCCATCTGGGACAAGGAGTTTGATGAGAAAGTTTCTCCCAGTCTGGCTGTTGTGTATTGAAGCCTGGGTCCCTGCTGAGTCAGTGGAGGGCCTGTGGGGGCACTCTTGGTGATGGACATTGAAGTCCCACACCCAGAGGATGCTCTGTGTCCTTTTGACCCTCAGTGCTTCCTCTGATTTGTTTCCAACATCAAGGGGAACTGAGTTATCACCGAGAGGAGGGGTGGTGGAGGCAGGAGATAACCATCCTTAGGCGATTTCCTTGACCATGATTTCCTGGGTTCTGGAATCAATGTTGGGGATTTGCAGGGTAACTCCTTCCCTGACTGTATCCCAGGGAGTCTCCACCGCTGGTGGGTCTGTCCTGCCGGTGGGACAGGATATACCCAGGGATGGTGATGGGGCTTCATGAAACATTATGGGCGGCACGGTGGCACAGTGGTTAGCACTGCTGCCTCACAGCGCCAGAGACTCAGGTTCAATTTGAGCCTCAGGTGACTGACTGTGTGGAGTTTGCACATTCTCTCTGTGTCTGCGTGGCTTTCCTCCGGGTGCTCCGGTTTCATCCCACCGTCCAAAAATGTGCAGGTCAGGTGAATTGACCATGGGAAATTGCCTGTAGTGTTAGGTGAAGGGGTAAATGTAGGGGAATGGGTCTGGGTGGGTTGTGCTTCAGCAGGTCGGTGTGGACTTGTTGGGCTGAAGGGCCTATTTCCACACTGTAAGTAATCTAATCTAATCTAAATTACCCATCAGGCTTGATCCTGTGAGTATGATGGTGTCAGACTATTTCCTGACTGGGAGTGTGGTGCTGAAAAAGCACAGCAGGTCAGGCAGCATCTGAGGAGCAGGAGAATGAACGTTTCAGGCATAAACCCTTCATCAGGAATGAGGCTTGTGGGCCGGGGGACTAAGAGATAAATGGGAGGGGGCTAGGGGTGGGACTGGGGCTGGGGGTAGCGAGCTGGGAATGTAATCGGGAGACGGAGGTGGGGGAGAGGTGATAGGTCAGAAAGGAGGGTCGGGTGGATGGGGGGAAAGGTCATGAACAGGCCAAGGAGTTCCCCAGAACATTCTGACCCGACATTCTATAACTGCCATTCCCCAGAATGTTCTGTCCCTGACATTCTATAACTGACACTCCCCGGGAAGTTCTGTCCCTGACATCCTATAACTGACACTCCCCGGGAAGTTCTGTCCCTGACATTCTATAACTGACACTCCCCGGGAAGTTCTGTCCCTGACATCCTATAACTGACACTCCCCGGGAAGTTCTGTCCCTGACATCCTATAACTGACACTCCCCGGGAAGTTCTGTCCCTGACATCCTATAACTGACACTCCCCGGGAAGTTCTGTCCCTGACATTCTATAACTGACACTCCCCGGGAAGTTCTGTCCCTGACATTCTATAACTGACACTCCCCGGGAAGTTCTGTCCCTGACATCCTATAACTGACAATCCCCGGGAAGTTCTGTCCCTGACATCCTATAACTGACACTCCCCGGGAAGTTCTGTCCCTGACATTCTATAACTGACACTCCCCGGGAAGTTCTGTCCCTGACATTCTATAACTGACACTCCCCGGGAAGTTCTGTCCCTGACATCCTATAACTGACAATCCCCGGGAAGTTCTGTCCCTGACATTCTATAAGTGACACTCCCCGGGAAGTTCTGTCCCTGACATCCTATAACTGACACTCCCCGGGAAGTTCTGTCCCTGACATCCTATAACTGACAATTCCCGGGAAGTTCTGTCCCTGACATTCTATAACTGACACTCCCCGGGAAGTTCTGTCCCTGACATCCTATAACTGACACTCCCCGGGAAGTTCTGTCCCTGACATCCTATAACTGACACTCCCCGGGAAGTTCTGTCCCTGACATCCTATAACTGACACACCCCGGGAAGTTCTGTCCCTGACATCCTATAACTGACACTCCCCGGGAAGTTCTGTCCCTGACATTCTATAACTGACACTCCCCGGGAAGTTCTGTCCCTGACATCCTATAACTGACACTCCCCGGGAAGTTCTGTCCCTGACATTCTATAACTGACACTCCCCGGGAAGTTCTGTCCCTGACATTCTATAACTGACACTCCCCGGGAAGTTCTGTCCCTGACATCCTATAACTGACACTCCCCGGGATGTTCTGTCCCTGACATCCTATAACTGACACTCCCCGGGAAGTTCTGTCCCTGACATTCTATAACTGACACTCCCCGGGACGTTCTGTCCCTGACATTCTATAACTGACACTCCCCAGGACGTTCTGTCCCTGACATTCTATAACTGACATTCCCCGGAACGTTCTGTCCCTGACATTGCGTGTGAACAGCCGGACGTCAGTGAATTGAACAAACGATAAGATCCCGAGGGAAGAGATCCTGTTCCAGGGAGAAGGAGACACTGTTCCAGAGGCCCCTCAGGCAGTTAAAGGGGTGAATAAGTTTTCCCTGCATTTACATTTCTTCACGACACAGGATCGACCACAATTTAGACCAAAATACAGGAATTCCCAAACTCTGTCTCCAAGAAACTGGGAGAAAATCCTTCAGGACAGCAATGTTTCCATCATTCGTATTAGGAACTGGGAAGGAGTGACCTGTGTCTGCTCTCGAGTGATCGAGTGTGTGGGAATGTTCTAGAAACCATCTGTCCTTAAGGATGTGACTCTGTGTGTTTGGGGAGGGAGGGTTTCTTGTGGTTTATGTCACATTTTTGTCAGTAATTCCAACCTTCCTGTTTGTTATTCCAGCTCCAATTATTTTAATAAATCCCTGAAAACAGGGACACATTTGAACATCTCACTGGGTCCCCAACCAAACGGGTCCCTTTGCCTTCAGGCTGATGGATAATGGGTTTGTTTTCCTTCCTCACAGTTAACGTAGTGACCATCTACGTCCTGCTTTATAAAGGTTGTGGATTGTCTCCGTGTGTCAGACGTTACCTGGGGGCCATGGCAGCAGCAGATCTCCTGGTCATTATCCTCGACCTGATCCTGAGACACATTCCCATTGTTTATCGGGCAAAGTTTTATTTCCTGAAGGACTCCGTCCCCATGTGTAATATCCACGCCGTCCTGCTTTATGCAGCCACTGACTGCTCTGTCTGGTTCACCGTCAGTTTCACCTTTGATCGGTTTGTGTCCATTTGTTGCCAAAAGCTGAAAAGTAAATATTGCAGTGAGAAAACGGCGGCTGTGGTTCTGGGAGCAATGACTGTGCTGAGCTGTTTAAAGAACATTTCCTGGTATTTTATGCTCACGGCTCGGTATTACCTGGTGAACGATCCCTGGTTTTGTGATGTAACAGACGCTGATCTATTCTCCAGTGTCTGGGTCACAATCGAGTCCCTCCACCACATACTAACCCCGGGGCTCCCTTTTATCCTGATTCTGCTGCTCAATGTTCTCACCGTCAGACACATTTTAGTGACCAGCAGAGCCCGCAGGAGACTCCGCACTCACACCAATGGGGACGCTCAGTCTGACACAGAAATGAGAAACGGAAAAAAAATCCATCATTTTACTGTTTGTGATCTCGGCCAATTTCATCCTGTTATGGTCAACGTTAATGCTGTATTCTATATGGAAGCGGATGTGGTGGATTGAGTATCGGTCTGTGTATCTCCATCGCTTTGTGCAGGAATTGGGCTTCATGCTGCAGCTCCTCAGTTGCTGCACAAACACCGCGATTTATGCCGTGACCCAGACTAAGTTCAGGCAGCAGCTGAAGAATGTGCTGAAATTTCCCTTCACCCAAATCCATCCATCCATCAAATTCCCTCATTAATCAATCCATCCGGGATTTTCTCATTTCAGTTCAGTGTTTCAGTGATGGAGCAGCCTGTCGCTACAGGAAAAGACTGAGGGTAGCACTGGTTTGTCCATCCCTATCCCACAGGGGGGTTACGGGGACATATTTCAATGTTTCTCACAACTCAGGGGCCAGTGAGAAAAGGCGCCATCTCACTGACTGTGTCAATCACTTCCATTTGTAAACAATAAAATGTTCATTAAAGCTTGCCGAGCAGCAGAGTGAACGATGTTGTTGTGTGTCTTTGTGTTGGAGAGGGACAGACTCAGCCCCAAGTTCTGGTCCTCAGGGAAGGGGAGGGCACCGCGCCCTGAGCTCAGGAGCCGGGTTTAACTCACTCTGTTCCCCGACTGCAGCCTGGCCTCCTCATTTCCTCTCCCCCACTCGTTCTCCTCATTTCTCTCCCTCTCTCGTTCTGCACACTCTCTCTTTCTCACCACCTCTCCCTTCTACTCTCCCTCATCCCCCCCTCTCTCACACACACACACACCTCTCTTCGCTCGGTTTCTCCACCTCGGTTTCTCCACCTGCATCCACTCTTCCCTGTCCCCCTCCCCCTCTCTCTCTCATGCCGTCTCTGCCTCCCTCCCACAATTCCGTCTCTACCCCATTTTCCCTCCTCTCACCTCCCATATCCCAACCCCACCACATCACACGTAGCCTCACCACCATCAACCCCCCAGTCTCTGGGTCAGAGGAAGAGGAAAGAACCAGGGAGAAAGAGTGTGTCAGAGAGGGAGGGAGGGCAGGAGAGAGATTCAGTCAAAGAGAAACAATGGGAGGTAGAGAGAGAGAAACACTGAGGGAGGGGTATCGAGAGTGAGAGAAGGTGGAGAGAGAGTGAAGGAGCAGGGAGAGAGAGGGGCAACAGAGAGATAGGGTGAGGGAGAGAGAGAGACAGGGGAGGAGATAATGAGAGAGTGGGGGGAGAGAGAGTGCGGGAAGGAGAGAGAGGGGAGCGAAGAGAGGGGGTAGAGATATGGGAGAAGACAGAGAGGGGGGAGGGGGGTAGAGAGATGGGGGGAAGGGTGTAGAGAGATGGGGGGAAGGGGTAGAGAGATGGGGGGAGGGGGTAGAGAGATGGGGGGAGGGGGTAGAGAGAGGGGGAGGGGGTAGAGAGAGGGGGGGAGGGGGTAGAGAGAGGGGGGAGGGGGTAGAGAGGGGAGGGAGGGGGTAGAGAGGGTGGGAGGGGGTAGAGGGGGGAGGGGGTAGAGAGAGGGGGGAGGGAGTAGAGAGAGGGGGGGAGGGCGAGAGAGGGGGGGAGGGCGAGAGAGGGGGGAGGGCGAGAGAGGGGGGAGGGCGAGAGAGAGTGGAGAGAGGGGGTGGTGAGAGAGAGGTCGTGGTGAGAGGGGGTTAGAGAGAGAGGGTGAGAGAGAGGGTGAGAGAAAGTGAGGGGATGAGAGAGTGAGGGGATGAGAGAGTGAAGGGGTTGAGAGAGTGAGGGGGTGAGAGAGAGCGGGAGGGTGAGAGAGAGAGAGTGAGAGAGAGGGGGATGGGGAGTGAGAGAGAGAGGGGTTGAGAGAGAGAGGGATGGGAGAAAGAGGGAGTGGAAGAGAGAGTGGGTGGGAGAGAGAGGGGTGAGAGAGAGAGCTGGGTGAGAGGGGGTGAGAGAGAGGTGGGAGTGAGCGATAGAGAGTGGGTGGGAGAGAGAGGGATGAGAGAGAGAGAGCTGGGTGAGAGGGGATGAGAGAAAGGGGTGGGAGTGAGAGAGGGAGTGACAGAGAGAGGGATGAGAGAGCGGGGTTGAGAGAAGGAGGGGGTGAGAGACTGAGGGAGTGAGAGAGGGGATGGCGAGAGAGAGAGAGAGGGGTGAGAGAGAGAGGGGTGAGAGAGAGAGCTGGGTTGAGAGAAGGAGAGGTGAGAGAGTGAGGGGGTGAGAGACTGAGGGAGTGAGAGAGGGGATGGCGAGAGAGAGAGAGAGAGAGAGAGGGGTGAGAGAGGGGTTGAGAGAGAAAAAAGGGTGTGAGAGAGATAGAGGGGTGAGAGAAAGGGGGTGAGAGAGAGTGTGGTGAGAGAGAGGGGTTGAGAGAGAAAGAGGGGGTGAGAGAGGAGAGAGAGAGGGGGTTGAGAGAGTGAGGGCTGAGAGAGTGAGGGAGTGAGAGAGTGTGCGGGGTTGAGCGAGGGGGTGGTGAGAGGAGGGTGTGAGAGAGAAAGAGTGTGAGAGAGAGAGGGGTGGGAGAGAGAGGGGTGAGAGAGAGAGAGCTGGGTGAGAGGGGGTGAGAGAGGTGGGAGTGAGAGATAGAGAGGGGTTGGGAGAGAGAGTGAGTGGGAGAGAGAGGGATGAGAGAGAGAGAGCTGGGTGAGAGGGGGTGAGAGAGAGAGGTGGGAGTGAGAGATAGAGAGGGGGTGGGAGAGAGAGAGGGAGTGACAGAGAGAGGGGTGAGAGAGCGTGGGGTTGAGAGAGGGAGGGGTGAGAGAGTGAGGGGGTGAGAGAGAAAGAGGGGTGTGAGAGAGATAGAGGGGTGAGAGAAAGGTGGTGAGAGAGAGAGGAGTTGAGAGAGTGAGGGGGTGAGAGAATGTGCGGGGTTGAGCGAGGGGGTGGTGAGAGGAGGGGGTGAGAGAGAAAGAGGGTGAGAGAGAGGGGGTGAGAGAGAGGGGGTGAGAGAGAACAGGGTTGAGAGAGAACGGGGTTGAGAGAGAGAGTGGTGAGAGAGAGAGTGGTGAGAGAGAGAGTGGTGAGAGAGAGAGTGGTGAGAGAGAGAGAGGTGAGAGAGAGTGGTGAGAGAGAGAGTGGTGAGAGAGAGAGTGGTGAGAGAGAGAGTGGTGAGAGAGAGGGGGGTGAGAGAGAGGGGGGTGAGAGAGGGGGGGTGAGAGAGAGAGGGGGGTGAGAGAGAGGGGGGTGAGAGAGGGGGGGTGAGAGAGAGGGGGGTGAGGGAGAACGGGGTTGAGAGAGAGTGGTGAGAGAGAGAGTGGTGAGAGAGAGAGTGGTGAGAGATAGAGGGGGGTGAGAGAGAGGGGGGTGAGAGAGAGGGGGGTGAGAGAGAGGGGGGTGAGAGAGAGGGGGGTGAGAGAGAGGGGGGTGAGAGAGAGGGGGTGAGAGAGAGGGGGGTGAGAGAGGGGGGTGAGAGAGAGGGGGGTGAGGGAGAGGGGGGGTGAGAGAGGGGGGGGTGAGAGAGAGGGGGGTGAGAGAGAACGGGGTTGAGAGAGAGTGGTGAGAGAGAGAGTGGTGAGAGAGAGTGGTGAGAGAGGGGGGGGGTGAGAGAGAGGGGGTGTGAGAGAGAGGGGGGGGTGAGAGAGAGGGGGGGTGAGAGAGAGGGGGGTGAGAGAGGGGGGTGAGAGAGAGGGGGGTGAGAGAGAGGGGGGTGAGAGAGAGGGGGTGAGAGAGAGGGGGGTGAGAGAGAGGGGGGTGAGAGAGAGGGGATGAGAGAGAGTGGTGAGAGAGAGAGTGGTGAGAGAGAGAGGGCTGAGAGAGAGAGGGCTGAGAGAGAGAGGGGTGAGAGAGAGAAGGGTGAGAGAGACAGGGGTGAGAGAGACAGGGGTGAGAGAGACAGGGGTGAGAGAGAGTGGTGAGAGAGAGAGTGGTGAGAGAGAGAGGGGTGAGAGAAAGAGGGGAGCGAGAGAGAGGGGAGCAAGAGAGGGGGCAAGAGAAGGGGCGAGAGAGGGGGCAAGAGAAGGGGCGAGAGAGGGGGCGAGAGAGGGGGCAAGAGAAGGGGCGAGAGAGGGGGCAAGAGAAGGGGCGAGAGAGGGGAGAGAGAGGGGTAGAGGGGTGAGAGAGAGGGGGTAGAGGGGTGAGAGAGAGGGGGTGTGAGAGAGGGGGGGTGAGGGGGGGGGTGAGAAAGGGGGGGTGAGAGAGAGGGGGGTGAGAGTGAGGGGGGGTGAGAGAGAGGGGGGGGGTGAGGGGGGGGTGAGAGAGAGGGGGGTTGAGAGAGGGGGGGTGAGAGGGGGGGTGAGAGAGGGGGGGTGAGAGGGAGGGGTGGGGGGGGGTGAGGGGGGTGGGGGGGTGAGAGAGGGGGGGTGAGAGCGGGGGGGTGAGAGAGGGGGTGAGAGGGAGGGTGAGGGGGGGGTGAGAGAGAGGGGATGAGAGAGTGAGGTGGGGTGAGAGAGAGGGGGGGTGGGGGGGTGAGAGAGAGGGGGGTGAGGGGGGGTTGAGAGAGGGGGGGTGAGGGGGGGTGAGAGAGGGGGGCATGAGAGAGGGGGGTGAGAGGGGGGGGTGAGAGAGGGGGTTGAGGGGGGGGTGAGAGAGGGGGGGTGAGAGACGGGGGGTGAGAGAGGGGGTTAAGAGGGGGTGTGAGAGAGGGGGGGTGAGAGAGGGGGGGTGAGAGAGAGGGGGTGAGAGAGAGGGGGTGAGAGAGAGGGGACGAGAAAATGAGGGGTGAGAGAGTGAGGGGGTGAGAGAATGTGCGGGGTTGAGCAAGGGGGTGGTGAGAGGAGGGGGTGAGAGAGAAAGAGTGTGAGAGAGAACGGGGTTGAGAGAGAACGGGGTTGAGAGAGAACGGGGTTGAGAGAGAGAGGTGAGAGAGAGTGGTGAGAGAGAGAGGGGTGAGAGAGAGAGGGGTGAGAGAGAGAGGGGTGAGAGAGAGGGGTTGAGAGAGAGAGAGGGGTTGAGAGAGAGAGGGGGATTGAGAGAGAGAGGGGGGTTGAGAGAGAGGGGTTGAGAGAGAGGGGTTGAGAGAGAGAGAGGGGTTGAGAGAGAGAGCGGTTGAGAGAGAGGGGTTGAGAGAGAGAGGGGTTGAGAGAGAGGGGTTGAGAGAGAGAGGGGTTGAGAGGGAGAGGGGTTGAGAGAGAGAGGGGTTGAGAGAGAGGGGTTGAGAGAGAGAGGAGGTAAGGGGGAGGATTGAGAGAGAGAGAGAGACAGAGAGAGAGCAACAGACAGAGAGAGATATAGCAAGAGTGAGAGAGAAGAGGTGAGAGAGGTAGGGAGGACTGAGAGAGAGGGAGAGAGACAGACAGACAGAGAGAGCATGAGCGACAGAGAGAGAGAGAGCACGAGCGAGAGAGACAGTGAGATGAGAGAGAGAGGGAGGCAAGAGCAGAGAGAGGCAGGGAGAGAGAGCATGAGAAGAGGATGAGAGAGTGAGAGAGGGGGACAGAGAGAGAGCGGGAGAGAGAGAGGCAGAGTAAGAGAGAGAGAGGAAGCGAGAGAGAGAGAGAGACAGAGGGATGAGAGAGAGAGAGAGGAGTACAAGAGAGAGACAGACAGTGTGAGAGAGAGGGGGCGAGGTGGGGCCGAGAGAGAGGGGTGCGAGAGAGAGGGGTGCGAGAGAGAGGGGTGCGAGAGAGAGGGGTGCGAGAGACAGGGAGCGAGAGAAGGGGCAAGAGAGGGGGCAAGGGAAGGGGCGAGAGAGGGGGCAAGAGAAGGGGCGAGAGAGGGGGCAAGAGAAGGGGCGGGAGTGGGGAGAGAGAGGGGGTAGAGGGGTGAGAGAGAGGGGGTAGAGGGGTGAGAGAGAGGGGGGATGAGAGAGAGGGGGGGTGAGAGAGAGGGGGGTGAGAGAGAGGGGGGTGAGGGGGATGAGAGAGAAGTGGGGGTGAGAGAGAAGTGTGGGGGTGAGAGAGAAGAGGAGGTGAGAGAGAAGGGGGGGTGAGAGAGAAGGGGGGTGAGAGAGAACGGGGGTGAGAGAGAACGGGGTGGGGGGAGAGAGAACGGGGTGGGGGGAGAGAGAACGGGGTGGGGAGAGAGAACGGGGGGGGGGGAGAGACAACGGGGCGGGGGAGAGAAGGGGGGGGGAGACAGAGGGGGGTAGGGGAGTCCAAAACTAGAGGACATAGACTTAAGGTAAGAGGGGAAACATTTAAAAGTGATCTAAGGGGCAGCTTTTTCACCCAGAGGGTGGTGTGCCTATGGAATGAGCAGGCAGGATGACCAGACTGAACACTGTATTCCAGAAGAGGTCTCACCAATGTCCTGTACAATCTCAACATGACGTCCCAATTCCGATACTCAAAGACAAGTGTGTGAAACACCTTCTTAACCACATTATCTATATGAGACGCAAATTTTAAAGAATTATACCTGACGACCTAGGTCTCTGTTATACAGCACTGCCAAAGACCCTACTTTTAATTGTATAGGTCCTGCTCTTGTTTGATTTACCAAATTCAATACCTCGCATTAATCCAAACTAAATTCCATCTGCCACTCCTTAGCCCAGTGAGTGATACTACTGCCTCCTCCCTTCAATCCAAAATACCCTCCCCCTCTGCAGGAGCCCTGCACACTCCAGCCTTGATTTTCACAAAGACCCTGAGCTTGGTTTGCCTTGTGTGGTTAGGGGGAGGAGGGACAGATTACAGACACAGGCAGTGGGGAGGAGAGGCTGGACAGTAATCAGCTGCCTGGTATCATTTCATGGTTTTAGGAAGAGGGCAATCACATGTGACAGTTGGGTAAGAATGATCGATGTTTTGGGGCCAGAAATTATGGTCTTTCTCCATCTCTGGTGTTCAGTAATATATATCCATTTGAGACCCTTCATTGTACAGAGTGTATCTGCAGGATTTCTTTCCCTAATATTGCAGACTACAGATAATAGCAATTAAAAGCGTTCAAAGTTAACTTCGATGCACAGCACGCGCACTCAATATCCTACAGTTGAGACAAATATCTTGCATTTGTTTAACAATACAAAGTGTGTTGTGTAATTCAGTAATGGTAACCTGATTATAATAAATCCACACCGAGCTGAAAGCTGGCACTTAAAATATGACCCAAAGTCTGCGTATGGTAGTGTAGTTGGTCGTGTCCCTGCCTCTGAGCCAGAACTCTGGATTTGATTCTAAGTCCTGAACTCGTGTGGTAGTGTTCATAGCTCTGGACAAGAAGATCTGGATTCAAGTCCCGCCTGTTGCAGAGGTATGTCACAGCATGTCAGAACAGGCTGATGAACAAACACACAGGAGAATACTGTTACAGCTTTATGGGTATTGCTGAGTGGTGCTAGTGTCCCTACCTCCGAGCACAAAGGTCTAGGTGTAAATCCCACAGAAGTGTCTCAGGATACATCTGAACAAACTGATTAAAATGGATTTAGAATTGTGACTTGGTGGAGAAGGAAGAGGTGTCAGCATTGCATTTCAGAATTTACGCCAAGGATGGCTGAAAGTACAGCTATTCGTGTGGATTGGAGTCACATTTCGCAGCAGTAGAGATTTATAAAATCAGAATGGATTGGGTGAGTAGTCAGGGTTTTTTCCCAGGTTAGGGGCGTCCAAAACGAGAGGGCATTGTTTGAAAGTGAGAGGGGAAGGGTTTTGGTGAGGTCTTAAAGGCACCTTTTCACACAGAGGTTAGTGTGCGTATGGAATGAGCTGCCAGAGGAAGTGGTGGACATTGGTACAATTACAGCATGTAAAAGGCATCTGGACGCTGTCAAACCTGCCAAGCTTTTCCTGCGATTTCTGTATTTGTTAAAAAATGCATTCATTAGAACATAGAACATAGAACAATACAGCACAGAACAGGCCCTTCGGCCCACGATGTTGTGCCGAACATTTGTCCTAGCTTAAGCACCCATCCAGGTACCTATCCAATTGCCGCTTAAAGGTCACCAAAGATTCTGACTCTGCCACTCCCACAGGCAGCTCATTCCATGCCCCCACTACTCTCTGGGTAAAGAACCCACCCCTGACATCTCCCCTATACCTTCCACCCTTCACCTTAAATTTATGTCCCCTTGTAACACTCTGTTGTACCCAAGGAAAAAGTTTCTGACTGTCTACTCTATCTATTCCTCTGATCATCTTATAAACCTCTATCAAGTCACCCCTCATCCTTCGCCGTTCCAACGAGAAAAGGCCTAGCACTCTCAACCTATCCTCGTACGACTTATTCTCCATTCCAGGCAACATCCTGGTAAATCTTCTCTGCACCCTCTCCAAAGCTTCCACATCTTTCCTAAAGTGAGGCGAACAGAACTGCGCACAGTACTCCAAATGTGGCCTAACCAAAGTCCTGTACAGTTGCAACATCACTTCACGACTCTTGAATTCAATCCCTCTGCTAATGAACGCTAATACACCATAGGCCTTCTTACAAGCTCTATCCACCTGAGTGGCAACTTTCAAAGATCAATGAACATAGACCCCAAGTTCCCTCTGTTCCTCCACCTCACTAAGAACCCTACCATTAACCCTGTATTCCGCATTCTTATTTGTCTTTCCAAAATGGACAACCTCACATTTGGCAGGGTTGAACTCCATCTGCCACTCCTCAGCCCAGCTCTGCATCATATCCAAGTCCCTTTGCAGCCGACAACAGCCCTCCTCACTATCCACAACTCCACCAATCTTCGCATCGTCTGCAAATTTACTGACCCACCCTTCGACTCCCTCATCCAAGTCATTAATAAAAATTACAAACAGCAGAGGACCCAGAACTGATCCCTGCGGAACTCCACTTGTAACTGGGCTCCAGGCTGAATATTTACCATCTACGACCACTCTCTGACTTTGACCGGTTAGCCAGTTTTCTATCCAATTGGCCAAATTTCCCTCTATCCCATGCCTCCTGACTTTCCGCATAAGCCTACCATGGGGAACCTTATCAAATGCCTTACTACATCCACTGCTCTACCCTCATCCACATGCTTGGTCACCTCCTCAAAGAATTCAATAAGACTTGTAAGGCAAGACCTACCCTTCACAAATCCGTGCTGGCTGTCCCTAATCAAGCAGTGTCTTTCCAGATACTCATAAATCCTATCCCTCAGTACCCTTTCCATTACTTTGCCTACCACCGAAGTAAGACTAACTGGCCTGTAATTCCCGGGGTTATCCCTATTCCCTTTTTTGAACAGGGGCACAACATTCGCCACTCTCCAGTCACCTGGTACCACCCCCGTTGACAGTGAAGACGAAAAGATCATTGCCAACGGTACTGCAATTCCCTCTCTTGCTTCCCACATAATCCTAGGATATATCCCATCAGGCCCGGGGGACTTGTCTATCCTCAAGTTGTTCAAAATGTCCAACACATCTTCCTTCCTAACATGTATCTCCTCTAGCTTACCAGTCCGTTTCACACTCTCCTCTTCAACAATACGGTCCCTCTCGTTTGTAAATACTGAAGAAAAGTACTCATTCAAGATCTCTCCTATCTCTTCCGACTCAATACACAGTCTCCCAATACTGTCCTTGATCGGACCTACCCTCGTTCTCGTCATTCTCATATTTCTCACATACGCATAAAATGCCTTTGGGTTATCCTTGATCCTATCCGCCAAAGATTTTTCATGCCCTCTCTTAGCTCTCCTAATCCCTTTCTTCAGGTCCCTTCTGGCTATTCTGTATCCCTCCACTGTTCTGTCTGAACCCTGTTTCCTCAACCTTATGTAAGCCTCCTTCTTCCTCTTTACAAGACATTCAACCTCCCTCGTCAACCAAGGTTCCCTCACACGACCATTTCTTTCCTGTCTGACAGGTACATACATATCAAGGACACGTCGTATCTGTTCCTTGAAAAAAGTTCCACATTTTCACAACATCCTTCCCTGACAGCCTATGCTCCCAACTTATGCTCCTCAGATCCTGTCTTACAGCATCGTAATTACCCTACCCCCAATTGTAAAACCTATCCTGTTGCACGCACCTATCTCTCTCCATAACCAAGGTGAAAGTCACAGAATTGTGGTCACCATCACCAAAATGTTCACCCACTAACAAGCCCATCACTTGTCCTGGTTCATTACCGAGTACCAAATCCAATATGGCCTCCCCTCTGGTCAGACAATCTACATACTGAGTTAGAAAAGCTTCCTGGACACACTGCGCAAACATCGCCCCATCCAATCTACTTGATCTAAAGAGCTTCCAATCAATATTTGGGAAGTTGAAATCGCCCATGACTACTATCCTGTGGCTTCTGCACCTTTCCAAAATCTGTTTCCCAATCTGTTTCTCCACATCTCTGCTGCTATTGGGGGGCCTATAGTAAACACCCAACAAGGTGACTGCACCTTTCCTATTTCTGACTTCAGCCCATACTACCTCTAAAGGCAGATCCCCCTCGAACTGCCTTTCTGCAGCTGTTATACCATTTCTAATTAGCAACACCACCCCCCTCCTTTTTTACCACCCTCCCTAATCTTACTGAAACATCTGTAACCAGGAACCTCCAACAACCATTCCTGTCCCTCTTCTATCCGTGTTTCCGTGATGGCCACAACATCGTAGTCCCAGGTACCTGTCCACGCCTTAAGTTCACCCACCTTATTTCTGATACTCCGTGCGTTGAAGTATACGCACTTGAACCCATCTCTGTGTCCGCAAGTATTCCCTGTCAGTGCTACCTTCTCCACAGCCTCCCTACATTCTTGGACATCCTGACAAAAAGCAAGCCTACTTGCTGGACTACAAGTCCGGATCCCATCCCCCTGCCAAATTAGTTTAAACCCCCCCGAAGAGTGCTAGCAAACCTACCCCCCAGGATATTGGTGCCCTTCTGGTTCAGGTGCAACCCGTCCTGCTTATACAGGTCCCACCTTCCCCAGAATGCAGTCCAATTGTCCAAATACCTGAAGCCCTCCCTCCTACACCATCCTTGCAGCCACGTGTTCAACTGCATTCTCTCCCATTTTAACACAAAATTCTGAATACCTTAAACATTTTATTTTTTAATGACACATGGAAATATAAACATATCTTCAAATCGACCGAGACCATTTTCTGCTAAAGCTCTGTGTGTGACAGCAGCAATGTTGCACCTACATGGAACAGGGAATGTGATGGAGACATAGTTTGGACAATGTACGAGGAATCCTCACATGGTCCAGTTTGGGAGAGGATGACATTATTGTGTGATTCAACTCAGAGAGAGCTAAAAAGAAACTCTACAGTCATCATTACCATTCTTGTTTTTATAGAATTCCTGCAGTGTGGAAACAGGCCCTTCGGCCCAACAAGTCCATACCAACCTTTCAAAGAGTAATCTTCCCAGACTTTGTCCCTGACATTTAACACTGACTAATGTAACTGACCTAAAAACCCCTGAACGCTGTGGACAATTTAGCATGACTCATGCACCGAACCTGCATAGATTTGGACTGCGGGAGGAAACTGGAGCACCCATTAGAAGCTCACACAGATGAGGGGACAATGTGCAAACTCCACACGGATAGTTGCCCAAGGCTGGAATCGAACGCAAGCCCCTGTGCTCTGAAGTAGCAGTGTGTTTGTGTGCACGTTTGTGTGTGTGTGTGCGCATTTCTGTGTGTGTGTGTGTGTGCGTGTTTCTGTGTGTGTGTGTGCGCGGTTACAAAAAACAAAGAATACTTACAGCCCAGGAACAGGCTGTTCAGTCCTCCAAGCCTGAGCCGATCCAAATCTGTCGAAAACTGTCAATCAATTTCTAAGCATCTGTATCCCTCTGCTCCCCACCTACTCATGTATTTATCCAGATACATCTTAAATGAATCTACTGTGCCTGCCTTTACCACCTCTGCTGGCAACGCGTTCCAAACCGCCACCATCCCTCTGTATGAAGCACTTACCACGTGTATCCCCCTTAAACCTTCCTCCTCTCACCTTGAAACCGTGACCCCTCGTTATTGAATTCTTCACCCTGGGACAAAAGCTTATCTCTATCTACCCTGTCTAAACCCTTCATTATTTTGTAAACCTCAATCAGGTTCCCCCTCAATCTCCTTTTTTTCCAACCTACTCAACTTTTCTTCATAGCTAGCACCTTCCATACCAGGCAACATCCTCGTAAACCTTCTTTGCACCCTCTCCAAACCATCCACATCTATTGGTAATGTGGTGACCAGAAATGTACACAGTATTCTAAATACGGCCGAACCAATGTCTTGTACAATGTTAACATGACTTGCCACTTCTTATACTCAATACCCCGCCCAATGAAGGCAAACATACCATATTCCTTCTTGACCACTCTACCTGTGCAGCAACCTTCAGGGTACAATGGACCTGCATTTCCAGATCTTTCTGCACATCAACTTTTCCCAAGGCTCTTCCGTTCATTGTATAATTCACTCTAGAATTAGTCTTGCCTACATGCATCACCTCACGTTTGTCTGGATTAAAAAGCATCTGTCACTTTTCCGCCCAACTCTCCAGTCTATCTGTATCCTCCTGTATTCGCTGACAGTCCCTTGTGCTTTCTGCTACTCCACCAATCTTCATGTCATTTGCAAACTTGCTTATCATACCAACAGTGCCCTCTTCCAGGTCATTTATATATATTACAGACAACGGTGGCCCAAACACTGACCCTTGTGGAACACCACGAGTCACCTTACTCTATTTCAAGAAACTCCCTTCAACTACTCCTCTCTGTCTCCTGTTTCTCAACCAGTTCTTTATCCATCTAGCTAGAACACCCTGCACACCATGTGACTTCACTTTCTCCATTAGTCTACCATGGAGAACCTTATCATTCGTCTTACTAAAGTCCATGTATATGACATCAACAGCCCTTCCTTCATCTATCAACTTGGTCACTTCATCGAACAACTCTATTAAGTTGGTAAAGCACAATCTCAACTGCACCAAACCATGTTTCCCGTCACTGATAGGATATATTTATATTTAGAAATGACTGAGCCTATCTCTCAGTACCTTCTCCAGCAACATTCCCACCACTGACATCAGGCTCACTGGTCTTTGGTTACCCAGAATATCCCTACTACTCTTCTTGTACAGGGGGACAACATAAGCTACCCTCCAGTCCTCTGACACCTCACCTGTATTTAAGAATGCCACAAAGGTATCTGTCAGGGCCGCAGTTATTTTCTCTCTCGCATCCCTCAGCAACCTGGGATAGATCCCACCAGGTCATGGGGATTTGTCCACCTTAATAACCTCCAGCCTACCCAACACATTTTCGTGTGTGTGTGTGTGAGTGTGTGTGCGCGCCAGTGTTTTTAGAAAAGAAAATATCGATTCTTTTTTTGCAATATCCAAACAGTTTGCCATGCATCTTTCCACCATAGTTTGAGTAACATTGCTCTGCATCATAAACATGCAATTTTAGCAGATTAAAGAAACTAGCCTGACTTGTTGCTAAAACTGACCCTGACCCGGTCTGAGACCGATATCATCGGCCATATCACCAACCTGGTTATATTTAACATTTGTTGTGAGCAGTGGAGCAGTGGAGCAGTGGGACTAGAAAAGCAAACAGTGACCCCAAAAGCCGTGGAACTATAAACTGGTGAGCCTGATGTCAGTGGTGGGTAAGTTGTTGGAGGGGATTCTGAGGGACAGGATTTACATACATTTGGGAAGGTAAGGGTTGATTGGGATAGACAGCATGGGAAATCATGTCTCATTAATTTAGTTGAGTTTTATGAAGAGGTGAAAAAAGAAGATTGATGAAGGCAGTTTGGTAGACATTGTCTATATTGATCTCAGCAAGGTGTTTATAACATTCCAATTGGTAGACAGAGTAGTAAGTTTCCATCACATGGGACACAGAAGAAGCTAGTCACATTTGGCTTGAAGGAAGACTGGTATTTTTCAGACTGGAGGCTTGTGAGCAGCAGTGTGCTGTAAGAATCAGTACTGAGTTCACTGCATTTCATCATTTATGTAAAGGACTTGGATGTGAGTATTCGGGCCATTGTTAGTAAGTTTACAGATTACATCAGAAATGCGGTGTAGTAGATTATCTCAGAATACAACGACACTACAATTAGATGGGACAAAGGGGCAAGGAGTGACAGATGACGTTTAATTTAGATAAATACGAGGTTTTGCATTTTGGGTAGGCAAATCAAGGCAGATAAATTTGTTGTGAGCAGTGGTTCCTGAAGAAGGGCTAGTGCCCGAAACGTCGATTCTCCTGTTCCCTAGATGCTGCCTGACCTGCTGCGCTTCTCCAGCAACACATTTCCGTCTCTGATCTCCAGTATCTGCAGACCTCATTTTCTTTTCAAATCAAGGCAGATATTAATGGGAAGGTCCTGGGGCATGTTGTGGTACAAAGGGACCTTGGGCTGCAGGTACATTGTTCCTTGAAAGTGGAGTCACAGGTAGACAGTGTGGTGCTGAACACATTTGACACATTTGCCTTAATCAGTCAGAGCATTGAGTATAGGAGTTGGGGTGGCATGTTGCATCTGTACAGGATGTTGGTGAGGCCACTTTAAGAATACTGCGTACAACTCGGTTGCAGGACTGGAGGTTTGAGCTTCAGGGAAGAGGTTTATTAGGTTGAGTTGATTCCCCTGGAGTGTCAGAGGTTGAGGGGTGACATTATAGAAATTTATAAAATCATCACGGGCATGGATATTCTGAACAGCCGAGTTCTGCTTCCCAGGATAGGGGAGTCCTGAACAAGAGGGCATAGGTTGAAGGCGGGAGGCCGATTGATTTAGAAGGGACCTGAAGATAAATGTTTCACACAGAGAGTGATGTCTGTATGGAAGGTGCTGTCAGAGGAAGTGGTGAAGGCGGTTACAATTGCACATTTAAAAAGTATCTGAAAGAGGAGAGATATTGGCCGAATGAAAATAAAACCCACTACCTTTCGAATAACAGAATGGGAGAACATCAGAAACAGGGACAGGTCGTTCACTCCCCAAGCCTGCCTCGCACTTCACTAAGATCATGGCTGATATGCTCTTGGTCTCAAATCATTTTTCATACCCAATTCTTCATAGCCCTCAACTCTCTGACAAGTCAATATCCATCGACCTCCTCTTCAAATACTTTCAGACATCTAGCTCCCCAACACTCTTGAAAAGAGAATTCCTGACATTCAATCCCACCTGTTTGAAGAAACACTTGCTGCTCATATACCATGGCCTATTGATATGAACAAAAGAGGCTGACACAAGGGTTCAGACAAAAATGACTGGCCCTGATATCAAGGCAGTGGTTGCCTTCTATTGACATCAAGGAGCTTAAAAAAACTGGACTTAATGGGAATCAGAGTAAACTCTCCAGTGTTTGGAGTCAAACTTGGCACAAAGGAAGATGTTCATCATCTCAGTCCTGGGTCACCACTGTGGGAGATCCTCAGGGTAGCTTCCTCTTCACAAACATCTTCAGCTGCTTCATCAATGTCTCCCCGCCCCCACCCTCCCCACCATAAGATCAGAAGTGGGGATGGTCACTGAAGATTCCACAATGTTCAGACTAATTTGATCCTTCCCCCTCCCCTCAGCTCCTGAACTGGGTTGTGTCCATGTGCAGCAAGACACGGACTCCATTGAGGCTTGTGCTGTTAAAGGGTGTGTAACATTCATGTAAAAGCACTGCCTGACACTGCACAATGCCACAGTAAAATAAGAGTTCATTCAGCACCTCACGTTGGTTTCACAGGAATATGTGGAAGTCATTCAGCCCATTGACACTATTGGAGAAGAATAGGAACTGCCCATTCAGTGCCTCCAGCCTAGTACTCAGGAAGAGAAGGAGTCTAGTGTGACGGACCACACCAGAGCCCCATGAAAATGGGGCACGGTGGCACAGTGGTTAGCACTGCTGCCTCGCAGCGCCAGAGACCCGGGTTCAATTCCCGACTCAGGCGACTGACTGTGTGGAGTTTGCACGTTCTCCCCGTGTCTGCGTGGGTTTCCTCCGGGGGCTCCGGTTTCCTCCCACAGTCCAAAGATGTGCAAGTCAGGTGAAGTGGCCATGCTAAATTGCCCGTAGTGTTAGGTAAAGGGGTAAATGTAGGGGTATGGGTGGGTTACGCTTCGGCGGGTCGGTGTGGACTTGTTGGGCCGAAGGGCCTGTTTCCACACAGTAAGTAATCTAATCTAATCTAAAATATTTGAAGGCGGTAGCCTAGACTCTAATGTTTTCTTATTTTAAAGGAAATGTAAATTGTCTGTTCCAGATGCAATGTGACAGGTCAAACTACTCGTTGTGAAGCAAAACACCATCTACTTAAACATGAAAGATAAAATGAAACCAAAGAAAGAGGAATTTAGAATAACGTAATTCTATTGGACAAGTTAACAGAACAGTAGATCTAGGAACTAGAACTGATGAACTGTTCCAATATAGGAAAATCGCAGCCCCTGGCAGAAAAGAATATTCAGACACAGATTGTCACAAACATTTCTCCAATCCAGGAATTAAAAACAACATCAAGAGAAAATGCAGAGAGTAGCAGCCAGGAGGCATTCACTGAAGCTTCCAACTCTGTGGAGACCCCAATAGTTTCTGATGTTACTGAGAAACCAAAACCCAGAGATCTTAATCTGTGAGAGCTAGCCACACCCATTCAGGTTGCATTAAAATAAATCTAAGGCTTCCCTAGCTGTCTGCTCTAGTGGTCTTAACTAGCCAGCTTGGTAACACTCGTTTAATCTCTCTCTTAAAAGAAACCAGGACAAAATAACCTCTTAAAGCTACAGCATCATTACACTTGTCAGCACACTGAGCTGTCAAACAGGAACCAGGGGTAACCCAATCAGGCCCTTGGCCCTGTCCAATCGGACGAGAAAGAAGCCAGTCAGCCCCTTGAGTCACCTCCACAGGAACAAGTGGAAGCCATTCAGCCCCTTGAGCCACTTATACAGGGTCAGGAGGAGGTCATTCACCCTTCAACGCACTTACACAGGGACAGAATGAGGTAATTTATGCTGATTCCTGATGAACAGCTTATTCCCAAAATGTTGATTCTCCTGCTCCTCGGATGCTGTCTGACCTGCTGTGCTTTTCCAGCAATCCATTCTCTACTCTGATCTCCAGCAACAGCAATCCTCACTGTCTCCTAACTGATGCTGTAACATGATGAACAAGTGGAGCAGAGGCTGCACAGACAGACTGCTCCACGTTGTTCCTCGTGGCTCTGTTGCTCATAATACACATGTGAGACTTTAACGTGGTTTCCTAGTGGTGAGGAGGGAAGCCATATGTCTTGTGTGAAGTCTCAAGGCATCTTCCATCTCCAAGAAGCCAGCCTGGTGTTCTCTAGGTATGGCGGAAGCTGGTGGGAATGGCTACCTGTTTCACATGGAAGGTATTGTGGCTGCTGTTGGGGCTTGTGAGCAACATGGTGTTCAGTACGGGTTCACATGCTGGCTGCACAATAACGTGGGGAGAGATAATTTAGGCATATAAACTATTAGGAAAGTCACGTTAGACTGATGACTGGACTCTCTAAGTTCAAATAATGTCCATGTTGATCTTGTCGAGTGCAGTGTAACCTGTACGCTTTACTCTGTCCAAGTCTGTTTCCACCCAATGATCTGTCTGGCCATGCTTATTATGATCTGCCTCCACTGCTCATAAATAAAGTGTTTCCCTGTACTGAGGTACACGTGACAATAAATCACACCAATCAACCCTGGTGTAGTATGGAATTTCTCACCATATCAATGTCTCTTTTGGGATAAGTGATCGCTGCCACTCCTCATGTTTCAGCGTCACCATTTCTTCGTCTCTCACAGCTCTACAGATTAAGCACTCAGCTTCTCCACTCTATCCTCATGTTACCATCACCCGTATCTGTGGTAAGGAGATCATTCTTTACGAAGGTGATCAACTCTATAGAGAGTGCCCCAAATGCTCTCTCAGCAAGGCTCTACAACAGCAGGAAGATGGCTTTACTTATGTACTCGAATCATCTAACAATGAAGCACAGCATACCATTGACTGCACCCATTACTTACACAGAGTTTGATTCGGACCGGTCAGTATAGACTTGTAAGTGGGAGATCATGCCTTCCAAATATTTTAGAGTACTTTGATGAAGTGACCAAGGAGGTTGACGAGGACAGAGCGGTAGACGTAGTCTCGATTGATTTCAGTAAGGCCTTCGATAAGGTTCCACATGGCAGGCTGCTCTGAAAGGTTCCAACACGTGGAATGCTGGGGGAGCTGGCCAAATGGATACACAGTTGGCTTGATGGTAGGAAGCAGAGGGTTTAATGGAAAGATGCTTGTCAGATCGGAGGGTCGATTGCTATTTGTTATCTATGGTTTGGTTGAGAATATACAAGGCATGATTAGTAAGTTTGCAGATAACACGAAAATAAGTGGTATCATGATCAGTGAGGAAGTTAATCAGAAATTGCAGCAGGACCTTAACCAGGTGGGGAAATGGCCCGAGAAATGGCAAATGGAATTTAATATAGAAGTGTGGGGTCTTGCATTTTTGAAACTCAACTCAAGGTAGGAGTTTCACGGTGAATGGGAGGGCCTTGAGGGGTGTAGTGGGCAGAGAAACTTTGGCATTCAGGTGCACGGTTCTCTAAGAGTGGAGTCACAGCTAAATAGGTCAGTGAAGAAGGCTTTTTGCACGCTGGCCTTCATCAGGCAGGACATTGAGTATAGAAGTTAGGAACTTATGTTGCAGTTACACATGACTTTGGTAATTCAGCACTTGGGGTATTGTGTTCAGTTTTTGTCACCTTATTATGGGGAGGGTGTTATGAAATTAGAAAGAGTGCAGTAGACATTTGCAAGGATGTTGCCAGGACCCAATGGTCTGAGTTATAGGGAGAGGTTGGACAAGCTAGGACCTTTTCTTTAGCGTGTAGGAGAATGAGGGGGAACCTTATAGAGCTGTATGAGATCATGAGGGGTATGGATAGGGTGAATGTTCTCAGTCTTTTTCCAAGGATTAGCGAATTGAGGATTAGAGGGGATCAGTTTAAGTGAGAGGGGAAGGAATAAAATGGAACCTGAGGGGCCACTACTTTACACAGAGGATGGTACATGGGTGAGCTGCCAGCAGATGTGATTGAGGGGGGTACATTAACAACATTTCAAAAGCATTTGGATAAATATGTGGATAGGAAAGGACTAGAAGGATATGGGCCAACTGCCGGGAAATGGGGTTAGTGTGGATGGATATTTACAAGGTGGAGTTGAACCCCTCTGTTAATTAAACTGAACACCCATAAAAGCTCGCCTCACATCATAATCTGTTAAAATATGAGCCACATAGATCTCCTACATTTCATTATTTAAACAAAAAATAACAAGTTAGTTTCTTAACTTTAATACTGAATACTAAACAACAACTATTCACAAATACAAGCTCCTCTTTTCTTAACTACTTGCTATCTGACTCCAACTCTGTAAAAATATGCTGTTCCAACAACCCACATATTAAAACATTGCAATCTCAAGACCACACAGTCTCCATCTTCCCCACTGTGTGCACTCTTCAAGCTGCTGATCTCCCTGGGTCTTTTTTTCTTACTGCAAGTAGGTTTGACATGAACATGTATCTTCGATAGAGAGTGTTTGAGATGGCCAGTTGGCACTCCTGCTCTATAGCAGTTACTCTGTTGTTGGATTGCAGTGGCTCTCCCTCTATTGTTCAAAATGCTGGGTTTATATACTTCCCATGTTACAATAAATCTCATACTTTCCAGGTGTTCAAACAATAATATTGAAATTCCGTTGGCTTCTGGTCTGCTAAGCGTTATTTAAACTTTTTGGTTGTTTTTGAATTGTTGTCAAAACAGCAACCAAATCTCAGGTATCCATTTCCCAGCTAATGGTGACAGTTCGAACAGTGTGACCTTTAGCTGGCATCTGTGACTGTACTTTCTATTCAGCAAAACCTGTTCTGTCTTAAAGTGACCAGACATGCTTTCGGCTTCATAACGCCTCCCCTCATCAGAAATAAAATGAACCATCGGTATAAAAAGATGGCTTCATTTCTTTTCCTTTAATTCTTAATCCCATTATTATGAAATACAAAAGTCATTAATCTCAGTTATACCATTCATATTAATTCTGTACACACTGGAAAAAGTCAAATCCTATCTACACTTTTTCCTTTAAATTAACAATAACACATCTGCTATCACATTTTTAAAACCCACAGCATGTACATTTTGTAGGTTTAAAGTTGGTAACATAAGACTCCAATGAAATAGTCTCATATTTTGGTCTTTAAATAGTCTTAAAAAATGCGAGAGGATTGTTGTTGTTGTCCACAACCGACTCCAACAATTTGTTTGCCGTATAAACATTAAAATATTGTCAGGTCAGTACCAAACTCAATCATTCTTTTTCAATAATGGAGAATTTGTATTTTTTTCTGGTGGATATTGAGTTTTTTTGATAAGTAGCCATTTGGCCATTCAATTCCATCGTCATCTTTCTGTATCAATACATCTCCGAGCCCTATATCCCGAGCATCAAACACAATTTTCAAAGGGTTTCAAATATTTGGTGTAGCTAAAACTGGTGCGGTGATTAATCCTGCTTTAAAATTCTCAAAATGCCTGCTGGCATTGTTCTGTCCACCACAATTCTGTTTCCTTCTTTAGTAAATCAATCAGTGGTGCCAATACGCTGCTAAAGTTTGCAACAAACCTCCGATAAAACCCACTCAGTTCCAAAAACCGAAGCACCTCTTTCTTCGAGGGTGGTGGTGGAAATTCCTCAAAGCCCTTCATCTTTGTGTTCCATGGGGTCAATCTTCCATGTCCAATGTAATGTCCCAAGAACGTCACCTCTGCCTTCGCGAATTCTGTTTTCTTTAAGTTTATTACCAAGTTTGCTTCTTGTAATCATTCAACATGCTCTGGCAACTGTAACATGTAGCTTTCAATCACTTGCTAAAGATCACTACATCATACAGATAAACTGCGCAATTTGTTCATCTGGCCACAACTCTGTTCCTGAGTCTTAAATGTGACTGGAGTATTATTCATTCACATGGCATACACAACAACGTTTTTTGCCATGTCTGGTATCTTTATCAGATAGTTTAACTGACTCAACATTTTTTAATTTGAAAGAGGTCACAAAACCTGGTTTTGAAGGGATTGCCTACCACTGCTGGCAATACTAATACGTCATCCCCACGGGAAATCGTCAAAGTTTCAGAGTTTTTATCTGCCACCTGCTTCACTCTATGTTCGTCCTCTTCAGGTGCTGTTGAGCTAACTCACCTACTCCATCTAATCTCTCCCTCACCTCACATATATAATCCAAGTGTGAGATCTCCGACTTTGGTCTTGTCTATTAATGTTTAATTAATTTCAAAGGACCTCTCACTTCATGTACGAACATTAACTCAAAGCAAGTAAACTGAGTAGATTTATTTGGGGCATCTCCAATGGGGCATCTCCCTTCGAGCCCCATTTTTAAGGCCCACGCCCATCTATCAAAATGACTGTGTTTAATTCTTTCAAACTCAACATAACTCTGACCTCGTTCCGTCTCTATATTTCTGAACCTTTGTCTATATGCTTCTTGTACCAAAAAATAAACACTCAAAATGACCTGTTCGACATCTGCATAATCTCTTGACCCTTCATCTGATAGCGCTGCACATATCTCACTAGTTGTGCCCACCAGCTTAGTCTGAACAAGCGTTACCCACAAGTTCCCTGGACACACCATCTGCTGAGCCAATATTACCAATATAATAAAAAAGGTTTTGACATTTTTTCACCGAAATATAGCAATGTATTAACATAGTTGTATACATCCCTACGTCCTTCCTTCATCTTCATCCTGCTAATTTAACTTTCTTACCAAATTCCCAACTTCTGAATTTCAAATTCTCTCTCTTTCTTTTTTGTCTCTTTCTCTTACTCTTCTTATCTCTCTCATGCTTTCTGTCTCTTTATCTTCTACCTCCAGTTGCCATATCTGCAATTTAAGTTTTTCTCACTCGACGACAGTTGCCGGTTTGTCTGATAAATCAAAGTGCTTGACTAATTCCATTACAATTTCAGCTTTCCTTTTGTCCCTGGTGAAACCCAATTCTAATCTATTTGTTAATTCTGAAAGTATGCCCTCCCTCTGTCTTTCTAAACTTTCTTGGCAAACTTGGGAATCATCTTCAAACCCCAGAACCTCTTTAGCAATGTTAAAAGCCATTTCTTTTAATTTAACCAACCATAAGGAAACAAAATTAAATGAATTTAATGAAGGTTTGTTTTCAGATGTTTCATCACCATGACTAGGTAACATCATCAGTTAGAGTCTCCGGTGATACACTGGTGGTATGTCCCGCCTCTCTGTTTATAGGTTTTGGTTTCTTAAAGTGGGTGATGTCATTTCCAGTTCTTTTTTTTAAGGGAAGGTAGATAGGATCTAAATTGCTGTGTTTATTAATGTACTTCTGGTTAGATGGCCATGCCTCTCAGAACTTTCGTGCCTGTCTTTGTTTTGCCTGTCCTAGGATGTGTGTGTAGTCCCAGTCAAAGTGGTGTCCATCTTTGTCTGTATGTATGGAAACTAGTGATAGTGGGTCATGTCTTTTGGTGGCCAGTTGGTGTTCATGTATCCTGGTAGCACGACAACAGGACAGTTGAAATGGAGGAAAAATGATTTTATGTACACTGTTTAATCAGAGTGTGTTCAGATAAGGAAGATTGTTCATATGTGTATAACACATTCTGAATGAACAACGGAGAAATAGTTAACGAAAAATAGTGCACATGATGTATAAAATTTATAAAGCATTAAAACATTATTTGATCTTCATCTGAAGTGATATGTTTCCCTTCTCTCAAAGTTCCCCCTTTTCTGGGATTCCCTACTCCTGTCTCTCATTCTTATCAGGATGTGTGTTATAAATCTTGCTTATGGTGTCCCAACTTATTTCAGTTAATCCCCCTTCTAACAGGAATTAAATATATTGGCCTGCTGAGTTCTTTCCAAAGTTAGTGTCTGTCATATTATTGGAGAGAAAAATTCCAGCATCAGACCCAGCATTTGAACATATTACTCTGTTGTCCATGCACTGTACAAAGGACCACAGCACACAGGAATTGCCAAAACATTGAGGGATATACATCTACTTCTTTTGATAAGCTAGTTTTCGCATTTCTCACATATCCATATCTATATCCTCTCTCTCCTTCTCTCTTTGTGTCCAGTTAAGAAATCCCCCAAATATTCTTCGTATCCCTTCTCTCAAAACTCCTTAGAACATAGAACATAGAACATAGAAGAATACAGCGCAGTACAGGCCCTTTGGCCCTCGATGTTGCACCGATCCAAGCCCACCTAACCTATACTAACCCACTATCCTCCATATACCTATCCAATGCCCGCTTAAATGCCCATAAAGAGGGAGAGTCCACCACTGCTACTGGCAGGGCATTCCATGATCTTACGACTCTCTGAGTGAAGAACCTACCCCTAACTTCAGTCCTATATCTACCCCCTCCTTCTTTCGGTTTATATCTATTGCTCTCTTCTTGATGTAATGTGATTATAATTGAGCAATATAACTACAAAGACATTCGGGAGGAGCTAGCCAGAGTTAATTGGAAGGGGAACCGAACAGGAAAGACCATCCCCTTATCTGTGGATAATTCAGAAGATAATAAAATTCATCTCAAAGAAGATGAAACATACACATGGTAGGACAGGGCAGCCATGAGCGATAAGGCAAGTCAGGGACAGCATCAAACCAAAAGAGAAAACATACAATGTGGTGAAGATGATTGGGAATCCAGAGAATTCATTGGCTCTGAAGTTACATAAGGCGGGTATCACTGACACTACAGAGCTCTTAATCATGGTCAGGGACAGAAACAGAGGGAAACACATTTACTTTAAACGCAGAAGATGGCATTACTCAAGGAAAAGATTTAGATGAATTAAACAATTGAATTAAAATCAGTTAAATGCTTTTGTGGAATGTATCAGATTGAAAGCATGACCCAGGAGAGACCTTCAGCAGAACGAAAATTTGAAAACGGAAGTACTATCACATCAGAAACCAGAGTAAGTCATTGAGTAGACGGCTGATAGGTGAAAGGGTCTCGATGTGAACTGGGGAACAGACAGCAGAATTGCATTGCAGATATTGCAGCTCAAAACTGCATTTTCATGTAGTGCTGCAGACCACAGCAGCAGGAGAAGCAGACCTGCATTCAACCACAACCTGCAACATTTTTGTCCAATGATAATCCTTCAGTCTGCCATTACTATCAACACAATCTATGGCTCAGTGATGATTGTGGATGAACCTGTCAGGGTCAGAACCACGTGAACATAAACCTAATGCTAACACATTAAAGCTACTGCACTTGACCAACAGATCTGATCGAAGCTCTGCAGTCCTGCCACATTCAGTCATAAACAGTGATGGACGATTAAACAAACGACAGAAGAAAGCGCTCTACAAGCATCCCCATCCTAAATAACGGAAAAGCCCTGCAGCCTAAGTGTAAAAGACAAGGATGTGGTGTCTGCACCATCCTCAGCCAGAAGTGTTGAGCCGATGATCCAACTCACCCTCGCCATGATGCCCACAGAATCACATATGCCAGCCTTCAACCAAGTCGATTAGCTGCAATTGACACGAAGAAACAGCTGTACACAGTAGATATGATATTTGTCTTCGTCATGACTACTGTGTTCAGCTGTTTCTTCATGTCAATTGCAGCGGATCGACTTGGTTGAAGGCTGGCATCTGTGATTCTGTGGGCATCATGGCGAGGTTGAGTTGGATCATCGGCTCAACACTTCTGGCTGAGGATGGTGCAGATACAACATCCTTGTCTTTTACACTGATACCATTCCTGCAATAGAACTGAAGACTTGTGCTACACAACACGCTGTGTCCCTGGAGAAACTGTTTCATTCCAGCTCCAACTCTGACATCTACCTGGCAATGTGGAAAATTACTCAGATACATCCAGTCCCCTAAAAGGGGAATACTTACAAATTGAACAATTACCACTCCCTCGGTCCCATCACAACAGTCAAATTGGTGGGAGTTCTTTTTGACAGTGCTGTCAAGCAGCACAGAAATAACGTCCTCAATATTGTTTCTGACAGGTCCTCATGTGGAGATGGTGCTGTTGTGGAAACGTCACTGGATTACAAATCCAAACCATGATAATGCTCTGGCAGCAGGTGGAAGTTAAAAACAAATAATAAATTATCGAGAACTAAAATCTGGTGTCAGTAATAGTTACCCTGAAGCCAATGTCGATTGTCAACAGCAGTTTTCTTCCCCAATGTACTTTCAGGAAATGAATCTCCCGTGCTTTCCTGGTCTGGCCTAAAAGTGATTCCAGATGCACAGACAATTGATAAACTCTCCAATTGTCTCTGAAATGACTCAAAAATTATCATCCCTGCTTCTAATCTGTCTCACCCTGTCAGACTTATTTATTTCACTGAGGTCTCCACTCATTTTGCTAAAACACATGGAATAAAGGCTCAGTCGCCCCAAACTCTGCTCCCACAACAAGCCTGTCACCCCAGAGATCAGTCTGGTCATCCTTCACTGTTCTCACTCCTGAAGAAGGGCTTATGCCCGAAACGTCGATTCTCCTGCTCCTTGGATGCTGCCTGACCTGCTGCGCTTTTCCAACAACACATTTTTCTGCCCTCACTCTCAGGTTTGTCCTTTATTAGGTAAGGAGACCAAAACTGCACACAATACTGCACAATGTTCAAGATAGGGTCTCACCAAGGCCCCGTACAGCGGCAGTAAGAGCCCCTTACTCCTGGACTCAAATCCCCCTGAAATGAATGTCAAAACCCCTTTCATCTTCGTAACTGCTTTCTGATCCTGTAATATTGCTTTCAATGACTGTTGTAAAGGGAGATCCAGATACGTTTCAATGTTACAGCTACCCAACTGGTGGGTCTATGTACACTGGTAAGTGTCCCAATGTCATTCCCAGTATTGACTCCTGGCTTCAGAACTCTCTGCCCTGTATAGATGGCGGAGGTCGGTGAAGAATGAAACAAAAAGAAGCATAAGTCCCTTTATAGAGTAACATTTTCCAACCTTTTCAAATGCACTTTGGAAGAAGGAACCAGACAGGGGAGTACTCAATGAATGGCAGCACACTAGGAAGCTCAGAGGGTTCCCTGAATGTGACTGGACAGGGTAATACACAATTTGAAAAAGCATAGGGGCCCATAAACATAGCTTTCCTTCATCAAGGCATAGATTTGTTAGGCTAAGATGGAATACTGTGTACAGTTCTGAGAGATATTACAGGAAAGATGTGATTGAACTGGAGGGGGTGCAGAGGAGGTTCACCAGGGTGTTCCCTGGGATGGAGCATATCAGCTATGGAGAGAGGCTGGATAAGCTCTGGTTGCTTACTTTGGAGCAGAGAAGGTTGAGGGAATATGATTCAGAAGGATAAGATTATGAGGGGCATGGACAGTGTGGATAGACATCAGCTGTTCCTTTTAGTCAAAAGGAGAAGAACAAGGGGGAACACATTCTTAAAGTGAAGGGTTTGAGATTTAGATGGGATTTGAGGATCGTTTTGCACCCAGAGGGTTTTGGGGTCTGGAATGTACTATCAGAGAGGGAGTTGTTAAGGGTAACCTCACATCTGTTACAAAGTACTTAGACAACCTCTTGAAGTGTCATAACATTCCCAACTATGGGGCTCGTGTAGAAAAGTAGGACTAATGTAGACCATGCTGTACTCCTGATGGTGCAGAGTCTATGCTTCTATGAGTGCATGGTTGTGCAAAGTCAATTATTGAGAAGCTTACAACAGGAATTGATGTGTTTCAGAACACTACATGCACAAGGGTTATAAGAGTGAACTTGTAACCGCTTCATTAAGTATGCCAATGGCAAAATTAAGGGAAAACAACGTGCAGCTTCGTTATAGTCTGAAACCACAAAATGGAGAATGGAGAACAGGGAAATGGCAGAATATGCAGCAAATATTTCAGTTATGTCTTCACAGAAGAAAACAAAACGAAAAGCAATCTTCCCAGGAATACTAGGAAACTTTAATCTGGTGTGAAGAAAGGTAATAGAATGAAATTAGCAAATAAACGTTATGGAGAAAATCATTTAACTGAAAGTAATGGGCTGAGACAAAGTGACTTATCAAATGGAAATCATATTTGAGAAACTGACTTTTTGCAAAATTATGGAGAAGCAATCAATGCAATACGATTGGATTTTCAGAAAGTTTATTGATAAAGCCCCAAGCCTACTATGCAAATTAGAAAGATATGAGACTGTGGCTAAAAGAAGGGCAGGGTTTTAGAATGGGGGAGCTAACGGGAAACAGTGAGTAGGAATAAAACAATGTTTTTTTAGAGCAGAGGACTCAGGGGTATAGCAGGATTCAGTGCTTGGGCCCTAGCTATTTCAAATACACACCAAATGTTTGTTTGAGGGAATAAATGCAATATTTCCAAGCCTGCTGATGGCACTAATCAATGTTAGATTGTGAGTGGGTGAGGAAGGTGAAAACAAAGCTCCAATGTGACTGAGACAAGTGGAGTGTCTGTGTAAATATGGAGCAATGAAAAACAATGTGGGTCGATGTGACGTTGTGGCCTTTGATGGGAAAAAGAGAACGGCAGCCTACCATTTGAAAAGCTCTTATAATCTATGCCTCAATGAATGAAGGCTATGTTTACGGGCCCCTATGCTTTCTCAACTTGTGTATTACCCTGCCCAGTCACATTCAGGGATGTGTGGAGAAGCACCCTCTGAGCTTCCTAGTGTGTTTCCATTCATTGAGTACTCCCCTGTCTGGTTCCTTCTTCCAAAATGCATCACCTCATATTTATCAGTGTTACAGTCCATCTGCCATTGGTCTACCTATCTGACCATTCCATCTGTATCTTCCTGTAACATAATACCTTCCTCCTCACTGCCAGCCACCCGGCCAATCTTTGTGTCCAACACAAACTTGCTCATCTCACTCTCTCCACCCCTGTCCATATTCACAGATACACCATTTATGAATACCAAAAATACTAAGGTTAAAGATCACGTACACCATGTTATAGTCCAACAGGTTTATTCGGAGACATTAGCTTTTGAAATGTTGCTTCTTCATCAGGTGGTTGTGCACTTTGAAAGCTCGTGCGTCCGAATAAACCTGTTGGTCTATAACCTGGTGTTGTGTGATTTCTAACTTTGTCCACCCCAGTCCAACACTGGCACCTCCGAATCACAAATAATAAGGGACACAACACTGATTCCTGTGGTACACCATTGGACACAAGCCTCCAGTCACACAAACAGCCTTCTACCACCACCCTCTGTCTCTTACCACTAAAGGTGATTTAGATGCAACTTGGCAAGTCATTAATGGGTCCTACCTGTTCCCTGGTTATTCTTTTCTGATTGACACACTGTAGATTATCTGGGGATTCGCCTAATCTTGCCCTGCCAGCAGGCCTCAATGCAACTTGTGTTAGTCAGTCCTCTCCGATTGAAGAATTTCCTCCTTATTGTGGTCTTCAATGGCCTGTCCCTTATCTTGCCATTATTTGTCTTAAATGTAGACAGCCAGGGAAGCATTCTGTTTATTTCCACCTTGTCATATGTTTTGTGAATTTTCTAAATTTCACTGTGATCACCTCTCATTCTTTGAAACTCTAGAGATCATAGGCCAAGTTTCCTCATCAGGCAATCTCGCCATCTGTGGGATTAATCTGGAGAATGTCTGTTGCACTTCCTCTGTGGTCAGTATATTCTTTCTCAGATGAGGTCACCAAAACTACACAATACTCCAGATGCAGTCTCATCAACACGCTGTGAAACTGCTTCAACATTTCGTTGCATCGATATTCTGATTCCTTTAATTGAAGGTGAACCCAACTTTAACTTTCCACTTACATACGTTCTTCCCAATAACCTTCAAAAATTCCGAAGTTATCAAATATATTTTCTCTTTCATAAATGTATATCAATTCTCTCCCATGTTGCTGTTAATTTCTAAATATCCAATATTGCATCCTGTCTCATAGATTCCAAAAGTTTCTCTACAGATGTCAAGTTAATTGTTCTGCATTTCTTCACGCTATCACTTTTTCCCTTTCTTGATGCTTGGATCCATTCCATTCATCTACCTACCATGCTTGGATCACATTTATTACCTTCCATTTATGTACAATGGCTTTCCACCCTTTGTGGAATATACAGAAAAATAAAACACAGCCATTGGCAGTGCAATTAATACTTGAATGCTGATTTATTTCTGGCATTTTGGAATGAATTACATTTGTTTCATTAGACATGGCAATGCTTAATCCAGCTACATGTTCAAGTACTACCTTGTTACTGATATGAATTGACTTTGTGTCCTTAGTTCCACAAGCCCTATATGATCACTTGGTATTTCTGGTTGATTTTCTGGATCTTTCTCCGTGAAGACAGATGCAGAGTAACGGTTATTTTCTCGGCCATTTCCCTGTTCTCCACAATGACCTCTCCTCTCCCGATTACAAATTTCCACATTTTACCTTACTTTATTTTGGTTTCCTTTGAAATACAGATTGCAGATTTGTGCAGTCCTCGTGTTCATGTGTGTTAGCATGCATGTTCGCTTTTTGATTTCCTTATCATTTTCATCGCCCTTCTGTTCTGTATTATAAATTTCTGACATTTCTCAGGTTTCTACAATGTCTGGAATTCTTCTGAAGTCACTTCTTATTATTAAAATAATCTTCAATTTGTTATGTTAACCATCGTTAAGTCACTTTATCACTCTTTGGTGTTTTTACCTTAAAAAAATAGACTTTTGTTTCAGACTTTGCAGTATTTCCATAAAACAGATAGAACATAGAACAATACAGCACAGAACAGGCCCTTCGGCCCACGATGTTGTGCCGAACATTTGTCCTAGCTTAAGCACCCATCCATGTACCTATCCAATTGCTGCTTAAAGGTCACCAAAGATTCTGACTCTACCACTCCCATAGGCAGCACATTCCATGTCCCCACAACTCTCTGGGTAAAGAACCCATCCCTGACATCTCCCCTATACCTTCCACCCTTCACCTTAAATTTATGTCCCCTTGTAACACTCTGTTGTACCCGGGGAAAAAGCTTCTGACTGTCTACTCTATCTATTTCTCTGATCATCTCATAAACCTCTATCAGGTCACCCCTCATCCTTCTCAAGGCCTCGCACTCTCAACCTATCCTCGTACGACCTATTCTCCATTCCAGGCAACATCCTGTAAATCTTCTCTGCACCCTCTCCAAAGCTTCCACATCTTTCCGAAAGTGAGGCGACCAGAACTGCACACAGTACTCCAAATGTGGCCTAACCAAAGTCCTGTACAGTTGCAACATCACTTCATGACTCTTGAATTCAATCCCTCTGCTAATGAACACTAATATACCATAGGCCTTCTTACAAGCTCTATCCACCTGAGTGGCAACTTTCAAAGATCTATGAACATAGACCCCAAGATCCCTCTGTTCCTCCACCTCACTAAGAACCCTACCGTTAACCCTGTATTCCGCATTCTTATTTGTCTTTCCAAAATGGACAACCTCACACTTGGCAGGGTTGAACTCCATCTGCCACTCCTCAGCCCAGCTCTGCATCATATCCAAGTCCCTTTGCAGCCGACAAGAGCCCTCCTCACTATCCACAACTCCACCAATCTTCGTATCATCTGCAAATTTACTGACCCACCCTTCGACTCTCTCATCCAAGTCATTAATAAAAATTACAAACAGCAGAGGACCCAGAACTGATCCCTGCGGAACTCCACTTGTAACTGGGCTCCAGGCTGAATATTTACCATCTACGACCACTCTCTGACTTTGACCGGTTAGCCAGTTTTCTATCCAATTGGCCAAATTTCCCTCTATCCCATGCCTCCTGACTTTCTGCATAAGCCTACCATGGGGAACCTGATCAAATGCCTTACTAAAATCCATGTATACTACATCCACTGCTCTACCCTCATCCACATGCTTGGTCACCTCCTCAAAGAATTCAATCAGACTTGTAAGGCAAGACCTACCCTTCACAAATCCGTGCTGGCTGTCCCTAATCAAGCAGTGCCTTTCCAGATACTCATAAATCCTATCCCTCAGTACCCTTTCCATTACTTTACCTACCACTGAAGTAAGACTAACTGGCCTGTAATTCCTGGGGTTATCCCTATTCCCTTTTTTGAACAGGGGCACAACATTTGCCACTCTCCAGTCCCCTGGTACCACCCCCGTTGACAGTGAAGATGAAAAGATCATTGCCAACGGTACTGCAATTTCCTCTCTTGCTTCCCACATAATCCTAGGATATATCCCGTCAGGCGCGGGGGACTTGTCTATCCTCAAGTTGTTCAAAATGTCCAACACATCTTCCTTCCTAACATGTATCTCCTCTAGCTTACCAGTCCGTTTCACACACTCCTCTTCAACAATACGGTTCCTCTCATTCGTAAATACTGAAGAAAAGTACTCATTCAAGACCTCCCCTATCTCTTCCGACTCAATACACAGTCTCCCACTACTGTCCTTGATTGGACCTACCCTCGTTCTCGTCATTCTCATGTTTCTCACATACGCATAAAATGCCTTTGGGTTATCCTTGATCCTATCCGCCAAAGATTTTTCATGCCCTCTCTTGGCTCTCCTAATCCCTTTCTTCAGGTCCCTTCTGGCTATCCTGTATCCCTCCACTGCTCTGTCTGAACCCTGTTTCCTCAACCTTATGTAAGCCTCCTTCTTCCACTTTACAAGACATTCAACCTCCCTCGTCAACCAAGGTTCCCTCACACGACCATTTCTTTCCTGCCTGACCGGTACATACATATCAAGGACACGTCGTATCTGTTCCTTGAAAAAGTTCCACATTTCCACGACATCCTTCCCTGACAGCCTATGCTCCCAACTTATGCTCCTCAGATCCTGTCTTACAGCATCGTAATTACCCTACCCCCAATTGTAAAACCTATCCTGTTGCACGCACCTATCTCTCTCCATAACCAAGGTGAAAGTCACAGAATTGTGGTCACCATCACCAAAATGTTCACCCACTAACAAGCCCATCACTTGTCCCGGTTCATTACCGAGTACCAAATCCAAAATGGCCTCCCCTCTGGTCAGACAATCTACATACTGTGTTAGAAAAGCTTCCTGGACACACTGCACAAACACCACCCCATCCAATCTACTTGATCTAAAGAGCTTCCAATCAATATTTGGGAAAGTTGAAATCACCCATGACTACTATCCTGTGGCTTCTGCACCTTTCCAAAATCTGTTTCCCAATCTGTTTCTCCACATCTCTGCTGCTATTGGGTGGCCTATAGTAAACACCCAACAAGGTGACTGCACCTTTCCTATTTCTGACTTCAGCCCATACTACCTCTAAAGGCAGATCCCTCTCGAACTGCCTTTCTGCAGTTGTTATACCATTTCTAATTAGCAACGCCACCCTCCCTCCTTTTTTACCACCCTCCCTAATCTTACTGAAACATCTGTAACCAGGAACCTCCAACAACCATTCCTGTCCCTCTTTTATCCACGTTTCCGTGATGGCCACAACATCGTAGTCCCAGGTACCGATCCACGCCTTAAGTTCACCGACCTTATTTCTGATACTCCTTGCGTTGAAGTATACGCACTTGAGCCCATCTCTGTGTCCGCAAGTATTCCCTGTCTGTGCTACCTTCTTCATAGCCTCCCCACACACTTGGACATCCTGACAAACAGCTAACCTACTTGCTGGACTACAAGTCCGGATCCCATCCCCCTGCCAAATTAGTTTAAACCCCCCCGAAGAGTGCTAGCAAACCTACCTCCCAGGATATTGGTGCCCTTCTGGTTCAGGTGCAACCCGTCCTGCTTGTACAGGTCCCACCTTCCCCAGAATGCAGTCCAATTGTCCAAATACCTGAAGCCCTCCCTCCTACACCATCCTTGCAGCCACGTGTTCAACTGCACTCTCTCCCTATTCCTTGCCTCACTGTCACGTGGCACCGGCAACAACCCAGAGGTGACAACTCTGTCTGTCCTAGCATTCAGCTTCCAGCCTAACTCCTTGAGCTCTTGAATGACCTCCCCACCTCTCTTCCTACCTATGTCGCTGGCACCCGGGAGGCAACAAACCATCCGAGAGTCTCGCCCATGCCCACAGAATCGCCTGTCTGTCCCTCTAACTAGAGAGTCTCCTATAACTAGCGCTCTCCTCCTCTCCCCCTTTCCCTTCTGAGTCTCAGAGCCAGACCTCAAGCCACAGAACCGGTCACTGCAGCTCACCCCTGCTAGGCTGTCCCCCCCACCAATATCCAAAGCGGTATACCTATTGTTTAGGGGAATGACTACAGGGGATCCCTGCACTGCCTGCTTCCTCCCCTTCCCACCTCTAACTGTTACCCAGCTACCTCAAATACCACATCCTCAAATATCAATCACTTACCTTCCCGACCAGCTCTGCGCTCCAACCTCACTTCCGCCCAGCTTGCGCCGCTCTCTGCTGAGAAAAGACCATTGGCGTCGAGGTGAGTTCTTTATATATCACTTACCTTCCCGACCAGCTCTGCGCTCCAACCTCACTTCCGCCCAGCCCGCGCCGCTCTCTGCTGAGAAAAGAATATTGCAAGAAGACAGAGAAGAGATTGCGGGGGGCTAGCTGATATTTTACACCATAGCTGGCCACGGGTGATATCCCGGATGATTGGAGGACAAGGAGTGCTGTGCCCTTATTCAAGAAGGGCTACAAAGAAAAACTTGGGAACTATAGACCAGTAAACCGGACATCTGTAATAGGTAAGGTACTTGAGAAGATTCTGAGAGATAAGACATACATACATTTGGAAAGGTAGGGTGTGATTAGGAGCAGACAGCATGGCTTTGTGTATGGGAGAGCATGGCTCACAAATCTTTTAGAGTTCTTTGATGAAGTGACGTTGACGAGAGCAGGGTGGTATATGTAGTCCAATTGATTTTAGTAAGGCCTTCAATAAGGGTTCACATGGTATGCTGCTCTGGAAGGTTAGATTGTATGGAATGGATTGGGAACATGGCAAATTAGATACAAAATTGTCTTGACGGTAGGAAGCAGAGAGTAATAGTGGAAGGATGCTTGTCAGCCTGGAGGCCTGTCACAAGTGGAGTGCCTCAGTGTTCGGTGCTGGGACTAATACTGTTTGTTTTATGTATAATGATTTAGTTTATAATGTACAATGCATGATTAGTAAGATTGAAGATGACACTAAATAATGTCGTCTCTTGGACAGTGAGGAAAGTTATCAGATATTGCAGCAGGGCCTTGATCAGTTGGGGACGTGAGCCAAGAAATGGCAAATGGAGTTGAATGTGGATAAGTGTAGTCTTGCATTTTGCAAAGTCAATTCAAGGTCGGAGTTTAATGGTGAATGGTTGGGTCTTAAGGAGTGTAGTGGAACAGACGGACCCTGGAATTCAGGTGCATGGTTCTCTGAAAGTTGTTTCAGAGATAGACAGGGCAGTGAAGAAGGCTTTTGGCACACAGACCTTCATCAGTCAGGATATTGAATATCAAATTTGGGGAGTTATGTTGCAGTTATACAGGATGTTTTAGCATTATGTTCAGTTTAGTTCACTTTGCTCTAGGAAGGATGTTATTAAACTGGAAAGAGTGCACAAGAAATTTACAAGGATGTTGGAAGGACTCTATGGTCTGGATTTTAAGGAAAGGTTGGACAAGTTAGGGCATTTTACTTTAGAGTGTATGAGACTGAGGGGGATCCGATGGAAGTATATAAGATCATAGGAGGCATGGATAGAGTGAATGCACTCAGTCTTTTTTCCCCAGGTTTGAGGAGAAAGTGAGGTCTGCAGATGCTGGAGATCAAAGTTGAAACTTTATTGCTGGAACAGCACAGCAGGTCAGGCAGCATCCAGGGAACAGGAGATTCGACGTTTCGGGCACAGGCCCTTCTTCAGGAATGAGCAGAGAGTGTTCAGCAGGAGAAGATAAAAGGTAGGGAGGAGGGACTTGGAGGAGGGGAGTTGGAAATGTGATAGGTGGAAAGAGGTCAAGGTGAGGGTGATAGGTCGGAGTAGGATGGAGGCGGAGAGGTCAAGAAGAAGACTGCAGGTCAGGAAGGCAGTGCCGGGCTGGAGGGATTCGGCTGAGACAAGGTGGGGGGAGGGGGGATGAAAAAACTGGTGAAGTCCAAGTTCATCCCCTGTGGTTGGAGGGTTCCCAGTCGGAAGATAAGACGCTCCTCCTCCGACCGTCGCGTTGTTGTGGTTTGGCGGTGGATGAGTCCAATGACCTGCATATCCTCGGTGGAGTGGGAGGGGGAGTTGAAATGCTGTGCTACAGGGTGGTTGGGTTGGTTCTTCCGGGTGGCCCAGAGGTGCTCTCTGAATCGCTCCGCAAGTAGGCGGCCTGTCTCCCCAATATAGAGGAGGCCACACCGGCTGCAGCGGATGCAGTAGATGATGTGGGTGGAGGTGCAGGTGAATCTGTGGCGGATATGGAAGTTTCCTTTGGGGCCTTGGAGAGAAGTGAGGGGGGAGGTGTGGGCGCAAGTGTTGCACCTCCTGCGGTTGCAAGGGAAGGCTGCCGGGAGTGGAGGTTGGGTCGGTGGGGGGTGTGGATCTGACAAGGGAGTCGCAGAGGGAGTGGTCTCTACGGAAAGCTGATAGGGGAGGGGAGGGAAATATATCCTTGGTGCTGGGGTCTGTTTGGAGGTGGCGGAAGTGACGGCGGATGATGCGCTGTACATGGAGATTGGTGGGGTGGTAGGTGAGGACCAGTGGGGTTCTGTCCTGGTGGCAGTTGGAGGGGCGGGGCTCAAGGGCGGAGGAGCGGGAAGTGGAGGAGATGCGGTGGAGGGCACCGTCGACCACGTCGGGGGGGAAATTGCGGTCCTTGAAGAAGGAGGCCATCTGCGTTGTACGTATTTTGAACTGGTCCTCCTGGGAGCAGATGCGGCGGAGAGGAAGGAATTGGGAGAATGGGATGGCGTTTTTACAGGGGGCAGGATGGGAGGAGGTGTAGTCCAGGTAGCTGTGGGAGTCGGTTGGTTTGTAGTAGATGTCCGTGTTGATTCGGTCGCCTGAGATAGAAACAGAAAGGTCTAGGAAGGGGAGGGAGGAGTCCGAGACTGTCCAGGTGAATTTGAGGTCGGGGTGGAAGGTATTGGTGTAGTGGATGAACTGTTCAACCTCCTCGTGGGAGCACGAGGTAGCGCCGATACAGTCATCAATGTAGCGAAGGAAAAGATGGGGGGTGGGGCCAGTGTAGTTGCGGAAGATGGATTGTTCCACATACCCTACGAAGAGGCAGGCATAGCTGGGGCCCATGCGGGTGCCCATGGCTACTCCTTTTGTTTGGAGAAAGTGGGAGGATTGGAAAGAAAAGTTGTTCAGGGTGAGGACCAGTTCGGTCAGTCGAAGGAGGGTGTCGGTGGAAGGGTACTGGGTGGTACGGCGGGAAAGGAAGAAGCGGAGTGCTTTGAGTCCTTCGTGATGGGGGATGGAGGTGTACAGGGACTGGATGTCCATGGTGAAGATGAGGCGTTGGGGACCGGGGAAGCGGAAATCCTGGAGGAGGTGGAGGGCGTGGGTGGTGTCACGAACGTAGGTGGGGAGTTCTTGAACTAATGGGGACAGGACCGTGTTGAGGTATGCCGAGATGAGTTCGGTTGGGCAGGAGCAGGCTGAGACGATGGGTCGTCCGGGGCAGTCAGGTTTGTGGATTTTGGGCAGGAGGTAGAAACGGGCGGTGCGGGGTTGTGGGACTATGAGGTTGGAGGCGGTGGATGGATTCCCCAGGTTTGGGCAATCACGGACTAGAGGGCATCAGTTTAAGGTCAGAGGAGAAAGAATAAAAGCGAACCTGAGGAGCAATTTGTTTTACGAATATGGAATGAGCTGCCAGTGGAAGTGGTTGAGGCAGGTACATTAACAACATTTAACAGGCATTTGGATAAATACTTGGATAGGAAAGGATTAGAAGGATACTGGGCAATAGCAGGGAAATGGGATTAGTGTGAATCGACATTTTGGGCCGAAGGGAATATCTTTGCGCTGTAGGACTCTATGACTCGAACAACCATTGCTTGTGTCTCACTGAATGTTATATTGTAGTTTTCCAATTCACTGGAACTAACTTGACCCTCTAGCCTCCAGGCTTCCACGATGTTTGACTATAATGTTCAAAATTTCTATATTGCATGCAGACGGTATGTAAAATGCAACATATTAATGTCCCAATTCCTCAAAGCTGCTTTAGAGCAAGGTTAGTTATTAGTCCTCCTGACCACAAAACACCAAATCCAAAATAACGTGCTCCCCAGTTTGGTTCACAACATAGTCTCCAACCTACTTGATATACACTTATGGAATTTATTTTTCACAACATGAGCAGTAATTCAGTTAACGCAGTTTCGATGGAATTTGACACCTTCGAGTATCACTGCAGCACCCACGATTATTTGTTACTCATTTACAGGATGAGGGCATCGCAATTTATAACCAGCATTCATTGTCCATGCCAGAGGGCAGTTAAGAGTCAACAGCATTGCCTTGGGTCTGGAGTCACAAGCAGGCCAGACCAGGGTAGGACAGCAGTTTCCCTCCCTCAAGGACATCAGTGAACCAGATGAGTTTTTCCAAAAATCAACAATGGATTCCTGGTCATCATAAACCCTTGATTCCAGATACTTATTGAATTCAAATTCCACCATCTGCCATGACAAGATTTGAATTCATGTCCCCAGAATATTACCTGGGTCTCTGGGTTAAGAGTCCAGTGATAATATCACTATGCCATTGCTTCCCCTTGCATATGCTTGCATACCTAATTTCCAGACCATGTGATGCAAAATACTTGCGCGCCAGTTTTGGTCTCGATGTATAACACACCAATGTTTGCTTCTCCTTGCTATTTGTCAGATCCACCCAAACTGATTCTGTGGGATCTGAGGGACAGGATCTGTGGCGTTATTAGTGATAGACTGGGACAAGACGTACAGGGAGGCTCGGCGCTGGGATGATCTGAAGAATTGGTCAGCAATACAGGACAAGCATCAATATCCTCCCCACCCTGACAGGATAAGAGTCATCGTATTCTCTCTGCTCCCTCACACTCACTGTATATCTGTTTTCACACATATCCCCGAACAAGGCTCACACTTTATCTCCAAATAAGGCTCAAGCATGATCACTCTCACTATTCAATTCAGCACCTTCCCTCCCCCACTTTCTCTGTCACTGACGCAATAGCGCCGCACACTAATAATATGGCATGGATACACCATTGTGGTCAGGCTCCTCCGGACACCTCACCCTTACCCCTTCCAGCACTAACAGCAGGGACACCTACTCCCACACTCACTCCTTCCCTCCCCTTCTCCCATTTCAGGAGAAACAGCCTGGAATTGGACAGCAAGCACCAAGCCGGATGGTGGAGTGCCTGACATCTGTTCCCTCATCTCTCTACCCCGACATGTGGGGAGGATCCTGGAAAGAGCCGAAGAGGACCAGGGGGCCTTGTGTGGAGATTCTGAAACATCCGCAGCCCACCAACCGAGTAAGGAGCAACATTCAGTCAAGAGCAATTCTCAATTTAAACCCATTGTCAGTTCCAACTTCATCTCTCTCACTCACAAAAGAACAGATACCCATTGCACAGAGATGCAGGCAGTGAAATACACAGAAGTATTGGTAAATACCACAATATACTAACATGCACAATGTATACAAGGAGATAGGCATACACACACATAGAAGCACACAAAGGCATATACAGTCACACACAAATAGACAGAAACACAGATAGAACCACACAGACAGACGTAGTCACAAAAATACACAGATAACAAGCACATGGACACACACACATATACATACACACAAAGACACAGACACTAGTGTCTTTAAGACACAAATAAATAATTTTTTGATTTATAAGGAGATCAAGAATTTGAGGGAGAAGATAGGAGAGTGATGTTGAGGAACATATAAGAAATGATTGAATGGCATGTCAGACTTGAAGGGCCGAATGGCCTAATTCTGTTCCTTTCTTTAATGCTTGTGTGGTGTAATGCTATCAAGTATTCTCTTCCTGAGACAGCAGCAGAGGCTGGGTTTGATACATATTTGATTGTAAAGAGTCAGTGGTAATGTGGGACAGAGTTGGAGGGCGGAATGGTTTATGTCTATTCATAGTTATTGTATTCTTATACCCGAAAAGGGGCAGTGATTTGATGTGAGGTTAACATAGTTCTAAAATAATGGGTCCCACAATGAAATAAGGATGTCCCTTTCCCTTTAATGTTGTGCCACCTGTGGTATCCTCATTCTCAGGGAACAGTGAAGACTCGGTTATTGAAGATATTCAAGGCTGAGCTCGACTGATCTTTGCTGGACTGGAGAGTCTATGTTTATTGGGAACAGACAGGAGACGGATGGTTAGACACACTTGGATCAGCCATGGGCATTCTGAATGGTGCGCCGAATGGTTAACTGCTGCCCCATCCTATGTGTTGTTCCTTCAATTTAGCCCTCTATGCTGTTACAGAGGTATACTGTTGCCCCTACCCAAAGTGTTGTTCCCTCAATCCACCCCTCGAGTCTGTTACACCCATTCAGCCACACAGGATCGTTACAGTGAGATGGAAGGAGACCGTTCTGCCTCTCGAAGGAGTTACACAGGAATATAGAATGAAGTAATTCAGCTTGTTGAGTACACTGCGCAGGTATTGGGTTTAATCAGGAATGTTTCACCGCATCTGTACAGGGCATTGCTGAGACCCCGTCAGATACACAGCGTGCAGTTTTGATCCTCTAAACTAAAAAAATGGATATAATTCCTTTCGAAGATTTTCAAAGATGCTTCCCCTTATACATTCGTGAAATGAAGGCCTTTTGTTATAGAGGATTATCTGTTTAGATCTTAGATGAGAAATCTTATTGAAGCATGATTTTCAGAAAAAGTGTTTCAGCTGGATACATGTTTGCTCTTGTTAAGGAGACAAAAGTTAGAGAATTTTTTTATGAATGAGATGTACTGATATAAACACAAATATTATGAAGATATCAACGCATTTTAAAAAATTATGCAGACACATATAAATATGTCATCAAATTATAAAGCTAATGATTTTTTGCTAATGAAAGGCACTGTGCACAACAACAGCAATGATGCACCTGCATTCAGTCCATTATCATCCATTCCAGAAGATGGTCATGGAGAATGCACATGGTCCAGTTTGGTGATCTGTTGACATTACAGTATTTTTCCACACAGTGAGGGAGAAAAATATTACTTGCCTCAGAAGCAGCAACCAATTAGTCTCTTTCTCTCTTACTTTGCTCTGCCTGAAAACAAGGAGTAAAAGCAGAAAATCCCTGCGTCATCTTTACCTCTTGTGGAGGATTCCTGATGAGGATTCATAGGAATCTCTCCACAGCCTGAAGCAATGGGAGTTCAGCCAAATCCAACTGTTCTGGGAAGAAATTCGCATTCCCAGACATGTGTGTGAGCAGAATAGCTTCAAAGGCAGAAAAATATTTGAGACACTCGATCATTTTACCATTCGTTCAGAGTTCAACTTTCTGTGTCCCACATTTTTGTAGAAAGTTACCCAGTCTGAGACCTATTTCATTGGCCACAGCACTCAACTGGTTGCATTTAAAATTTGCTTTCACCAGGAGAGGATTGGGAAAATGCATCAGTGACCCTCGAACATTGGTCAGGACACGATCAAGAGATTCTCAACGGGCTGTTAAAGTTTGTGATGACTGGATATGTCCATTTATTCAAAACTGTACATGCTAAACATTTGACAGACAATTGAGAGTAGGAAAATGAAACATAGACAAAAAAGTGCTGCTGAGACCATAATCAGCTCATAGTGCGTGGTGGAGCAGTGACACAGTGTCTGATGACCCACTCTTGCTCCACATTCCCATGTTACCATGTTGCATTCATTCCCTCACAGCTCCTGCACAGGAGCAGATGGAGGCCACTTGCTCCAAATACCTGGTCCACAGTAACACAGGGTCTCATTCAATCCCTCCAGGCTGTCACACAGCGTTTGGTGTGGGTTGGAAAATGTTATTTGGAAATCCAGTCTGGCTTTGAAAGACGCTTCTGGTCTCTTCGAAAAGTGTCTCCTCTCTGCAACTTGTGCTTCATTTGTTGGTCATGGTCTAGACCAAGATTCATTTTGAATAAAGCCCCATATCTCACCCAGAGATGACTCAAAACTGCTTTGCTCTCTCTGATTTAAGCATTCAATAACAGAACGTCTAGGAACATTACAACCATTAACTTTGTAATTACAGAAAATATGAACATAAGGAACAGGATCAGGTCATTCGGACGGTCAAGCCATTGTATACGATCATGGCTGATCTACTGTGAGCATTAACTCCTCTAATACCCAATTCATCACACCGGCGAGTCTCTGACAGGTCAAAAACACATCTACCTCCTCTTTAAATGCTTTCAGTGATTACACTCCCTTAACTCTCTAGCCCAGATAATTTCAGACATTGATTTCCCTCTGTGAGAGGAAAACACTCCCCACACAGACACCGTCACCTATTGATATGAACAAGAGGTGAACACAGGGGCTCAGGACAGAGTGAATGGCCTTGATACCAAGGCAGTATTTGACTGAGGGTGTCATCGGGACCATCTACTTATTTGAGTTTAATGGGAATCAGGTGTTCCCTCCCGACTGGTTGGGGTCTTTCAGAGCACAAAGGAAGATGTATGTGGGCTGACAATCCTCTCAGTCCCAGGACATCTGTTCAGGAGATCCTCAGGTTAACTTCCTCAGCACAAACATCTTCAGCTCCTTTGTCAACGTCTATGCGCCCACACCCCTGGCACCAATCCCCCCCGTCCATCATAAGATCAGAAGCGGGGTGATCACTGAAGATCACACAATGTTCAGAACATTTTGTCCCCCCTCAGCTCCTGAACCAGTCTCTATGTCTATGTGCAGCAAGACCTGGTCAGCAGTCAAGTTTATGCTGTTAAAGTGTCGGAAACATTCATGAAACAGCACAGCCAGACACTGCACATTTCCACAATTAAAAGAGGAGCTCATTCAGCATCACAAGCTGGTTACGTGGAAACGTGGAAGCCATTCAGTCCATCGAAACGACTGAACAAGAAGAGGGACAGCCCATTCAATCGTGCTGCCTGTTCCCCACGAAGGGCTCTGGTCAATACATTGAGCTGTTAAACAGGAACAGGCAGAGCCCAATCAGACCCTTGAACCTGTTCGATGGAACCAGGAGGAGGCCATTCAGCCCCTCAAGACACTTATACAGGAACAGGATGGTGTCATTGATGCTCCAACCTGAAAACTCAATGAAGCAGAGACTGCACTCATAGACGGCTCCATAATGTTCCTCATGGCTCCATTACCTGTGCAACACATGATACCTTTAACATGTTTCGCCGGCAGTGAGGAAGGAAGCCAAATGTTTTGTGCCAAGTCTCAAAGAGGCATCTTCCATCTCTGAAGACAGACCCATGTTCTCCATGGAGGTCAGACGCTGATGGGAATTATCAACTGTTTTAGCATGAAGGTATTGAGGCTCCTGTCGGGATTGTGGATTACATGACGTTCATAATGTGGGGAGAGGTTAGTCAAAGACTGACCCTCTCTCTCTCAATCGAAATGGGGAGTGGCATGGGGTGAGAGGGACATTCCCAGAGGTTTTTAAACTATCGACAATCATGTAAACCTAGTAATAAACAAACCATGGAATTTATCATCTTATCAGTGTATGTTTGGAATCTAATGAGTGACTGTCTATCCCCTTAAGGTTCAATGCGATCACCTCTTATTCCATCAAAGCACTACAGATTAATCCTCATGCACTCCTGATGGTACAATCATCCCCCCCCCCAACAATTAGTCTGGTGAAACCCCTTTACACTCTTTCTGCCAAAATAATTATTCCTTATAAAAGAGAGAAAATCTGCCCACAATACCCCAAATACTATCTCAATAACACTCTCAGGGTTGATCACAATAATTCTGTTCTCTCACTTAGCTGTCTCAGCTTCTTTACTGTGCCATAAAAAGCCATTCCTTCTCTCTACACTGCGAATGATGTGGAATTTAGAAGTTCCTTACATCTGTACGTCAGCATCAATAAAGTCACTACCAGAGGTGCCGATGGAGATGAATATCACTCTTGGAGGGAGACTCAAGCAGAAAGAATTCACTCGAAACAGGAAATGGTCACCTACCTGAATGGAAATGACTTGCAGGAAGATGGAAATCAGGCAGAGGAAGGGAGCTATCTTTTCTTTTGTTCTGCTCTCACGGGATGTGTACAGCCCCGGTCAGACCAGTATGTTATGCTGATCCTGAACTGAGTAGCTGGTTCAGCTGTTCCACAGGACAGTACAGAGTAAAACACACCGCAGTGGGTTTGCAGTCACACAGAAACCTGACCAGGGAAGGATGACACATCGACTTCTCTACAGGACATGAGGCAAACAGATAGGCTTCTGTTTAAAACAAGTGGTGATGATTTCATTTGCATTCCATCAACTTCCTTCATGAGAAACCAAAAGATTATTATTCTGTGCCTCTTGATGATGAGTCAATGACTTGACCACCATGCACTGTCTGTCCATCTGACAGATTCTGTGGAGAGAACAAATTACCCATCTCAAGTGCAAATATTTTGTGACGGAAGCATAGTTAGCAGGGACTTGAACAGTTATATCTGGATTTACTAAAGGCACAAACGATGGGTTATTCAGCAGTTGCACTGAGGCTGAGAAGGTGACTGAACTATCCTGATTGTGGTCTTGGGTAGGAGTGGTGCGTGGGGGGAGTATGTAGAAATGTAAATATGAATGGAGAAAAAAGATCATGGAGTTTAAGAACAGTCTGGTTTCTCCTCGCATATTGTTGAGTAAGTTGTGAATAGTAATTTGCTAGTTATAATTTGTAAGCAATAACATTTTTGACTGGATCTGAAAACGATGACTTCCAAATTCTAAAATTTGAATACGAACAGGAATTCAGTTCAACTCGGTTTAATGGTCAAATGGATTGACTTACTAGGAACTCCAACTATAGCGAGGATGGAATAGTAACCACCTTAAAGACCCCAGGATAAACTCCTGTCTGTTATTAGAACATTCCAATCTAATATTCTCAGAATCTGATCTCTCCTCCCCCTGTCTCTCGAGCTACTGATCCCTGTTAGTCCAGACGCTGATGCTCCCACCCATACTGGGATAACACACTGGACAGAGTCCTTAATTAATAGAAGAGGCAAACCCTCCAGTGACACATTTACGATCCATGGAGACTGACATCAATCACAGTCACTGAACAAATAACTCCAGCCGTGCCTTTCAATTCAATATTGTATTATTAAAATTTAAAACAATGATTCAAACTTCCGCATTCTGGATGGGATATGTGAGGGTGACTCATGGAACAAATCTTGAGGCTGGTAGATCAATTGACTGTTACCATTCAATCTGCCTTGGATACAGGAGTAATGCCATAAGTTTATCAGAACGTAAACATGCTTCTCTGTTTATAAATGGAAACATACATCCTGGAAATAGTGATCAAGCATTATAATTTCAATAAAACATTGAGACAATTTTTATAGTTCATGATCTGAGGGGAATGTGTGTCTGAGAAATGTGGGGTTATGACAGACAAATGGCATGGATATGTTAACAGAGAATTGAACGTGACAAGTGCAATTCAGATTGTTATTCCAGGTTCAGAGAGAAGCAGATGAGGCCTGTATTATTGATGTTATCGATGTTAGTGAACTGTGATGAAGTGTCATTTACTGGACTTCAATTACAGTGTGATTATGGCATTGTGGAGGAGATAGAAAACAGAGAGAATTGGGCACATGGCAGTTCAGACTTGAGGGAGAGGCAATAATATTCCCCAGTCATCAGTATTGGAATGTTACCCTTTATAACTCATATGAAAAACAGATTCAAGGATACACTTAAAGTGAGGAATGAGGAGTAAAATCTGTTTATTGAATACAAAATATGGGACAAAATGATTTTCTGTCCATACTAAACTATGGAAAGTACAAAGAGATAAGATACGATCATGACATTGAACTACATAAATTGAAATGTGTATTACGAAACCACGGAAGTGGTGTGCAATCTTTCTCAATCATTATTTGGCCCACAGCTGAGATGCTGATTTCCCCTCTGTCAGTGATCCACCTCATTGAGATCCTCTGGCGCAGTATCTCAGTATTGAGCAGGATTGTCAATTCCTGTTGCTGTTCACCAAGTCTATTTAAATTAAACCACCTTCTTACTGTAAAAAAATCACTTGGCCTTTTGGACTCTGTTTGACTGTCAGCAACTCAGTTCTGTGATATTATTGAAGATAAATTCTCTGGTGCCACAGCCAGTATCCGCACAGTGCTCACAGGGTATAGCAATAGATAAAGGTCTTGAAGTCTGTGAGAATTTCTAAATAAAATTTCCATTTTCTGTCTGTTCCTATCTATCTCCCCTCATGCTGTCTTTTGATCTATCCAACTCATCCTCGTTTAACATCCCTGTTTCCAAATTGTGTAGTTGTACAGCTTGGTGTTGTGGCCATTTTGGAGAAATGGTTAGAGCAGGGATAGGTCCGGGGTTTAGATGCTTCATTAAGAACAAGGAAGGTACTAAAAGTGTGTGTGTGTGTGTGTGGGGGGGGGGGGGGGGGGGGGGGGAGGTGGCATTGCTAATCAAAGACAATATTACGTTGGTAGAAATGATGTTTGACAAGGACTCATCTACTGCAGTAGTATGGGAAGAGGTTAGAAACAAAAACGGAGAGGTCACCCTGTTGAGAGTTCTCTGTAGCCCTCTGAAAAGTTCCAGAGATGTAGAGGAAAGGATTACAAAGATGATACTGGATCGGAGCGAAAATAACAAAGTAGTTGTTATGGAGGACTTTAACTTTCCAAATATTGGCCGGAAATGCTACAGTTCAATTATTTTATATGGGTCAGTTTTTGTCCAATGTGTGCAGAATGGTTTCCTGACACAGTATGTAGATAGGCCAACAACGGACAAGGCCAAATTGGATTTTGTACTGGGTAATGAACCAGACTAGGCGTTAGATTTGGAGGTAGGTGAACACTTGGCTGATAGTGACCACAATTCAGTTATGTTTACCTTAACGATGGATAGGGACAGGTGTATACCGCAGGGCAACAGTTATAGCTGGGAGAAAGGCAATTATGATGCGATTAGGAAAGGTTTTAGGATGCATAGGATGGGGAAGGAAACAGCAGGGGATGGGCGCAATTCAAATGTGGAGCTTTTTCAAACAACAGCTACTGTGTGTCCTTGATAAGTTTATACCTGTCAGGAAAGGAGGAAGTGGTTGAGTGAGGGTGCTGTGGTTTACTGAAGAATCTCTTGAGCAGCACCTTCCCTGCAATTACTAAACTGAGGAATAGACTCTCTAACTTCAAATAATACTGATCTTGTTCACGTTGATCTTGCCTATTGCATGCCCTATGTGGTGTAGCCTGTATGCCTCAGTCTGATTTTCCTTTACCCTCTGATCTGTATGTCCTTGCTTATTGTAGGTATGAGATTCCCCAGCTTGGGAAAGACTCTGGAGGCAAGCAGGACACAGGCACGGATTGGACTTTAATTCAATCAAAAACCGGTTAATGCCGGGAGAGTACCAAAGGATCTTCCTCGAATCTGGCTTTGACATGAGAAGACAATGGTTTCCTTAATCCTCAGCTCAGATCAGAAGAGAGATCAATGATGCATTTCGATTTTACAGCAAAAAGACAGTATTTTTATACGTTCTGTGTTGCAATGATGGTACACAACGTTGTCAGTGTCCCCTCCACTCCCCTTTCGCGGAACCAATCTTGTAAAACAACTGATCAACGATGGAGACTCCCATGGAAAGCCCTAGGTTCTTATTTGTTTCGGATGTTAAACGATTTTTGTTATCGCTAGGCCTTGGGATCTTTCTATGTTGAATTCCAAAGTTAGTGACTGTGCTCTTTTTAGTCACGTCCCTCATTGTTTATCGTGAAGGTTGCATAAATTCTATTCTTCATTGGGCAGACTATCTCTTATCAAATTCCATTATCACATTTTACATTAAACAGTTGATTCTGTTACAAAACTCGTAATATTATTATTATTTCTACTGTTAACCTTTTTTAAGCTAATTAGACAAGACATGCCAGGCATCCATTTAAGTTTTACAATTACGTTGAAATCTGTCTCCAGGATTATTTACCAAATCTTTAACTAGAATTTATTACTATTGTAAATAATTTCAAAGGCACAACTAGCTTCTTAAAGATAATTTGAATTGCTGTTTTTTTGTGGCTGAACACATTCTTAATGAGATCAGAATAAGCTATCTTTTGTAGTGATTCTTCAAAGTTTTTTTGCTACAATTTAGTTATTTAATCTGTGTTCTGTTACAAATGATCAACTTAAAAAAAAGAATCTTTTTTATACCTTTGTTAGCATGTTTCAGAATCTTGCGATCAGATTATCCTTTCTTTTGCCTTCAAATAATTCCCTGCTCAAAGGCCTTTTCTTCACTTATGCTGAAGCAATCTATTTTAAATTCTGACTATTTTGCGGCTCCTCAAAAACAGGCAGTTGAAGTAGACTTTTAAAATTCGGCCACTCCATGTCTCTAAAAAAATAGGCAGCACCAACATCACTCTGATCTGCCAGAACTGTGTACAAGCAAAGAGTGTCACTCTACTTAGACACATGCGACAATAAATCCTATCAAATCAAATTAAACCAAATCATATGATAGAGAAGGAGAAATTCTCACAAGTCAACAGATCCAGACTGAAGCTCTGCAACCTGCTGCATGTGGAAAAAATCGTGATAGATGATTAAACAACTAACTGGAGGAGAGGCTCCACAATTATCCCTATCCTATCAATGGATCAGCTCTGCACATCAGTGTAAAAAACAAGGAAATAGTACCTGTACCATCCTCAGCCAGGAGTGTTGAGTCGATGATCCAACTCATCCTCATCATGATGCTCACAGACTTACAGATGCCAGTCTTCAACCAATTCAATTCACTGCACGTGACATGCAGAAACAATAGAACACTCAGTGTGATTTCTGATAGGTCCCCATGTGGAGATGGTGCTGTTGTGAAAATGTCACTGGATTACTAATCCAGACCAGGCTAATGCTCTGGCAGCTGGTGGAAATTAAAATCAATTAATAAAATATCGAGATCTCAAATCTGGTGTCAGTAAAAGTGACCCTGAAGTCAATGTCGATCGTAAACACCAATTTGCTTCCCCGATGTACTTTCCGGAAGCAAATCTCCTGTGCTTTCCCGGTCTGGCCTAAAAGTGCCTCTAGACACACAGACATGTGATACACTCTTCAATAGTCTCTGAAACGGCCAGCAAGACTTTCAATTGTATCAAACTGATCCGCGGTCTTAAAGGATAAACCTGGACAGAACAGCCGGCACTAGCCTTGGTGTCGGAAAAGGGAATGGGAAACACAGTCCTGTCCACCTTGCAGAGACCTTCTTCCTAACACCTGAGAGCTTGTGACAGCATTTACAGAGCTTTCCCACAACTGCACAGAATCATCGAGAGTGGAGTAGGCCCTACAGCACATTGAGCCTCTCCCATTCTAATTCATGTCTGAACATCTCCTCAATGCACTTTCCCCACACACTGTACACATCCCTTAATGTGATTAACCTCGTGAAGCTATAAAATAGGAACTGCAGTAGTCCATTTGGTCTGCCGAGTTTGCTGCAAAAATTCAACATAATGATGGCTGACCCTTTATTTCCACACCGTACTCCTGCTCTCTCCCCCATCCTTTCAGTGTCTATACATCCTTACTAGTCTTTGGTGCCTTGTCTTCCACAGACTTATGTGGGAAAGAATTCCCCAGGTTCACCAGTCTCTGAGTGCAGACATCTTTTCTCATCTCAATGCAGTATGACCTGCCTGTACGTAATACTGTGACCCCTGGTTTTAGTCGCCCCAGTCAGGGGTATTATCATCCTTTCTTCTAATCTGTCTCCCCTTTCAGTGTTTTACATATCTCACTGAGATTTCCACTCATTTTCCTAAACCCCATGGAATACAGGCTCAGTCCCCCAAACTCTGCTCCCACAACAAGCCTGTCATCCCAGAGATTAGTCTGGACATCCTTCACTGCACTCCCTCAATGTCAGGTTTATACTTTATTAGGTACAGAGAGCAAAACTGCACACAATACTGCAAAATGTTCAAGATGAGGTCTCATCAAGGCCCTGTACAGCTGCAGTAAGACACCCTTACTCCTGGACTAAAATCCTCCTGAAATGAAGGTCAACACACCATTAATCTTCCCAACTTCTTTTTACTCTTGCAATATTGCTTTCAGTGACTGGTGTGCAGGGAGATCCAGATTCTTTTCAATGTTACAACTACCCACTTGGTCTGTTTGCCAATGTATTCCCAGTTTTGGCTTCTGTCTTCAGAACTCACTGCACTGCATGGAACTCGGAGGTCTGTCCAAACAAAAACAAAAAAAAATGTGTAGTTCCCTTTATCGATCGACATTTCTCAACCATTCCCTTTTCAAATGGTCGGCTGGCATTCTATTTTTCCCAACAAAGTAGAAAACATCACATCTACCCACACTGCTCTTCATCTGCCACATATTTACTCATTCATTCCATGTGTCTCAATCACCTTGAAGTTTTTTCACATCCTCCTCATCTTTCAAAATCCTAGTTCCGTCAGCAGACGTGGAAACTTTGTATTTGATGCCCTTAACCAGACGTTTAAGATGTATTGTGAATATCTGGTGCCCAAGCACTAATCATTGCGATGCCACACGAGCCTTCCAAACTGAAAAATGTCCATTTATTCCTACTCACTGTTTCCTGCTAGCTCTCCCATTGTAACACCATGCCCATATATTATCCCCTATCTCATGTGTTCTTACTTAGCACACTAGGCTTGGAACTCTATTAAAAATCTTGCTGAAAATCCAAGTTCAGTGCCTCTATTGCTTTTCTGTAATTAATCTACCAGTCAGTTTCTCAAATATGTTTCCCATTTCATCACTGTATGTTGATATTTTCTATGCCCATTATTTTCAGTTCCAATATTTTCTCCAAATTAGTTTATTTACTAATTTCATTCTATAACCTTTTCTCATCAAACTCAGGTTTTCTCCTATTGGTGGGAAGGCTTTGTTTATGTTTTTCTCTGTAAAGACAGAAGTGAAAGGGCAGCACGGTGGCACAGTGGTTCGCACTGCTGCCTCACAGCGCCAGAGACCCGGGTTCAATTCCTGTCTCAGGCGACTGACTGTGTAGAGTTTGTGCATTCTCCATGTGTCTGCGTGGGTTTCCTCCTACAGTCCAAAGATGTGCAGGTCAGGTGAAGTGGCTATGCTAAATTGCCCGTAGTGTTAGGTGAAGCGGTAAATGTATGGGTGGGTTGTGCTGCGGGGGGGGGGGGTGTGGACTTGTTGGGTTGAAGGGCCTGTTTCCACACTGTAAATAATCTAAAAAAAAGTAGTTTTGTCTCTCTCTTCTCTCTTCTCCATTCCCTGGTTTCAGATTGTAAGGAAGCTGACACTTTAACTAAAAAGAACAGCTGTCGTCTATTCACCCTGTCCATGCCCCTTTTAATCTTAAACCTGAATTACTTACCCACTCAACTTTCTCTGCTCCAAAGTAAATAACTCAAGCTTACCCAGCCTCTCTCCACAGCTCATATGCTCCATCCCAGGGAACATCCTCTGTACCTCATCCAGTACAATCACATCCTTCCAGCAATGTGGCTCCCAGAACTGCACACTGTATTTAATTTGGCCTTACCTAAGTGCCATATAATTCTTATAATCTTTGGGTCAATGAATAAAGGCTTTTTCTATGGTCCTGCTTAACTCATCAATGATCATATTCAGTCACATTCAGGGATGTGTGGAAAAGCCTGAGCCTCCTAGCATACTGTCATTCATTGAGTACACTGCTGTCTGATTTCTCCTACCAAAGTGCATCACCTCATACTTATCAGGGTTACATTCCATCTGCCATTGATCTGCCCATCTGACCATTCCATGTATATCTTCCTGTAACCTCCCACCTCACTGCCAATCACCAAGCCAATCTTCGTGTCAAACACGAACTTGCTTATCACACACACACACATCACTTATGAATACCACAAATAATAAGGGACACAGCACTGATCTCTGCGGTACACCAGGGGACATTGGTCTCCCGTCACACAAACAGCCTTCTCCCACGAAGTGGAGTTTGGATTCAACTTGATAAGTCACTAATAGGTCCTACCTGTTCCCTGGTTGTTCTGTTCCACTTGAAATAGCTGTAGAATATCTGGTGATTCTCCCTAATCTTGCCCTGCCAGCAGGTTTCCATGCCCTTGTGTTAGTCAGTCCCCTCTGAATGCAAAAATTTCCTTCTTATTACAGTCTTAAATGGCCTGTCCTTTCTCCTGTCATTATTTACCCCAAATGTAGAATAGACAGCCTGAGAAACATCCTGTTTATTTCCACTTGTCAAATGTTTCGTAGATTTTCTAAATTTCACTGTGATCACCCCGCGTTCTCTGAAACTGAAGAGGTCACAAGACAAGTCTACCCGTCAGAAAATCTTGTCATCTGAGGGATTAATCTGGAGAATGTCCATTGCACGTCCTCTGCGATCAGTATACTCTTTCTCAGATTAGGTCATCAACACTATACACAATACTCGAGGTACTCTCTCAACAACACACTATGCGATTGCTTCATGATGTCTTTACATCTATATTCCAATTCCCTTAAACGAACTCCAACCTCACTTTAACATTCTAATTACACATATTCCTTAAAATGCTATTCACATTAATTGCATTTACGAATTCACTGTGTGATTCCTTACAGAAAGACTTCTGAAAATCCAAACATGTCACTTCCACTGGTTGTCCATTGTCTATGCTGCAAGAAAAAGCCCTCAAACAACTCTGAAGTTTATCATGTGTGATTTCTCCGTAAGAAATGCATAGTGATTCTCTGCAATGTTGCTGCTAATTTCTAAATACCCAATATCACATCTTATATAATAGATTCCAACTGTTTCCCTACAGATGTCAAATTAACTGATCTGCAGCCCTCCACATTATCTCTTCTTCCCTGCGTACATAGATGGATCATGTTTTCTCCCTTCCAGTTATCTACAATGGCTTATGGTCTTTGCAGATCTCCAGGAAAATAGAAGACAGTCACCGACAGTTCAATTAATATGCTGTTTTATTTGTGACATCTTGATATGAAGTACATCTGGCCCATCAGACTTAGCAATGATCAATCTAGCTACACTTTCAAGTACTATGTTGTTGCTGATACGAATTGACTTTATGTCTTTAGTTCCACAAGCCCCATGTGATCACTTGCTTTACATGGAGATTTCCTGGAGCTTTCTCCATGAAGACAGATGCAAAGTAACTGGGTAGTTTCTCTGCCATTTCCTTGTTCCCCACAATAAATTCTCCTATACCTTACAAATTTTGAAATTTGATCTTGCTTTTGTTTCCTTTAGTATATGGACCGTAGATTTCAGCAGTCTGTGTGTTTCCTGTTTGTTTGATTTCATGTTCTTTTTTATATCCTTAACACTTTCTTTGTCCTTATTTTCGGAAAAGTAAATCTCTCAGAATGTTCAGGTTCACACAATATCTGGAATTATTCTGAAGCTGCTTCCTTAGATTTAATGCAATCTTTAATTTCTTACGTTAACCATCATTGAGTCACCTTACCTTTCTTTGGTGTTTGTAACTTAGTGATATGTACGTATTTTTCAGACTTTGCAGTATTTCTATCAATAACAACCATTGTTTGTCTCACACTAAATGTCATATTGTATTTTTCCAATTCATGTGACCTTCTAGCCTCCGAGCTTCCATGATATTTGAGTGTAATGTCCAAAAATTGTATATTGCATGCAGACGCCGTGTAAAATGCAACATATGAATGTCATTATTCCTTAAAAGCTACTTCAGAGCACGGTTAGTAATTAGCCCTCCTGACCACACAACACCACACCCGAAATAACCTGCTCTCTAATTTGGTTCACAACATACACTTCAACCTACCTCATATATACTTATGAAATTTACTTTTCACAGCATTAGCAATCATTTAGCTAACGCAGTTTAGATGCAATTTGAGATCATCTAGTATTACCGCAGCATCTACAATATTTGCATATCACAAGGATGCACAGAATTTGCACAACAGTTTTGATTTAGATATGTGAGGCACCAATGCTTGTTCCTCCTTGATGTTTACAAGATCACCACAAACTGATTCTGAAGAAGCTGTGGGATGTGCTCTGTGGTGTTAATCGTGGTAGACATGGACAAGACATTGGGGAGGCTCACCCTGATGCTGAGATGATCTGAAGAAATGCCCATCAATACAGAACAACCATCAATAACCTTTCTCGCTGTGTCAGGACAAGTGTCTCCGTATTCTCTCTACTCCCTCACACTCATATGAAATGTATTCACAGTAAACAGAAATATGATGACCCAGGGAATTCAGCAGCCAGAAGAGTGACGTCACAGAGGACGGCAGTGGCTGTGTGGTTTTGAAATTAAGTTGATGTAATCTTCATAAGTGCCTTATTGAAACAGCATATTGTTATAGAGTTGGAGGCAGATAATAAGCAGTTGTGGGGATGGGAGAGATAGAGTTGTGAATAGTTGTTGTGTAATGTCCACTTTTAGAGTTAAAACATAAATTAACTTTTTTTTCTTTAAATAGTGAAATTTGGGAGTTCTCTGTCACTCATATTCTAATAGGTTACGAGGTGAGGTAAGCTTTCCTGGGTGTTTGGTTTAATTAACAGAGAGTTTCACTGCCATGTCGTAACCCTTGTAAAGACCAACAGAGAGCAACGAAAAAAGAAATAAGGAGTGAGAAGATCAAATATGAGAGTAAGTAAGCCAGTCATGTAAAGAAAAACTGTAAGAGCTTCTTTCGATATATATAAGGCAAACGAGAGGCAAAAATGGGCATTTGATCGCTAGAAATTGACACAGGAGAGATAGTAGTTTGGAACAAGGAAATGGCTGAGGAGCTGAATAATTACTTCATGTCAGTCTTTATGGTGGAAGACACAAGTAATATCCCAAAAATGGAAAAGAGTAAGTGGACAGAGCTGGGTGTGGTGGCCATCACCAAGGAGAAGGTGCTGGAAAAACTGAATGGTCTGAAGGTAAGTAAATCACCTGGATTCCAATCCAGAGTTGTAAGGGAGATAGCTGATGAGACAGTGGAGGCATTGGTGGTGATCTTTCAGGAGTTTCTCGAATCAGGGAGATCTCCAGAGGACTGGAAAATCCTGTTTAAAAAGAGAGTAAAGCAAAAGACGGAAAATTACAGACTGACTAATCTAAACTTGGCTGTGGGTAAGATCCTGGAACCCATTGTGAAGGATGAGATTTCTGAATACTTGGACGTGAATGGTTAAGTAGGACAAAGTTAGCATGGTTTCATCAAAGGGAGGTCATGCCTGGAAAAATCTGCTTGAGGACGTAATGAGCAGCTTCGAACAAGGCGAGCCAATGAATGTCATCCACCTGGACTTCCAGAAGGTTTTTGACAATGTGCCGACAGGAGGCTACTGAGTTAGGCAAGGATCCATGGTGTTAGTGGCAAGGTGCTAGCATGGATAGAAATTTGGCTGCCTGGCAGGAAGCAGAGAGTGTCGATAAAAGTGTCCTTCTCAGATTGACAGTCGGTGACAAGTGGTGTTCCTTAAGGCTCAGTACTGGGACCACAACTATTCACTTTATACATTAATGATCCAGATGAAGGAACTGAAGGCATTCTGGCTGTGTTTGAAGATAATACAAAGATACATATAGGGGCAGGTAACATCGAAGAGGCAGGGAGGCTCAAGAAGGATTTGGACAGGTTAGGATAATGGGAAAAGTGGCAGATGGAATACAAAGTGGGAAATTGTGGGAACATGCACTTTATTAGGAAGAATAAAAGCAAGGACTGCTGAGAAATTTCAGATGTCTGGAGTGGAAAAGGACTTGGGAGTTCTACTCCAGGATTCTCTCAATGTAAACTTGCAGGTTGTGTCAGTAGTTGGGAATGCAAATGCAGTAATTGCATTTATTTGGAAAGGATTTGAATGTAAAAGCAGGGATGTGCTTCTGAGGCTCTATAAGGCTCTGGTCAGACCACATTTGGAGTATAGTGCGCTGTTTTGAGCCCCATATCTCAGAAAGGATGTGCTGGCCTTGGAATGGTTTCACAGGAGGTGCACGAGAATGGACACAGGAATGAAAAGCTTAACATATAAGGACGTTTGAGGACTGTTCTTGATGGGGTCCAGAGGGATGAGAGGGGATCGAATTGAAACATACAGAATGCTGAATGGCCTGGATAGTGTGTATGTTGAGAAGATTTCATTGGTAGGAGACTCTAAGTCCCAAGGATACAGCCTTAGACTAAAGGGAAGACCTTTTAGAATGGACATAAGGAGAAAAGTCTTCAGCCAGAGAGTGGAGAACCTATGGAATTCATTTTCACAGAAGGTAATGGAGGTCCGGTCATTGAGTATATTTAAGAAAGAGATAGTTAGTTCTTGAGTATCAAAGGGATCAAGGGTTACAGAGAGAAAGCAGGAGAATATGGTTGAGAAACTTGTCAGCCATAATTGAATGGTGGATCAGACTCGATGGGCTGAATGGCCGAATTTCTGTTCCTATGTCAGATGATCTTATGGTCATAAACCGCAGACTATTGCTCCCCTCTCACTTACTTTGACCCTCCTGACAGCAAAATGTGAGAGTAAAATATCCTATAGTCATCTTTACCAAACGTTGAGGATTCACGGGAATCACTCCATTCTTGAAGGAAAGGAAATCCTGCCAAATCCAACTGTTCCAGGAAGAAATCTCATACCAGCAGCTTGTTTAAGACAATACTGTTGGAGACAAAATAACAGTTGGGACACGTATCGCTTTTCCGTTTGATATGAGTCTAACTACTTTGAAACTCTGGAAACCTTTCCTTATTCTTTTTCGCCTTAAAACATGTGCGTTCGTGTGTGTGTCTGTACGTGTGTGACACTGTGTCTCACATTTTTCTAGAAAATGACCTAGGTTACACTTCAAATCTGTTATAATCAGTGGAGAAGTGAGGCTGGAAAAGGAAACAGTGACCCTCCAACATTGAATGAGAATGAGAAATTCTCACAGACTGTTCAAATGGGAATTCTCTTCCCCAGAGGTTTTATTTCCAAGAAGGCAGCTCAACACCACTACTTCCAGCGTAATTAGACATGGCCCATAAATGTTGGCCTGTCAACAACAGCCACATTCCATGAACAAATCAAAAATGATAAACTGCAGCAGAATTAATAGAATGAGAAAAAGACAGATAAATAAAAGTCTGTTGCCTTCCAGAATTGTGCTGCCTATGTACTTTGGCTTCATGCAGTTCCCTAGTATTGTACCTGGGTGTTTGCATTTATTCAAAGTTGGGTTTGTTCAACATTTGACAGATATGGGAATGGAAGGAAATTGTGGACAGACAGAAAAGTGCTGCAGAGACCATAATCAGATCAGCCCTGATCTTACTGTCTGGTCGAGCAATGACAAAGTGTCTAATGACCCACTCCTGCTCCTCAGTTCTATGTTTCTATGTTCCATTCAGTCCTTAAAACCATCTGTACAGGAGCAGATAGAGACCGCTTGCTCCAACGACCTGATCCGCAGTAACACAGGATATCATTCAGTCCCTCAACACTATGTGGTTTGGTGTAGGTTGGAAAATGTGATGGGAAATCCAGGCTGGATACAAAAGAGGCCTCCCACCTCTTTACAGAGTGTCTCCTCTCTGTAACTGGTGTTTCATTTGTTGGTCATGTTGTAGACCCAGATTCCCTGTGAATATCGGGCCCATATCTCACCCAGTGAGATGGCTCTCAAAATACTTTTCACTCCCTGTCCTCAACATTCAATAACAGCATTTCCAGGAAAATTGCAACCATTCACTTTCCAAAGACATAATATGAGAACATAAGAAACAGGAGTAGGTAATTCGGAATATCACGCCAGTGTGTGCAATCATGGCTGACCTACTGTTGTGATTAACTCCTCTTTAATACCCAATTCTTCACAGCCTTCAGCTCTCTGACAGGTCAAAAATCCATCTACCTGCTCTTTAAATACTTGCAGTGATCTAGCTCCCCTAACTTTCTAGACATGAGAATTGCTGACATTCACTACCCTCTGTGAGAAGAAAACACTCTCCACACAGACACCATCACCTATTAATGTTAACAAAAGGGGTTAACTGACCTGCTCAAATATGAGGGACTGACCCTGATATCAAAGCAGGATTTGACTGAATATTTTATCCTCAAAGGCAATTATATATCCAGAAACATTCATCCCGAGTAAAATAAAAAATACAAACCATGGAAATTATCATCTTCTCAGTGCCTGTGTAGAACATAACGAGTGATTGTCCATCACCGTCAAGTTTCAATGCAATGGTCTCTTATTCCCTGATAGTGCTACAGATTAACCTTCACTCACTCCTCTTTTACCATCGCCCAAGGATTAGTCTGCTGAAATTCCTTTACACTGTCTCTGTTGCAATCAGATCATTCCTTTTAAAGGAGAGAAAATATGTCCACAATACCCCAAATACTGCTGAAAATGTGTTGCTGGAAAAGCTCAGCAGGTCAGGCAGCATCCAAGGAACAAGAGAATCGACGTTTCGGGCATCAGCCCTTCTTATGCTGAAATGTCGATTCTCCTGTTCCTTGGATGCTGCCTGACCTGCTGCGCTTTTCCAGCAACACATTTTCAGCTCTGATCGCCTGCATCTGCAGTCCTCACTTTCACCCCAAATACTGCCTCAACCACACTCTCAGCGATGATCATAATAATTTCTTTCCCTCATTTATCGGTCTCTGTTTCTTTATTATGACGTAAAAACCCATTCCTTCTCTATGCACTGCCACTGACGTGGAATTTAAAAGTTCCTTACATCTGTATGTCAGCATCAATAAAGCCAGCAGCAGAGGTACCCATGGAGATGAGCATCACTCTTGGGGAGAAACTCAGTCAGAAAGATTGCACTTGAAATAGGGAATGGTCACCTACCTGAATGGAAATGAAGTGTAGGAATAAGGAAAGCAGGCACAGGAAGGGAGCGAACTTTGCTTTTATTCTTCCTTCATGGGATGTGTGCAGCCCTGGTCAAGCCAGCATGTTATATGGATCTTGAACTGAGTGGCTGGTTCAGCTGTTCCACAGGACAGTAAAGAGTAAAACACATTGCTGTGGGTTTGCATAGGCGTGACTGGAGAAAGATAACTCATTGACTTCTCTGAAGGACATGAAGCAAGCAGATGGGCTTTTTCTCACAAATGATGATAGTTTCATTTCAATTACATCAAATTCCTTCATAAGATATGAACAGATTATTATTCAGTGCCTCTAGATTATGTGCGAATGACTTAAGCAGCATGCAGTGTCTGCCTCTCTGACAGATTCTGTGCAGTGGACAAGTTCAACATGCTCACACGCAATTATTCTGTCATTGACACGTGGTTCGAAGGGACTTGATTAACTGTATCCAGATTTAACAAAGGCACAACTGATGGTTTATTCAGAAGATGCACTGAGGCTGAGGAGAAGATGGGGATCTCATGATGGTGGTATTGGACAGGATTAGTGAGAGGGGACGATATAGAAATGTAGATGTGCGCAGGGCTAGAAGGAGTATGGAGTTTGAGAACAATTTGCGAGGAATGGAATATTTCATTAGACGTCCACCTAATTTCATTAGAAAATGTTGACGTCCACCTTTCCAAGTTTTAAATAATATGAGCAGCAATTCAGTTTCCGCTCCACGCTTGCAGCCATGCGCCACTACCTACATTCCCTGCAACTCGACCTGCCCCAGCTCAGGACAACACTGTCACAGCCCTGCCCCAGCTCAGGACAACACTCTCACAGACCTACCCCAGCTCAGGACAACACTCTCACAGACCTACCCCAGCTCAGGGCAACACTCTCACAGACCTGCCCCAGCTCAGGACAACACTCTCACAGACCTACCCCAGCTCAGGACAACACTCTCACAGACCTGCCCCAGCTCAGGACAACACTCTCACAGACCTGTCCCAGCTCAGGACAACACTCTCACAGACCTGCCCCAGCTCAGGACAACACTCTCACAGACCTGCCCCAGCTCAGGACAACACTCTCACAGACCTGCCCCAGCTCAGGACAACACTCTCACAGACCTGCCCCAGCTCAGGACAACACTCTCACAGACCTGCCCCAGCTCAGGACAACACTCTCACAGACCTGCCCCAGCTCAGGACAACACTCTCACAGACCTGCCCCAGCTCAGGACAACACTCTCACAGACCTGCCCCAGCTCAGGACAACACTCTCACAGACCTACCCCAGCTCAGGACAACACTCTCACAGACCTACCCCAGCTCAGGACAACACTCTCACAGACCTACCCCAGCTCAGGACAACACTCTCACAGACCTGCCCCAGCTCAGGACAACACTCTCACAGACCTGCCCCAGCTCAGGACAACACTCTCACAGACCTGCCCCAGCTCAGGACAACACTCTCACAGACCCGCCCCAGCTCAGGACAACACTCTCACAGACCTGCCCCAGCTCAGGACAACACTCTCACAGACCTGCCCCAGCTCAAGACAACACTCTCACAGCCCTGCCCCAGCTCAGGACAACACTCTCACAGACCTACCCCAGCTCAGGACAACACTCTCACAGACCTACCCCAGCTCAGGACAACACTCTCACAGACCTACCCCAGCTCAGGACAACACTCTCACAGACCTGCCCCAGCTCAGGACAACTCTCTCACAGACCTGCCCCAGCTCAGGACAACACTCTCACAGACCTGCCCCAGCTCAGGACAACACTCTCACAGACCTACCCCAGCTCAGGACAACACTCTCACAGACCTGCCCCAGCTCAGGACAACACTCTCACAGACCTGCCCCAGCTCAGGACAACACTCTCACAGACCTGCCCCAGCTCAGGACAACACTCTCACAGACCTACCCCAGCTCAGGACAACACTCTCACAGACCTGCCCCAGCTCAGGACAACACTCTCACAGACCTACCCCAGCTCAGGACAACACTCTCACAGACCTGCCCCAACTCAGGACAACACTCTCACAGACCCGCCCCAGCTCAGGACAACACTCTCACAGACCTGCCCCAGCTCAGGACAACACTCTCACAGACCTACCCCAGCTCAGGACAACACTCTCACAGACCTGCCCCAACTCAGGACAACTCTCTCACAGACCTGCAAAGGACCTCGACTGTTCTTCATCCACAGAAGGATCCATAAACTAAACAAACAGTTCTTCCTGGCCATATCGGAAATTAAGTAAGTACCAAAAACTTTCATGTACTTATCCCCACACTCCGGATTCCTCAACTGTTCCAGAATCTTCCATCGGCCTCCGAAATCAGACTGGCGCCATTACACACGCGACCGCTACATCGCCCGCGGCAATAGCTGCCGACGATGACGTCACTTCCGCCCCCACCGACCTCGCAGCCTCCGCGATCGCCGCCCAAACAACCGCCTCCGCGATCGCCATGAAGACAATCGCCGACAGATTCGCGACCTCCGCGGCTATGGGGAATAACTCTGTCTCTGTGGTCACCGCAGCCACTTCCGCCCCCAGTGACGTTACTAACCTACACGCCCACAACGCCGCGTGTCTCCGCCCCCACGCCGACCTCCACGCCTAACCCCCCCCCCCGGCGAGTTCCGTCACCACGCTTAACCCCGCCCCTACGACGATCTCCGTCACCACGTCTAACTCCGCCCCTTCGCCTATCGCCATCACCACGCCCAACCCCGCCAACACGCCGATCCCCGTCCCCGCCCCCAGACCTAACCCCGCCCCCACACCCAGCTCCAGCCCCACACCAGGTCCTAGCTCCCAGCCCTGCCGTGTTTTCACTATCTCTCCAGACCTACTCTTCTCTGAGGATGAAAGATCAGTCCTCAGGAGGGGCCTCACCTTCATTCTCCTACGCTCCCGGATTAATGAGTTCAACACGCGGCGTGGCATCGAACAATTCTTCCGCCGCCTTCGCCTCCGCGCCCACTTCTTTAACCAAGACTCCCGCCCACCCTCTGACGACCCCTTCTCCCGCCTCCAACACACCCCATCCACCTGGACACCCCGTGCTGGCCTCCTACCTGCCCTCGACCTGTTCATATCCAACTGCCGCCGCGATATTAACCGCCACCTGAACTCCCCCACCCCTCTCACCCACTCCAACCTCTCACCCTCGGAACGCGCAGCCCTCCACTCACTCCGTTGCAACCCCAACCTCACTATCAAACCAGCAGACAAGGGAGGCGCGGTAGTAGTTTGGCGCACCGACCTCTACACCGCTGAGGCCAAACGCAAGCTTGCAGATACCTCCTCCTACTGCCCCCTTGACCATGACCCCACCCCCCACCACCAAACCATCATCTCCCAGACCGTCCATAACCTCATCACCTCGGGGGATCTCCCATCCACCGCCTCCAACCTCATAGTCCCACAACCCCGCACCTCCCGCTTCTACCTCCTGCCCAAAATCCACAAACCTGACTGCCCCGGCCGACCCATTGTCTCTGCCTGCTCCTGCCCCACCGAACTCATCTCCGCATACCTCGACACGGTCCTGTCCCCCTTAGTCCAAGAACTCCCCACCTACGTTCGGGACACCACCCACGCCCTCCACCTGCTCCATGATTTTCGCTTCCCCGGTCCCCAACGCCTTATCTTCACCATGGACATCCAGTCCCTGTACACCTCCATCCCCCATCACGAAGGACTCAAAGCCCTCCGCTTCTTCCTTTCCCGCCGTACCGACCAGTACCCTTCCACTGACACCCTCCTTTGACTGACTGAACTGGTCCTCACCCTGAACAACTTCTCTTTCCAATCCTCCTACTTCCTCCAAACGAAAGGAGTAGCCATGGGCACCCGTATGGGCCCCAGCTATGCCTGCCTCTTCGTAGGGTATGTGGAACAATCCATCTTCCGCAACTACACTGGCCACACCCCCCACCTTTTCCTCCGCTACATCGATGACTGTATCGGCGCCGCCTCGTGCTCCCACGAGGAGGTTGAACAGTTCATCCACTTCACCAACACCTTCCACCCCGACCTCAAATTCACCTGGACAGTCTCAGATTCCTCCCTCCCATTCCTCGATCTTTCTATTTCTATCTCAGGCGACCGAATCAACACGGACATCTACTACAAACCGACCGACTCCCACAGCTACCTGGACTACACCTCCTCCCATTCTGCCCCCTGTAAAAACGCCATCCCATTCTCCCAATTCCTTTGTCTCCGCCGCATCTGCTCCCAGGAGGACCAGTTCCAAAAACGTACAACCCAGATGGCCTCCTTCTTCAAGGACCGCAATTTCCCCCCCGACGATGCCCTCCACCGCATCTCTTCCACTTCCCGCTCCTCCGCCCTTGAGCCCCGCCCCTCCAACCGCCACCAGGACAGAACCTCACTGGTCCTTACCTACCACCCCACCAATTTCCATGTACAGCGCATCATCCACCGTCATTTCCGCCACCTCCAAACGGACCCCACCACCAAGGATATATTTCCCTCCCCTCCCCTATCAGCATTCCGTAAAGACCACTCCCTCCGTGACTCCCTCGTCAGATCCACACCCCCCACCAACCCAACCTCCACTCCCGGCACCTTCCCCTGCAACCGCAGGAGGTGCAAGACTTGCACCCACACCTCCCCCCTCACCTCCCTCCAAGGCCCCAAAGGAAACTTCCATATCCGCCACAGATTCACCTGCACCTCCACACACATCATCTATTGCATCCTCTGCATCCGATGTGGCCTCCTCTATATTGGGGAGACAGGCCGGCTATTTGCGGAGCGTTTCAGAGAACACCTCTGGGACACCCGGACCAACCAACCCAACCACCCTGTGGCTCAACATTTCAATTCCCCCTCCCACTCCACCAAGGATATGCAGGTCTTTGGACTCCTCCATCGCCAGACCACAACAAAACGACGGTTGGAGGAAGAGCGCCTCATCTTCCGCCTAGGAACCCTCCAACCACAAGGGATGAACTCGGATTTCACCAGTTTCCTCATTTCCCCTCCCCCCACCTTGTCTCAGTTAAATCCATCGAACTCAGCACCGCCTTCCTAACCTGCAATCTTCTTCCTGACCTCTCCGCCCCCACCCCAGTCTGACCTATCACCCTCACCTTGACCTCTTTCCACCTATCACATTTCCGACGCCCCTCCCCCAAGTCCCTCCTCCCTACCTTTTATCTTAGCCTGCTGGACAAACTTTCCTCATTCCTGAAGAAGGGCTTATGCCCGAAACGTCGATTCTCCTGTTCCCTGGATGCTGCCTGACCTGCTGCGCTTTTCCAGCAACACATTTTCAGCTCTGATCTCCAGCATCTGCAGACCTCACTTTCTCCTCAAGCAATTCAGTTTAACCTGGCTTAATGAACAGATAGAATGATTTACCAGTTACACCAAATATAGCAAGGATAGGATAGTAACCAGCTTGAATAACTATCAGTATACCATAGATCCACAATTCTAATGAGATCCAAGGTTGAGAAACCAGTAAAGACCCTCGGTTAAACTCCTGTCCATTGTGGAACATTCCAGTCTGATGATCTCAGATTCTGATCCATTGTTGGAACATTTCAGTTTAATGTTCTCAGATTCTTATCTCTCCTCCCCCTCTCTCTGGAGCTGCTGATGCTTGTTTGTGCTGTCAGTGATGCACCCGCCCATAATATGGGGTAACAAATTGAAACGAATCCCTAATTAGTAGAAGAGGCAAATCCTTCCGTGACACATTTAGGATCCACGGAGACTGACATCAATCACAGTCGCTGAACAAATAGCTCCAGTTAACCCGTTTCAATTCAATACAGTTTTATTAAAATTCAAAATAATGATTAACATTTACACATTCTGAATGGGATATGTGAGGGTGACTGAGGGAATGAATGTTGGGGCTAGTAGATCAATTGAGTGTAACCATTCAATCTGCCTTGGATGTGGGAGTAATGCTGGAGGTTTATCGAAACAAGAACATGCTTCCCTGTTTATAAATGGAAACATACATCCTGGAAATACTGCTCAGACATTACGATATCAATAAAACATTGAGAGAGTTTCTGTCATCCATGATCTGAGAAGAAAATGTCCCGAAAACTATGTGCAGTAATATCAGACAAGGACATTATGTTGACAGAGAATTGTACCTAAGAGACAATGGGGACTGTAGATGCTGGAGAATTCGGTGTCGATAAAGTGTGGTGGTGGAAAAGGCACAGCAGGTCAGATTAGATTACATTACAGTGTGGAAACAGGCCCTTCGGCCCAACAAGTCCACACCGACCCTCCGAAGTGCAACCCACCCATACCGCTACATTTGACCCTGTGAGAAACAAAAGCTCACTCACTTCAATCATTTCAGTCTGAGACCAAAAATCTGAACTAATAGTGCCGTTTTATTTGTACACTTGCAAGTGGGTGCAATGTCTAATGCCAGGTAAGACAATGACAAATACACACCAAATCCAACAAACTCTCGAAATTTATACAGTTTGAATCCCCATATTTTTTCTTATTTCATTCTTTGCCCCCTCCTCCGCTTACGTCACTCATTTCCTTAAGACTGATCCCACAACTTCTGTTTATCCGGCCTTGTCAGTGACAAATGCCTATCTCTGGCTCCCATAAGGTTGTTTGACATCATCCCATCCTTTGCTTACCATTATCTGCTCCCTCCACCTGCGCTGCCCCTCACAGCATCTTATCACTAAGTCCTTTTAATTGGGGTTTGTTCCTGTGTCTCTGTACAAGTGGGAAACAGATGTTTTTCCTGTTTGCCCATACATCCACCATTGTTCTGTAATCACGTCTCATGCTATTTATTTAACGGATTATATGTTTCCTCATTTTTGCTAAGTCAGCTCTCGTCCGAAACAATCCCAAACAAATGTGAATTCATTTACTCTGTATCAGAACTTATAATTGCAGAAATAACATTAATTCACCTATATCCCACAATTTCCCCTTTTTCTTTTGATTACCATTTGTTATCTTCTGCATTTTTGTCTCTTTTTTTTAAACATCGTTCCCAAAATTGCAAGCATCATTTCAGAGATTTCATCCATTTTGGTTTCACTCATCTCCTCATTATTTAGCCAATAAAGTTCCTCTGTCTGATTCCCTCTTAGGGGCATCTGTTTCATCAAGGCTGTTTCAATCAGCCTCAGGGTGAGCCCTCGTATATAGGGTATGACACAACAGCCAATGGCCACCAATACCCTGACTACTACTATCAGCGAAGTAAGGATAGAAACCACCACCCCCTTCCATTTTCCAAACCAGGATTCAAGCCATCCCGTGAGAGATGTGTCTACTCCTGAATTCTCCGCCAGTTCCTTTGCTAAAGTAGTCAATCCCCGTAAGGCCCAAGTAATTGAACCATCAGGCGCAGTATTTTTAGGAATAAAGGTACAACAGCTTCCTCCTAACATCACACACACACCCCTTTTCTGCTAAAATCATATCAAGGGCTATTCTGTTTTCCCATGCCATCCTACTTGTTGCATCAAGCTGTTCCGATATTCCTTTAACCGCCTCTCTTGTATAATTTATAAATCGCTGTTGATTATAGAAAATGTAATTTATCCAGTCTACATTTTTATTAATTGTTGCCCACCAAAAGAGAGCTGACTCAAAGCCTGCTGCAATCTGTTTACGAGCTTTGAATTCAGGTACTCCCCTGGGGACTCCTACCGAATCGAGATAAATCCTGTCATCAAAAGAAGTGTCTAACAGTAATCTCTTACCCCTTCCCTTTTTCCCTACTATCCTTTCCTTCTCAAATGCCAAGGTAAATGGAATTGCCAATTGTACAATTGCACATATCCCTCTCCAATCCGGAGGTAGTGTGGGTCTCAATATTTTTCCTCCACAGTACCACCACAGATCCGCTCGGGGAACCTTTAGTGCTGAGTAGTTCCCTCCCTTCTCCGTTTCGGTAACATTCTTAATCTCTGTACATAATTTCAGCTCCCCCAAACCTCTCGACCGACTTGTACCTTGCCTGTGCAAACACGACGTGTGATTTCCAACTGCGGCGGAAAATGTGGGGGGGAACTTTTACATCTTTCTTCTCCAAGGGAGGGAACATCAGAGATAGGGAGGTACAATTCCTATCATTCCATGCAGTCTCATCCTGATACAGGGCTATCATACATTTCATGCCCTTCCTGTCTTGCTTCCACCCGAGCGGAAAGGGAACCACCTGGGCCACTGGCCTACCGGAGGCACATCCATAGCAATTGCTTTTGTTCAGACTTTTTACAGTATACTTTACCCATTCAACCCAGGCATTTGCATCCCCGTACCCAGTTTCTATCTCGATGGTCTGTTTCAAGTCTTTTACCTCTATAATTTTTACTACTTTAGGATCATCGGGAGGGGTGAAAGGTTGTATCTCATTACCCAGTAATTTCATTTAATTGTATCTCATAAGTGCCCACCCCCCTCCCCCAAAAACTGCTTCGTGACATGTGGTTTTCCTTATCGTTAAGTATATTGGGTTAACACTTCTTATCGAGACAATCGCGAGCTGGTCGGAAGGGGGCCCGGTGTACTGTGACGAGACCATAATACCAGGTACCATCCCCGAGGCCATCCCCATAGGACTTAAGATGTATCTCTGAGCTGCGGTACTGTCTCTGATTAACTACAGTCCCACAATTTACTAAGCTGCATGCATCAGTGTCTATTACTTGTGGATTATCAGACTCAGGAACCATTAATAATACATATGAAAATGATATGTGACATAATCCTAATACCAAGAGGGCTATCATCATAACTCTAAACATTCCCAGCATTCTAATCATCATGCTGAAGCACAAAAAGGCTTAATATACAATCTTACAGAAATAATCCCGCGCTCGCGTCGCCACTGTATAGTCAGTTACTCAAAGTCTCTTTAGTCTGAGTTTCAGCGGGTCTTGCGTTGATTCGGCTGTCCAGACTTCTTCCTCAACGGGAGGGTCCACTGGCCCTTTGATCCGAGTGTAATGAGTCCAGCCTTTTTCCGCCGTCCTTATTGCCGTTTCGGTAGTCAAAAGAGCCTGGTCCGGCCCTTCCCAGTCCGGCTGCAATTTAGTCTCTGTCCATGATTTTACTAAGATCCAATCTCCTGGCCGGATGGGGTGAACAGCAAATTCAAGGGGCGGAGTCTGTGCCAATAGACCCTGTTTTCTGAGGAAAGATAAAGAGGAGGACAAGCCCAGTATATACTTCTTTAAAAACAAATCTTTAGTTTCGGGAATTGGTAATTCTCCATTCGTTCCCAGATAAGGTAATCCAAATAAAATTTCATAGAGGGATAGTCCCAAATCTTTCCTCCGCCAAGGGACAAGCCCAAAAGGCATCTTTTAGATCTATCACACTAAACCATCTGTGATCATGAGGGATCTTACTTAATAACGTGTAGGGGTTTGGCACCACTGGGTGCCTGATCTGTACTATTCGATTCAATGTTCTCAAATCCTGCACCAATCGATAAGTTCCATCAGATTTCCGCACTGGAAGAATTGGGGTATTATAAGGAACATACATGGCTCCAACAGTCCATCTCTAATCAGTCCCTCAATTACTGGCTGCAGTCCTCATTTACCTTCTACGGAAATAGGGTATTGTCGTTCACAGACAACGTCCCCTTTCCGTTTTAAATTTATTGTAAGGGGAGGATCTGTAGTTTTCCACGATTCCCTTCTCTAGCCCATACAATAGGGTCTATCTTTCTCTCTGCATCCTCTGTCAACATCGCCAGTTGTACTACTAATTCCTTTTTCCTGAATTCCAATCTCCAGTCCTAAAAGGATAATTAAGTCTCTCCCTAGTAAGTTACTTCCTATATCAGGGATATACAGCAGTTCCCCTGTGACCCTATCCTTAGGACCTTCTATCATCATAGGTTCAAATACTGGAACAGTAAATCTTTCCCCTTTTACCCCTGAAACAGTAATTGACCGTGTCGACATTTCTACCCTCTTTGGTTTAAAATTCAGCGATGACCGTGCTGCCCCCGTATCTACTAGGAAGACTACCTCTTCCCTACAGGGTCCCACCTTCAAGTTTATCAAGGGTTCCTGGTGGGCCCCCAAGGGCAGGAACCCCTGACACCCCTATTCTTCAACAAAATTCATAAGCGGAATTGCCCTTTCTTCCCTTTGTAGATCAGGACACTCCTGCTTAAAATGCCCTATCTTTCCACAATAATAGCATCCTTCCTGTGGAGACTTCCATCTCTGCCCCTGTCGCCCAAACCCTCTATCAAATGCTCCCCCTTGTCCTCTCCCTCTCCCTCTTCCTCTCTGTCCTACATGCTGCCACCCGCTGCTCCGGTTGCTCACTAGTGGTTCCATTCTCCCCTTAATTACCTCATCTACTGTAGCTACCATCATTTTCGCCTTCTGTTTTTGTCTCTCAACCTCCCTCTTTACAAACACTTTCTGTGCCTCTCTCTCAACAATTCATCTAATGGTTTTTCGCTCCATCCTTCTGTCTTCTGTATCTTTCTCTGTATGTCTGGCCATGCTTTTGTCACAAAATGTACTTTCAACAGACCCTGTGCCACTGGGTCCTCAGGGTTCATTCCAGAATATTTCCGCATTGAGTCCCTTAATCTTTGCAGGAAAGCTGAGGGAGTCTCATCTTTCTCCTGTCTAACTTCAAAGGCTTTAGTCAAATTCTGTGACTTTGGAACTGCCTCTCTTATTCCTTTTAGAATCAGGTCTTTCAATTCCCTCATTTCTTCTCTATGCTCCAGATTTTGGTTTTCCCACTGGGGGTCTTTGAGGGGAAACTTCACCTCTCCCTGTCCAGCATCCCTATCTCCAATCGGGTGTTCCCTGTCCCATATTTTAATGGCAGCTCCCCGTATAAGTCCCCTTTCCTCCCCAGTAAATAGTATATTCAAAATAGACATTAATTCAGCCCAGGTATACAGACTGGGCCCCAGAAATTGATCAATGTGTTCAGACAACCCCACCAGATCCTCAACCAGGACCTTCATTTCCTTTTTAAATGTTCTGACCTCCCCACTAGTGAGGGGGGGCACTTACAAACCCAATCTCTTTGTCCCCTATGGGTACCTCCTGAAGGGGATAAGTCGTCACGTTCTTCACCTTTTTCTTTCTTTCAAGAAATATTGCAATATTTCTTGCTCCCCATAACGTCAAACACCAATTCATCAATTCATGCTTGACTAACCTTTAAAGCCTGTTCCTAACTTATAAATATATTTATATATTTACGTTCATTTCTTCAGTATTTAATAGTTAAAATGCAAAATGCATAGTTCCCAATTTTGCAATTCACTGTAATTACCCAGTTTTAGTCCTTTAATTTAGATCCAAAATTAGTTTTCTTAAATAGTCCTGACCAATCATTTGTCAATTACAATACTATAGGTCGTAAAATAATCAGAGCTGCCTTAAAAGAATTTGTCTACTCAAGTTTTTTTAAAAAAAAACTTCTAATGCATGAACAATGGCTGAATCCAAGGTCACAGATATTAAACATAGAATTTTGCTTTTACTACAATCTAATGTTGAACTGAAACTTCAACTGTCCTCCATAAATCGCAATTATGTAAAGATAAAAGAGATTAGTTAGAAACTGATAGTAAGGCAGTCATGATCTGTAAAAAGAACAGGAGTTATCATTCTTTTTTTTTTCTTCATAATCTCGATAGAATCCTTAACCTTAAAAGAAATCATGCTAAGTTTCCATAACAAAAATCAGATTCAAAACAGTCCTGGAACTCAAGCTCCAGGGAATAAAACACAAACATTCAATCACCAACAAACAAATGTTCACTCATACCAAATCACAAAGGGTTAAACTTCCTACCAGCTGTACAGCTCTTTTCATTCTCTCTCTCTCTCACTCTCACATTGACATATAAACTCAGATATTCACAAACCCAGTCTTCGTCCGATCTGTACTTTGGCCAGAAGACAGTGGGACGAAGAATGGATTCCTTAGTCCATACAAAGCAACAATATTTAATCATCTTTCTCCCTTGTATAAGTATTATTTTGCCAATTCCACAACATCCTGCCCAAAGGACTTTCTGGAGGTATGTTGTAAGGGACCCCGCCTCCATTTCCATTGCCTTTTTCTTACTTTGTTTTCCCGGAGGCTTTTTCCTTACCCACAGCACAATCCATATTGAGTTCCTTTGTTAGTCCCTTATTAACTACTAAAACTCAATCCCGGCCACCAAGGCAATACTTAAAAGTCAATTTTCTTACCTTGGTCTGTGCACAGAGTTGCCTGGCCCCTTCTTTCTGTATTGTCTATCAACCTCCTATCACTGTCTGATTCAGATGTCTCTCTTGTAGGATTCACACCAGTCACCCAAGGGAGCAGACCAAACCGGGACACGAGACCGCTCCTCAATGGGGAACGGGATGCGTCTTCCCAGTGTCCAAGGCCAGCCACTCCCCCCGGTGATGGAAGAAAATCCCGGACACGAGCCCCCAATTGTGAGAAACAAAAGCTCACTCACTTTAATAATTTCAGTCCGAGACTAAATATCTGAAACAGAGTCGTTTATTTGTACACTTGCAAGTGGGTGCCATGTCTAATTGCCAGGTAAGGCAATGACAAATGCACAGTAAACCCCAACAAACTCTCGCAATTTATACAGTTTTTTTCCCATATGTTTTCCTTATTCCATTGTTTGTTCCCTGCTTCGCTTACGTCACTCATTTCCTTAAGACTAATCCCACAACTTCTGTTTATCCGGCCTTGTCAGTGACAAATGTCTTTCTCTGCCTCCTATAAGGTTGTTTGACATCATCCCATCCTTTGCTTACCATTATCTGCTCCCTCCATCTGCGCTGCCCCTCACAACATCTTATCACTAAGCCCTTTAAATTGGGGTTTGTTCCTGTGTCTCTGTACAAGTGGGGAAACAGATGTTTTTCCTGTTTGCCCATACATCCACCATTGTTCTGTAATCACACCTCATGCTAACATACCATTTTCTTTAACGGATTATATGTTTCCTCATTTTTGCTAAGTCAGCTCTCGTCCGAAACAATCCCAAACTAATGTGAATTCATTTACTCTGTATCAGAACTTATAATTGCAGAAATAACATTAATTCACCTATATCCCACACACCTGATGTATTATGTGTCGATATAATTGCCTTAACTGAAGAAAACAAAATTGGTTTCGAAACGTTTCAAAGATCTTTCTCTTTACTCGTTCTTTGGATGAAGGCATTACATTATGAAGAATTAACAGCTCGGCCTAAGAATGAGGGATGTTTTATTGACCATATAAGATCTTGAGAAGAGTGTGGTTGGTGAATACTGGATGGATATTTCTTCTTGTGTGGGAGAAAATAACTGGGGGAATAAATTAAAAATAAGACAGGTTCAAAGGAAAGGTCATTGGACCGAAAAATTGAACTCTGATTTCTCTTCATACAATCTGCCAGACAGACTGAACTTTTCCAGCAATTTCTGTATTTGTTTAAGAATAAAACATATTCATCTTAACACAGATATTGTGAAGACATGAAACGCTTATTTTTATATTATGCAGGCACATGTTAACACATCTTCAAAGCGAGTAGGGCCATTTATTGTTAATGAATTGATCCTGTGTATGACAATAGCAGTAGTGCACTGACATGGAGTTGAGAATGTGATGGAGTCATACAGTTATGACAATGTTCAAGGAGAGCTCACACGGTCTAGCTTGGTGACTGATAATGTTAGTGATTTAACTTACAGATGAAAAATGTAGCCTATCTGTGAAGGAACAGTCTATTGCTCTATTTCTGTTTCCCTGTCGCTCATCACAGCAATGTGTGGGAGTTTTAAAAAATGACCAGTCGTTTTTCCCACTCATGGTGGATTCCTGATGTGTATTTATTGGAACCTCCCCACTGCCTGAAGCAAAGCAATTCAGCTAAATCCAACTGCTTCAGGAAGAAATCCCAGTATCAGAGGGTTATGCGAGCAGAATAACTTCAGAAGTAATTATTCAGACTCGATAGTGAGGGGAACAGACAGGAGATTCTGTGGCTGCAAATGGGAATCCAGGATGGTGTGCAGCCTCCCACATGCCAGGATCCAGGAGTCTCAGAGCGGCTGCAGAACCTTCTCACTTGGGGTGGGGGGGGGGGCGGGAGGACAGCCAGAAGTCATTGTGCATGTTAGTACAATTGACGCAGGTAGAAATAGGGATGAGATCCTGCAGACTGGTTATAGAGAGCTAGGAAAAAGTACAACACAGGACCATGGCAGTGGTAATATCCAGTTTAATTCCAGTGCTCAGTGCTAGTGAGGGTAAGAACAGGACAATATGGCAGATGAATGCGCGGCTAAAGAATTGGTGCAGAGATTTAGATTTTTGGAACGCTGGGATCTTTTGTGGGGCAGAAGTGACGTGTTCAGGAAGGACGGGTTGTACCTGAACTGGAAGGGGACCAATATCCTGGCAGTCAGGTTTGCTAGTGCTGCAAGGATGGTTTCAACTAGATTGGCTGGGGTTGGGGAGGGGTGGGATCCCCAACAGCAGGGAGGCAAGTGCAAGGCTGGAAAGAGATACAGTAATCAGAAACACTAAAGTGAAGAGACAGGTTAGGCTGGAACACAGCAGGATGCAATGAATGCCTTTTGGATTAAATTGCATCTGTATCAATGCAAGATGGCTGACAGATGAGGCTGATGAACTCAGAGAATGGATTGGTACGTGTGACTGGGATAAAGCCATTACAGAAAAATGACTAATGGAGGGACAGGACTGGCAGCTTAATGTACCAGGGTACAGGTGCTTTATGCAGCACAGGGATGGTGGAAGGAGGGGAGGGGTGTTTCATTTTTGATTAAAGCGAGTATCACAGCAGTGATCAGAGATAAAGTAACTATTGGATCATCCAGTGAGGATTTGTGGGGGGAGCTAAGAAATAAGAAGGGAATGGTGATGTTATCTGGGTTGTACTATAGACCCCCAAATAGTAAATGGGGAATTAGAGGAACAAAATTATGCAGAGAGATTGGGGAGACTCACAGGGCCATAGTAGGAGATTTTAATTTTCCTAACATGGTCTGGGAATGACATAGAATTAAGGACTGAGATGGGGTGTACCTATTAAGTGTGTTCAGAAAAGTTTCCTCAAGCAGTAAGTGGACGATCTGTTTGGGAAGGGGCAAAACTTGACCTTCTCTAAGAAATAGGGCAGGACAGGTGACTGAGGTGACAGTGGGGGAGCACTCTGGGACCAGTGACCATAGTTCTATTAATGTTAAAATAGTTATGTGAAGGACCATACTGGTCCACATCTTCAAGTTCTAAATTGGGACAAGGTGAATTTTGATGGAATTGGACAGGAGCTTGTAGGGGTTGGTTGGAGGAGTTTGTTTGCAGGCAAAGGGATCTCCTGCAAGTGGGAGGCCTTTAAAAGTGAAATGGCTAGAGTTCAAGGTCTACATGTTCCTGTGAGGATAAAAGGCAAGCTTGATAGGAATAGGGACCCCTGGAAGTCAATAGACATTGAGGCTTTGACCAGCAAAGCCCGTCAGCTGGTAGCAAGGGAAACCCCGGAGGTATACAGGGAAATACAGATTTTACTGAAGAAGGAAATCAGGAAGGCGAAAAGGGGGCAGTAGATAGCCGTGGTTGAGAAGATTTGGGTGAAACCAAAGAGATTCTTTAAGTATATTAAAGAAAAAAAAATAACTAAATGAGAATATGACCCTTAATGTCCAAAGTGGACATGCATGTCTAGAGCCATAGGAGATGTGTGAGATTCTCAATTAATATTTCTCCTCTGTTTTTACCGTGGAGAAATACACGAAGACTTGGGAGCTTAACAAATGTCGTGGTGAAATCTTGGAGTTATTCAATATCACATGAGAGGACGTGTTGGATGCATTAGAATGTATGAAGGTGAATAAATCTCCTGGTCCTAAACAGATGCATCCAAAAATACTGCACGAGACTACAGAAGAAACCATGGGGACCCTGGTTGATATTTTTGCATCATCTTTAGCCACAGGTTAGGTTCCAGGAGATTGGACGGTAGCAAGTGTCGTGCCATTATTCAAGAAGGGAAGCAAAGAAAAATCTTTGAACTGTAGGCCAGGAAGCCTAACATCTGTGGTAGGTAGGTTTCTTGAGAAGACTCTGAGGGATAAGATACATATGTATTTGGAAAGACAGGGTTTGAATTGAAATTTTTTTTCAGATTCCCGACAGTATGGAATCAGGCCATTTGGCCCAACAAGGCCACACCAACCTCACGAACAGTAACCCACCCAGTCCCATTCCCCTACCCTATATTTAGATTAGATTCCCTACAGTGCGGAAACAGGCTCTTTGGCCCAAACAGTCCACACCAAGCCTCAGAAGATCAACCCACCCAGACCCATTCCCCTCTGACAAAAGCACCTAGCACTATGGGCAATTTAGCATGGTCAATTCATCTGACCTATACATATTTGGATTGTGGGAGGAAAATGGAACACCCAGAGGAAATCCACACAGACACAGGGAGAGTCACCCGAGGCTGGAATCAAACCTGGATCCATGGCACTATGGGGCAGCAGTGCTCACCACTGAGCCACCATGCCACCCTTGCTTTTTTTTCAACACAGTTCAATGACACAGGTACAAAATTTATTCTGCCTTTCAACCATGATGTACGTTACTATACCACTTACCCTGGATAATTTATCTTCCAATGAAAATGTCATCTTATTATTATTGTTTGTTATCATTAATCTTAATAATTATTATTAATAGTTGTTGAAAGATTGCATGGCTTTGTGAATGGGATATCATGCCTCATAAATTTGTTTGAGTTCTTTGATGAAGTGACCAAGAATATTGATGAGGGCAGGGCGATAGACGTTGTCTGTATGGTTTTCAGTAAGGCCTTTGAAAAGGTTACCCTTGATAGGCTGGTCTGGAAGGTTCGATTGCATGGAATCCAGAGGGAGCTGGAAAATTGGATACACAATTGGCTTGATGGTATTAAACAGAGGGTAATAGTGGAAGGATGCTCTTGGACTGGAGGCCTGTTACTCATGCAGTGCCTCAGGGGTCAGTGCTGGGCCCATTGCTGTTTGTTATCTATCAGTGATATGATTGAGAATGTACAAGGCACGATTAGTCAATTTGAAGATGATACTAAAACAGGTGGTATCGTGGATAGTGAGGAAGTATATCAGAAATTGCAGCAGGAGCTTGATCAACTGGAGAAGTGGGTCGACGAATGTTTTGGCAAAGTTAGATCAAGGTAGGAGTTTCATAATGAATGGTAGGACCTTAAGGAGTGTAGTTGAGCAGAGGCACCATGGAGTTCAGGTCCACCGTTCTCTGAAAGTGGAGTCACAGGTGGACATGGCAGAGAAGAAGGCTTTCGGCACACTGGCATTTATCAGTCAGGCCACGGAGGAGAGAAGTTGGGAAGTTATGTTGCAGTTATACAGGATGTTGGTGAGGCTGTACTTGTAGTTTACCTTGTAATGTTGTGTTCAGTTTTGGTCACATAGCAGTAGGAAAGATATTTTTTAAATTGGAATGTGTGCAGATGGAATTTACAAAGATGTTGCCAGGACTCAACAGTATGACTTATAGAGAGGTTGACCGAGCGAAGACTTTTTTCTTTAGAGCATAGGAGACTGGGGGGGGGGATCTTATATAAGATTATGAGAGGCATGGATAGGGTGAATGGACTCAGCCTTTTTTTCCCAGAATTGGGGAATCGAGGAGGAGAAGCCATCAGTTTAAAGTGGGAGGGGAAAAATAAAAGGGAAACTGATGGAAACTGTTTTACACAGAGAGTGATATACAAAGGAAATGAGCTGCCAGCGGAAGTGGTTGAAGTTTTTATATTAACAATATTTAAACTGCATTTTGATAAGTATATGGACAAGAAAGGATGAAAAGGCTATGGGCCAAGTGCTAGGAAATGGAGTTTGTGTGGATGGACTTTTGGGTCAGGATGGACCAGTTTGGGCCAAAGGGCCTCTCACCATTCTATATGCCTGGATGACTCTATAAATAGAACAGCATTTGGGCCAAACTCTCATTTTTCCTTTGGTCATGAGTTTGAATACTATTTGGACAAAGTTCTTTCAAGTTAGCTTTGGAGATATTTTGCGTTTGAGTTTGTTATCAATCATACGTGTGTGTGTGTGTCTGTGTGTGGGTGTGTGTTTCACAGTATTTTCCAAAGGGAAATATCAATGTACATATTTGCAATATCCTCTCGTCATTCTTCTTTCCATCATAGTTTGAGTAATTGTTTTTGGTCATAAACGTGTTGTTCTAGCAGATTAAAGAAATCTGCCTGACTTGTTCCTAACACTGACCCTGACATAGTCTGAGAACTATATCATTGGCCATATCACCAACATAGTTTTTTTTTGTGGCCAGTGGGGGAGTGGGACTAGAAAAGGGGACAGTGATCCAAAAACATAGGAAATTATCGACTCAATCAGCCTAATGTCAGTGTAGAGGAGTTTGTTGGAGGTGATTCTGAGGGATAGGATTTACATCTATTTAGAAAGACAGGGACTGATTAGGGATAGTCAATATGGCTTTGTATGATGGAAATCATGTCTCATTTATGTGATTGAGTATTTTGAAGAGGCGACAAAGAAAGTTGAAGAAGGCAGTGTGGTACATGTCGTTTACACAGACTTCAGCAAGGCATTTAATAAGATTCCCGACTGTAGACTATTACTAAGGCTGAGTTATATGGAATATAGGAAAAGCTAACCAATTGGATACAAAATTGGATTGAAGGTAATGGATTGCTTTCCAGACTGAAGGCCTGTGGCCAGCAGTGTGCTGAAAGAATCAGTGCTGAGCTCACTGCTTTTCATCACGTACATAAACATCTTGGATGTGAATATCAGAGGCAAGGTTAGTAAGTTTACAGATAACATCAAAAAGGTGGTGCAGAGGACAGTGAAGAAGATTATCTCAGTGTACAACAGCACCCTTGACCATCAATGGGCCAAGGACTGGCAGATGAAGTTTAATTTAGATAATTATGAGGTTTTGCATTTTGGTAAGTTGGTAGTGCCCTGGGGAATGTGGCTGAACAAAGAGATCTAAGGGTGCAGCTTCATAGTTCCATGAAAGTGGAGTCGCAGCTCGACAGGGTGGTGAATAATGCGGTTGGCACGCTTGCCTTAATCAGTCAGAACATTGAGTATAGGAGTTAGGGTAGCAAGTTGCGCTTGGACAGGATGTTGGCGAGGCCACTTTAACAATAATATGTACAATTCAATTGGCTCTGCTAAAGGATGGATGCTGGTAAACTTGAGAGGGTGCAGAAAAGATTTTCAAGGATTTTCTGATACGTGAGGGTTTGAGCTACAGGAGAGGATGAACAGGTTAAGGCTTTTCGCCTGGACTGTTGGAGGCTGAATAGTGACATGACAGAGTTTTATAAAATCCTGAGGGGCATGGATAGTCTAAATGCCCACAATCTTTTTTCCCAGTGTAGGGGAGTCCAGAATTAGATGGCATAGGTTGAAGGTGGAAGGGGGAAGATTTAGAAAGGACCTTAGGGGAAACTTTTTCATGCAGAGGCTCGTGGGTGCACGGAAACAGCTGTCAGAGAAAGTGGTGAAAGCAGGTTCAATTGCATGTTTAAAATGTATCTGGATAGATACATAAATAGGAATGGCTCAGAGGGATATGGGCCAAGTTATGGCAAATGGGATTAGGTCAGTTTAGGATGCTTGATTGGCATGGACAACTTGGACAAATGGATGCGTTTCTATGCTGTATGACTCTCTTATTCTATCAGAGGAATGAGGAAAAATTCTAAAAGGGCCTTTCGAATGGGAATTCTCTTCCCCAGAAGTTTGCGGTGCCTCTCTGATTCAAAGGTGAGTTAGTTAAATATTTGACAGAGAAGTGAGTCACGGATAATGGGATACAGTCAGGAAAGTGGGGCTGAGACCACAATCTGATCAGCCACAATCTTACTGCCTGGTGGAGAAGGCTCAAAGTATCTAATGACACACTCCTGCTCCTGAGTCCAATATTACGTGTTCCATTCAGCCCCTCAAACCTGCTAGACAGGAGTAGTTGGAGGCCACTTACTGCTATCACCTGGTGCACAGAAACAGAAGACACCATGTACTCCCTCATGACTGTCCCACACGGTTTGGGAGATTTGGAAAAAGTAATTGGAAAATCCAGACTGGGTATGAAAGACGCCCCTCATTTCTCTTTACAGAGCTTTCACTCTCTGCAACTTTTGCTCCATTTGTTGGTCATGTTGTAGACCCAGATTCACTGTGAATTCAGTCCCCACACCTCACCTAGAGATGGTTCACAAAATTCTTTGTTTTCCCTGATTGCAACATTCCATAACAGACCGTCCAGGAATATAACACCCATTAACTTTCCAATAACAGAATGTGAGAACATCAGAAACGGGGTAGGACGTTCACCTCCCAAGCCTGTCTTGCCCTTCACTAAGATCATGGTTGTTCTGCTCTAGGTCTCAAATCTTCCTTAATGTCCAAGTCTTCATAGCCCTTCAACTCTCCGGCAGGTCAAAATCCAGCTGCAGCCTCTCTGAGCACTTCCATAGAACACAGAAAAAAGAACAGTACAGCACATTACAGGCCCTTCGGCCCTCGATGTTGTTCCGCCCGTTTATCCTACTCTAAGGTCAGACTAATCTCATGCTTCCGTTCACTTTCTTCCATGTGCCTATCCAAGATTCTCTTAAGATTCCTCACGTATTTGACTCTAGGTCCACTGCTGGCAGTGCATTCCACACACCCACCACTCTCTGTCGAAAGAACCTACCTTTAATATCTCCCCGAAACTTTCCTCCAATTACCTTAAAATTATGAACCCTTGTGATAGATATTTCTGCCCTGGGAAAACATCTCTGGCTATTCACTCTAACAATGCCTCTCATCTTGCACACCTCTATCAAGTCACCTCTCATCTTTATTTATTCCAATGACAAAAGCCCTCGCTCCTTCAAGCTTTCTTCATAAAACCTGCCCTCCAGTCCAGGCAGCATCCTGGCAAATTTCCTCTGCACCCTTTCTAAAGCATCCACATCCTTCCCATAATGGGGTGTCCCTCTTCAGCTCTTGATGCAGTCTATGTCCATGTGTAACCAGACATGGACCACATTCAAGATTGTGCTGCTAAAGTCTGGGTAACATTCATGTAACAGCACTGTACATTTCGTCAGTAAAAGGAGGAGTTCATTCTACACCTCAATCTGGTTTCACAAGAATGTGGGGAAGCCATTCAGCCCATCAAAGCTACTGGGGAAGAAGAGGGACAGCACATTCAACCCCTCCTGCCTATTACACAGGAAGAGAAGGGATCTGCACACTCCCACACATCACTTACACAGGATCAGAAAGACACCATTTCACACTCGGAGTCACTTACAAAGGAACAGAAAGAGGTCATTCAGCTTTTCAAGTCACTAACATAGGAACATGAAAGTGTCAGAGATGTTCTTACGTTGCAAACAAATGGATCAGGGACTGCACAGATAGACTGCTCCAAATTGGTTTGCATGGCTTAATTACTCATAGTACATAAGTGCTACTTTAACATGATTTTTTGGCAGTAGGAATGAACCCAACTTTTTAAACCATTCTCCAAGTTGTCTTCTATCTCCAAGAAGCCAGACCCATGGTCTCCATGGAGGAAGAAGATGGTGGAGAATGGCTAACTTTCAGAATGAAGGTATTGTGGGTGCTGACAGGATTGTGTACAAAGTGACAATCAATGCAGTATCACACAGTAACTGTGCATTAAAGTGTTCAGAGTTCATTCAGAGTCTGTACCTCTCTGTCAATCGACATGGGGGCTCTTCAGATGCATGTAAACTATTGGGAATCAAACATCCTATGAAAATATATGGAATATTTTACTCTATTCAGCTGTTTGGGACATAGTGAATGTCCGTCCATAACCATCAAGTTTCAGCTTCTTATTTTTCACAGCGCTACAGGTTAAACACATAGTTACTGCACTCTCTCCTGATGGTACCATGCCAGGGTTTAGTCTGGTAAAGTTCCTTTGCACTGTCTCAGTGACATGGAGATCAGTATTTATAAAGCAGAGCAACCAAATACTCTCTCAACAAAACACGACCAGTGGGAAAGATATACTAACTCTGGTACTTCAATCATTTTGCATGAAGAGCCACATATCATTTATTTCCTGCCCTGTAAGCATTCTGTTAGTGAATTATGACCAAAGGCAAACAGGTCCTTTTCAACAACAGCACTTCCCAGTCTCTCACCATTTAATAAATATAAGTGTACCTGATGATATTTGTTGTTCATATCTGAATCAATTTATGCCTTGTGAACAGCTATGGCTCAAACACTGATCCGTCTGTCACCCATCAAGCCTTCAGTCCAGAGAAAAACAGCATTCTTCTCGTATCTCCATCACCCAATTTTGAATCCATATGGCATATATTCCAGTCCTACCTACCCATGGATACTAACATTCCTCATTCACCCGTATTCAACCATGTCAAGCGTTTTATAAAAATTCAAATGCTCCACTCCCATTGGTTGTCAATTGTCGATGTCACAGCAAACAATCTCCACAAACAAGTTTATCAAAGATCATTTCCCTTTCCTGAATCGAGGCCGATTCTACCAAATCATATCATTGTTATCCAAGTATCTAGGCATCAAATTCCTTATAAAGTGTTACAATATAAAAGGTTATAAATAGAAAGCAGGAAGTTTCAGCATTGCTTCGTATGAGGTCCACTGAATATGTTACCTAGTAAGATAATGAAACTTCTGGAAATGAACCTTTTAGCTCAGCGAGCAAACATACATCCATTTTGAGTGGGAGCAGCGGCGAAGGTAAAAGTGAACCCGGGAGACTACAGCAAAGGTAAGACAGTTTGTTTTAAAATTGCTTACCTGTAGCGGGCAGCGGTGTGTTTTTTTACTCTCTCTCCACAGAAAGAGCGGGAGCAGCAGAGGAAGTGACGGCAAGCAGAGGGGCAGCCGGGAAGGAAAAGTGAGTATATAAGTCAGGAAGGCGGCTAAACCCGAGATTCTACACCTGTAGTATCTCCCACCCACCCTCCTCCTCTAACCTTCTTAACTAGTCTGCTTTTTCTTTTAAGGTAAGGATTTTTATTTCTTTACCAGGGACTAGTTAAAAATTTACTCTGTTTTTTTTTTGTGTGTGTATACATCAAGTCCTTATTTAGGGTAAAAAAAAAACTATAGCAGAGAGGTATCAGAAGGTATTCTAATTCATACTTGTACAAAGTAACTAATTAACTAACTAAGCAGAGATGGCTGGGCAGGTGATGTGCTGTTGCTGTATGATGTGGGAGCTGGCTGATCCCATTGTGAACGGCAGTGACCACATCTGCAGCAAGTGTTGGTTGCTGGAAGAACTCCGGATCAGAGTTGATGATCTGGAATCTGAGCTTCAAACACTGCAGCACATCCGGGAGGGGGAGAGTTACCTGGATGCTTTGTTTCAGGAGGCAGTCACACCTGGGAGATTAAGTAATTCACATTCAGCTAGTGATCAGGCACAAAAGAGTGTGACTGTAAGTGAGGCAGGTAGGGGGAACCGGAGTTCAGGAGTGGAGGAGCCTCAGCCCTTGACCTTGTCCAACAGGTATGAGATTCTTGCTCCCTGTACGGATGAGGAAAAGGGCTCTGGACAGGATGAGCCAGCTGACCATGGCACCATGGTGCAGAAGGCCATTCAAGAGGGGGGAGCTAATAGACAAGTAGTTGTTATAGGGGATTCTATAATTAGGGGGACAGATAGTATCCTTTGCAAGCCGGATCGGGAGTCTCGCATGGTGTGTTGCCTGCCCGGTGCCAGGGTGCGAGACATCTCCGACCGTCTTGAAAGGATATTGTAGCGGGAGGGGGAGGATCCAGTTGTTGTGGTCCACGTTGGGACTAACAACATAGGCAAGACTAGGGTGGAGGACCTGTTTGGGCATTATGAAGCACTAGGCAGGAAATTGAAGCACAGGTCCTCAAGGGTCATAATCTCCGGATTACTGCCCGAGCCACGTGCCAATTGGCATAGGGACAAGAAAATTAGGCAAGTAAACACGTGGCTAAGGGATTGGTGTGGGAAAGAGGGATTCCACTTCATGGGGCATTGGCATCAGTTTTGGAACAGGGGGGATCTGTACCGTTGGGACGGTCTCCACCTGAACCGATCAGGTACCAATGTTCTAGCGAAGAGGATAAATAGGGTGGTCAGTAGGACTTTAAACTTCTGAGTTGGGGGGAAGGGAAAGTGAAAGCAACAGGGAGTATGGAGGTAAATGGCAAGATTAGCAGCAGGATAGAATGTTTCCAGGCGGATTTAAAATTGAGGCAGACTGAGAATGCAGTAAAAAGCAAGGATAACTTAGGACATATGACTTCCAACATCTCTAATGATAAGGAAGTTAGCATTAAGGCAGTTTACCTGAATGCTCGTAGCATACATAACAAAGCCGATGAACTAATGGCACAGATAATAGTGAATGATTATGATGTAGTAGGCATCACAGAGACTTGGTTACAGGGGGGTCAGGACTGGCAGTTAAACCTCCATGGTTTTTCAACTTATCGAAAAGACAGAGAGGTGGGCAGAGGGGGTGGGGTTGCCTTGTTAGTTAAGAACAAAATTAAATCTATGGTATTGAATGACATAGCGTCGGATGATGTGGAGTCTGTGTGGGTGGAATTGAGGAACCACAAAGGCAAAAAAAACATAATTGGAGTTGTGTATAGACCTCCTAACAGTGGTCAGGACCAGGGACGCAACATGTACCGGGAAATAGAGAAGGCATGTCAGAAAGGCAAGGTTACATTGATCATGGGAGACTTCAATATGCAGGTGGACTGGGTAAATAATGTTGTTAGTGGATCTAAAGAAAGGGAATTCATGGAATGCTTACAGGATGGCTTTTTGGAACAGCTTGTCATGGAGCCCACAAGAGAGCAGGCTATTCTGGACCTAGTGCTTTGCAATGAACCAGACTTTATAAAAAATCTTAAAGTAAGGGAACACTTAGGAAGCAGCGATCATAATATGGTAGAGTTCAGTCTGCAGTTTGAAAGAGAGAAGGCAAAATCGGATGTAATGGTGTTACAGTTGAATAAAGGTAATTATGAGGGCATGAGAGAGGAACTGACAAAAATAGACTGGAAGCAGAGGCTAACCGGGAAGACAGTAGAGCAAAAATGGCAGGAGTTTGTAGGTATAATTGAGGACCCTGTACAGAGGTTCATTCCCAAGAAAAGAAAGATTAACCGGGGAGGGATTAGACAACCTTGGCTGACAAAGGAAGTCAGGAAATGTATTAAAGAAAAAGAGAGATCCTATAAAGTGGCTAAGAACAGTGGGAAATCAGAAGATTGGGAGGGATACAAAAGCAAACAGAGGATAACAAAGAGTGTAATAAGAAAGGAGAGGATCAAATATGAAGGTAGGCTAGCCAGTAATATTAGAAATAATAGTAAAAGTTTCTTTCAGTACATAAGAAACAAATGACAGGCAAAAGTAGACATTGGGCCACTTCAAACTGATGCAGGAAGCCAAGTGATGGGAGATAAGGAAATAGCAGGAGAACTTAACAAGTACTTTGCGTCAGTCTTCACAGTGGAAGACATGAGTAATATCCCAAAAATTAAAGGGTGTCACGGGGCTTAGTTGAGTATGGTTGCCATTACGAAAGAGATAGTGCTAGAAAAGTTAAAAAGTCTTAAAATTGATAAATCTCCTGGCCCCGATGGGATACACCCTAGAGTTCTGAGAGAGGTGGCTGAGGAAATAGCAGAGGCATTGGTTGAGATCTTTCAAGAGTCACTGGAGTCAGGAAAGGTCCCGGATGATTGGAAGATGGCTGTTGTAACCCCCTTGTTCAAGAAAGGATCAAGGCAAAAGATGGAAAATTATAGGCCAATCAGCTTAACCTCGGTTGTTGGTAAAATTCTAGAATCCATCATTAAGGATGAGGTTTCTAAATTCTTGGAAGAGCAGAGTCTGATTAGAACAAGTCAACATGGATTTAGTAAAGGGAGGTCATGCCTGACAAACCTGTTGGAATTTTTTGAAGAGGTAACAAGTAGGTTAGACCAGGGAAACCCAGTGGATGTGGTCTATCTAGACTTTCAAAAGGCCTTTGATAAGGTGCCACACGGGAGGCTGCTGAGCAAGGTGAGGGCCCATGGTGTTCGAGGTGAGCTGCTGGGATGGATTGAGGATTGGCTGTCTAACAGAAGGCAGAGAGTTGGGATAAAAGGTTCTTTTTCAGAATGGCAGCCGGTGACGAGCGGTGTCCCGCAGGGTTCGGTGCTGGGGCCACAGCTGTTCGCATTATATATTAACGATTTGGATGAGGGAACCGGGGGCATTCTCGCGAAGTTTGCCGATGATACGAAGTTAGGTGGACAGGCAGGTAGTACTGAGGAAGTGGGGAGGCTGCAGAAGGATCTTGACAGGTTGGGAGAGTGGTCCAGGAAATGGCTGATGGAATTTAACGTGAGCAAGTGCGAGGTCTTGCACTTTGGCAAAAAGAATAAAAGCATAGACTACTTTCTAAATGGTGAGAAAATTAATAAAGCCAAAGCACAAAGGGATCTGGGAGTGCTAGTCCAGGATTCTCTAAAGGTAAACATGCAGGTTGAGTCCGTGATTAAGAAAGCGAATGCAATGTTGTCTCTTATCTCAAGAGGGTTGGAATATAAAAGCAGAGATGTACTACTAAGACTTTATAAAGCTCTGGTTAGGCCCCATTTGGAGTACTGTGTCCAGTTTTGGTCCCCACACCTCAGGAAGGACATACTGGCACTGGAACGTGTCCAGCGGAGATTCACACGGATGATCCCTGGAATGACAGGTCTAACATATGAGGAACGGCTGAGGATACTGGGATTGTATTCGTTGGAGTTTAGAAGATTAAGGGGAGAGTTAATAGAGACGTACAAAATAATACATGGCTTGGAAAAGGTGGATGCTAGGAAATTGTTTCAGTTAAACGAGGAGACTAGGACCCGTGGACACAGCCTTAGAATTAGAGGGGGTCATTTCAGAACAGAAATGCGGAGGCATTTCTTCAGCCAGAGAGTGGTGGGCCTGTGGAATTCATTGCCACGGAGTGCAGTGGAAGCCGGGACGCTAAATGTCTTCAAGGCCGAGATTGATAGATTCTTGTTGTCTCGAGGAATTAAGGGCTACGGGGAGAACGCTGGTAAGTGGAGCTGAAATGCGCATGAGCCATGATTGAATGGCGGAGTGGACTTGATGGGCCGAATGGCCTTACTTCCACTCCTATGTCTTATGGTCTTATGGTCAAAACCTCAACCTGAGCTACAGATCTTCTCAAAACTCGCTAAAACGTTACAATGTTTTTCTCACAGCTGACAACAAGCTGTTTAAGTTTTCTGTTTTCCATCTCCATCCTGTTTTAAATATTTAGGCTTATAAAAGCTGTTTTCTAGTCTGCAGAATCCTTTCCAGATTTGAAGAATAATCAGTAATTCTTTCACAGCTCTGTTCTCATCTCCTCAATACTCTGGGATGTAGCTCATCAGATGCAGCAATTTATGAAACTTCAATGCAATTAGATTTACAAAAGCATACCCTTCATTAATCCTAATTCCTGCAGTTCATCATTTTCACCAGTACCCCTGTTCTCTAGTATTTCTGGAAGTTAGTTTCTGTACTTTCCCCAATGGCAGGCAGGTGGCTTCTGTCAGCTCATGATAATTTGGAGGACTGTATTTCAGAGATGGTGGATATATTACCCATTCCTACCTGGAAAGTTTCAGAATTGAAACAGTTCACTTCATGGTGAGAGTCAGCACAGTCCTGTCCCTGGTGTGAGACTACAGGTTAAACTGAAGGAGGGGACACAGCTCAGTGAGCACCTCATTTTTGAAACAAGTTGGTTTCACACTTTACAACTGAATGGGTCCAGCTTTGACAAATGTTCCAGCAAATCCGATGGAGGATAATGCAGTGTCCTGCTCCTCCCTGTCATACAGAGCTTCGCTTCTGTGTAGTCTCCACTCCATTTGTTTACCATGGACCCAGTCACTCTGTAAATGTAGTCCAGAGTTGAGTCATCAGACTCTAGGGTCTCCCTGAATGAACCCAGCAGTTGACAATACAAACCCGAGAACGCCATCCACAGAAACTCCACTGACTTTTAAATGACAGCAGCAAGTCAAATCCCCACACACATGGTGCATGCATTCAGTGTTGAAAATGCCTTCCTCTCCTCAGTTTCTCTTCCTGGCTGAGAAGACTGTTGCATATCTGCATAGTCCCACAGTAACAATTCCTCTTTCTAAAGCAGTTAACAATGTAACGTTACCTTTCTCTGTATCTCAGCATCTATGAGGACAGCACCGTTATTGCCAATGGAGTAGACACTCAGAGGAGAGTCATGGGGACCATACCTCACTTTAAATAGGGACTTACTTAAGCGGGTGTGATTTTCAGGAATATGGGAAAGGCAGGAATGTTAGAATAACTTCCCATTCTATTTTCCTTCAAGTTCATCATCAGCAATCCTTTTGTTTGCTTTTCCTTTCTCACTCACTCTCCTTTGCTGAACATTTCTCCATCCATTCAACAGAAACCTCCCACTCACCCTTCCAACCATCCTTGATATAATAATGTTATTTCCCAGTTGCATTCATTTCTGATAGGGTCACTGAACTCGAAAAGTTATGTTTTTCTCCTGACAGAGGCTGTCATGCCTGTTGAGATTCTCCAACACTTCCAGATACTGGAGAATTTTATTTCAGATCTTCATTATCCACTGATCCTTGGCTTATTTCACCTTTAATGTTGTTGTTCCATAGTATGTCAGCATCACTGGCAAGGGCAGCATGTGTTGTCCATCCTAATTGCCCTTGACTGTGACACCATTTGTCAAGACAACATGGAGCCAACTACTTTGTTGTGCGTCTGAAGTCACACTTCGTCCAGACCGGGCAATAATGTTAAGTTTCTTTACCAAAGGATATCAGTGAAATAATAAAAGAAATCCTGATTGTTTATGGTTTCCATGAGTGAAATTTCATGCCAATTTTGTCATTCGACTTTATGTTCAGTCATCGGCTGTGGTTGGATTTCCAACAATGCCTTTCTGGTCATAACCCGCGACTCTAAACTACATGTCCTGTGACATTATGAATCTGATACAGAGTCCTTGGTGTGAAGTACTGTAGTGACGAAAACCAGGTTTTGATCAAAATATTTCTAACTGGAAAAAAGGTCAGGAGACAAATGGAGCCATAAATTCTGAAGTTAACAAAGGGGCCAGATGATATTTAATTCAGCAACAGCATTGAGGCAGAGGTGGAGACTGGGGATATTATCAAGGTGGGTGTGGGCAGGTTCGATGACAGAGAGAATACAGAGACATAAAGCAGTTCAGGGTAAAAGTAAGATTTGAGGTTCTGAATAGCCTTGTTCCTTCTTAGATGTTTATGAGTGAAGAGTCTGAAATTCATATAAAGGAAGTGGAGTTTGTGACTGAATTTGAATAAAAATACTTTACGTCTTTGCAAAATATAAATAACAGAAATTGCAATGACCTTCACCATTGTTTATAGAATTGACAGGGACAGACTTACCAGGAACACCAATAATAGGGAGAACGGGGTAGTAACCGACTTGAATAATCCTCAGTACGGCTTCTATCCGTAACTCTAACCATAGCCAATCCTGAGAAAGCCAGTAAAGACCCAAAGATAAACTCCTGTTCATTGCTGGAATATTTCAGTCTATTGATCTCAGATTCACTTCCTCTCCCTCTCTCTGGAGCTGCTTATTCCTATTGTGTTGAGGATGACGCTGTCCCTATACTACGGAATAACAGGTCCAAAGAAGCCCCCTACCAATGAGAGAGAATCTCTCCAGTGACACAGTTAGGTCCATGGAGACTGACATCAATGATAGTCACTGAACAAACAGTTCCAGTAAACCCATTTCACTGTAGCCCTTATATGTTACAAAAATACTGCACAGTGCTTCATCCTGGACAGATTGCTGGGTTGTACTGAGCCTGATCTGCACCGTGCTCTACGCTAAGCAGATATCTCAATTGGGCATGTTGACATGGCTGATTATTGGGCTAATGATACATCTTCAATTGTAAAGTGAGAGGTGACAGAACAAGATGATGCTTTCTCTTCACAAGCTCGATGATTCTACTGTGTTTTGGCAGGGTAGGAATTGCTGGGCTACTGAGGCCATCTGTGTCTGATCATCTGTGTCTGCTGCATCCTTTGATTTATTTATTTAAGTTTAACGTTGACGTATATCTTACCATCATTTAACGGCTTAGGTGGGGTTAGGCATTTTTGCGAGACACCTACAGTGCCATAGATGGTATAGATACTGTCCATTCCTTGTGGTCCTTGCAGCCGCGGCCTGGTCCTGTGGAGTGATGGTTAAACTCTCCCAGAACCAGGATTCTTAATTTTACAATTTGCCAGTTATTGCTGGGGTCTCAGCAGGGTTGGAAGGCAGGAGCTATCTCCTGGCTGCCACACACTCTCTCTGAGATTTTTCTCAGAATTGTCTTTTGATGATCTTTCCTCCTGGATTGGAGAACAGCATGTGAAACAATCTGTTTCCTGAATTTGTTTTGTGAAAAGTGCGTGCTACAAGGATGTTACCATATTGGAGTAATAACTGTGTAGTAGTTAAGTAACCTATTATTCTGTTATGTTCTCCAATAGAATTAAGTTATTCCAAGTTACTCTTGTTTTTGTTGTAGTTTGTCTACTGTGTTTGATTATATTGTATTTTGCTTAATGTTGAATATTTTGACCAATCAAATTGCATTTGAAACAGAGAACCTCATATTTACCTTTAAAATGGGAAAAATTTCGTGTCAAGACTACTTCATCATACATGTTCAGAGCGTCTGCTTGTGTGCATCGCAAGAAGGACAGATATTCATATTTTAATTGGATAATTACTTAATGGACAACATGTTGCAGAAATATGGGACTTGACAGCAGAATGCGCCAAGCTGGGGGAGTGATGGCTCTATCAGGAATTTTTCCAGATACTCAATCCGCCTCACAGATGCAGCCCAGACACGTATAAGCCCAGGTGAGAATCTGCTTAGCTAGGAGAACTGTGCAGACCTGGCTCAGTACAACCCAGCAATCTTTCCAGGATTGAGCACTGTGCAGACCAGGCTCAGGACAACCCAGCAATCTACCCAGGATGGAACACTGCGCAAGTCTCACCAGGCCACTAGCTATCTGTCCAACATGGGAAGCAGCATAGACTTCACCGGCGCATTGATTCAGTAACCCAGATGAAACGGTCTGTCCAGCATGGGGTGATATGCAGCCTACAAAAGTGTCTTGCTTTACAAATGCGACAAGGTTTCTGTTCAGTATTGGCGGCTGTACAGTGAATAGCAGTGAATTGGTCGGTAAACCTGGAACAGTCACCCTCCCAGCATGGGGAGCTGTGTACCCTACCCCTGTGCATTGTTCAGTAACACTGTGTTATATCCTTGCCCCAGCGTGGGGAAACTTGCAGGACATGCTGGAAATGACAGGATGTGCAGCTGCCAGCCATTTACAGCTCCATATCTCCATTGTGCCATGACAAGGGCGTGCTGTGGGTGTGAAAATCACTGCCAGAGAGATTGGAGGGGGAATCAGCTTAAATAACAACAAACAAAAAAATTTTGGGATAAAGGGAGAGGGAGATTGAGAGAATATTTTATGGAAGATCACAGGTTTCAGTATGCTGATATGAAGATATTTCCTCAGTACCCTGCAACATGAGCCAGTATTCTCAGGATTGATGGGTGAATGGGATATTGGTGTGCGTTCAGATGATGGACAGTTTTGGATGAGCGTTTGTTCCGCAGCTCTGTAACTGGGAGTGGGGTCAGCAGAGTCTGATTCATTGGGCTGAATCTAACAATAATTAACTTTGTGTGATTTTTATTGAGTGTGACAGAGGTGTTGTCTGCACGAGGCTGAGCTAGTCTTCTGGTGCTATCATATCAAAATCACCTCATTAACTTCCCAGTCATCCCGTGATGTCCCTCTCATTCAATGCCAACCCGATTCTTCCACCCATCACTGCTGGAGTTACTCATCATAGCCTGGATACCCCTGGAATATTCCCACATGTTGATAGAATATTCTGAAGAATGCTGATTTTGGAATGTTACAGCTAGTGTTCCAAATAATTCCCACATTCAGGAAAATGTCAATGCCCCAGCATGTAACATAGAAGGGGAAGGAGTAAAGGTGTAGAGTTTTCAAATCCACCACGAGGCCATTCAGTCCTTCAAACGCATTCTGGCATTTAATAAGATCAGGGCTGATCTGATGGTTTTCTCAACTCCATGTTGCATGATCTTTCAGTCATTTACCCTGAAGGGAAAGCTCTCACCCTCAACCCATCACCCGAGGTGTGGTGACCCTCAGGGTAAACCACCATGAGTGGCTGTCACTGAGCAGACGACACTTGGGCATTTTTACCCCAGTTTTCTTCAAGGCCCTGTTTGAGGATATTTTCCATGGTAACGCACTCTCCTAACAATATATTCCATCAGCGTTACACTTTTATGTAATGGTAAGTATGCTTTACCCAGACCAATCAAAAACATGCGTTTATTTTATGGTTATCGATATCCAATCACAATTAGTAATTCTGGTTATTTCACTTGTCCCTCCTTATTGTATTCAGCCAAAACAGCTTCGAAATACTTGTCTCATTATAAAATACAATTTCTGCAATTTTTATCCTCAGTCGTTATCTTAACCATTATCTGAATTGTACTTTTATCCTTGTTATGAAAGTTTCTCTTGCGCTTTGTCTGTGACTGTTCCTGTCTGTGATAGTTACACAGTCTCCCACTCAGTTGGCTGGATGGTTTGTGATGCAGAGGGAGGCCAACAGTGCAGATTCAATTCCCCACACTGACAGATGAAGGGAAAGCTCTCTCACCCTCAACCCATCACCCGAGGTGTGGTGACCCTCAGGGTAAACCACCATGAGTGGTCTCACTCTAATGGCAGAGCAGCCCCGTGGCCCTTTGGAACGCCATTCTATCACTGTTAGATTTTAAGAATGTTTTCTAGATTATCATTTTGTTTTTCCGGAAGTTCTGGAGCAGTGTCATTTTGTACCACTGTCAACATTTCCCTATCCTGCACATTCCTGCCCATTCCCAGATAATCGTTGACATTATTACTTATGAACCTTGTGTTTGTGCCTCAAAACTATTCAATATCTCTGCCTCTATAGCTCTGTGGGGAAGAGAGTTTCAAAGACTCATCACACTGAGAAAACAAACATAAAAATCATCTGGGGCGTGAGGTTACTTTTTGTCTACTTTCCCAATAATGGATATAATTACTTTAGAAGTGGTTCAGAGATGTTTCACTTCATGTATTCCAGGGTAGAACGCCTTATATTATGGAGACTTTAACAGGTTACTCTTACTGAAACATACACGACCTAGAGGAGAATGGATTAGGTAGATACCCACTGGGTATTTTTATGGTCCAAACTTGTTTTCATTGTTATAGAATCTCGACCATGTGGAAGCAGTATATTCTGTCAATTAAATCCTCACTGACCCACCGACCAGCGTCCCTCCCAGACATGTCCCCCTACCCTATCCATGTACCCCTGCATTTCCCATGACTAATCCACCTAACCTAAAGATCCCTGGGCACCATGGGCAATCTAGCATGGCCAATCACTCTAAGCTGCACATCTTTGGACTATGGCAGGAAACTGGAACTTTGCAAGGAAACCCACATAGATACATGGAGAATGTTCAATCTTCACATAGAGTGTCACCCTGACGTTGGAATTGAACCCAGCTCCTTGGTGATGTGAGGTAGCAGTGCTGACAACAGATCCACCATGCTCCTCCATTACTTCTATTAGTTACTTGTGGCTGACTAAAGAAATCTGCCTGAATTTTTCCTAGCACTGAACCTGACCCAGTCTGAGAACTTTATCATCGGCCATATCACCAACCTGGTTACATGTAAGATTTGTTGTGAACTGTGAAGGAGCGGGATGAGGAAAAGAAACAGTGACATGCTCCAACCCCATTCAGAACTGGAGTGAGGAGAAATTCACCAAGTGGGATTTCAATCAAGTAGGAATTCTCTTTTCCATAAATTTGGGATAGCTGAATCTTTATATTTTATCAAGGCTGGCTTCCTCTGATTTTCCATGGACAGGTGAATCAGGAACAATGGTACATGGAAAGAAAAGTGCAGCTGGGACCACAATGAAATGAGCCACGACCTCATGGTGGAGTAGTGTCAAAGAGCCAAATGGCCCACTCGTGTCCCTCAGCCTTATGTTTTGATGTTCCATTCAGCCCTTCGGGCCTGCTACACAGGGGCAGATAGAAGCCACTCCGACGGTTAGGTGTAGTTTCAGAAAAGTACTTGGAAAATCCAGGCTGGATCAGGAAGTGACCCCATCCCCCAATCCCTCTCTCCAGGTTTCCCCTCTCTGTAACTTCTGCTCCAGATGTGGGTCATGTTACAGACCGGGATTTTCTGTGAATACAGCCATCAACCCGCATCCAGGGTTAACTCGAATAAATCCTCTGCTCTCCCTGAATGTAGCATCATACAACACCATTTTCAGGACAATAACCAGTTACTTTCCAAAAGAACGTAAGAAATAGGAACAGGAGTAGGCTATTCGGCCCGTCAAGCCTGCACTGTCATTTAATCAGAACACAGCTGATCTACTTCAGGGGTCAACTTCAATTTCCTGTTACCCCCTTTTATCCCTCAACTCGTTGATATGTCAAAACCCAATCCACCCGGTCTGTAAATACATTCAGTGACCCAATCGCCACACTCTCTGAGTTAGGGAAGTCCAGGCATTCACTACCTTCTGAAAGAAGAGATTTCTTTGCATCTCAGTTTGAAATCGATATCTTTTATCCTGTATTTACATTCCAGTGTTCTGGACTCTGCCCTGAAATGGATTCACATTCTCAAAAGCTACCTTGTCAAGCCCCCTCTGTATCTTATACGTTTCAGTAATATCACCCTCATTCATTTCAGCCAGAATGAATAATTGTCCCAACATTTTAGATGTACTCAATAATTCAACACCATCATTTCAGGAACCCGCCAAACAAACCAACCTACTTACTTGCTGACATTATGTCTCAGACACAAGAACAATCACATCCCTTTGCACTGTTCCTTTTGTGGGAGTCCTCGCCATTAAATAACAGCCTGCCTTTTGGTTTTCAGTGTCATCCTCAACCTCGGATGCATATTGCACTCAGCTCCTGCCGTCAGGCTATCAGTATAGATTGTAAATAAATCTTTCCATTGGACTGATAATTGTGATACACCACAGATACATTTTACCAGGGAGATCCATTAACCCTGACTCTCCGATTTCTATGTGTTCACCAACCGTCAGCCCATGTTAATATATTATCTGTCATACTATGAGCTTCTGTCTTGCATAACAATTTTTATTTTGTGAAACCTTATGCACAATCTCTGGAAAGCCTCATGTCTACCAGCCCCCCCTTTATCACATCCATTTTTTTCCATTCTCAGGGATCTCCAGAAAACCTTTGCATGATTTTACAGGCAAAATATAGATCGCCTTTCACAAAACCATGCTGACTCCGTGTGAAGCTTTTCTAAATGTCCTGCAATGCCTTCCTGAATAACAGACTCTTGCTTATTCCCAGCAATAATGGTGAGGCTAAATAGTTCCTGCTTTCAGTCTTGCTCCTTTCTTGTAAACAGGCGCCACATTGCAGGGTCTCCAGTTTCGCTAGAACACTCCTGTAATCCAGAGAGTTTTGGAATATTTCACAAAGTACCTCAGTCATTGTGTAATCGCTGCTTTTAAAACCAACTATGAATTACTGCTGACCTGCCTGCGCTTACTCTTATTTGTTCATTAAAAAACTTTGTTCCTTTCGTTAGAGGCAGTTCAAGAACTTCCCTCCGAGTACCATTTGGATTACATCATTGAAATACTTACAGTGCCTTCTCCTGTGAGGAATGATGTAAAATTCTGGTGTAAATTATCTATCTGCACCCTCTAGGCACACCCTCCAAACGTTCTCAATATACTTTCATGACTTCATTTCTACTAAAGGTCATACATTCATCTTGAACTTTCTTTATATACACAGAAAAGCTCGTGCTGCTTGTTTTTATATTTCTTGCCAATTTGCATACATCATATCTTTTCTTCCTTTTTCCTCACTTTCTAGATTCATACAGTCACATCACACACAAACAGACCCCTTGGTCCAACTTGTTTATGCTGACCTAGTGTTCCAAACTAAACTAATGCCATCTGCTTGCATTTGGCCCATATGCTTCTGAACGTTTCCCATTCATATGTTTGTCCAAATGTCTTTGAAATGTTGTCGCTGTACTTGCATCTACCACTCTTCCTCTGGCAGCTAATTCCATACACACACCAATCTCTGTGTGAAAACATTACCCTTTCGTCCCTTTTAAATCTTTTCCCTTTCACCTTAAAGCTATGTCCTCTATATTTGGACTCTACTACCCTGCTGAAAAGACCTTGGCTAGTCACCCTATCTATTCCTCCCATGATATTATAAACATCTAGAATGTCACCCCTCAACCTTTTACACTCCATCTGATACTAGCTTCAAGAACAAGCATTTTAAAATAAGCACTACTAATTTGAAACAGAATTCAAAATGACAGGTAAATAACACTCAGCCCAAAATTTAGACAGTGATTTGTCTTTCTCCATGTTACAATACTAAGGCAATGTGAAACTCTTACTAGTGCCAATAAGATATCAAGTATCTGAATTCCTTTGTCTAAAGGGGGTGATGATGTCTACAGTGAAAACTTATTTCTGGCCAGATCTATGTAAGACAAAGAATTCTTATACCACACTGTCAGCGTGCAGTTGCGTTTTGCAGAGTGAGATGAAGTCTGAGTATACTTTTGGAAATTTGGATCACAGTGTGAATTCAGTGCAAAGGGGGAGAGGTGTTTTCAATAAGGGTTACCACAAGAAGGAAACTTTCCAGAATGAGGTGTGAGTGGAAGGTGTAAAACAGCATGAATGGAGAGGCCGAGCCACACTGTGACCAGAGGCAAAGTGGCAGCACAAAACGCAGCTTGATGCTAGTGCAGGGAAGGTAGGCTTGATCAAAGAGCTTCAGGTGAAGTGGGTAGGGATCATAATGTGAGAGAATGTGCTCTGTAATTTGAGAGGGAGAACCTGGCAGCAGGAAGGGGAGATGAGCAGGGAAAGGGTGGAGCAGCAATGGCAGGGATTTCTGGGGGTAATTCAGGAAGCACAGCTGAAATGCATGCCCAATATCTGCTCATGGTCCCTAGAATAAACATCCTAAATCTGGCCCTGCACTAACACTCATCAATAGTAACCTTGACAGCTTTTGTCAACCATGGGTGGTTCACCTTCTTATCGAGTCCTTCTACTGCAATAGAAAAAATAATTGTTGAGCATTATGGGATATGTGCTTGAATGTCTGTCTATGTATACTCACTGACCTTGTTCTGGGTCTACTTTCACATCCCATTTCAGACCAGAAGTGAGGCAGAATTCCTCCATTTAGATATCTGGTTCTTTTCAATCATTCAGGGGGATTTCTCCATGTGGCTGAGCACATGATCGGTGGAGGCTGACTCCATTCTCCCAGTCTCTCCGTCTCTGCCAAATTCCAGTGGGCAGCCTCTGACGTGACCTCTATTTTCCGTCAAACCAGAAATCTCCAAACTCCGATGGACAGGGCCTTCAGCTGTCACCGCCCCATCTCCCACAGTGCCGCCCTCACTCCATCCTCTTCTTCCCAGAACAATGATAGGTTCCACCTGTCCTCACTTCCTATTGCACTAGAATCTACAGTCACAGAATCATCCTCCGCCACTTCAACCATTCTCCGCAGGACAGTACCATCAAACACATCTTCGCTGACTGTCCACTGTCAGCATTTCACACCATTCCCTCTGTGACACCCTCCATCACCCCGAGCACTTCCCCCCTCCCCCATGGCACCTTCCCATGCAATTGCAGAAACTGTAACACTTGCCCATTCACCTCCTCCCTCCTCACTGTCCAAGGCCCCAGTCACACCTTCCAGGTGAAGCAGCATTTCACTTGTGTTCTTTAAATCCAGTCTCCTGAAATTGCTGCTCACAATGCAGTCTCCTTTACATGGAGGAATAATCCTGACCTTCTCATCGCTTCCCATTTCAATAATCTACCTTGCTCTCATGCTAACATTTCAGTTCTGGGCTGCTGCAATGTCTCAATGAAACACAACCCAAGCTCGAGTAACACCTCAGTTTATATTTTGGTACGTTACAGCCTGTAGGGGTTAATATTCAATTCGATAACTTCACAGCCTGACCCCAATATGGCCGTTCTCCATTTTTCATACATTCTCCCTCCTGGCCTCCCTATGATCTTGTGAGTTTTTGTCTTCTTTATCTTGCACTCGATAGAGAGAACCCCTTTCCCCGATTCGCATCTTAATTTAAAGCTCTTTCACATCATCTTCTCATTCACCACTGATAAAAACCCGTTTATCTTTTGCCATGCTCTCTTTTCCCTGTCACCCACCCCCTCATCTCTGGCAACGGATTAAAAAGCCCAGTTTCCAATCCTTTTCAGTTCTGAAGAAGTGTCACATTAGACTTGTAATGCTAACTCTGTTTCTCTGTCTCTGCAGATGCTGCCACACCTGTTGAGTTTCTCCAGAAATGAATAGGCACAGAACAAATTTTCAATTAAACAAATAACTATGGATAATGGAAATAAAAATGCAAATCTTACTGGAGAAACTGCGAGCTTTGTAGAAGGGCGACTGGACCTGAAAGATCAACTTTACATTCACTCCACAAGATGCTGCCAGACCCGCTTAGTTTCTTCAGCAATTTCTGTTTTTGAACAAGTTCCCACAGACGTGTGTCAAAGCTGCTCGAATGTCCTGTCTGACATGGATCGCTGTACGCCAGAAAGTGGATAATAGCACTAGGTGCACACGTTCATTAGCGCTGCAACTAAATATGGCTTTCGCATACAACGCAGATGATGGTTTTATGGGAATGGAAAACAATCAAATGAATATTTTAAAGGGTTTAGGGAAGCTAATAAGTTTGAGGCCATGACATCAAGGAGAGACCCCCAGTGGAATGACAACATGAAAATGGAAATGTTCTTACATCACAAACCAGCGTAGGTCACTTAGTACAGGGCTGATGGGTGAATGGGTCTTGGTGTGAACTGTGGAACAGTCAGCAGAATTGAGTTGCAGATATTGCAACTCAAACGGGGCATTGATTTACTGTAGATTACAGTAGCAGCAGCAGAATTGTATTCAATCATAATCTTTAACTTCTCCCCCAGGATAATCCCTCAGTCTACCATTACCATCAAGCTAATCAGTGACGAGTGAGGGTGAACATGCCAGACTCAGAACCATGTGTACCTATACCTGATGTTAAACCAAAGTCCTGTACAGCTACAGTAACACACCCATACTCCTGTACACAAATCCTCATAAAATGAAAGTCAACACACCATTTATCTTCCTAACTGCTTCTTCTTCCAAAGTGAAACAATCACAGAAGTGTAGACTCTGTTCCATCAAAACAAAACAGCATGATCTACATTAGTCTTACTTACTTACATACGATCCATAGCCATAAATGTTATGACACTTCAAGTGTTGGTCCAATTACTGTCTAATGATTGGGAGATTACCCATCACAACTACCTTCTCAAGAACTGCATTCCTGACCCCAACACCCTCTGGGTGAAAAACAATCCTCAAATCCTCTCTAAACTTCAAACCCTTCAGTTTAAAAGTCTGCTGCTTGTTCTTGGTCCTTTGACTAAAAGGAACAGCTGTTGTCCATCCATCCTTTCCATGCCCCTCATAATGTTATCCTTCTAAATCACATCCCCTCAGCATTCTCAGCTCCAAAGTAAACAACCCAAGCTTACCCAGCCTCTCTCCATTGCTGATATGCTCCATCCCAAGGAATATCCTGGTGAATCTCCTCTGCAGCCCTAGAGTGCAATCACATCCTTCCTATAATCCCAGAACTACACACAGTATTCCATCTTGGTCTAACCAAAATCCTGTATAACTCTTACAATCTATGTCTCGTTGAATAAAAGTGATGCCAACAGTCGCATATGACTTCTAAACAAACTTATTACCCTGTCCAGCCACATTTAGGGATGTGTGGAGAAGCACCGTCTGAGCTTCCCAGTGTGATGCCATTCATTGAGTCCTCCCCTGTATGGTTCCTTCTTCCAAAGTTCATCACCTCATACTTATCAGGGTTGCATTCCATCTGGCATCAATCTGCCCATCTGACCAATCCATCTGTATCTTCCTGTAACATAAGACCTTCCTCCTAACTGACGACTACACGTCCAATCTTTGTTTCAAACATACACTTATTTGTTACACTCCCTCCACCCTCCTCCACATTCACATTTATATCATTTTTGAATACCACAAATAATCAGGGACACAGTATTAATCCCTGTGGTACACCAGGGGTCACTGGTCTCCAGACACACAAACAGCCTTCTCCCACCACCCTCTATCTCCTGCCACTAAGACAATTTGAATGCCACTTACCAAGTTACCCTTGATACCATGAGATTGTACTTTCTTTATCAGTTTCCCCCGTGCAGCTTTGTCAAAGGCCTGGCTGAAAAAAACATATAAATGACCTCTTCGAAAAAAATCAATAAAATTCTTTCGGTAAGACTTCCCTCTGATGACTTCATGCTGATGATACCTGATCAAACATTGAACAGAATGAATCCAATCAGCCACTCATTCATCTTACACAGCAATTGGAGCAGATCTTTTACAGCTTTGTGCCTGTTTCACAGGAATTGAAAGAGAATGTGCGGGTTATAGAAAGGGAAGAACTTAGAATAACCAACTTCACTAGGGAATAGAAAGTATTGGGCAGATTTTTGGGATTGAAGGCAAATTGTTAGAATCTGGTGTGAAGGAATTAATAATGGGATATTTTCAATGTCAAGCCACGACCCATGAGAGTTTACACTGATCTATATTAAAATCCATTTGCCATTTCTCAGCCCACTTCCCCAGTTGATCAAGGTTCTGCTGTAATTTTTACATTTGTGATAATCTTCCTCACTCTCCATGATGCTGTCTAATTTAGTGTCGCCTTCATACTTACAAATCATGCATGTACATTCTCATCTAAATCATGGATATATGTAATATGTAGTGCTCCCAGCACCAGCCCCTGAGTCATTGCACTAGACACAGACCTCCAACCAGCATTCTTCCAGTATTACCATCTGCTTCCTGCCACCAAGCCAATTTTGTATCAAATTTGGCAGCTCCTCCTCAATTCCATGTGATCTAACCTTCCAGAACAGTGTACCATGTGGAAGCTTATTGAAGGCCTTACTGGAATCCATATGGACAATGTAAACCACCCTGCCCTCCTCAATGTTGCTGTTCACTTCATCAAAGAACTCCAAAAATATGTGAGTCATGATCTCCCATGCACAAAGCCGTGCTGACTTTGATGAAGGGCCTTTGCCTGAAACATCGATTTTCCTGTTCCTCAGATGGTGCCTGACCTGCTGTGCTTTTCCAGCACCATTCTAATCTTATTCCGAATTAATCATACCCTGTCGTTCCAAATGCATGTATATCCAATCTCTCCGAATCTTCTCAAGTAACTTATCTACTAGATTTTCAGTTTACTAGCCTTTAGTTCCCAGGTTTATCTTTGTAGCCTTTCTTGAATAAGGGCTCAGCATTTGCTAACATCCAGTCGTCCAGGACCTCTGTCGTTGGCCAGCAATGATGGAAAAGAACCAACCAGGGCACCCGCAATTTCTTTTCTATCCTCCTGCAGTGTTCCTGAATATATCTGGTCAGGACCAGGAGATTTTTATAAATACTGCGAAATCTGAAAAATATGTCTATTTATTTCAGGTACAAACCCACCAAAGAGTGAGAAAGTGACTCAGTGATGGTTAACATCACAAATTAGAAAATTTATTAATCATAGGAAGTAACTTCAGAAGAATTCTAGATATTGTGGAAACATGAGAATTCTGAGAAATTAACGACCCAGAAAAGGAAGGCCATGAAGCTGATAATGAAATCAAAAAGCGAACATGCATGCTAACAAATAGGAACACGAAGACTGCATAAATCTACGATCTATATTTCAAAGGAAACAAAATAAAAGCAAGATCAAATGTGGAAATTTGTAATCGGGAGAGGAGAGGTCATTGTGGAGAATAGGGAAATGGCCAAGAAAATAACCAGTTTTCATGCAGGAAGATCCAGAAAATCACCCAGTAATACCAAGTGATCATATTGGCCTTCTGCATCTCAAGACATAAAGTTAATTCATATCAGTAACAAGGTAGTACTTGAACATGTGGCTGGATTGAGCATTGCCGTGTCTGACGAAACAGATGTACTTCCTATCAAAATGTCAGAAATAAATCACCAATAGTAATATTAATTGCACTGTCGATGACTGTGTTTTATTTTCCTGTACATTCTGCAGGGACCAACAGTCATCTTGGATAAATGGAAGTTAGCAAATGAGAGCCAAGTATTGTCGATGAATGGAAGGGATCCAAGCAGCTACAAAGGGAAGAAGACATAGTTTGGAGAACTGCAGACCAAATAACTTGATGTCTGTAGGGAAACTGTTAAAATCTATTACATAGGATGAGGTTTTTGATATGTAGAAATTATCAGCAACAATGGAGAAATTCAGCATGTACTTCTGATGGAGAAATCATACTTGATAAGCTTCGGAATCATTTGAAGCTGTTTCTTACAGCATAGATAATGGGGAAACAGTAGAAGTGGCATATATTGGATTTTAGGAAGGATTTCTATAACAACTCAAATAGTGAGTTCGTAAATTCAATGAATGTGAAGGGTATTTGGAGGAATATATGTAAGTGGAAAGTTAAAGTTTGGTTCGCCTTCATTTAAGGGAGTCAGAACATAAATATAAAGACATGTTGAAACAGTTTCACAGCGTGTTGGTGGGATTGTACCTGGAGTATTGAGTACAGTTTTGGTGACCGAGTCTGAGAAAGAATATGCTGACCACAGAGGAAGTGTAATGGACATTCTCCAGATTAATCCCTCAGATGGCGAGATTGCCTGAAGAGGAAATTCAGCCTATGTTCTCTAGAGTTTCAAAGAATGAGAGGTGAGTCACAGTGAAATTTAGAAAATTCACATAACATATGACAAGTTGAAAATTAACAGAATGCTTCCCTGGCAGTATAATCCACATTCAAGGCAAATAATGAGAGGATCTGGGACAGGCCATTTAAGACTGCAATAAGGAGGAAATTCTTCTCTTGGAGTGGACTGACTAACACAGGAGTATGGAAACCTGCTGGCAGTAAAGATTAGGGAGAATCTCCAGATGTTCTCCAAGTGTGTCCTGCGGAACAGAATAACAAGAGAACAGGTAGGACTCATTAGTGCCTTGCCAAGTTGCATCCAAAACAAATTTAGTGTTAGGAAACATAGAGTGTTGGTAGAAGGCTGTTTGTATGACTGGAGGCCAGTGTCCAATGGTGCACCACGGGGATCAGAGATGCGTTCCTTATTATTTGTGATTTGGAGGTGCTGGTGTTGGACTGGGGTGTACAAAGCTAAAAATCGCATAACACCAGGTTATAGGGCAACAGGTTTATTTGGAGGCACGAGCTTTCGAAGCACGCAACCACCTGGTGAAGAAGCAGCGCTTCAAAATCTAGAGCCTCCGAATCAACCTGTTCAACTATAAGCTGATGTTGTGTGATTTTTAACCTTATTATTTGCAGTATTCATAAATGATGCAGCTGTGAATATGGACGAGGGTGGGGGGGGGGGGGGGGTTGATGTGATTGCACTGGAGGGGTGCAGAGCAGATTCACCAGGATATTCCCTTGGATGGAGCATATCAGCTATGGAGAGAGGCTGGATGAGTTCTGGTTGTTTAGTAAGTTTGCATTTGATACAATAATTGGCCGGGTGGTTGGCAGTGAGGAGAAAGGCCTTATGTTGAAGGTAGGTAAAGATGGGTGGATCAATAGCAGATGGAATGTAACTCTGATAAACATGAGGTAATGTACTTTGAAGGAAGGAATCAGACAGGGGAGGACTCAATGAATGGCAGCACACTAGGAAGCTCAAAGGGTACTTTGCACACACACCTGAATGTGACTAGAGAGGTTAATAAATTTTTGAGAAGGCATAGGGGAGCGTAAACACAGCCTTCATACATTGAGGCATAAATTATAAGAACTGTGTGGAACTTTGGTGAGGCCAAGTTGGAATACTGTGTGCAGTTCTCGGAGCCACGCTACAGAAAGGATGTGATTGCACTGGAGGGATGCAGAGCAGATTCACCAGGATATTCCCTTGGATGGAGCATATCAGCTATGGAGAGAGGCTGGATAAGCTCTGGTTGTTTAGTTTGGAGGAGAGAAGGCTGAGGGGGCCATGATCCAGAAGGATAGGATTACGAGGGACATGGACAGGGTGGATAGACAGCAGGTGTTCCTTTTAGTCAAATGGCCACACTTTTAAAATGAAGTGTTTGAAGTTTAGTGAGGATTTGAGGACTATTTTTCATCCAGAGGGTGTTGGGGTCTGGAATGCAGTTCTTGAGAGGGGAGTTGTCATGGTAACCTCACAACCATTAGAAAATACATGGTTGTGCACGTGAAATGCCATAAGATTCACGGCTACGGTCTTGTGTCGGAAAGTGGGCCTAATGTAGACCGTGCTGTAGTTCTGATGGTACAGAGTCTGTGCTTCTGTAATTGTATTCCTGTGGAAGGTCATTGACTAGCTTAAGATAGGAAATGATGGATTTCTGAAGAATATCTTACCAAAGTTTATATGCGTGAACTTGTAATATCTTCTGAAAATATGTCAATGGCAAAATTAAGAGAGAAAGGTGTTGTTTTCTTACTGTCTGATACCAGAGAATTGATGACAGGGAAATAGCAGAACAATGGAGCAAATACTTTAGTTTTGCCTTCATGGAAGAGCACAAAAAAAGAAGAAAACTTCCTTGCAATACTAGGGAACTTTAGTCTGGTGAAAAAAGGGGAATAGAATGAAATTAGCAACTAAACAGTTTTAGAGAAATGTTGGACTGAAACTAATAGGCATAGACAAAGTCAACAGTGACTTATGAAATAGGAATCATATTTGAGAAAGTGGCTTTTAGCAAAATTATGGAGAACGTATTAATGCAATACGATTGGAATCTCAGAAAGATTTTTGATAAAGCCCCAAGCGTTTTCTGCAAATTTGAATCCTATGAGACTGGGGCTAACATATGGTCATGGTTTTAGAATGGGAGAGCTGGCAGGAAACAGTGAGTATGAACAAAACCATTTTTTTGAATGGAAGGCTTGGATCAGGATTTGGGATCCAGCTATTCCCAATGCACATCATATATTTGGTTGAGGGGCTCAAATGCAATATTCCCAAGTCTTCTGACAGCAATAAACGATGTCAGCTTGTGAGTGGATGAGGAGGATGTAAACAAAGCTCCAAGGTGATTGAGACAAGTGGAGAGACTGGGCAAATATGTGGCAGATGGAGAGCAACGGGAGATATGAGATGTTGTGTACTTTGAAGGGAACCATAGTATGGCAGCCAATCATTTGAAAAGGGATTGGTTGAAAAATGTTGATCTATAAGTGAACTTAAGCTGCATTTTTTTAAAATTTCTGCTCAGCCCACCGAGTCCATGTAGGTTAGTGAGTTCTGAAGCCAGAAGTCAATACTGGGAATGGCATTGGCACACTGACCAGTGTACATAGACCCAGCAAGTGGGGAGCTGTAACATTGAAAAGAATCTGGATCTCCCTGTACACCAGTCACTGAAAGCAATATTGCAGGAGCAGAAAGTGGGTAGACAGATACATGGTGTATTCACCTTCAATTCAGGGGGATTTAGAATCCAGGAGTAAGGGTCATTTACTGCATCATTACAGGGCCTTAGTGGGACCCCATCACGAACATTGTGCAGTGTTGTGTGCAGTTTTGGTCTCCTTATGAAGGACAAACCTGACATTGAGGGAGAGCAGTGAAGGATGACCAGACTGATCTCTGGGATGACAGGTTAGTTGTGGGAGCAGAGTTTGTGACAACTGGGTCGGTATTCCATGGGCTTTAGGAAAATGAGTGGAGATCTCATTGAAATATAGAAAACTCTCCAGTATGAGACAGACTGGAAGCAGTGATGATAATTCCCCAGGCTGGGATGTCTAAAACAAGGGGCCACAGTATTAGGATCAGGCAGACCAGTCTGCATTGAGATGAGAATAAATGTCTGCACTCAGAGACTGGTACCCTGGGGAACTCTCTCCAAGATCAGGCTGTGGAAGCCAAGGCGCTGAATATAAATATGGATTTCTGGAAATTAAAGGGATAGGGAGAGAGCAGGAGTATGGTGTGAAGATAGAAAATCAGATATCATTCCAGGTTGTTCTCCAAGAATGCAGTAACTGTGTTCCTGTGCAACACTGTGTTGTAGAAAATCGTGCAATATTAATAATGGGGCCGGTGGGAATAAAGAGGGTAAGGGGCACCCCTCCCCCCCGCAAATATCAGTAAAATCCAAAAATTAAATTTAGTCTAACACACACACTAGCACAGTCTAAATAAATCTTTAAATCACGTATTGCAATGGAACTGTGCTGGAAATGTAAAACTTTCACACTACAGTCACTGATGACAGCAGTGTACCTTTCACCACACTCTTCACCAGAACGCGTGCAGGGCTGACTGACCACATGATGTAGACTTCCAGTTCTCCTCAAGATTCTACTCCATCGGTTTGAAATAAAGTTCCTCCTAAATGTAGACTACGATTCACAGTTTCAGGCTCAGTTTCAAGGCTTGCAGAGTGGATTGCATTCCTGTTTTGTGAACGCATTGATTGTGCATTTTGCAGACAGAGGATCCCGAAGCTGGATTTTGCTGGTGCCCAGCAAGGAATCGCGTCACAGTGAACGGGAATTCACTTTATAGAAAACGGTTCACAAATTGCATTGCAGTCAAATCGTATTTAATAAACACGTGTTATCGGAGAACTGTCTGTATATTAAATGGAGGAGCACAATTAAGACCATAAGACAAAGGAGCAGAAGTAACGCCATTCGGCCCATCGAGTCCACTCCGCCATTCAATCATGGCTGATGGGCATTTCAACTCCACTTACCCGCATTCTCCCCGTAGCCCTTAATTCCTTGTGGCATTAAGAATTTATCAATTTCTGCCTTAAAGACATTTAGCGTCCCAGCCTCCGCTGCACTCTGTGGCAATGAATTCCACAGGCCCACCACTCTCTGGCTGAAGAAATGTCTCCGCATTTCTGTTCTGAATTTACCCCCTCTAATTCTAAGGCTGTGTCCACGGGTCCTAGTCTCCTCGCCTAACGGAAACAATTTCCCAGCGTCCACCCTCTCCAAGCCATGTATTATTTTGTAAATTTCTATTAGATCTCCCCTTAATCTTCTAAACTCCAATGAATACAATCCCAGGATCCTCAGCCGTTCCTCGTATGTTAGACCTACCATTCCAGGGATCATCCGTGTGAATCTCCGCTGGACACGCTCCAGCGCCAGAATGTCCTTCCTGAGGTGTGGGGACCAAAACTGGACACAGTACTCCAAATGGGGCCAAACCAGAGCTTTATAAAGTCTTTTATACAGTGCTTTTATATTCCAACCCTCTTGAGATAATTGACAACATTGCATTCGCTTTCTTAATCACGGACTCAACCTGTATGTTTACCTTTAGAGAATCCTCAACTAGCACTCCCAGATCCCTCTGTACTTTGGCTTTACGAATTTTCTCACCGTTTAGAAAGTAGTCCATGCTTGTATTCTTTTTTCCAAAGTGCAAGACCTCGCATTTGCTCACATTGAATTCCATCAGCCATTTCCTGGATGACTCTTCCAAACTGTCTAGATCCTTCTGCAGCCTCCCCACTTCCTCAGTACTACCTACCTGTCCACCTAACTTTGTATCATCGGCAAACTTCGCTAGAATGCCCCCAGTCCCTTCATCCAGATCATTAATATATAATGTGAACAGCTGCGGCCCCAACACTGAACCTTGCGGGACACCGCTTGTCACCAGCTGCCATTCCGAAAAAGAACCTTTTATCCCAACTCTCTGCATTCTGTCAGACAGCCAATCCTCAATCCATACCAGTAGCTCACCTCGAACACCATGGACCCTCACCTTGCTCAGCGGCCTCCCATGTGGCACCTTATCAAAGGCCTTTTGGAAGTCTAGGTAGACCACATCCACTGGGTTTCCCTGGTCTAACCTACTTGTCACCTCTTCAAAGAACTCCAACAGGTTTGTCAGGCACGACCTCCCCTTACTAAATCCATGCTGACTTGTTCTAATCCGACCCTGCTCTTCCAAGAATTGATAGGAGGAAGGCACTACAGCAGTTTTTTCTCATTTTATATTCCACAATGTTTAATTATGATATGAATATTGTATGGGGAAAACTGCATTCAGGAGATGTTTGGCCATGAACTAGCATGTGGAAATCTCAATGTGTTGAATAGCCTATTCCTTTCCCAATGTTTCTGTGCAGTCTTAGAAAGGTCTGTAAATGTTGTCACAAGCTCTCAGATGTTAGGAAGGCAGTCACTGCAGGGTCAACAGGACGGTGATTCCTGTTCCCTTTTCCGATTCTGAGGCTGGTGCTGGGAGTTCTGTCCAGTTTCATCCTTCCAAACCTCGGAGCAGTTTGATACAATTAAGTGTCTTGCTAGGTCGATTCAGAGACCATTGAAAAAGTTTATCACATGTCTGTGTGTCTGGAGTCATTTTTAGGTAAAAACAATGACTGCAGATCCTGGAAACCAGATTCTGGATTAGTGGTGCTGGGAGAGCACAGCAGTTCAGGCAGCATCCGAGGAGCAGCAAAATCAATGTTTCAGGCAAAAGCCCTTCATCAGGAATGCTTTTATTCCTGATGAAGGGCTTTTGCCCGAAACGTCGATTTTGCTGCTCCTTGGATGCTGCCTGAACTGGAGTCACTTTTAGGCCAGACCAGGAAAGCACGGGAGATTCACTTCCTGAAAGTACATTGGGGAAGCAAATTGGTGTTTGCAATCAACATTGGACACGAGATCACTATTACTGACACCAGATTTTAGGTCTCGATATTTTATTAATTATTTTTAACTTCCACCAGCTGCCAGAGAATTAACCTGGTCTGGATTGGTAATCTGTGACATTTCCACAACAGCACCATCTCCACATCGAGATCTATTGGAAACCACACTGAGCAGATTATTTCTGTGCTGCTTGACAGCTCTTTCGAAAAGAACTCCCATCAATTTGATTATCGTGATGGTACTGTGGGGGTAGTAATTGGTCATATTGTAATTATTATCATGTTCGTGATGGGGCATAGTTGAATAATTTTCCACATTGCCAGGGAGATGTCAGAGTTGGAGCTGGAATGAAACAGCTTTCCCAGGGACACAGCTTGTTGCGCAGCACAAGTCTTCAGTCCTATTGCAAGAATGGTGTCAGGGGCCATTGCCATTGTCATATCTACTGTGTTCAGCTGTTTCTTCATGTCACGTGCAGCGAAGCGAATTGCTTGAAAACTGCCATCTGTGATTCTGTGGGAATCATGATGAGTGTGAGGTAGATCATCCACTCAACACTTCTGGCTGAGGATAGTGCAGACACCATATACTTGATTTTTTCAATGACGTACAGAGCTGTTCCAATATTTAGGATGAAGATATTTGTGGAGTCATTTCCTCCAGTAAATTGTTTAGTAGTCCATCGATATTTATGCTTGGATTTGGCAGGACAACAGAGCTTAGATCTGATCTGTCAGTCTTGGGATTATTTCCCCCTCTCCATCAGACATTAGTCCTGCTGTTTAGAATGTAACCAGTCAAGTGCGGTAGCTTTAATGGGTTGTCATCAGGTTTAGGTGCACGTGATTTCGACCCTGGCATGTTCACCCACATTTGTCACTGAACCATGGATCGGCTTGATGGTAATGGTAGACTGATGGATTATCCGAGGTAAAAAGTCACAGCTTGTCATTGAATACAATTCTGTTTCTGCTGCTGCTGTGATCTACAGCATCAGATGATAACCCAGTTTAAGCTGCAATATCTACACATCATTTCTACTGCCTGTCCCCCAGTTCACACCGAGACCCATTCACTCATCAGCCCTGTTTTCAGAGACCTTACCTGGTTTCTGATGCGATAATACTTCCGTTTTCATATTGTCCTTCTGTTAGAAGTCTTTCCTTGATATCCCACCTCCAATTTGTTACTTTAACTCAATCCATTTAAGGTATTAACCTGAATCCTTTCCTTTCTGTAATGCCATCTTCTGTGTTTGAAGTGAATGTGTTTCCCTCTGTTTTTCTCCCTGACCATGACTAAGAGCTGTGTAGCGTCAGTGATGCTAGCCTTATGTAGTTTCAGAGTCAAGGAACTTGTGCACCATGCATTATCGTTCAGTCCCCAGTGTACGGTGCTCCAGGTTGGACCAGGATGTTTGAGCACCTTTGACATACTTATTTGGAAATTGTTCAAAAACAGAAATTGCTGAAGAAATGGCTGAAGACGTTGCAACATCTTCTGGAGTTAATGCAGAGTTAAAGTTTCAGGTCCAGTGACCCTGTACAAAGCTCCCAGTTTCTCCAGCAATTTTTTTGTATTTTTATTTCCAGTATCCATAGTTACTTGTTTAATTAAAAAAATGTGCTGCACCTATTCATTTCTGGGGAAACTCAGCAAGTCTGTCAGCATCTGCAGAGACAGAGAAACAGAGTTAGCATTTCAAGTCTAGTGTGACACTTCTTCAGAACTGAAAAGGATTGGAAAATGGGCTTTTTAATCCCTTGCCAGAGGTGGGGAATGGGTGACAGGGAAAATAGGGTGTGGCAAAGATAAACAGGCTTTTAGCACTGGTGAACGAGAAACGGTTTTAAATTAACATGTGAATGGGGGAAAGGGGTTCTCTCTACTGAGTACAAGATAAAGAAGTCACAACCACGCAAGGTCATAGCGAGGCCAGGAGGAAGAATTTTGATTATGTGGCATTATATAGATTTGCCCATAAATACGTTTTCACTGTCGAGATCATCGTCCCCTTCAGACAAAGGAATCCAGGTGTTTGACTTCTTATTAGCACTAGTAAACGGTTCATGCTGCCTTAGCATTGTAACAAGGAGAAAAGCAAATCACAGTATGAAGTTTGGGGCTAAGTGTTGTTTACCTGTCATGTTTAATATTGCTTCAAAATTGCAGAGCTTTTTTTATGCTTGTTCTTGAAGTTAATATTGGATGCAGTGTAGAAGGTTGTGGTGACATTATAGGAGTTTCTAAAATCATGAGAGGCATGAATAGGGTGAATAGCCAAGGTCTTTTCCACAGGATGGGGGAGTTCAGCCGTCGAAGGCATAGGTTTAAGGTGAAAGAGGGAAAATTTACAAGGGACGCAGGGGCAACGTTTTTACACAGAGGAAGAGTGGTAGATGCATATACAGCTAAAGCATTTAAAACTCATTTAGGCAAGTATATGAATGGGAAACATTTAGAGGCATATGGGCCGAATGAAAGCAAATGGGACTAGTTTAATTTGGAAATCCTGGCCAGCATGGACATTTAGAAAAGCTTCACGCATATTCAGTGTGGTTTTGTGAAATGGAAATTATACTTTGCCCTGTAAAATCATGGAAAGTACTTCTAGAAATGCCTAAGAATGTAACAAGCGGACTTTATAAAGGGAATTTGGTAGAAAACAGGCTTTCCAGAGATTTTCCACAAGGTATTACAAAATAAAAGTTCTTACACAAGACAGAAGCCCGTAGGATGATGGATAATGAATTAACATGGGATGATGATTGCTTAACATATAGAAATCGGAGAGTCAGGATTAATGGATCTTCATGATGAAGGTATATCTGCTGGAGTACACAAATATCAGTCAAATGACATCAGCTATTCACAATCTATAGTAATACCTGATGGCGGGGGCTGAGTGCAATATACATCCGAATTTGTGGATGACACTGAGAATCAAAAGGCAGGCTGTTATTTAATGGAGAGGACTTCCAGAAAAGGAGCAGTACTAAGAGATTGGAGTATTCCTGATTATGAAACATAAAGTCAGCATGCTGATGCAGCAAGTAACTAGGTTGGAACATTAGGTGGCTTCCTGGGATGAACGGGTTGAATTATTGAGAACCTCTAAAATGGTGAGGCGGTTATTCATTGGGGTTTAAATGAATGAGGAGTGATCCTGCTAAAAAACACAAGACACAGAAGGGGCTTGAGGAGGTAAATGTTGAGAAGTTGTTTCCTCTCCTGAGGGGAGTCTCAAACTCGAGGACATAGATACCGAATATGGAACATCGATGTCAATCTGAGATGCAGAGTGATGTCTTTTCTCAGAAGGTAATGAATGTCTGGAATTCCCTAACCCAGAGAGGTGTGGAGGGATACAAGGAGTCGGCAAGAAAGTGGAGTTGAACCCTGGAGTAAATCAGCCATGTTCTTATTAAATGACAGGGCTAGCTTGAGGGGCTGAATAGTCTACTCCTGTTCTTATTTATTATTTCCACATGTTATGCTTTTGGAAAGTAACTGGTTATTTTCCTGGAAGTCGTGTTGTACAATGTTGCATTCAGAGAGAGCAGAGGATTTGTTTGAGTTAACCCTGGGTGGGGTATGGGGGCTATATTCACAGCGAATCTGGGTCTGTAACATAACTCCCATCTGGAGCAGAAGGTACAGAGAGGGGAAGTCTGGGAACAGGGATTGGGGGTGGGGGGTGTCACTTCCTGTTGTACAATGTTGCATTCAGAGAGAGCAGAGGATTTGTTTGAGTTAACCCTGGGTGGGGTATGGGGGCTATATTCACAGCGAATCTGGGTTTTTCAAGAACATTTCTTAAACAACACCTAACCAGTGGAGTGGTGTCCATCTGCCCCTGTGTAGCAGGTCCGAAGGGCTGAATAGAACATCAGAACACAGGGCTGAGAGACACGGGTGGGCCATTCGCCCCTTTGACACGACTGCACCAGTAAATAAGGTTGTGGCTCATCTCATTGTGGTCCCAGCTGCACTTTTCTCTCCATGCGCCATTATCCCTGATTCATCTGTCTATGGAAAATGAGACGAATATAATATAATATAGACGTGTGTAACTAATATAAATAACGGATGAGCATGGTGAATCTGTGGTTAGCACTGCTGCCTCATATCACAAAGGAGCTGGGTTCAATTTTAACCTTGGGGAACCCTCTATGAGGTGTTTGAATATTCTCCCTGTGTCTGTGTGGGTTTCCTCCCAGTGGTCCAGTTTCGTCTCACAGACCAAAGACGTGCAGCTTAGAGTGGTTTGGCAATGCTATAGTGCCCAGAGATGTGTAGGTTAGGTGGGTTAGTAATGGGAAATATAGAGTTACATGGAGGGCAGGTCTGGGTTGGATACTGTTCAGTGGGTAGGTGTGGATTCAATATCCTGCTTCCTCACTGTAGAGGTTCTATGACAATGATAACAAGTTTGGACCATACAAACACACAACGGGTATCTACCTGATATACTCTCCTCAAGGTTTTGTATGTTTCAATAGGATCAGCTCTCATTCCATGTCTAACCTGTTAAAGCCTCCATAATACAAACCCTTCATCCCTGGAATACGTGAAGCGAAACATCTCTCAACTGTTTCCAATGTAATTACATTCTTTCTCAGGTGTGGAGACAAATAAAATCTTACACACAAGTGAGTTAAATTTTTGTTTTCTCAGTGTTGTGAGTCTTTGTAACACTCTTCCCCGCCGAGCATTGGAGGCAGAGATATTCAATATTTTTGAGGCGCAGATAGAAGGTTCACAAATAACAACGAAGTCAAGGATTATTGAGGAATGGGCAGGAATGTGCAGTGTGTGGGAAATTCTGACAGTGGTACAAATTACACTGTTCCAGAACATCCAGGAATATAATGCAAAATGAAATGATAAAATAGATAAAAAATTATAATGTAACAATGATAGAATACAGTATCAAAGGACCATGGGGCTGCTCTGTCATTAGATAGAGGCCACACGTGGTGGTTGCCCTGAGGGTCACCACACATCGGGAGATGGGTGATGTTGAGAGAGCGTCCCCTTCCTGGTAACCTCTGTCAGTGTGGGGAATTGAACATGCGTTCTTGGCCTCCCCCTGTATCAAAAACCAGTCGTCCAGTGGGAGACCATGTAACTGCTACAGACAGAAACAGTCAAAGGCAAAGGGCAGGTGAAACTTTCATAACAAGGTAAAGGTGCAATTCAGATAATGGTCAAGATATCGGCTAAGGATGAAAACGTTCTCTGTTAGAAATTGAATTTTATAATGAGTCAAGTGGTTAGGAGCTGTCTTTGGCTGAAAACAATAAGATGAGACAAGTCAAATAACAAGAATTATTAATTGAAATTGGATATCTATAACCATAAAATAAGTGTATATTTTTTATTGTTCTTTGTAAAATGTGCTTATCATTACATAAAAGTACAAAGCTGATGGAATATATTGTGAGGGGAGTCCGTCTGCATGAGAAATGCCCTCGAGCAGGTGCTTGAAGAAAACCAGGGTAAATGTGCCTGAGTATCATTCGCTCAGTGACAGAAACCCAGGGAGTTGAATGACTGAAAGTTCCTGTAACATGGAGCTGAGAGAACCAACAGACCAGCTGCAATCTCATTATATGCTAGACCATGTTTGAAGGGCTGAATGGCCTCATGATGGATTTGAATTGTCTGTGTATTGAAAACATGCATTGCTATTCCTTGGGCATTAACATTTTCCTGAAAATGGGAATTATTTGAAAGATTATGTGGAACATTCCAAAATCGCATTCTCTCAAACATTCTATTGCCATGTTGGGGTATTGCAAAGGCGAGAGAGAGCGAGAGAGAGAGAGAGAGAGAGAGAGATGGGAAAGGTGCGGTATGCCGCAGTGAGAGTGGTAGAGCATTGGCCTTGTTTGGGTAGGGGCTATAACAGATATACAGTGAGTGCGAGGGAACAGAGAGTATATGGTGGCCCTTTTCCTGACAGAGCGGGGAAGGTTATTGATGCTTGTCCTGTATTTCTGAACATTTCCTCAGACCTGTGCTGCACTGCACTGTGCAGTGCAGATACTGCACTGTGCTGGGTGGTGACCTCAGACCATGTATGGTGGGTCTGGTAGTGTGGCCACATCTGAGAAGAGAATAGTAACCTCTGTACTAGCCCATCGACACATCCAGGTTGACAAATCATGGTGTAATTGCCTCTTATCTGTCATGATCAGGGTAAACTGTCAAGGGCTGCTTGGAACTGAGAAAGCTCAAAAGTGTGCCCATTGGCCTTTTAAAGGTGGCACCAGGGCCAGGGATCACGGTATAACCAGGGATATCTGGGCAATGGTTAATATCTCCAGCCATGATGGGTGGGAGAATCGAGCTGGTATTGAATGAGAAGGTCACCATGCCGTCGGGTCGGTAGGTAATAAGGTGAGTTCGATAAGATAGCACCAGGAAACTAGCTTGACCTCGTGCAGACAACCCCTCTGTCACACTCAATAAAAATGTCACTGAGAAAAATTGTGTTTACATTCAGCCCAACGAGTCATAGACTTTGCTGTGTCCACTCACAGTTACAAAGCTGCAGAACAAATGCTCATCCAAAAATCCATCATCTGAACCCACACCAATAACCCATTCACCCATCATTCCTGGGAATAATAGCTCACGTTGCAGGATTCTGTAGAAATATCTTCATTTCAGCATTCTGAAAACTGCGATCTTCCATGAAATTGTCTCTCAACCTTCCTTTCTCGTTTTCCCAAAATCCTTTTGTTTGTTGGAATTTAAACTGATTCCCTCACCATCTCTCTCTGGCAGTGATTTTTACTCCCACAGCACCCCCTTGTCATGGTACAATGGAGATATGGAGCTGTAATTTGATGGGAGCTTCACATCCTGTCACTTTCAGCATGGGCTGCAAGTTTCCCCGCACTGGGCAGGGATCTAACACAGTGTTGCTGAGCAATGTACTGGGGTGGTGTCCACAGCTCTACATGCTGGGAGGGTAACTGCTCAGGTTTACAGATCAATTCACTGCTCTTCACTGCACAGCTCCCCATACTGAACAGGTTCTTTGTTCGCGCTTATGGAGCAATATATTGGTTTGGGCTGCATATCACCCCATGCTGGACAGAAAGTTTCGTCCGGGTTTCTGAATCAATACAGTGGTGTGATCTGCACTGCTCCCTATGTTGGACAGATAGATAGTGGACCGGTGAGACCTGCAGAGTGCTCCATCCTAGATAGATTGCTGGATTGTACTGAGCCTGGTCTGCACAGTGCTCCATCCTGGACAGATTGCTGGGTTGTACTGAGTTGTACTGAGCCTGGGCTCATCTCATCTGGGCTTACACATGTGTCTGGGCTGGATCTGTGAGGTGGATTGTTAATGCAATATAATTCCTGATAGAGCTATCACTCCTCCACCTCGGTGCATTCTGCTGTCAAAGCACGTATTTCTGCAACATGTTGTCCATTGAGTAATTCTCCAATTAAAACGTGAAAATCTTTCCTTTTTGCTATGGACCTGAGCAGACCGCCCCTCACAATACATGATGAAGGTTGTCTCGACCTGAATGTTTTCTTATTGTAAAGGTAAATGTGAGGTGCTGTGTTTCAGATACAATTCATTTGGTCAATATATTTGACTTTAAGCAAAACACAATCTATTCAAATACAACAACAACAAGTGGAACTTGGAATAACTTAATTCTACTGAAAAACCTAAAAGAATTATAGGTTATTTGACTACTATACAGTAACTGTTCCAATATAGTGACATCCCATAAACATATACTTGTCAAAAAAATCGTTAAATGATGGTAAGATAAATGTCAAAGTTAAATATAAGTAAATAAAACGAAAGGATGCAGCAGACCTGCTGATCAGACACAGACGGCCTTGAGACCCCAGCAATTCCCATCCTGCCAAAACATGGTAGGATCGTTGAGCTAGTGAATACAAAGCATCATCATTCTACCTCACCTCTAACTTTGCAATTGGAGATGCGCTATTTGCCCAATAATCAGCGATGTCAACATCCCAACCAGACCAAGTATTAGATTAGATTAGATTAGATTAGATTACATTACAGTGTGGAAACAGGCCCTTCGGCCCAACAGGTCCACACCGACCCGCCGAAGCACAACCCACCAATACCCCTACATTACCCATACCTAACACTACGGGCAATTTAGCATGGCCAATTCACCTGACCTGCACATCTTTGAATTGTGGGAGGAAACCGGAGCACCCGGAGGAAACCCATGCAGACACAGGGAGAACATGCAAACTCCACACAGTCAGTCACCTGAGACAGGAATTGAACCCGGGTCTACAGGCGCTGTGAGGCAGCAGTGCTAACCACTGCACCACCGTGCCGCCCACATATGGTAGACATATGGTGACATATGAGGGTTGTAGTGAAAGGGTTACTGGAGCTGTTTGTGACTGTGATTGATGTCAGTCTCCATGGATCCTAATTATGTCATTAGGTGGTTTCCCTCTTCTATTAGTAAGGTGCTTCATTCAACCTGTTATGCCATAGTATCAGCGGCAGCGTTATCCTCAAGACGATTGGGATCAGCAGCTACAGGGAGAGGGAAAGGAAGGAAATCTTAGAACAACAGACTGGAATGTTCCAACAATGGCTCAGAATCTGAGAACATTAGACTAGAATGTTACAACAATAGACAGAAGTTTATCTGATGGTCTTTATTATCTTTCTCGGGATTGGCTATGGTTACATTGTGGATACGAGCCACCTTGATGATTATTCAACAGGTTACTATACCATCCTCACTATTTTTGGTGTGCCTGGTAAGCCTATCTCTATCAATTCGATAAACGATGGTGAAGGTTATTGCTATTTCTGTTATTTCTATTTAACAAATACATAATCTGCTATCTTCAGTTTCAGTCACAAACTCCACTTCATTTCCATCAATTTCAGAGTTCAGATTGCTCACTCATAGACATCTAAGAAGGAAAAAGACTGTTCTGACCCTTGAGGAGAAAGTGAGGTCTGCAGATGCTGGAGATCAGAGATGGAAATGTTTTGCTGGAAAAGCGCAGCAGGTCAGGCAGCATCTAGGGAACAGGAGAATCGACGTTTCGGGCATTAGCCCTTCTTCAGGAAGGGCTAACCCTTGTTCTGACCCAAGTTCTGACCCTTGAGTTTTCCCTGCTCCATGTAGATACATCATTGCTGCTGTTGGTCACCCAACCATTTCTTTCGGAACAAATAGCGCCACGAGACTTGAAGGTGTGTTTATATATCCCGTATACTTTTATAATACAATTTGTAATATTTTCATAATATCTGCATTTCAATGAATGCATCTTATTCTTAAATTAGCTCCCCAGTCTTATTCTCCTGTAGAAGACAAAATATTCATCAGGTATTCACCAGCTCAAAATCTTGTATGGTCAATAAGAACATTTCCCATTGTCAGGCCTAAATGTCTAATTGTTCATAAAATAATGTCTTCATCCCAAGAACGAGTAAAGAGAAACGTATTTGAAACATTTCAAAAGCAATTTGTTTTTCACTTCAGTGGAATTACAACCACACAGAGTACATCAGATGCCGTCTCAACATCGGCCTGTACAGATGCAGTAACACATCCTTAAGATCAGACTCAATACTCTTTATCAAGAAAAAAAGTATCACTTCATTTATTTTCCAAATCACGTGCTGCATCTACAGACTAACTTCTTGTGATTTATGTACAAGGACACGCAAATCTCTTTGTACCACCAAGTTCTGCATTCTGCCTCCAGTTACATAATTTACTGTTGCTTCATGCTTCGTCCATAACACAAACTTCCCATCACCCACATTGTACATATTTTTTTTTGCTGATGGTTTGCTCACGACCCTTCCCTGTCTGTATCCTATTGCAGATGCTGTGTCTCCACTTGACATCTTATTAAATGACAATCCTGTTGCTTCGGCAAATTGAGCTCCAATCCATTCAGCCCCGTCATCCAAATCATTATTCTCGATTGTAAACCGTTGATAAACTCACACTGATCCCCTAGGAATTTCACTAGAGAGAGCTTTCCAACCTGAAATCAAGTAATTATCTCTATTCTTTATTTCCTGGTAGCTGACCAGGACTCCCCTGTTCCTGTGTACCTGCCCAGAAATGTTGCATGGCCTCCTGCTATGCTGTGTAACTGGTTGTCGATTTATTTCTGATCTCAGTGATCCTCCTTTCGGCCATTTGTTGTCCGGTAATCAGGTAGGGTTCGTACTGTAAATGTTCCTGATCCCTGAGAGTTTAAGAGATGAGCACAGAATATAGACTAACATTTGGGGGGGATTGCTATCCGGTCAAACATGCTGTCTTTCTGATGCAGCAATAGAATAATTCTAGAATATCAGTAATGTGCTCAATTTTGAGCTTTAGACACTTAGGAGGGGGGAGATTTCCTAAAGCCTGATTAACATGTGTCCCCTTCACAACAGAACCAATAATCTTCATCATTAATTTCATTGTTGGTTGTTGCTGCTGTGTTGAATAATTGCCACAGTCACTACACATTAAAATAAACTATTCTCTTTGAGAGGTGACCTTATAGACATTTATAAAATCATGAGGGGCATTGATAGGGAAAATAGGCAAGGTATTTTCCCTTGGGTAAGGGAGTCCAGAACTACAGGGCATAGTTTTAAGGTGAGAGGGGCAAGATATATAATGGATCTAAGGGGCAACTTGTTCACACAGTGGATGGAGTGTGTGTGGAAAGAACTGCCAGAGGAAGTGTTGGAGGCTGGTATAAGTACACCACTTAAAAGTCATCCAGATTGGTTTATGGAAAGGAATGATTCAGAAGGATAAGGGCGAAATGATAGCAAATGAAGACATCTGGTTGGCACTGATGAGTTGGACCAAAGGGTCTGTTTCCCTGATGCATATCTCTATTGCACTGTGACTGAATCCTTTATTCTATTCCTGTGTATCTCCTTAGAGGGGCAGAATGCCGTTCCTGCTACCTCATTGCATTAATACTGACTGGCTGAATGGGGTCTTCCTCCCCCTCTGTAATAGCCTCAAGGGGTGCAGTGAGAGAACAACACATGAGATAGGAGCTCCAGACAGCTGCTCAATTAATAAGGATCATGGCTGGTCTGTTTGCAACTGAAAACCCCTTTCCTGTCTATTCCCTATAAACACTGATTCCCCTGTCCAACAAAGGGTGGTCAGTAAAGGTGAGTCGTGAATATCTTCAATGACCCCCTAGTACTTTTCATCATTTACATAACTGATTTGGATGTGAGCATAAGAAGTATAGTTAGTGAGTTTGCAGATAACATCAAAATAGGAGATGCAGTGGACAACGAAGAATATTATCTCAGATTACAATGGGATCTTCAGCATTTGGGAAAATGGTCTGAGAAGTGGCAGATGGAACTTAATTTAGATAAATGTGGGGTGATGCATTTTGGGAAAGCAAATCTTGGCAGGACTTCTACATTTAATAGTAATGTCCTCGGGAGTGTTGCCCCTGAACAAAGAGACCTTGCAGTGCAGGTTCAAAGCCCCTTGAAAGTGGTGACGCAGGTAGACAGGATAGTGAAGAAGGCGTTTGGTATGCTTTCCCTTATTGGTCAGAGTATTGAATACAGTAGTTGGGAGGTCATGTTGCGGCTGTACAGGACATTGGTTATGTCACTGTTGGAATATTGCGTGCAATCCTGTTTCTTTCCTATCAAAAAGGATGTTTTGAAACTTGAAAGGGTTCAGAAAAGATTGACAATGATGTTGCCAGGGGTGGAAGGTTAGAGCTATAGGGAGAGGTTAAATACGTCGGGCTGTTTTCCTTGGAGCATCAGAGGCTGAGGGTGACCTTATGGAGGTTTACAAAATCATGTATTTAACTTATGGATAGGATAAATAGACAAACTCTTTTACCCAGGTGGGGGAGTCCAGTACCGAGGGCATAGGTATAGGGCGAGAGGAGAACGATATAAAGAGATCTAAGCGGCAACTTTTTCCACGCAGAGGGTAGTACGTGTATGGAATGAGTTGCCAGAGGAAGTGATGGAGGCTGGTACAATTGCAACATTTAAAAGGCATCTGGATGGCTATATGAATAATAGAGGTTTGGAGGGATATAAGCTAGGTGCCGGCAGGTGGGGCTAGATTGGTTTGGGATATCTAGTCAGCATGAATGAGTTGGACCAAAGGGTCTGTTTCCGTGCTGTACATCTCTATGATTCTATGGCCCAGTCTTCACTGTTCCCTGGGGTTGAGAATACCACAGACAGCACAACCCTAAAGAGGTAGGAACATCCTTATCTCAATCTTAAATGGTAAAACCTCTAAATTTAAAAGTGTCTGAACCTCACAGCAAGTCAGCTTCTCTCTTTTTTTAAACGAAGGCACGAACAATAGGAAAGACATAGACCATTTAGCCCCTGAAACCTATCCTACATTCCAATTTACTCTGTTCGGTAAAGTATTTATAAAATTCAGCCTCCACTGCTCTTTTGTTCGACATTTCAGATAGCGTAAACCACAGAGCATCTGACATTGGTGTAAAACTATAGTGTTTGGTCCGTCGAGTCTGATCTGCTGTTCGACCATGGCTAACATGTGCCTCAACAAAATTCTCCCACAATTTCACAGTAACCTTGCTCCCCTTATCAATCAGAATATATCTATCTCTGTCTTAAAGATAGAACTGTGACTGTGTCTCTGTATGGCTATGTGTGTGTGTGTTTCAGATTATGGGCAGGAGGCAGAGGGTGGTGGAGGAGGGTTGTCTTTGGGACTGGAGGCCTGTGACCAGCGGCGTTCCACAGGGATTGGTGCAGGATCCACTTTTGTTTGTCATTTATATCAATGATTTAGATGAGAATTATAGAAGGCATGGTGAGCAAGTTTACGGCTGATACCAAGATTAGTGATAAAATGGAAGCTGAAGAATGTTACATAAGATGACAAAGAGAGCTTTACAAATTGGATCGATGATTCATAGAGTTGTTCAGCACAGAAACAGACCCTTTGGTCCAACTCATTCGTGCCAGCAAGATGTCCTAAATTAACTTAGTTTAATTTTCCACTATTTGTTCCATGTCCCCCTAAACATTTCCAATTCATGTCCCCATCCAGATGCCTTTTAAATGTTGTAAATGTAACAGCCTCTAGCACTTCGTCTGGGAGCTCATTGCATACATGCACCACCCTCTGTGTGAAAAGGTTCCTTTTAGGTCCCTTTTAAATCTTGTCCATCTCACCTTAAATCTACGTCCTCTAGTTTTGGACTTCCCTGCACTGAGGTAAAGACCCTGAGTATTCACCCTATCCATGGTCTTCATGATTTTATAAACCTCTAGAATGTGCAAATGTGACTCCAATCAACACGATGGCTGTGTTTTCTGTCAACCTTGGGCCTAAATTCTGAAATTCAATACTGACACCTCTTCCTTCTCCAACACATCACAATTCTAAAATCATTTAATCAACTTGTTCTGCCACATTATGAAACACTTCTGGGGGATTTGAATCTCAACTATTGAGCTCAGAAGTAGGGACACTACCACCACTTGACAATAGTCCCTAAAGCCGCAACATTATTCACCTCTGTGTTTATTCATCGGCCTGTTTTGAAATACTGTGACATACCAATGTGAAAGACAGGACTTGAATCCAGACCTTCTGGTCTAGAGTTAGAGACAGTACCACACAAGTTCAGGTATTCGAATATAACCCAGAGCTCCGGCTCATAGGCATGGGCGTTACCCACTGTACAAGACTTAAACCATGCCTAGATTTTGGGTCACATTTTAAATGTCAGCTTTCAGCTCAGTGTGGATTAATTAAAATTTGGTTCACTTTACTGAATTATACAGTTAAAGTAATTACATTTTTCAACACATGAAAGGTACTCACCTCAAATGTAGGATGTTGAGTTTATGTGCTCGGCCTTCGAGATAAACCATGAAAATCTTTAATTGTTTGGCTATGGTTTCCACCTTAAGTGGCTATTATCTGACATCCGCAATATGAGAGAAAGACATCCTGCAGACACATTCTGCACTATAAATGATCTGGAATAGATACTTATCACCGAACACCAGAGATGAAGAAAGCGCATACTTTCTGGATCAAAAGCACTAATCGCCCTTTCCCGCCTGTAACGTGTGACTGCCCTCTTCTTAAAACCACGGAATGATTTAAGGCAGTGGATTACTTTCCAGCCTTTCTTCCCCAGTACTATCACTCACTGGGCTGAGGAGTGACAGATGGAGTTTAACTTAGATAAATACACGGTATCACAATTTGATAAAACAAACAAGGAGAGGACATACACAACTAAATGTCAGGCGATTGGTAGTGTTGTAGAACAGATGGGTTTCTGCTATATTTCTTTGAAGTTTGCAACATGTGTAAGCAGGGTGATTTTGAAGGCGTTTAGGTTGTGGGCCTTCATTGCTGAGATGTTTGAGTACAATATGTGGAACATTATCTTCAGGTTGTGCTGGACATTCGTGAGGTCTCTCCTAGAGTACTGTGTGCAGTTCAGGTCACCCAGTCATATTGAGGATATTATTGAACTGGAGACAGTTCAGAAAAGATTTACCAGGTTGTTGCTGGGAATGGAGTGTTTAAGTAATAAGGACAGGCTCGATGGACTGGGACCTTCCCCACTGCAGCGGAGAAGGTTGAGACCTTCTAAACATTATAAAGGTTTATAAAACAATGAGGGGTATAGATAACGTTGAATGGCAGGTGCCTTTTCCTTAGGGTTGTGGATTTCAAGATTGGGGGTAATTTTAAGATGACAGGAGCAAGTTTTACCGAAGGCATAGTGTCATAGAGCTGTCCAGCATGGAAACAGACCCTTCTATCCAACTCGTCTCCATTGATCAGATGTCCTACGTTAATGTAGTTTCATTTGTCAACATTTGGTCCATATAACCCTCAACACTTCCTATTCATGTGCCCATCCAGATGCCTTTTAAATGTTTAAAATGTCCCTGTCTCCACAACTTCCTCTGGCAGCTCGTTACATATAAAACACACTCTCTTTGAAAACGTTGCCCCTTAGATCCCTTATAAGCCTTGCCTCTCTGACCTTCAACCTATGTCCTCTAGCTTTGGAGAGTGCTACCCTGGGGAATAGACCTTGGCTATTGACACTATCCATTCCACTTATGACTTTATAAACCTCTAAGATCATCTCTCAACCACTGATGCTGCAGAGAAAATAACCCTGGCATATTCAGCGTGTCCATAAATCTAAAATTATCCAACCCTGGCAATACCTTTGTAAATCTTTTCTGAATTCTTTAAGGTTTCACACATCCTTCCTTGAAGAGTGACACTGTAATTGCATGAAATATTCAATAGTGACCTAACCAATGTCCTGTACAGCCGCAATATGACATTCCAACTCCTACGTTCAATGCACTGACCAACAACGACAATCATATCAAATACCTTCTTCACTATCTTGTATACCTGCGATGGCACTTTCAAAGTATTATGAAGCTGCACTCCAAGTTTAGCAACACTCCCCAGGGACTTAACATTAAATGTATAAGCCAAGCCTTGACTTTCCTTTCCAAAATGCAGACTTCACATTTATCTAAATTGAAGTCCATCTGCCACTCCTCAGCCCGTTGGTCCATCTGATCAAGATCCCGTTATACTCTGAGGTAATCATTTTCTCTGTCCACTGCACCTTCAATTTTGGTGTCAAATATGAACTTACTAACCATACCCCCTGTGTTCACAGTCAAAGCATTTATGTAAATGATGAACAGCAGTGGACCCAGCATCAATTTTTGTGGCACACCACTGGTCACGGGTCTCCAGTCTGAAAAACATCCCTCCACCACCACCATTTCTGTTCTATCTTTCAGCTAGTTCTGTATCCAAATGACTAGTTCTCCTTCTGTTCCATGAGATCGCACCCTGCTAACCAGTCTTCCATGGGGAACCTTGTCGAACGCCTTACTGAAGTCCAAATAGATTACGTCCACTGATCTGCCGTCATCAATCCTTTTTGTTACTTCTTCAAGAAAAAAATAATCAAGTTTGTGAGACATGATCTCCATTGCACAAAGCCATGTTGACTTTTCCTTATCAGCCCTTGCCTTTCCAAATGCATGTAAATCCTGTCGTTAGGATTCTCTCCAACAACTTGCCCACCATTGATATCAGGCTCACTGGTCTATTGTTCCCTGGCTTTTCCTTGCCAGTAATAATGGCACCACGTTGGTCATCCCACATCTTCCAGCACCTCACCTGTGGCTATTGATGATAAGAACATCTCATCAAGATTTCCAGCAATCACTTCTCGAGCATCCCACAGAGTACTTGTGTGTACCTGATCAGGACCTATGCTCTTTAGATCAAGTAGATTGGATGGGGCGGTGTTTGTGCAGTGTGTCCAGGAAGCTTTTCTAACTCAGTATGTAGATTGTCCGACCAGAGGGGAGGCCATATTGGATTTGGTACTCGGTAATGAACCGGGACAAGTGATGGGCTTGTTAGTGGGTGAACATTTTGGTGATGGTGACCACAATTCTGTGACTTTCACCTTGGTTATGGAGAGAGATAGGTGCGTGCAACAGGGTAGGTTTTACAATTGGGGGAAGGGTAATTACGATGCTGTAAGACAGGATCTGAGGAGCATAAGTTGGGAGCATAGGCTGTCAGGGAAGGATGTCGTGGAAATGTGGAACTTTTTCAAGGAATAGATACGACGTGTCCTTGATATGTATGTACCTGTCAGGCAGGAAAGAAATGGTCGTGTGAGGGAACCTTGGTTGACGAGGGAGGTTGAATGTCTTGTAAAGAGGAAGAAGGAGGCTTACATAAGGTTGAGGAAACAGGGTTCAGACAGAGCAGTGGAGGGATACAGGATAGCCAGAAGGGACCTGAAGAAAGTGATTAGGAGAGCGAAGAGAGGGCATGAAAAATCTTTGGCAGATAGGATCAAAGATAACCCAAAGGCATTTTATGCATATGTGAGAAACATGAGAATGACGAGAACGAGGGTAGGTCCGATCAAGGACAGTAGTGGGAGACTGTGTATTGAGTCAGAAGAGATAGGAGAGGTCTTGAATGAGTACTTTTCTTCAGTATTTACGAACGAGATGGATCGTATTGTTGAAGAGGAGAGTGTGAAACGGACTAGTAAGCTAGAGGAGATACTTGTTAGGCAGGAAGATGTGTTGGACATTTTGAACAACTTGAGGATAGACAAGTCCCCCGGGCCTGATAGGATATATCCTAGGATTATGTGGGAAGCAAGAGAGGAAATTGCAGTACCGTTGGCAATGATCTTTTCGTCTTCACTGTCAACGGGGGTGGTACCAGGAGACTGGAGAGTGCCCCTGTTCAAAAAAGGAAATAGGGATAACCCCGGGAATTTACAGGCCAGTTAGTCTTACTTCGGTGGTAGGTAAAGTAATGGAAAGGGTACTGAGGGATAGGATTTATGAGTATCTGGAAAGACACTGCTTGATTAGGGACAGCCAGCACGGATTTGTGAAGGGTAGGTCTTGCCTTACAAGTCTTATTGAATTCTTTGAGGAGGTGACCAAGCATGTGGACGAGGGTAGAGCAGTGGATGTACTATACATGGATTTTAGTAAGGCATTTGGTAAAGTTCCCCGTGGTAGGCTTATGCGGAAAGTCAGGAGGCATGGGATAGAGGGAAATTTGGCCAATTGGATAGAAAACTGGCTAACCGGTCGAAGGCAGAGAGTGGTGGTAGATGGTAAATATTCAGCCTGGAGCCCAGTTGCAAGTGGAGTTCCGCAGGGATCAGTTCTGGGTCCTCTGCTGTTTGTAATTTTTATTAATGACTTGGATGAGGGAGTCGAAGGGTGGGTCAGTAAATTTGCAGATGATACGAAGATTGGTGGAGTTGTGGATAGTGAGGAGGGCTCTTGTCGGCTGCAAAGGAACTTAGATATGATGCGGAGCTGGGCTGAGGAGTGGCAGATGGAGTTCAACCCTGCCAAGTGTGAGGTTGTCCATTTTGGAAAGACAAATAAGAATGCGGAATACAGGGTTAATGGTAGGGTTCTTAGTGAGGTGGAGGAACAGAGGGATCTTGGGGTCTATGTTCATAGATCTTTGAAAGTTTGCCACTCAGGTGGATAGAGCTTGTAAGAAGGCATATGGTGTATAAGCGTTCATTAGCAGAGGGATTGAATTCAAGAGTCATGAAGTGATGTTGCAACTGTACAGGACTTTGGTTAGGCCACATTTGGAGTACTGTGTGCAGTTCTGGTCACATCACTTTAGGAAAGATGTGGAAGCTTTGGAGAGGGTGCAGAGAAGATTTACCAGGATGTTGCCTGGAATGGAGAATAGGTCGTACGAGGATAGGTTGAGAGTGCTAGGCGTGTGACTGTCGGACAATTTCAATATTTGCAGATATCAAACCTGGAAGAGTTATAAAGTGTGTGGAAGACAGTGTGGAACTCCAACAGGACAGTGACACATTGGTGTAATTTACAGGTTTATGGCAGATCAGGATCAATGCAGAACAGTGTGCGGTGATGCACCTTGGTAGGAATAACTCTGAAAGTCAATATAAAACATCCTGTTCCATTTTAAAGTGGTGTAGGAGCAGATTATATATGAGCACAGATTATTGAAGATGTCAGTACAAGTGGGGAGAGCAGTAACTATCACAGATTAGTTTCAGTATTTGAGCCGTTTACAGGAGGAGGTGTAGGAGGGAGTTCCGTGCTCCCTTCCTGGGAGGTGATGGCGACGATGTGTTGTGAGCCCACCCTCCTGCCCACCGAGACCGTGGGGATTCCATTTGTACCAGCTCAAAACAGAAGGCAGATGGTATCAGGGCCATGCCTACTAAGTTGTGCCGGGGGTAAACGGAGCTGCCAGTGGATTTAAAGTGAGAATTGCGTTTCACTGAACATTTCACTGAACCAACCTTACTGGGTTGGTTGGACGTGGATGTTTCAGAATTCCACACGAGGCGTCCCAATCCTCTCTGGCTCGTACCAGGCTCCTCCCCACATGGCAGGGGGAGGAGACAGTGAGGGAACGGGTATTGGGCACTCCACCACCCGGCTTGGCCCTTTCTAACCTATTTCAGGCTATTTCTCCTGGAACGGGAGAAAGGGAGGGATGGAGAGTGGGAGTGGGTGGCCCTGCTATTAGTGCTAGTGCAGGTGGGAAGGGGGGATATGGTGAGGTGTCTGGAAGGAGTTAGTCCACACTGCTATATCCATGCAGTGTTATTAGTGTTGGGGGTAAAGTGGAGGGAGAGAGAGAGAGAGAGAGCGAAGGTGCTGCATGCTGTAGTGGTGGAACATGAGCCTTGTTTGGGGTTCGGTGCTATAACAGATATACTGTGAGGGTGAGGGAGCAGAGAGAATACAGTCACACTTATCCTGTCAGAGCAGGGAAGGTTACTGATGCTTTTCCTAAATTGCTGGACATTTCTTCTGACCGACGCTGCACTGAGCTGTGTGGTGTGCTTAGACCATGCTCGGTGGGTCTGGTGGCGTGTCCCACTCTGGGAAGAGAATGGTCCTCCTCTGTACTAGCCCATCCACCAGGACCTCCGTGCCCCTGTCGACAAACTGTGGTGTAATTGCCCCTTATCTGCCATGCTCGGGGTAAACTGTGCAGGGCAGCTCCAAACTGAGAAAGCTCAACCGTGTGCCCATTGACCTTTTAAAGATGGAACCAGTGCCAGGGACCACGGAGTATCTAGGGTCATGCGGGCAGTCGTGAGTACCTCCAGCCATGATGGGTTGGAGAAGCGGGCTGGCATTAAATGAGAGGGACACCATGGGGTGGGGTAGGTAGTTACTGAGGTGAGTGCGATAAGATATCACCAGGAAACTAGCTCAGTCTCATACAGATAGTCCCTTGTCATACTCAGTGAAAACATCACTGAGGCAAGTTATTGTTAGATTCAGCCCAATGAGTCGAAGTCTGCACTAACCCTACTTCCAGTTAGAAAGCTGCAGACCAAATGCTCATCCAATGCTCTCCAACACCTAAACTCACACCAATATCCCTTTCACCCATCATTCCTGGAAACATTGGCTCATGTTGTAGGATACTGTCGAAATGTCTTCATTTCAGCAGTCTGGAACCTGTGATCACATCCTTCCATGACATTGTCTCTCAGTCTCCCCCACTCTGACTATTCCCCAAACCCCACCAGTTTGTTGATACTTAAACTGATTCCCCCGCCATCATGGATGGGCGCTGCACATCCTATCACTTCCAGCATGGACTGCACGTTTCCCCATGCTGGGCAGTGATCTAACGCAGTGTTCTGAGAAATGTACTGGGGTGAAGAACACAGTTTCACACCCTGCTCACATATCTCATCTGGCTTTATTCATCAATGCACTGCTGTGGTTTGCATACCTTTCCACTCTCGGTAGACTGTGGATTGTATTGTAAAGTACACCAGTCTGGCTTGCACAGTGCTCCCTGCTGAACACATACTCATCTGGGCTTATAGATCAATGTGTGCCCAGTGTTCCACTCTGGACTGATTGCAGGGTGGTGCTCAGCAGTCCACTAGCCTGGTCTGCACAGTGTTCCCCAGTGAACAGATATCTCCTCTGAGTTTATGGTGTACAGTCTGTTTCTGTGAGGTGGATTGAGAATGTGATAAAGCTAATCATTTCATTTAATATGGCAATGCCTTTATTTTTGTTCTCATTCATGTGATTGGACCCTCCAAATTCTGATTCTTACGACCAGTACCATTCTTCAGTCTACCTGCATAGTCCGGCAACTTGTTGTACCATGAATAATTGTCCAGTTTTAATGTGAGGAGAAAGTGAGGACTGCAGATGCTTGAGATCAGAGCTGAAAATGTGTTGCTGGAAAAGCGCAGCAGGTCAGGCAGCATCCAGGGTACAGAAGAATCGACGTTTTGGGCATAAGCCTTTCTTAAGGAATGAGGAAAGTTTGTCCAGCAGGCTAAGATAAAAGGTAGGGAGGAGGGACTTCGGGGAGGGGCGTCGGAAATGTGATAGGTGGAAAGAGGTCAAGGTGAGGGTGATAGGTCAGACTGGGGTGGGGGCGGAGAGGTCAGGAAGAAGATTGCAGGTTAGGAAGGCGGTGCTGAATTCGATGGATTTGACTGAGACAAGGTGGGGAAGGGGAAATGAGGAAACTGGTGAAATCCGAGTTCATCCCTTGTGGTTGGAGGGTTCCTAGGCGGAAGATGAGGCGCTCTTCCTCCAACCGTCGTGTTGTTGTGGTCTGGCGATGGAGGAGTCCAAAGACCTGCATGTCCTTGGTGGAGTGGGAGGGGGAGTTGAGGTGTTGAGCCACAGGGTGGTTGGATTGGTTGGTCCGGGTGTCCCAGAGGTGTTCTCTGAAACGCTCCGCAAGTAGGCGGCCTGTCTCCCCAATATAGAGGAGGCCACATCGGGTGCAGAGGATGCAATAGATGATGTGTGTGGAGGTGCAGGTGAATCTGTGGCGGATATGGAAGTTTCCTTTGGGGCCTTGGAGGGAGGTGAGGGGGGAGGTGTGGGCGCAAGTCTTGCACCTCCTGCGGTTGCAGGTTGGGTTGGTGGGGGGTGTGGATCTGACGAGGGAGTCACGGAGGGAGTGGTCTTTACGGAATGCTGATAGGGGAGGGGAGGGAAATATATCCTTGGTGGTGGGGTCACTTCAACTCCCCCTCCCACTCCACCAAGGATATGCAGGTCTTTGGACTCCTCCATCGCCAGACCACAACATGACGGTTGGAGGAAGAACGCCTCATCTTCCGCCTAGGAACCCTCCAACCACAAGGGATGAACTCGGATTTCACCAGTTTCCTCATTTCCCCTCCCCCCACCTTGTCTCAGTCAAATCCATCGAATTCAGCACCGCCTTCCTAACCTGCAATCTTCTTCCTGACCTCTCCGCCCCACCCCAGTCTGACCTATCACCCTCACCTTGACCTTTTTCCACCTATCAAGCCCCTCCCCCAAGTCCCTCCTCCCTGCCTTTTATCTTAGCCTGCTGGACAAACTTTCCTCATTCCTGAAGAAGGGCATAGCCCGAAACGTCGATTCTCCTGTTCCCTGGATGCTGCCTGACCTGCTGCGCTGGGCTGCAGACTGGACTCCTGTTATTGAAACGTTAGTGGAGGTGCTGGGGATGGTTTGCTGGAGGTTGTGCTGTGAGCTGCCTCAGACATTCAGGAAGACCTGAGGATTTGTTGACCCAACTCTGGTCAGAGCATTGGAACTGTAGTTACAGCATCTGGGTCTGTAACATTAACGCCAAATGGAGCAGAGGCTGCAGAGAGGGGAAGCTCTGAAACCACGGAATGGGTGTCTGTGGGGAAAAGAATTTGTCGTATCTGTCTGTGTCTTGGCCTGGACAAGCACACACTCTCACTCTCCCCCTTATACACACGAATGCACACTCTCCCTATCTGCCCCACGCACACTCTCCCTCTATCATATGCGCACATACATATTCTGCTGTGTCACACGCATGCATACACACACCTTCTGACTCTCCCTTCCACACTCACTCATACTCTTCTCTCACTCTCTCTCTCGCACACATACTGTCTCTCTCTCTCCCTTCACACAAACGCGCACACCATCTCTCTCTTTCACACGCACAAACACACACGTACACACATACGCACACAAACACAGATCCATGTGTATGCATATAAATTTATGGGGTTCATTTACACTTGCTCATTTGTATTTGCATATATGATCTATTTTGTTCCAAATACATACAATTTGTAGACAATTGGCCAATGTGGTATTGATCACCTTCTTCTTTGCAAATGAACCCAGTCTGACTCTAGGTGAAGACACAGACAGACTCCAAACAAGACCTCCCGCCTAAAATACATTGCCTGACCGGAGAGGTCACCTCCTTTCCATCGATAATACCTGAAGGTATCTCCAAGCAGTGACATGAAAGAAAAGCGGAGACTTGCATATTAATCAAGCAAAACCTATCCCTCCATTCTAATTGATTATCAAAACTTATCCCTCCATTCTAATTGATTATCAAAACCTATCCCTCCATTCTAATTGATTATCAAAACTTATCCCTCCATTCTAATTGATTATCAAAACTTATCCCTCCATTCTAATTGATTATCAAAACCTATCCCTCCATTCTAATTGATTATCAAAACCTATCCCTCCATTCTAATTGATTATCAAAACCTATCCCTCCATTCTAATTGATTATCAAAACCTATCCCTCCATTCTAATTGATTATCAAAACTTATCCCTCCATTCTAATTGATTATCAAAACTTATCCCTCCATTCTAATTGATTAAAGATTTAAGAGCCATCTTAAGTAGGTTCAATTCATGTGCATGAGTTGTACACACTTTGATTTTTTCCTTAAAATCCTGTCTCTAAGGTATTCTTGAAAATGTGTTGCTGGAAAAGCACAGCAGGTCAGGCAGCATCCAAGGAACAGGAGAATCGACGTTTCAGGCATAAGCCCTTCTTCAGTCCTTCTTCCTCATTCCTGAAGAAGAGCTTATGCCCGAAACGTCGATTCTCCTGTTCCCTGGATGCTGCCTGCCCTGCTGTGCTTTTCCAGCAACACATTTTCAGCTCTGATCTCCAGATCTGCAGTCCTCACTTTCTCCTCTAAGGTATTCTTCTCTCCCTAACACCTGGTAAAGAAGCAGCTCACAGAAAGCTAATGTTTTTAAATAAACCTGTTGGACTATAATATGGTGTCGTGTGGATTTTGACCTTGTCTAACCAGCATCTTCATATCATGGCTTTTATTAGTTAACCAATAGTCTCTCCTAGCAATTTATTTTCTAATACAATGTGCTCTTGTCTTGCCTATTAATGTTTTGTGAGCCATGTTTTGCAATTGCTTGTGGAAGTCCCGATATAATATATCTATAGGAACCCCTTTATCCATCTTTCTTGTCACATTATTTAAATGTTAGTCAAACCATTCAAACACGATTTATCCTTAGTAAGTTCTTGCATTTTAGAAAGTCAAATTAAGGTTGGAGTTTCATGGTGAATAGTTAGGTCTTAAGAAGTGTAATGGAACAGAAGGACCTTGGAATTCAGGTGCATGTTCTCTGAAAGATGATTCAGAGGTAGACATAGCAGTGAAGAAAGCTTTTGGCACACATGCCTTCATCAGTGTATATCACTGCGTATCGAAATTAGAGAGTTATGTTGCAGTTATACAGGATGCTGGTGAGGCCAAACTGGTAGCGTTATGTTCAGTTTTGTTCACTGGGCGGCAAGCAATGGTTGTTAGAGTCATAGATTATTATTAAGCTGGAAAAAGTGCAGGAGAAATTTTCAACAATGTTTCCGTCTAAATGATCTGAGTTATAGGGAGAGGTTGGACAAGCTAGGTCTTTTTAATTTAGCGTGTATGAGACTGAGGGGGATCTGACATGAGTGTACAAAATCATGACAGGCATGGACAGAGTGAATGCACTCAGTCTTTTTTCCTAGGGTAGGGCAATCACAGACTAGAGGGCATCAGTTTATGGCCAGAGGGAAAAGAATAAAAGGGAACCTGATGAAGAACTTTTTAGATAGGGGCTGGTACGCATATGGAAAGAGCTGCCAGGGGAAGAGGTTGAGATGGCTATATTCACAACCTTTAAAAGGCATTTGGCCAAATACACAGATAGGAAAGTATTACAAAGATACGGGGCAATGGCAGGGAAGTGGGGTTAGAGTGGATGGACATTTTGTCAGAATGGACTATTTTGGACCAAAGGGTCTGTCTCCGTGCTGTGGGACTCTATGACTCTAACAACCATTGTTTGCCTTCCACTGCATGCTATATTGTACTTTCCCAATTCACTGGAGCGAACTTGACCCTCTAGCCTCCAGGCTTCCATGATGTTTAACCAGAATGATCAAGCATTCTATATTGTATGCAGACACCGTGCAAATGCACCTTATTAACATCACTATTCCTTAAAAGCTGCTTCAGAGCAAGGTTAGTATTTCGCCCTTCTGACCACACAACACCAAATGTGAAATAACCTGCTCTCTAGTTTGCTTCACAAATACTCTTCAACCCACGTCATATACACTTACGGAATTTATTTTTTACAGCACGAGCAGTCACTTACTTAATCCAGTTTAGATGCAACTTGAGACTATCCAATAAAACTGCAGTATCATGATACTTGCATATCTAATTTCCAGAGCTATGATGCTCAGATTTTCTGCAGCCGTTTTGCTTTTGATATATAACACACCAATATTTGCTTCTCCTTGCCATTTGTAAGCTCTACCTAAACTGATTCCGTGGAAGCTGAGGGATAGGTCTTTGTCATTATTAGTGCAAGATTTGGACAAGACATTTGGGGAAACTCACCTCGACACTGTGATGATCTGAAGAAATGTCCATCAATACAGGACACGCATCAATATCCTCCCCGCTCTGTCAGGATAAAGGTCGCCATATTCTCTCTGCTCCCTCACACTCACTATATATCTGTTATAGCACCTACCCCCAGACAATCCTCATGCTCTATTGCTCTATCTCCAAACAAGGCTCAGGCACTACCAGTCTCATTATTGAATTCAGCAATTTCCTTCCCACACTTTCTCTGTCACCCACGCAAACTCCCCCCCCCACACTAATAACCCTATATGGATTCAAAACTGTCGACTGACTCATTCCGGACACCTCACAATTCCCTCTAGCCCCACCTCCACTAACAATAACAGCAGGGCCACCCACTCCTGCCCTCACTCCCACTCTCCCTCCCTTTCTCCCATTCCAAGAGAAACAGCCTAGAATAGGACAGAAAGGATGGTGGGGTGCTCAATATCCATTCCCTCACCCGCCTACTCTCGCCAAGTGGGGAGGACCCTAGTATGAGATAGAGCGGGCTGGGATGCCTCGCGTGGAGTTTCTGAAACAACCATGTCCCACTGACTGGTTCAGGTGCAGTGCTCAGGGAAAGACAATTCTCACTTTAAACCCACTGGTAGTTCCAACGACAGTCCTTTCAGTCCCCCCCCCAAAAAACACGGATACCTCACTGCACAGAGATGCAGACACAGAAATACACATAATTATTGGTAAACACCCCAATATGCGAACAAACACAATACATACAAGGGGATAGACATACACACGTAGAAACACACAGACATATAGAGTCACACATACATAGACAGAAACACAGATAGAAATGCACAGGCTGATACACAGAAAGACAGATGTAGACACACAAATACACGTATGACAAGCAGATGGACACACGGACACAAACACTAGTGTCATTAAGACACAAATAGATACGTTTTTGATTTATAAGAGGATCAAGGATTCTCAGGGCAAGGCAGGAGAAGGAGGTTGAGGAACATATAAGAAATTATTGAATGGCATATCAGACTAGATGGGCCGAATAGCCTCATTCTGCTCCTTTTTTCATGCTCATGTGTTGTTATGCTATCAGGTATTCTCGTCCTGAGACAGGAGCAGAGGCTCGGTTTGATACATATTTGATTGGACAGGGTCAGTGGCAATGTGGGACAGGTTTGGAGTCCAGAATGGTTTATGTTTATTCCTAATTATTCTGTCTTATGTCTGAAAAGAGGTGGTGATTTGATGTTCAGTTAACACAGCTTTAAAATAACAGGTCCCACAATGAAATAAGGATGTCCTTTCACTTTAGTGTTGTGCTACCTGTGGTGTCCTCATCCTCAGGGAGCCGTGAAGACTCGGTTATTCAAAGCTAAGATTGACTTTGCTGGGCAGGAGAGTCAATGTTTATTGGGAACAGACAGGAGGCAGATGGTCAGACACACTCGGATCAGCCATGAGCATTTTGAATGGTGCAGTCAAATGGACAACTGCTGCCCCTAACCCATGTGTTGTTCTCTCAATCCACCCTCGAGTCTGTTACAGAGCTATTTGCTGTGCCTGTCCATGTGTGGTTGCTCAATCCACCCCTTGAGGCAGTTACATGATAGGGGACCACCCCATTCAGTCAGACAAAATCGTTACAATAAGACAGGCGGAGACATTCTGCCCGTCTAAGGAATTACACAGGGATATAGAATGAAGTAATTCAGCTCGTTGAGTACATTACACACCCCAGGAGGAGGCCATTAAACCTGCCTGAACGGATACACTGGAACAGGGAAGCTGTCACTAACAGGAAATAGAGAGTAGAGACAAATGTTTATTTTCAGGCTGCAAAGCTGTAATGGATGGAGTGCCTCAGAGATCGCTGTGGGGTCATCAGTGACCAATAATCTGTACAAAGATTTGGAGGAAGGGGAGGGAATGGCTTGGAGCTCAATTATGGTCATTCAATGTGTCCTTAAATGGAGGTAGTGAGTCTGCAATGTGATACAGGCAGGGAAGGTTAGTGAGCAAACCTTCAGCAGAAGTAACATAAGGTAAGTTGTCTATTTTGGCATGAAGGATGAAACAATGGTGAACAATGTAAATGCAGAGAGATTGCAGAACTCTGTGATTCAGGCGGTTTCCATGTTCCTGGGACATGAACCATATGAAGTCAATCTGGAGATGCAGCAAGTGATTTGAAAGGTAAGTGGAATGATGCTGGTTTTGGCAAAAGGCATCAGATTTAATTGCAGGAATGTTTTACTGTATCTGTACAGGGCATTGCTGAGACCACACCTGATGTATGTGTGCAAGTTTGATCCCCTAAACTAAAATAAAAAGATATAATTCTTTTCGAAGATTTTCAAAGAGGTTTCCCTTTACACATTCCTGGAATGCCAGCCTTTTGTTGTGGGGTATCATCAGTTTCGATCTTAGCTGCGAAATAGTATTGAATCACCCATGACTTTCTGAAAAGTGTATCAGCTGGATGTATAATATCTCCTGTCAAGGAGACTAAAGCTAAAGAATAAATTTTAAGAAAAAGATGTATTGATAGTAACACACATAATATGAAGACACATATCAATATTTAAAAATCACACAGACACATGTAAGCATGTCATCAAATTATAAAGTGGGGACATTTTTTACGATTTGAAGGAATTGTGTACAAGAAGAGCAATGATGCCCCGGCATATAATCCATAATCAGGTTTTGCAGAGAATGTTCCAGGAGATCGCACATGGTCCAGTTTGGTGTTCCGTTGACATAATTGTATGTTCCAACACAGAGAGGGAGAAAAATTTCCCTGCTTAAGAAGCAGCAGCTGATTGATCCCTCTCTCTTACTTTGTTCCGCCCGATAGCAAAATGTGAGACCATAAATCCCTGAGTCAGTGTTACCACTTGTGAAGGATTCCTGGTGAGGATTCATTGGAATCTCTTCACTGCCTGAAACGAAGGGAATTCAGCCAAATCCAACTGTTCCAGACAGAAATCCCACTACCAGTAGCTTGTGTGAACAGAATAATTTCAATGGCAGAGTAACATTTGGGGCACTCTGTCATTTTACCATTTGTTATGAGTTCAACTTTCTGTGTCTCACATTTTTCTCGAAAATGACCTACTCTGAGACCTATATCATTGGTCATCACAAAACTGGTTGCATTTAAGATTAGTTTAACCAGTGGAGGAGTGGGACTGGAAAAGAACATAGTGACCCTCCAACATTTGTTGGAACACAAATGAGAAATTATCAAATGGCTGTTCAAGTGGAAATTCCCTTCCCCAGAGGATTGTGGTGCCTGGATGTTTGCATTTATTCAAAATTGCTTTTGGTATGAAGTAAATGGTGTACAGACAGAAACGTGCTGCTGAGGCCAAAGGCACATGGAGCGGTGACAAATTATCTAATGGCCCACTCCTGCTGCTCAGTCCTGTGTTGCTATGTTCTATTCAACCCCTCACAGCTTCTGCAAGGAGCAGATGGAGGCCACTTGCTCCAAATACCTGGTCAACAGTAACACAGGATCTCATTCAGTCCCTCAAGACACATGGTTTGGTGTAGGTTGGAAAATGTTATTTGGTTTGAAAGACGCCTCTGGTCTCTTTACAGAGTGTTTCCTCCCTGCAATTTGTGGTTCATTTGTTGATCATATTGTAGACCCAGATTCACTGTGAATACAGTCCCCATACCTCAACCAGCGATGACTCACAAAATACTTTAATCTCCCTGATTGCAACGTTCAATAAAAGAATGTTCAGGAAAATTACCACCATTAATTTTGCAATACTGAATATGAGGAAAAAAGGAACAGGATCAAGTAATTCGGATGATCAAACCATTGTATACCATCATGGTTGATCTATTGTTCACATTAACTCCTCTTTAATGCCCAATTCTTCACCCTTTAGCTCTCTGACCGGTCAAAAATCCATCTACCTCCTCCTTAAATTCTTTCAGTGATGTAGCTCCCCTAGCTTTCTCGCCCAGATAATTTCTAACAGTGATTACCTTCTGTGAGAGGAAAACACTCCTAGCACATACATTGTCACCTATTGATATGAGCAAGAGGCGAACACAGGGGCTCAGGAAAGAGTGAATGGCTTTGATACCAAGGCAGTATTTGACTGAGGATGGCATTGGGACCACCTACTTATTTGAGCTAAATGGGAATCAGGTGTAGCCTCTCACTTCTCTGGGTCTTTCCGAACACAAGTAAAGAGGTTTGGGGTAAGTCGCCAACAATCCTCTCAGTACCAGTACATCTCTGCAGGAGATCCTCAGGATAGCCTCCTCAGCACAAACATCTTCAGCTGCTCTATCAATGTCTTTTCCCATCATAAGATCTGAAGTAGGTATGATGTCTGAAGATCACACAATGTTCAGAACATTTTGACCCCATCAGCTCCTGAATCATTCTGTGTCCATGTGCAGCAAGATCCAGACAGCATTCTGGTTTGTGCTGTCAAAGTGTTGGTAACATTCATGTAACAGCACGACCCAGACACTGCACATTTCCACGGTTAAAAGAGGATCTCATTCAGCATCTCAAGCTGGTTGCACACGTGTATGAGCAATCATTCAGAAACAGAAAGAGTTCAATACTCCTGCCTGTTACAGAAGAAGAAGAGTGGTCTGTTCAGTGCATCGAGCTGTTAAACAGGAACAGGCAGAGCCCAATCAGACCATTAAACCTGTTCCATGAGACCAGGAGGAGGCTATTCATCCCTTCGAGACAGTTATACAGGAACAAGAGGGGCTCTTTGATATTCCAACATGACAAACCAATGAAATGCAGACTGCACTGATAGAGGGCTCCATGACCTTAATAATTGTTCCATTGTTTGTAGAACATGGTTTGCTGGCAGTGAGAAGGGAAGCCAAATGATTTGTGCCAAGTCTCAAGGAGGCATCTTTCATCTCCGAGAAGACACACCCATATTCTCCATGGAGATCAGAATCTGGTGGGAATAGTTAACTGTCTTAGCATGAAGGCATTGTGTCTGCTGTAGGGATTGCGGATAATGAGACTTTCAGTGCAGGACCACACACCAAATGCACTGTATTAATGTGGGGAGAGTTTATTCAAAGAGTGGCCCTCTATCTCTCTCATGCGACATGGGGATTTGGCGTGGAGTGAGGGGAATATTCTCAGAGGCTCTTACACTATCGACAATCATGTTACCCGAGTAAAAAAGAAGCCATGGAATCTTACACCGTATCAGTGTCGCATTAGAACATCGTGAGTGACTGTCCCTCCCCCTCAAGGTTCAATGCAATCGCCTCTCTTTCGCTCACAACGCCAGAGATTAATATTCACTCTCTCTTCATGGTACCATCATCCCAGGGATTAGTCTGGTGAAACTCCATTGCACTCTCTCTGTGGCAAGGCGATTATCCCTTATAAAGGAGAGAAAGTCTGTCCACAGTAACCCAAATACTGCCTCAACAACACTCTCAGCAATGATCACAATAACTCTTTTTCCTCTTAGACATCTCCATTTCTTTCCTGTGGCATAAAAAGACTTTCCTTCTCTCTATACTGCTGGAAAGAGTTAACTCTTTTATAATGAAGGTATTGTTGCTGCTGTCAGGATTATGGATAACATGACGTTCATTGCAGGATCACGCACCAATTGAACTGTATTAATGTTGGGAGAGTTTATTTTAAAGCCTGAACTTCTCTCTCTCTTTCTTTGTCTGTCTCTCTCTCTATCTATCTCTCTCTCTCTCTCTATCTCTCTCTCTCTATCTCTCTCTCTCTCTATCTCTCTCTCTCTCTCTGTCTCAGTCGAAATAGGGAGTGGCGGTGGATGGGTGGAACGTTCTCAGAGGCTCTTAAACTATTGAGAATCATGTAATCTGAGTGAAAGAAACGCCATGGAACTTATCACCGTATCAGTGCTTATTTAGAACATCATAAGTGATTGGCCATCCACCTTAAGGTTCAAAGCAATCACCTCTTATTCTCTCACTGAACATCACTCACTGCTCATGGTGCCATCATCCCATGGATTAGTTTGATGAAACTTGAGAGAAAATCTATCCACAGTACCCCAATACTGCCTCAACAACATTCTCAGGGATGATCACAAAACATCTTTCCTCTCACTTAGACATCACCTTTTCTTTCCTATGTCACAAAATGCCATTTATTCTCTCTGCACTTCGACTGACATGGAATTTATAAGTCCCTTACATCTGTACGTCAGCACCACTAAAACAAGCACCAGATATGCCTATGGAGATGTGCATTACTCTCGAGGAGAATTTCAAAGAGATTGAATACACCTAAAATAGGGGATGATCACGTACCTGAATGGAAATGAGATGTAGCAATACAGAAAACAGGCAGAGAAAGGGAGCTATCTTTATTTTTGTTCTTCTCTCATGGGATGTGTGCAGCCCTGGACAGGGCAGCATGTTATGCAGCTCTTGAACTGAGTGGCTGGTTCAGCTGTTCCATAGGAGAGTAAAGAGTAAAACGCATAGCTGTGGGTTTGTAGTGTTACAACACAAGATAAATTTTCCTGTCTAATTAAAACCAGCAACAGAGAAAAGATTTATCCCATGCAGTAATCTGTGATAATTCTAGAGTCCAAATTTATTTAAAGTAAAACTTAACAACTTTATTTCTGAAAGTATAACAGAGAATAATAAACGAATGACTATTTACAACTTCTTCCTCTAACCTGTCTTTTCCCTTCCCCCTCCACAATACTAGGCTGATAAGACTGCTAATTAAGATTTACAAAACAAAACTTCTTATCTCAATACCAGGAAGCTTTCGCTTCTTCTCCATATTCCTGCCTTCTTTTCTTCTTGGGGACTCTGCTTCACCGGTTACTAATCAATATAGGTACCTATAGGAGAGCTATTTTTCAGGCAGTCTTTGCATGCTGGTAGCTTGGCAGTTCTCATCTCAACTGTTCAATTTTCCATGTTCTTTAACCGCCAAACTATTGGATTGTATCATTGGCTTTTAAGATTGTCAATATAATATATTCAAACATGGTTGGAGGTGGGTATAGAACATAGAACATAGAAAAATACAGCGCAGTACAGGCCCTTTGGCCCTCAACGTTGCGCCGATCCAAGCCCACCTAACCTACACTAGCCCACTATCCTCTATATGCCTACCCAATGCCCGTTTAAATGCCCAGAAAGAGGGAGAGCCCACCACTGCTACTGGCAGGGCATTCCATGAACTCATGACTTGCTGAGTAAAGAATCTACCCCTAACATCTGTCCTATACCTACCCCCCCCCCTTAATTTAAAGCTATGCCCCCTCGTAATAGCTGACTCCATACGTAGAAAAAAGTTCTCATGGTCAACCCTATCCAAACCCCTCATCATCTTGTACACCTCTATCAAGTCACCCCTAAACCTTCTTTTCTCCAATGAAAACAGCCCCAAGTGCCTCAGCCTTTCCTCATACGATCTTCCTACCATACCAGGCAACATCCTGGTAACCTCCTCTGCACCCGTTCCAGTGCCTCCACATCCTTCCTATAGTATGGCGACCAAAACTGCACACAATACTCCAGATGCGGCCGCACCAGAGTCTTATACAACTGCAACATGACCTCAGGACTCCGGAACTCAATTCCTCTACCAATAAAAGCCAGTATGCCATATGCCTTCTTCACCGCACTATTTACCTGGGTGGCAACTTTCAGAGATCTGTGCACATGGACACCAAGATCCCTCTGCTCATCCACACTACCAAGTATCCAACCATTAGCCCAGTACCCCATCTTCTTGTTACTCTTACCATAGTGAATCACTTCACACTTAGCTACATTGAACTCCATTTGCCACATTTCTGCCCAGCTCTGCAGCTTATCTATATCCCGCTGTAACCTGCTACATCCTTCCTCACTGTCAACAACTCCACCGACTTTCGTATCATCCGCAAACTTGCTCACCCAACCTTCTAGCCCCTCCTCCAGGTCATTTATAAAAATGACAAACAGCAATGGTCCCAAAACAGATCCTTGCGGAACACCGCTAGTAACTACACTCCAAGATGAAACTTTACCATCAACTACTACCCTCTGTCTTCTTCCAGCCAGCCAATTCCTAATCCAAACCTCCAACTCACCCTCAATGCCATACCTCCGTATTTCTTGCAGTAGCCTACCATGGGGAACCTTATCAAATGCCTTACTAAAATCCATATACACCACATCTACCACTTTACTCTCGTCCACCTCCTTAGTCACCTTCTCAAAGAATTCAATAAGGTTTGTGAGGCACGACCTGCCCTTCACAAAACCATGCTGACTATCCTTGATTACCATTATTCCTATCCAGATGTTCATAAATCCTATCCCTTACAATTCTCTCTAAGACTTTGCCCACAACAGAAGTGAGACTCACCGGCCTATAGTTACTAGGGTTATCCCTACTCCCCTTCTTGAACAAGGGAACCACATTTGCTATCCTCCAGTCTTCTGGCACTATTCCTGTAGACAACGAGGACATAAAAATCAAGGCCAATGGCTCTGCAATCTCCTCTCTTGCTTTCCAGAGAATCCTAGGATAAATGCCATCAGGAAATAATTTTGGGGTATAATTTAAAATGTTATGCTGAATTTGTTTTTGTTTCGAGACAATGAGCTAATCGGGTTGTTCGACCAAATGTTACATTATATCTATTGTTCAGAACACTTGGTGCAGTCAGGTAGTTATTGCTGGCTTTTAATTCTCTCAAAGGTACAGTTCATCACAGAAGTCACACGGAAACCTGACAAGGGAAGCATGACACATTGACTTCCCTAAAGGACTTGAGGCAAGCAGATGGGTTTTTATAACAAATGATAATGGTTGCTTTTAAACTCCCCAATTTCCTTCATGAGGTATAAACATATCATTATTCTGTGGCTCTAGATTATGAGTCAATGGCTTGACCACCATAAACTGTCTTCCCGCATATGCAGAGAACAAGTTAAACATTCTCAAGAGCAATTATTTAGTGATGGATATGTGATTAGAAGGAACGTGAAACTGTTGCATCCGGATTGAACAAAGGCACAAATGGTTTAATCAGAAGTTGCACTGAGACTGAGGACGAGACTGGGATATCATGATGGTGGTACTGGACAGGATTGGTGAGTGTGGAGGACATGGAGATGTAAATCTGTGAAGGACAAAATGGATTGTGGAGTTTGAGAACAGTCTTGTTCCTTCTCGCATATCAGTGAGTAATTTATAAATCGTAGTTTGATTGTTATAATATATAAGGAAATGAATTTTTGGTTGTAACTGAAGATATTGACTTACACTTTCCAAAATTTATATATCATGAGCAGAAATTCAGTTCAACCTGGTTTAGTAGACAAATATAATGACTTACCAGGAACACTAACTATAGCGAGGATAGGATAATAACCACCTTGAATAATACAAAGGATATCCTGGATCCGATATGCTAATGATATCCAAGGCAGAGAAAGCCAGTAAAGACCCAAAGATAACCTCCTGTCCATTGTTGGAACATTCCAGTCTAATGTTCTCAGATTCTGATCCATTGTTGAAACATTCCAATCCAAGGTCCTCAGATTATGAACCATTATTGTAACGTTCCTGTCTGATGTTCTCAGATTCTGATCTCTCCTACCCCTCTCTCACGAGCTGCTGATCCCTGTTAGAGCCGTCAATGTTTTCCTACTCATACCGTGGAATAACACATTGACAGAGCCCATTTATCATTCAATGATGGAAATTCTTTACTGGGATAACTAGGATCCACGGAGATTGACATTAATCACAGTCACTGAACAAATAGCTCCAGTTAACCCCTTTCAATTCAATACTGATTTTATTAAAATTCAAAAGAACGTTTAAAATGTATCCATTTTGCATGGGATATGTGGGGGCGACTGAAAGAAGGAATTTGGAGATGGTAGATTGATAGTGCGCAATCATTCAATCTGCCTTGGATATGGGAGTAATGTCAAAGGATTGTCAGAACATAACCAAGTTTCTCCGTTTATAAATGGAAACATACAGCCTGTAACTACTGATCAGTGATTATAATGTCAGTGAAATATGGAGAGAACTTTTCTAGTCCATAATCTGACAGGAAAATGTGCCTATGACAACATAAGTTATAACCGACAGATGGCATGGATATGTGAACAGAGAATATGATGTGACACACAATTCAGATGGTTACTGGAGAATCAGAGAGGGCAGGTGGGGGTCATGCTGTTAATGTTATCGATGTCAATCAACTGATTAAGTACCATTCACTGGACTTCAATTGCAGTGTGATTATGATATTGCGACATGGTTGCTGAGACTGGAGGGAGGGGATATGATATTTCCCAGTCATCAGTATTGGAATGTTGTTCTTTATAAATCATATGAATATCAAATTCCAGGATACATCTCCAATGAGGAATGAGCAGAGCCAATATTAACCATACGACCAGAAGACACTGTAGCAGAAATGTAGCGACTTAGCCCATTGACTCTGCTCCGCCAATCAATGATGGCAGTTGAGCTTCTCAACCCCAATCTCCTGGTTTTTTTGATCCCCTTTACAATTAAGAATGTATCTGACTCACTCTTAAATATAATCAATGACCTGCCCTCAACAGCCGCCTGTGGCAGTGAATTCCATAGATTCACCACTCTCTGGCTGAAGACGTTTCTTCTTATCTCTGTTCTAAAGGTCTGCTCTTTATTGTGTACCCTCGGGTCCTAGTCTCTCCTACCATTTGAGACATCTTCCAAAAATCCACACTGTCAAGGTCATTCAGTATGCTGCAACTTTCAAATAGATCTCAGAACATCCTTCTGAACTCTATCAAATATAGATCCAGAGCCCTCAAATGTTCTTCATATTGTTAAGCTTCTCATTCCTGGCACCACTCTCGTGAATCTCTTCTGAAAACACTCCAGGGCCAGTACATCCTTCCTGAGATATGGGACCCAAAACTGCGCACAATAATCCAACTGTGGCCTGACCAAAGCCTTATAAAGTCTCAGCGGTACATCCCTGCTTTTATATTCAAGCCCTCTTGAAATAAATGCCATCATTGTATTTTCCTTCCTAACTATTGACAACCTGCAAGTTTACCTTTCGAGACTCCTGGACTAGAACTCCCGAGTCTTTTTGCACTTCAGACCTCTGAATTTGCTCGCGATTTAGAAAATAGTCCGTGCCATTATTCTTCCTGGCAAAGTGCATGGCCTCACACTTTCACATGTCATACTCCATCTGCCATTTTTTTCTCACTCCCCTAACCTGTGCACATCATTCAGCAGGAGAAACTGAGGACCGCAGATGCTAGAGATCAGAGTCAAAAAGTGTGGTGCAAGAAAAGCACAGCCAGTCAGGCACATCCGAGGAGTAGGAGATTCGAAGTTTCAAGCATAAAGCCATCTTCAGGAATGACGGGGTGGGCGAAAGGGGTCTGAGTGATAAATGGGAGGGGTTCTGGGCTGGGAGGAAGGTAGCTTGGAAGGCGATAGCTAGACAAAGGTGGGTGGTGATAGTGATAGGTCAGAGTGGAAGGTGGAGTGGATAGATGGGAAGGAAGATGGACAGGTATGACAGTGGTGAGGTGGTGAGTTGGAGGGTTAGATCTGGGATAAGGTGGAGGGAGGGGAGACAAGGAAACTGGTGACATTGCCCTTGATACCGTGTGTTTGGAGGGACCCAAGGCGGAAAATTATGCGTTCTTCCCATAGACGTCTGGTGGCTAGAATTTGGCAGTAGATCAGGCCAAAAACTTGCATGTCCTTGGCGGAGTGGGTAGGTGAGTTGAAGTATTCAGCCACAGGGAGCCCTGGTTGTTGGTGTGTGTGTCCGAGAGTGTTCCCCGAACTGTTTTGCAAATCGACGTTCTGTCTCCCAATGTAGAGGAGACCAGTGGCAATGGACTGAGTAGATGAAATATTTGGATGCACAGGATGTTCTCTGCCTGATGTGGAAGGATCCTTTGGGGCCTTGGATGGAGGTGGGATGGAAGGTGTTGGCACAGGTTTCATACCTCTTGCAATGGCAAGGGAAGGTGCCGGGAGTGGAAGGTAGCTTGTTGGGTGGGGTGGGGAGGGAGGAGGCAGGCGTGAACATAACGATGGAGTTGTGAAGGGAATGGGCTCTGTAGAATGTTGATGGAGTGGGAGGGAAGTATATCTCTGGTGGTGGGGTCTGACTGTTGGTGGCGGTAATGGCGGAGGATGATGCATTGTATCCTGAGGTTGGTGAGATGGAAGGCGAGCACCAGAGGGGTTCTGTCCTTGTAGTAGTTGGAAAGTTGGAGTTCAAGGGTGGAGGAGTAGGAAGTTGAGGAGATGCGCTAGAGCATGCTTCTGCAGCTGAACCACCTCTTCAATGCTATCTATCACTCTGTCTATCTTTGCACTGTTTTAAAACTCAGCCAGAATGCCCTCAGTTCCTTCATGTAGGTCATTAATGCACAAAGGGAATTGTTGTGGGCCCAACACTGAGTCTTGAGGAACACCACTTGTCACTGGCTGCCATCCTGAGAAGGACACTTTTATCCTCACTTTCTGGTTTCTGTCAGACAGTCATGCTTCTATCCATGCTAACACCTTGCCTCTAACTCTAAGGGCCCTTATCATTCTCAATAGCCTCCTGCGTCGCACCTTGTCAAAGGAGTTTTGAGGAGCAGGTGGATAACATCTATTGGTTCTCCTTGGTCTAATTTGCTCATTACTCCCTCAAAGTATTCTAGCAGGTTTGTCAGGCATGACCTCCTCTTGATGAATCTATGCTAACTTTGCAATATTTTACTAAATACTTCCAAGTATTAAGAAATTCCATCTTTCACAATGGATTCCAGGATATTACCCACAACCAAGGTTAGGCTAATCAATCTGAAATTACCTATCTTCAGCCTAACTCCCTTATTAAACGGAGTGTGACGTTAGTAATTTTCCAGGCTCTTGACCCTTCCCTGATTTTAGTCATCCCTGAAAGATTACTACTTACACTTGCACTACCTCTTCAGCTATCTTCCTTAAAAGGCAGGGGTGTAGTCCATCTGGACCAGGTTATTTATCCACATATAGGCCATTAAGTTTTCTAACATGATCTTCTTGATGATGGTCAACATACTCAGCTCAGCCCTCTCACTCTCTTCAATTTTTGGGAAATTACTCGTGTATTCCACCATGAAGACTAATGCAAATTTCCTCATTCATTTCTTTGTTTCCCACTACCGTCTCTCCAGCATCATTTCCCAGTGGTCCATGTTCACTTTTACCTCTCTTTTGCACTTTATATATCTAAAGAACCTCTGACAATCTCCTTTCTATTACTGGTTAGCTTACCCCCATATTTAATCTTCTCCGTCCTTTTTTTTGCTCTCTGTTAGTCTTTGTAAGTTTCCCAATTCTCTAGTTTCTCACTGTCCCTCACTACATTATATGCTTGCTCTTTTGCTTGTATGCAATCCCTGCCTTCCCTCGTCAGCCCTGGCTGCCTCATCCTCCCTGTACCATGCATCTATTCCTCGGCAAGAATCTCTGCAGAGTCTCCTGAATTAATCTTGGAATCTGCTGCCATTGCTGCTCCCCCGTCATTCATGCTTGACCCCTCTCCCAGTGAATTCTACCCAGCTTCTCCCTTATGCCTCTGTAGTTGCCTTTATTCAGCTGAAATACTGTTACCTCTGATTATATCTTCTCTCTCTCAAATTGCAGAATAAATTCAACCATGTTCTGATCACGACGTCCGAAGATTTCCTTCACCCTAAGCTCCCTTATCTAGCCTGCGTCATTAAATTCAGTACCATGTGTTCCCGAGTGGGGTCCACCATAAGCTGCTCCAAAAAACCGTCTCATAAACATTCCTGAAATTCCTTTTCTTGCGAACCACTACCAATCTGATTTTCCCAGCTCCCTTGCATATTGAACTCACCCACGATTACTGTGCTTTGCTTTCCTACACATCTTTTCTATCTCCTGGTGTATGTTGTGCGCCAGCTCCTGACTACTCTTTGGAGCCATGTACAAGACTCCAACTGTTGTTGTCTTATCTTTGTGGTTCTTCAATTCTACCCACGCAGATTCTACACCATTTGACTTTACTTCCTTTCTTACTATTGATTTAATTTCATTTCTTACTCATAATGCAAATCCACTCCCTCTGCCTACCTGCCTGTCTTTTCGATAGGGCAAATGTCCTTAAATATCCTGATCTCCATGAAGCTATTTCTCCGTGATGCCCATCACGTCATACCTGCCGATTTCAATCTGTGCCACAAGCTCATTTACCTTATTCCTTATACAGCATGCATTCAGATATAACACTGTCAGTCCCATATTAACCGTTCCTCTTCTCATTGGCATTTGTTTGTCCAGTGTGCTTGAAGTTTGATTGTTAAATATTTCCAGATGCACTACCCTATTTGTGTCTGTGCTGGAGATTTTAATAACCTCTCCTGAGTTCTGTACTCTTACCTCCTCTTTTAATTCAGCTTTAAAAAAAATTAAACTGAACCCCCAGTCTGCACACACACAGTCCTGATCAGCTTAAAGCTCTGTCTACGGCCCTGGTTAGGATTCACTAGGACTCTGGTCCCAGCACGGTTCGGGTGAAAACTGTCCCATCAGAACAGGTTCTTTCTTCCTCTGTAATAAAATGTGTTTGTTCAACACAAAATGCAGGGACAGAAAAAGCATTTCTGTACATACCAAAATATAAAAACTACAAAAAGACAATATTGTTCAAGTACACTTACTATGTGGAGCAATATAAACTTAAATGTGCATTATAAAACCATGGTAGTGGTCGGCAAACTTTATCAATCATTATTTTACCCCCACCTGAGATCCTGATTTCCCCTCTGTCAGTGATCCCCCTCACTGAGATTCTCTCGCCCTGTCTCTCACACAGTGTATTGAGTGGCTACATGTTGATGTTGGCCCAGAGTATTTAAATTAATCCACCTTCTCTCTGGAACCAATCTATTGGTATCTTGGGTTGTGTTTAGCTGTCAGCAACTCAGCTCTGGGATGTTATTAACGATAAATGATCTGGGATGACAGCCAGTATCTGCATGGTGCTCATAGGGTATGGCACCAGACAAAGGGCTTACAGTCTCTGGGAGTTTCTAAATAAAGTTTCTGTGTATTTCTCCTCATGCTGTCTCCTGATCTAACTTCACACTCATCTGACAGCCCTTGTTCTCACTCATTGTGTCGCTCCGTTTTCTCTCCACTCTGTTTATCTCATTTCACTTTCTTTCTCATTGTTTATTTTTCTCTCTCCCTCTCAGTCTATCTCTGATCATTCTGTTTATTTTCAAGTTGTCAAGTTGGAGAGCTCATCGACGCATGGTAGGCTGAATGGCCTCCTTCTGTGCTATATTAATTCTGAATTTCTCTGACCCACAATAAACACTTTAGTTGCCTGGAAAGACAAGCTGATCCAGTGATGGACACAGTGGACAATTAACCATTATCGCTTCCAGTTTTCTGACATGCAGCGGCCTCGAATTATCTGTTCAAACAAACAGACTCCTCACATAAAAATCAGCATATTTCAGACTGCCAAGCTATTGTGTTCAGTACACTCTGCCTGTTTTTTGTTTGTCTTGGCTGTACTGGTATTAGTCTCCAACTCCTCCTCAGTCACTGTACCTGTGGACCTACTGCTGTGGTTCCACACACCCCGTCCCCACCGCCGCCACACACTAGTTTAAACCCTCATAAAGGGCAATAGCAAACCTGCCTGCCAGGAGATTGCTGCCAGTTCAAAGCCATCCCGTCCATCTTGTGTATATCCTACCGAACGGGGAATCCCAATGATCCACATATCAGAGATATCTGTCCTGTCCTTGTGTATATCCTACTGACCTGTGAATCCCAATGATCCACATATCAGAGATTGCTGCCTGTTCAGGTTCATACCGTCCCTCTTGTGTATATCCTATCGACTCGGGAATCCTAATGATCCACATATCAGAAGTGCTGCCTCCCCTACTAGCTCTTTGGCCGTTTATTTAACTGTGATACCTTCCCATTCCCAACCTCACTTACACGTGACATATTCTAATGTCTCCAAAATTCAAATATCCTTTCAGCACAACTCCAAGGCCTTTTCTTTAAAGTGGATAGACTTGACAATAAAAACTTAAGTGTGACATCAGGAATGTGAGACTACTGAATCAGTCCAATGACCACAGGATCTGGTTATCTATCCCCGCCACCAAACCTGTTTGACAAGGCATACATATGGACCATCCATTTGCAGGTGGACGAGGATAAACAGAAGATTAAAAAATGTCAGAGCAAATGGATGTCATTCAGCCGGTTTACTCAGCTTTGCTATTCAATTGGATTCTAGTTATTCTGTTCCTTTTAATGCCAGGGTGCTTACCCAGCATCCCCAGCAGGTCAGAAAGTGCCCAGTGTCATTGTGTGCACAGTCCTGCAAAGGGAGTATCTAGTACCAGGCAGTGGGGTGTTGGGAGTCCCAGGGGTGGCACAAGGAATTGCTGCATGTAGTGACGATGGACTGAGGGACTGAAAGAGATGGAATGGTTATCAAGGGACACTGCACTCTGACAAGTGGCTGGGCAAGATTCCTAAACACCCAGGGAACCCACAAACCACGGCTGCAATTACAAATACCTGTCACATTTGCTGCATGTCTCCACCAAACAAAAGCAAAAATACTGTAGACAGTAGAAATCCGAAGCAAATACAGAGATGTACTGTGGAGAGAGAAAGGAGTTAATGCTCCCAATGCAGACATGGGAAGAATGTACAAACTCCACAGAGACAGGGTTCAGAGATTGGAATTGAACCCGAGTCCCAAGTACTATGAGGCAGCTTTTCTGTGTCACCGTGCTGCTCAATGATGGATAATTGGGGATAGTACACTTAGAGGCATAGATACTGTTCTCCGTGACCGGGATTAAGAGTCCTGAAGGTTGTGTTGCCTAACTGGTACTCGGGTTTGGGATATGTCATTTGGTTTTTCAGAACTTGGACCGGGAGGGGAATGATCCAGTGGTCAGGGCCCGTGTAGGTACCACTGGCTGGACAAACAAATGGCAATGAGAAGAGCGACGGGTAATACAGGACTGAACTATTATATCGGAATACATGCAGTATAAGGAATAATGTAAATGAGCTTGTGCCTCATCCATAAATTGACATGTACAACATAGTGGGCATTACAGTGACATCGCTGGAAGAGGATCAGGATTGGGAGTAGAATATTCAAGGATATTCATCCTGTCGAAAATATAGGCAGGTGGGCAGAGAGATAAAGTTGTCTCATTATTAAGAACGGGATTGAATCAATAATCAATAATAAGAAATGAAGTAAGGTCAGATGGTGTATAATCTGTGTCGGTAGAATTGAGGAATCAAAACGGTGAAAAAATGCAGTTGGAGTTATGTGGAGGGAGCTGGGTGCAAGATACACCAGGAGCTAGAAAGATCTGTAGGAAAGGCAAATTTAGAGTGATCATGTGGGATTTCATTATGGGATTTCATTATGCAGGTGGACTGGGAATTCAGGTTGGTAGCGGTTCGCAAGAAAAGGAATTTGTGGAATGTCCGTGAGATGGCAATTTGGAGCAGGTTGTGCAGACAGACTGGATGAGGGAGTTTAAGGTGAAGGAAATCATAGGAGGCAGTGATCACAATATGATTGAATTTACTCTGTAATTTCACATGGAGAAGTTAGAATCAGTAGTAACGATATTACAGCTGAATAAAGGCAATCACAGAGACATGAGGGAGGAGCTGTGTCAAATTGACTGGGAGACGGGCCCAGCAGGAAAGACAGTGGAGCAGCAATGGCAGGAGATTTTTGGAGTAATTCAGGATACAGCAGAGATTTATCCCGGGGAAAAAGTGGCATGGTAAAGAGAGGATGAGACATCCATGGCTGACGAGGGAATTCAGGTATAGCAAAAGCAAAAGAGAAAGGATATAATGTGGCAAAGTGCAGTGGGAAACCAGAGGATTGGGAAACTTACAAAGACAAAACAGAGGGCAAACAAAATAGAATTAGGAGGGAGATTATTAAATATGGGGTAAACTAGCCAACAATGTAAAGGAAGACTGCAGCAGTTTCTTTCGATATATAAAGTACAAAAGAGCGGCAAAAGTCAACATTGGACTACTGGAAGAGGATACTGGAGCGATAGTAGAGGGGGAACGAGAAAATGGCCAAGGAACTGAATAATTACTTTGCATCAGCCTTCACTGTGGAAGACATGAATAATAGCTTAAACATTCAAAAGATTGAGGGGTCAGAGCTGAGTATGATGGCCACCACCATGGAGAACATGTTAGAAAAAAAATTGAATAGTCCGAAGGTGGTTAAATAACTTTGACCAGATGGACTACATCCCAGTGTTATAAGGGAGATAGCTGAAGAGGGAGTGGAGGCAATCCTGGTGATCTTTCAGGAATCACTAGAGTAAGGAACAATCTCAGATATCTGGAAACCCACTAACGTAACACTCCTTTTTAACAAGGGAGTAAGGAAAAAGACAAAAAATCCACAATGAATAACTTAACCTCGGTCGTGGGTAAGATCCTGGAATCCATTGTGAAGGATGAGATTTCTGAATACTTGGAAGTGTTTGGTATGGTAGGGCAAAGTCAGCATGGTTCCATCAAGGGAAGGTCATGCTTGATAAATGTGTTGGAATTCTTTGAAGACGAATGAGCAGGCTCGACCAAGTATAGCCAATGGATGTTATCCACCTGGACTTCAAGAAGGCCTTGGACAAGGTGTCATACAGGAAATGACTGAATACGATAAGGGTCCGTGGTGTTTGAGGCAAAGTAGTGGCATTGGTAGAAGCTTGGCTGTCTGGCAGAAAGCAGAGAGTGGGGATGAAATGGTCCTTATCAGGATGGCAGCTGGTGACAAGTGGTGTTCGACAAGGCCCAGTGTTGGAATTGTAACTTTTTAACTCGTTATGTTAACAATCTAGATGAGGGAATTGAGGGCACTCTGGCTAAGTTTGCAGAGGATACAAAGAAAGGCTAATGGACAGGTCGTATTGTGGAGGGTTCTCGTCCAGGGTTCTCTCAAGGTAAGCTTGCAGGTTGAGGCAGTAGTTAGGAGTGCAACTGCATTTATCACGAGAGGAGTTGAATATAAAACAGGTTGTATATTCCTCTGGTCAGACCACATTTGGACTATTGTGCGTAATTTTGAGCCATGTATCTCAGGAAGGATATACTTGCCCTGGAGTGTGTTCACAAGATCTTCACGAGAATGGTGGTAGGAATGAAAAGCTGATCATATGAGGCATGTTTGAGGACTCTGAGTCTATGCTCGATGAAGTTTAGAAGGATGAGAGGGATTGTAATGGAATCATGCAGAATACTGAATGACCTGGACAGAGTGGATGTTGGTAAGATGTTTCCATTGGACTAGAAGCCAAGGGCACAGCCTTAGATGGAAGGGAATACCTTTTAGAACAGTTATAAGGAGAAATGTCTTTCAACAGAGAATGGCGAATCGTTGACATTTATTGCCACAGAAGGCTGTGGGGGCTGAGTCATTGAGTATATTTGAGATGGAGATAGATAAGCTTTTGATTATCCAGGGGATCAAGGGTTATAAGGAGAAGGTCAGAGAATGGGTTTGAGAAACCTATCAGATATGATTGAATGGCGGTGCAAACTCGACGGGTTAATGGGCCTAACTTCTGCTCCTATGTCTTAGCATCTTATGATTTAAACCTCAAGGAGGCACCTTGCATCCTTGAGAAGACAGATTCATGTTCTTCATGAAGGTCATAAGCTGATAGGAATAGTTAACTGTTTTAGAATGAAGGTATTGTGGCTGCTGTCGGGATGGTGGATAATATGACATTCAGTGCAGGATCACACACCAACTGCCCTGTATTAAAGTGGGGAGAGTTTATTCAAAACTCTCTGTCTCTGTAAATCACCGTGGGGAGTGCGGGTTGGGGTGGGAGGGTGTAACATCCTCAGAGGCACTTAAATTATCCAGAATCATGCATCCTGAGTGAAACAGCAGACATGGAATTTATCACCTTCCCATTGTCTATTTAGAATATAATGAGTGGTTGTCCATCCTACTCAGTGTTCAATGCAATTACCTCGTATTCTCTCACAGAGCTCCCGATCGACCTTCACTTACCTCATGGTGCCATCTTCCAGGGATTAATCTGGTGGAACACTGTTCACTCTGCCTGTGGTAAGGAGATCACTCCTTATAAAGGAGAGAAAATCTGCCCACAATGCCCCAAATACTGCCTCAACTATACTCGCAGGTTTGATTGCAATAATTCATTTCCCTCACTTAGCTGGCTCCGTTTATTTTGTGTGAAATGGGAAACCATTCATTTCCAATGCACTGTCACTGATTAAAAATTTAAAACATCCTTACATCTTTAGATCAGCATCAATAAAGCCAGCACCGGAGGTGCCTATCGAGATGGACATCACTTTCAGCGAGAGACTCAATCACAAAGAATCCATCTAAAACAGTGAATGGCGACCTACCTGAATGGCAATCAGCTACAGGAAAATGGGATACAGGCAGAGGAAGGGAGCTATCTTTCCTTTTGTTCTTACTTCATGGGATGTGTGCAGCCCTGGTCACGCATGTTATGCCTATGTTATGAAGCAATGATGTGACCACCGTACACTGTCTTCCCATCTTTCAGATTCTGTGCAGAGAACAAGTTAAACATCTCAGTGCAACTATTTTGGAGTGGACTCATGGTAAGAAGGGACTTGAAACAGCTGTATTCGGAATTAACAAAGGCACAAATGTTGGTTTATTCAGGAGTTGCACTGACGCTGAGGAGGAGACTGGATGTCACAATGGTTGTACTGAAAACCATTGGTGAATGGGGAAGATATGGAGATGTAAACTGTGCAGGAGGAAATGAGTCAAGGAGGCTGAGAACCGTCTGGTTCATCCTCGCATATTGGTGAGCAATTTGTATTGAGTAATTTGCTAGTTATAATTTCTAAGGGATGGACTCTTTGATTGGAAATGAAAACGTTGACTTGCACTTTTCCAAAATTTACATCTCATGATCATCAATTCAGTTCAGACCGTTTCACTAGACATATCGAATGACTTACCAGGAACACCAACTGTAGCAAGGATAGGATAGTAACCAGCTTGAATAACCATCAGTACATCTTCAATCCGCGATGCTAATGATATCCAAGGCTGGGAAAGCAATAAAGACCCCAGAATAAACTCCTGTCCATTGTTGGAACATTCCAGTCTAGTGTTGTCAGATTCTGATCCGTTGTTGGAACATTCCAGTCTAATGCTATCAGTTTCTGATCTGTCCCCACCCTCTCTCTGAAGTTGCGGATCCCTGTTACTGGTGTGGGTGATGGTCCCACTCATACGATGGGATAAAACACTGAAAGCATTCCCTTATTCATAGCAGGGAGAAACTCTCTCGGGATGCATAGGATCCATGAAGACTGACATAATCACAATCACTGAATAAACAGCTCAGTTAATCTCTTTCAATTCAATACTATTTCATTAAAGTTCAAAATGACTTTGAACATTCATGCCTTCTGTGTGTGATATTTGAGTGTGACTGAAGGAAGGAATGTTGTAGATAGAAGATTGATTGTGTGTACTCATTCCATCTGCCTTGGATATGGAAATAATGCCAGAGGTTTAACAGACATAAGTATGCTTCTCTGCTCATAAATGGAGAAACAAATCCTGTATCTACAGATCAGTCATTGCAATATCAGTAAAACATTGAGAGAACAACTTTCATCCATGATGTGATGGCAAAATGTGCCTAAGAAAATGTGGTTTTATAACAAACAAACGGCATATATATGTGAATGGGGAATTGTACATGACAAACACAATTCAGATTGTTATTCCAGAATCAGAGAGGGCAGGTGTGGGTCATGTTGTTGATGTTATCGATGTTAAGGAACTGTGATGAAGTATCATTTATTGGACTTCATTTACGTTGTGATTATGACATTGGGGAAAAGAGAGAAGATGGAGAGGACTTGGGGACATGGCTGTTCAGTCTAGGCAGAGGGACAGTGATGCTCCCCAATCATTAGCATTGGAACGTTACTCTTTATAACTCATATGAAGAACAGATTCAAGGATATTCTGTGTTACGATCGAGCCCTCCACAATCACCTGATGAAGGAGCGTCGCTCCGAAAGCTAGTGTGCTTCCAATTAAACCTGTTGGACTATAACCTGGTGTTGTGTGATGTTTAACTTTCCACAATGAAGAATTAGCAGAGACAATATGAATGAGATGCATTTATGCAATACAAAATAAAGGGAAAAAATATTTCTGTATAGACCGAAATATGCAAACTACAGAGATAAGGTTGTTAAACTGCACTCCTGATATGGAACTATATAAATTGAAATGTGGATTACAAAACTATGGAACTGGTGTGCAATATTTATCAATCATTATTTGATCCACAGGTGAGATCTTGATTTCCCCTCTGTCAGTGTAATGGAAAACTAACAAAATTAACGTTTTCTGAGAAACCTGAGAGAGAATGTTGTGCTAATTCTAAAACTTTTCTGAGCTTTGCAAACAGTTTGCTGAATTCTGCAGTTGAGGAGATAGCTTGTCTTTGCTGAAATTCTTAAACATTCAAACCGGCCAAGCGAGTAGTCGAATTCAGCAGAAAAGATAAGGAAAACATAAAGACAGTGATGTGCACGGCAAGGGAATGAGAAAATAAAAACTCGAATGTTTCCCAGCCCTTGCCCTTGTCCTTGAGCATGTGATAAGAATAGTACAAAAGGAATATATGAATTTTGTACAGGGCCCTTACACAAGGCGTTTTTGCCAAGTGGTTAAAAATAAAGCTTTTTCTTTGCTCTTGCTAGTATCTGAGTTCAGTCAGATTAATTTCCACGACAGTAAACTTGGGACTCGTCTAGGATCCTGCATTTGGGTGAGCTACTGAAGATTCCCAGGATGAGCCAGCGCATTCATGGTCTTTCACCTCATCTCGAGTGCTGAATTGGCCCCTTTGTGTGAGTGGACTGGGAATCTATGGATTGCCCCAGTGCCGGGATTCGAATTGAATAGAGTCGGGGTTAGAGTCGTGGCTTAAGTAATCCTATATAGAGACTCACTCTAAGAGAATAAATGAATCAGGAATAGGGTTCAGTAAACTCTCGCACCATATTCGAGAAAACTCAAGGGAAAGGATAGCCATCTCCAGAGTGCTTAAGAGACAGCAGGTTTAAGGGTGGTTTGAGACTTGGAACCACTACTGGACTCGCCAAAGATGTACCGGGGTACATGGTTCCTAGATTTACAAATACCAAGGCATTGAGGCGGACGTGCCCAATGCGAGAGGAGACCTTCGGAGGTAAAAGCAAGTCAAATGGAAAAGATAACGGTATCGTGCAAGAGAGAAAAGAGCTAAAGACTTTTCCAGTCACGCTGAAAATTGGCTCCAGCAAGAGCAAACAAAAAGAGGGTCCACGGAGGTCTTGGAATGGTCAACCGAAAACACAGTACATTAAATAATTACGGCCCAGCATCTGTACAGCAGTTAGAATTGTGGATAAAGCAATGTGGTTTTAGTAAAAGGCAGTAGGAAGTACTGAGGTCACGTTTGGAGGAGAGAGAGAAGGATGAACAGAAAGGGAAAATAGAACCTGTGAATTGGAGTGCTTATAATATGTGGAAGGCTGAGGCTGATATCAGAGAAAGGAAATCTCAAGTAAAGGACATATCAAATGTGCAAACAAAACTAGTGCACTTGCAGACGTGTGCAGAAAACAGCCTAGCGAAGCTGTACAGTGCTTTAAGTCTGTTTCAGATCCTGATTGTGATGGCTGCCCTCCGAGACCATTAGTCTCCCGATGAGATCCACCTGGCGAAGATCCCAAGTCAGCGACCTCCGCTTCGGGGTCTGCTGAATCACTGATAGCATGCCATACCCGCAACCAATTGAAGCAAGAAGCCCAAAAGAAGGACGGCCACTCCACGATGGGAAGGCATCCAGGGTCTGTCCGCGATCTAACCATGACGGATGGTGAGAGTATTGGTGGACGATCATCTAACCAGGTAGTTCTGCAAGCACCAATGGTTGAAGTTGCAGGTCCAGAAGGGTGCCCAGTGTTAGTACACCTACCATAGACCTCTTCATCTCCCACTCAGTTAGTCGCTCCCCTTTCTATTCTCTCTCAGTTTTTCTCTCTTCACTTTCTTTCTCGCTGTTTATTTCTCTCTCACATAATCTATCTCAACACACTCTCTCTGTCTGCAATTGTGCAGTTGGAGAGCTTTTGACCCCACGGTGGGCTGACTGACCTCCATTTGTGCTATAATGATTCTGCGGATCCCTGACACACAATGAATACTTTCAGTGCCTGGATAGACACGCTGGTCCGGTGACAGGTGCAGTGCACAATCATTCATTATCTCTTCCTGTTCTTCTCTGGTGTGCAGCTGCCTTGAAATGTCTGTTCAAACAAAATAGACTGAATGAAATTCGAGCAGTGGGGAGGACGAGCATCACCGTGTATTTCAATCAGGATTTAATGAAGGATGAGGTTGAGGAGAAAGTGAGGTCTGCAGATGCTGGAGATCAGAGCTGAAAATGTGTTGCTGGAAAAGCGCAGCAGGTCAGGCAGCATCCAAGGAGCAGGAGAATCGACGTTTTGGGCATAAGCCCTTCTTCAGGAATGGATGAGGTTCCCGAGTAACATAACAATGATAGAAAAACAGGACAACACAATGAATAGCAGTTGAGTACAACATGTGGTTCCAAGTAGCCTCATGGTATTACCGCGAGATTGTCAATCCAGAAAATCAGCTCCTGTTCTGTGGACCGAGGTTCGAATCCCGCCACTGCAGACGGTGGCAATTCAATTCAATAATTTAAAAATATCCCTGCAATTAAGAATCTACCTATGAGAATGAAATCGTTGCAGATTGTCAGAAAAATCCATCTGGTTCACTGATATCCTTCAATGAAGGAATCTTCCATCCCTCACCTGGCCTGGCCGACTGTTGACTCCAGACCCAAAGCAATGTGATTGACTCTCAATCACCCTCTGAAATGGTTTAGCGAGTCATTCAGATGTACTACAAAATCTCAAAGAAATGAAACCGGACATACTGACCTGGGCACCGGAGAAGTGAACATTAGAAACATCATTGTCGAACCTGCAAAGTCCTCTTTACTAACAAATGAGGGCTCGCGCCACAATTGGTACACCTGTTTAACAGGCTAGTCAAGCAACAGCCTGACATAGGCATACTCATGGAATTTTACCTTACAGATATAACCCAGACAGCACCATCACCATCCCTGGATATGTCCTGTCCCAAAGGCAGGACCGATCTGGCACAGGAGGCAGCTCAGTGTGATAGAGTCGGGCGGTAGATCCTCTGGGAGTCCCTGTAACTTGTAGCCTCATATACCAATCACATCCCCCAATCAACCATTACCATCAAGCAAGAGGATTAACCTTGATTCAATAGAGAGTGCAGGAGGGCAAGCCAGGAGCAGAATCAGGCATACATAAAGATAAAATATTAATCTGCTGAAGCTTTCAAACAGAACTACTTTCATGTCAAATAGCATAAAAAGCAAGGGACAGACAGAACTAGGCGATCCCAGAACCAACACATCAGATTTAAGCTCTGCAGTCCTGCCAATCTGATCGTGGATGGTGGAGGATGATTAAATAACTCACTGGAGTAGGAGGCTCCACAAATATCCCCAGCATCAAAGAAGGAAGGCCACAGCACATCAGGTTTCAAAGAATTCTTCAGTTAGAAGTTTCGAGTGATGATCCATTTCGGCCTCCTCCTGTGGTCCCCATCATTACAGATAGCAGTCTTCAGAAATGCGATTGACTGATATCCAGAAACGATTGAAGGCACTGGATACTGCAAAGGCTATGGGCCCTGATAACATGCTGACAATAGTCCTGAAGACTTGTGCTCCAGAACTTCCCGCTCCCCTAGCCAAGCTGTTGCAGTACGATTACAAACTGACAATGGGGAAAAACTGCTCAAGTGTGTTCTCTACATAAAAAACAGGACAAAGTCAACCCGGCCAAATACCACCTCATCAGTCTACTTTCCATTATCAGTAAAGTGATGGAATGGGACATCAACAGTGCTATCAAGCAGCACCTGCTCAGCAATAACCTCCTCAGTGACACCCAGTTTGGGTTCCAAGAGGGATACTCAGCTCTTGACCTCATTACACCCTTGGTCCAAACTTAGAAAAAGGAACTGAATTCCAGCCCTTGACATCAAGGCAACATTCTTTCAAATGTGGCATCATGGAACCCGAGCAAAAGGAGTATTGTGGGCACATACTCCATTATTGGAATCATACCTGACAGCTAGGAAGATGGTCATTGTTGTTGGACGTCAGTCATCTCAGCTCCAGGACATTCCTGCAGTAGTCCCACAGGATAATGTGGATGTTGGTTTGCTCGCTGACCTGGAAGGTTCATTATCAGACGTATCATCACCATATTAGGCAACATCTTCAGTAACTCTTCAGATGAAGCCCAGATGAAAGCATTTTCAGCTGCTTCATCATTGACCTTCTCTCCATCATAAGGTCAGACGTGGGGATATTCGACAATGACTGCACAATGTTCAGCACCATTCGCAAATGCTCAGATATGGAAGTCGTCCATGCCCAAATGCAACAATATCTGGACAATATCTAGGCTTAGGCTGACAAGTGGCAAGTAACATTCGTACCACACAGATGCCAGACAATGACAATCACCAATAAGAAACAATATAACAACTTGGTATTTTGCAGCATAATCATCACTAAATTCTCCACTATCAATATCCTAGGGGTTACCATTGACCAGAAACTCAACTGCACTCGCCACATAAATATAAGACCAGATCAAAGGCTAGGAATACTGTCCGAGTAACTCACCTCCTGACTTGCCAAAGTCTATCCACTATCTGCAAGACCTAAATCAGGAATGAGATGGAATTCTCCCACTTGCTGAATGAGTGCAGCCCCAACAACACTAAAGAAGCTTGACACCATCCAGGACAAAATAGTCCATTTGTTTGGCATCACATCCACAAGCATTCACTTCCTCCATCACCGTCGCTCAGTAGCAGAAGTGTGTACTATCTACAAGACACAATGCAGAAATTCCCCAAAGATCCTCAGACAGCACCTTCCAATTCTACGAACAATTACATATAGAATGACAAGGGCAGCAGACGTATGGGAAAGCCATCACTTACAAATTCCCTTCCAAGCCAGTCAACATCCTGATGTGGAAATATATCGTCATTCCTTCACTCTTGTTAGGTAAAAACCCAGAATTCCCTCCTTAATAGTATTGTTGGTCAACACACAACAGGTGGACTGCAGCGGCCCAAGAAGGAAGCTCAGCACCACTTTCACAAGGGGGAAATGAGGGATGGACAAAAAATGCTGGGCCCATCCAGCGATGCCCACATTCAAAAAATGATTTTTTAAAAATAGTTCCAAGTTGAGGAATTCAATGGGACAGGTTATCTGATTTGAATATGAACAGGAAAGCAGTGTTTCTTATACAGAACATTATAGAGGTTAATGCCATTAGAAGGTTGTTCAGTGTTCGATGACTTATTGTTGCTGTGTGCTGTGATAAATTGCATCTGTTTTGTTAAATTCAACAACACTAGCGTAACAAGATCAAACCTTCGAAAATACCAGACTGAAAATGACAATCATCGGAGAGACAAGGTACTCCCGCCAGATGAGATCACAGATAGCAGTTTATATTCAACGTTTAATGGACTACTGGTCGACACTGAATCCTCCCACCATCCATATCACAGGGGTTAACATTGAATAGAACGTGGAGTAAAATCAACATACAAATACAAGGGTTAGAAGAGCAGGTCAGGGAATTACAATTCTGCATTGAATAATAGACCGTATGACCATAAGGGCATGAGATATGGCTATCGATTTAGGCCATTTAGCCCATCCCTTCTCTCTGAAACTGGCATTTTGTCATCGCCCCTATGACTCGTGGAAATATCTTCTACACAATCTTTGCAGTAATCAATCAGTTTCTATCAAATACCTCGCCTCTCATTATTCTAAATTCCATCAAGTACACACACTGCCGCCCATATGACAAATCACCATCACCAGGATGGATCACCTCCAACACCAGCAGATCTTTCCCCAGAGTTAGTGCCTAAAACAACTCCCAATATTCCAAATGCTGTCTGACCAAAGCCCATTACATTCTCAGCAGTATGTCTCCTCTCTAATATTCTAGCTCCCTTGAAATAAATGCTAACATTGCATTTGTTTTCCTAACTGCCAACTGAACTTGCACATTAACCATTAGAGAGAACGAGTGCTTCAAAATCCGTTTGTGCTTCAGATTAAATAGATCCTATTAGAACATAGTGTCTGCCTCTATTCCGCCTACCAAAGTGCATAATCTCACACGATCCCATATTGTGTTCCATCAGCCACGTGTTTTCCCACAGTCCTAAACTGTCCAAGCTTTTCTGCTCCCCACTTCATGAATATTGCCCCCCCCCCTCCCATCCAACCATCACTGTATCATCTCCAAACATATCAAACTGTCCTCAGGTCCTTTGTTCAGGTGGTTCATGTAAATGGCACTTCCTGACTCCCTAAGGACTGTCCACATTGAACGGGCACAACACTCAAGGTACTTGACTCCATTCAGGTTAAAGCAGTGGTTTGACAGGAATTATAATCTTAAAATCTTCACTAACCATGCACTACTGACACCCAGTCGAAGCACACCCTGCCCTGTTTTGTTGTGAATTTACGCCGTTATGGTGACACAAAACTTGATGGCGCACAATCCCAATCTAATGACGTCACTCTGTCTCAACACTAACTGTGTGTTGCTCACAGCAACAAATGTCAACAAATGTGTTGATTTTGACAGGGAGGTGGGGGAGGGAATGTCTATGATGAATGACTGTGTGACTGCCAGCGTGAAACCTGCCCTGACAACCTCGGATGTACCTGTGCCTGCTGTCACCACTGCAGGCATGATCAGTCTTCCTGCAGGTCAAGTCAAGGAAAGCGACAGGCCTGGAGAGTGTTCCTGGCTGAGCAGTCAGATCCTATGAGGACCAATTGGCAGAGGTATTTATAAACAACTTTGACCTCTCCCTCCTGAAGCCGAAATCCCAACCTGCTTCAAGAAGACCACAATCATCCTTGTGTGAAATCACATGCAATGTTCCTTAACGACTACTGACCAGTTGCTCTGACTTCAATAAACATGAAGTGCTTTGATATGCTGGTTATGGCCCACATCACCTCCAGTCTCCCAGCCTGACCTGCTGTCCTATAATGTGCCGACTGATGTAACGGGTCAACAGTGGATGCCATATACCTGCCCTGCCCTCATCCATAGAACATCTGGACAACAAGGACGCCTACACCAGACTCTTGATCATTGATGACAGCTCCACCTTCAATATCATTATCCCCTCCAGACTTATCTCAATATTCCGTGACATTGATCACGGCTCCACCCACTGCAATGGGATCCCCGGTTTCTGATACACAGACGACAATCTGTGAAGTTAGGTATCTGCACATTCTCCACAATAAAACGCAACACTGGAACTCCTGAGGGATGCGTTCTCAGCCCCATATTGTACTCCCCGTGCACCCACAGCAGTTTCCTCAGCCCCCTACTGTACTCACTGTATACCCACGGCTGTGCCCTCAGCCCCCTACTGTACTCCTTGTACACCTATGTCTGTGCCCTCAGCCCCCTACCTAGTCTGTATTTCACCTCAACTTGTTTACTCCACGTCCAACCAACTGATTGACTGCTTTCCATTTCAGAGCTCTGTACAGTGCTGCCTTTTGAGCAAGTATGGTTCCTAATATCCTGTGTATTATGGAATGGAAAACATGGGAAGGGCAGATGACTCTGCTGCTTCTCAGATACTGCCCAAATGCCTGTGCTTTTCCAGCGCCACAATTTTCGACTCTGATCACCAGGATCTGCAGTCCTCACTTTCTCCATTACTGAGGGCTGTCCCCTCTGCACACTGAGCAGGGAAATAATCAGCCGAAACTCATTCAGTTCTGGAAAGTTGCATTTGATGAACACATTGACTAAAAATGAAACTAAAATTCAACAAATATTCATTCAGTCCCAGTGTTACAGTTTTGGTTCATGAATTGGACAGGTTGATAACAAACAATGAATGACTGAAGAACTCCGAGATACAGAGTATTCCAGGTGATATATTTCAGGTTGGATGTGCTTTACCTTAATGCTGGTAATATTATCAGGCAGACAGATATTTTAGATTTAGATTAGATTACAGTGTGGAAACAGGCCCTTCGGCCCAACAAGTCCACACCAACCCGCCGAAGCGAAACCCATCCATATCCCTACATTTACCCCTTACCTAACACTACAGGCAATTTAGTATGGCCAATTCACCTGACCCTGCACATCTTTGGATGGTGGGAGGAAACCGGAGCACCCGGAGGAAACCTACGCAGACATGGGGAGAACGCGCAAACTCCACACAGTCAGTCGCCTGAGGCGGGAATTGAACCCGGTTCTCTGGCGCTGTGAGGCAGCAGTGCTAACCACTGTGCCACTGTGCCACCGTGCCGCCCACTATATGATAAGGAAACAAGGTGACATGTAGAAGTGTGAGATTTTTGCCATTTCTGTGATGTGTTTGAGGGAGGTCAGGGCTGACAACTCAATATTCTGTAGGACCAGAACTATAGTCAGGACAGGAGAGAGGATAAAAAAGGAGGTGGTGTTGCCTTATTAATTATGGAGTCAGTTACTGGCGTAAGAAGGGATGATATCTTGAAAGGATCTTCTAATGAGACTTGGTGGTTAGAGCTCAGCATCAAAACCATGACAGAAACACTGCTAGGGATATATTCTAGACCCCCAGATAAAGGAAAGTACGGGAGCAGGTAAATAACCAAGTTATTGAGGTGTGTAAAAACAATAATGGGATCATTATATTCAGGCATTGCAATTCCAAACATTCATTAGGGCAGTGATAACTTTTTTAGAGGGGGCAGGTGTTTTGAAATTTATTCCAGAGACGTTCTTGTATCAACATCGAGCAGATACAACAAAGGGCAGTGCAGTTCTGGGCCTCGCTGTGGGGAACGAAGCCAGTCAGTTATTCCAGCCAAAAGTAGGACCAGTAACTGTGACATCAGACATTTTGAATTTGCTAAGGAAAAGATCCCAAAAAAGTTTGAAAAATAAAAGCTTTTTGGATTGGGAGACAGATTTTATGGAAAACAAATGACAAGATCTGCGCAAAGTGCAGTTGCTTCTCGGTGAAACTGTAGCAGAACAAGGTGGGGCGGGGGTTGAGGATCATTTGATCAAAATGGAATTGATGACAGTGTCGGCCCAGCATGTTACACCGCCGATAAAATTTACGAAAACAAGCCCAAAGAACCTCAGATGTTGACACAAATTCCAAACAGAATGAAAAAGGAAAGAGAAGTTTAAAGCAGGTATCAAATGAGTGGGTCAATGGGGGTCTTAAAAGAATATAGAAAGTGTAGGGCTAAGCTTAAAAAGTCAGTGGAAGAGCAGAAGTAGGGGTGATAAAACATTAGCGGGTAAGATTAGCAAGAATCCAAAGTCTTTTTTTTTATTTGTTTATTAAGGGGAAGAGGTTAACGCAGGAAAGAATGGGGTGTACTAGGGACCAAAGGGACAGCCTGTTCACAGAGCCAGAGAATGTGTTAAATACATCCAATGAATCGGTCTTCAGTTTGGAGAAGCAGTTCCTGGATTCAGGGAGATTGACTGTGTGTCCCTTGAGCGAATTGATACAGGAGTTGAGGAAGAATTGGAAGTTTGTGCAAGATAAAGGTTGGGAAAATCCCCAGATTAATAACCACCAAGTCTCACATCAGTGAGAGGGAAACAATTGTAGAAAATTTGGAGGGCTGTTGAGGCTGGATCATTAAATATCTTCAAGGCTGAGACAGACAGATTTTTATACAAGTGTTACAGGGAAATCACAGGAAAGTGGAATGGGGCATTGACAAAATAAATATAACCTAATCGAAGGAAAAGCAGACTCAGTGAGCGGATAGACATATTGTTGCCCTTATGTCCAATGGTGTTCTTTTCCAATAGCCCTGTATCTACAAGAACATCCACCTCTCTCTATATGGAGTGAGACACAGTTTGGAATGCAATCGAGGGATTCAAGGAATTCATAAACACGATACTAATAGACAGAAAGGACCAGAGGACTGCGACAATACGGATTGCCTGACGGGGTGAGGATTTGCATCGACACAGTCACCCCTACTTTAGTAAGACTCTCTCCAAGGCCAAGCAGCGACCTGCACTGGGAAGCAGATAGTCAGGGGCCAGGTGTCAAGAAGCGCTGACGGCCCAAACACTACATGACTGTAGTGTCTCCTTTCTTCCCTGACCAAAACTAAATGTGGAGGGGTAGAGAGACATGCCGTTGGTAGCAGAGTAAGCAGTAAGGCTTTGACACAAGCGGCTTCGGACAACAGCCAAAAGGAGATTTTGGACGTACTAGAATGTTTGAAAGTGAATAAATGTCGCGGTCCTTACCTGTTACAGGAGGAGGCCAATCAGCCCTCAGGATCTATAAAACTGTACCTCGAGTAGATCATGCAGCACCAGTGTCCAGTTACACAGCAACATGATCAGTCTATTCAGCTACTTGAAGTCAGTAACACAGGAAATGGAAGAGGCCACAAAGTGACTGGTCTATGGGGTATACTGGAATAACGAGGAGAAAGTGAGGTCTGCAGATGCTGGAGATCAGAGCTGAAAATGCGTTGCTGGAACAGAGCAGCAGGTCCTCTCCTGTATACTGGAATAACACTAGGCTACATCGCCCCTCAGGCCTGACCTTCAATTCAGTAAAGTCGGGGGTGATCTACACTCGGCCGCAATTTCTCTTTCGTGCCCAATTCTTTATAGCCCTCGACTCTCTAATGGTTCAAAATCCATTGACACCCACTTCCACCCCCCAACATTTCAGTGATGTAGCCTCCCCTAACTGTCTGGTCCCAACCGTCATTACCCTCTGAGAGAAGGAAACACTCCCCACACCTTGGCCTATTGACATGAACAAAAAATGTGAACACAACGTGAGAATGATTGAACCTGAGATCACGGCAGTATTTGACTGAGCAAGGTGTCAAGGAGACTGAACAAAATTGAACTTGATGGGTATCATTTGTAAACTCCCCACTGGTTGGATCATTCAGAGCACAATGGGGCTGGTGGACATCAATCCTCCCAATCCCTGGATATCTCTGTGGGCAATCCTCAGGTAGCTTCTTCGGCACAAACATCTTCAGCTGCTTCATCAATGTCTTTCCCTCTGTCATACGATCAGAGGTGAGGATGTTCTGTGAAGATTATATAATGTTCAGAACAATGAGTCAACTCCGAAGGTATTAAAGTATCAAACCTGGACAACATTCAAGCTTGTGTTGTTAAGGTATTGGTAACATTAATGAAAAGCACTGCTGGACATTAAACATTTCCACTGTTAATAAAAAGAGGAACCTCTTCAGCAACTCTAGCTTGTTTTACAGTAATATAAGAAAGTCATTCAGCCCATCAGACCTATTGGATAACAAGAGGCTCAACACATTCACTCTCTCCTGCCTATTACACAAGAAGATAATTTAAAAAAAAACAGCAACTGTTGGAATCCAAAATAGACAGGCAGGAGGCTGGAAGAACAGAATAAGCAAGACAGCATCAAGACGTTGGGAAGTCAACGCCTTGGATATAACTCTTCGTCAGGACTGTGGGTGGAAGTAAGGAGTCTATAGATAAAGGGGCGGGTGAGAGAGGAGGAGGTAGAGTGGCGAGGTTGGGACAAGTGAACACAGATTAAGGGTATCAGCGGGTTGGTGATGGGAGGGCTGAATCCAATTGGTAGCTGGACAAAGGGTTGCTCACAGGAATGGAAGGGAGGGGAGGGCCTAGGAAGGGAGTCAGGGGATTGAAAGGGAGATTATTTGAAATTGGCGAATTCAATGTTGAGTCCCCGGGGTGTAGGCTGCACAGGTGACGGTTGGGATCTTGTTCCTCCAATTTATGGTTTGGTTCGGTGCGGCAATGGAGAAGGCCAAGGATGGCCATGTCAGAACGGGATTGGGAGAGAGAATTGAAATAGGAAGGGAAGAGGAGGTGAGGTCAGCCTAACAAGCCCGACTAAGGTATTCAGCAAAACATTCCCTTCATTTACATTTGGTCCTCCCAATGCAGTGAAGACTACATCGGGTGCACTAGATGCAGTATACTAGGTTTGGATCCCATCACCGGGCCCATCTCCGACCAATCAACGCAATCACCCCCAGGTACCTTCTCCTGTAACTGCAAAAGATGCAAAAGTTGCTGGCACACTGCCTCCTCCACCTCCTTATAGGCTTTAACAGTACTTCCAACTCAGACAGAGGTTCACCTGCCTCTCATCCAATCTACTTTTCCGCATCAGGTGCTCCTGATGTGGTGTTCCCTGCATTGGGGAGACCGAATATAAACATTTCACCGAGTATCACGGTCGGGCCTGCAGGAGCCAACCTGACCTCCCAGTCACTGCCCATTTGAATTCTCCTTCCCATTCCCTTTCTGACATAACCATCCCTGACCTCCTGTTTTGCCATGGTGAGGCAGACTGCAAATTGGAGGAACAACACCTTATCTTCTAGGTAAAACTAAGGACTGCAGATGCTGGAAACCAGAGTCTAGATTAGAGTGGTTCTGGAAAAGCACAGCAAGTCAGGCAGCATCTGAGGAACAGGAAAATTGACGTTTTGGGCAAAAGCCCTTCATCAGGAATAAAGGCAGGGTGGCTGCAGAGTTGAGAGATAAATGAGAGGGGGATGGGGGTGGGAGAAAGTAGCATAAAGTCATTTCCCAGACCACACAGAACCTCATCACCTCAGGAAATCTCCCACCCACAGCTTCCAACCTCATAGTCCGGGAACCCCACACTGCCAGCTTCTACCTTCTTCCCAAGATCTACAAACCTGACCACCCTGGCCGACCCATTGTCTCAGCATGCTCCTGCCCCACCGAACTCATCTCCATCTACTTTGACACTGTCCCATCCCCCCAATCCAGGAACTCCCCACATATGTTCGAGACACCACCTACACCCTTCATCTCCTCCAAGACTTCCGTTTCCCCGGCCCCCCAACGCCTCATCTTCACCATGGATATCCAATCCCTCTACACGTCCATCCGCCATGACCAGGGCCTCCAAGCCCTCCATTTCTCCATCTCGTGACGTCCCAACAGTACCCATCTACCTACACTCTCATTCGTTTGGCTGAACTGGTGCTCACCCTTAACAATTTCTCCTTCAAATCCTCCCACTTTCTCCAGACGAAAGGGGTAGCCATGGGACCCCATATGGGCCCCAGCTATGCCTGTCTCTTTGTTGACTACATAGAACAGTCCATCTTCCATAATTACATCAGCACTACTCCACACCTCTTCCTTCGCTACATTGATGACTGTATTGGCGCCACACATTCCACCCTGACCGTAAATTCACCTGGACCATCTCTGACACCTCCCTCCCCTTCCTGGACCTCTCCATCTCCATTAATGAAGACTGAATTGACACTGATATCTTTTACAAACCCACCGACTCCCACAGCTAACTGGATTACACCTCTTCCCACCTTACCTCCTGCAAAAATGCCATCCCATATTCCCAATTCCTCCGCCGTATCTGCTCCCACGAGGTCCAGTTGCCGCATCAAACACACCAGATGCCCTCCTTCTTTAGAGACCGCAATTTCCCTTCCCACGTGGTTAAAGATGGCCTCCAATGCATCTCGTCTACATCCCGCCCCTCCGCCCCCAAACCCCACCCCTCCAAACGTAACAAGGACAGAACCCCCCCGGTGTTCACCTTCCAACCTACCAACCTTCACATAAACCACGTCATCCGAAGACATTTCCGTCACCTCCAAATGGACCCCACCACCAGGGATATATTTCCCTCCCCAACCAGTTCTGCTTTCAGCAAAGACCGTTCCCTCCATGACTAAATGGTCAGGTCCACGCCCCCCAACAACCCACCCTCCCTTCCTGGAACCCTCCCCTACCACCGCACGAATGGCAAAACCTGCGCCCACACCTCCTCCCTCAAGCCCATCCAAGGCTCCAAAAAAGCCTTCGACATTACCATTCACCTGTTGCACTCTTTGCTACGTTCCCCCGCCCTCCTCTCTGACCTATTACCCCAATCCACAACCCCATTCACCTATTGTGCTCTATGCTGCTTTCCATCCATGCCCACCCCCTCTCATTTATGTCTCTGCAGGCCCTTCTATTCCTGATGAAGGGCTTTTGCCCGAAACGTCGATTTTTCTGCTCTTTGGATGCTGCCTGACCTGCTGTGCTTTTCCAGCATCACTCTAATCGAGACCTTATCTTCTGCCTGTCAAGCCTACAGCCTGGAGGACGCAACATTGTCTTCTCCAATTTGAAATAAAATTCCTACCCATGCCCTTTCTCCCTTTCCAGCCCATCTCCCTCCCTTCCATTCCACCTAATGACGATGTCTTCCAGCTCCCAACTGGATTAATACCTCCCATCTCCCAACTACGTGTCCACGTATTTGTACCTCACTATCCCGCTGCTCTCCATACCCCAACCACTCCCTTCTCTCTTTACCTGCAGCGGTCCCTACCCCCACCCTCAGTCCTGAAGAACAGTTATACCTGAAATGTTGACTTTCCTATCTCATGATGCTGCCTGGCTTGTTGTGTTCTTCCAGCCTCTTGTTTGTCTCCTATAACTCAGGAAGATAGAGTTTAGTCAGCACAACACGCTGGTAAGCAGGAACCACGGGTTGCCCACTGAAGTCCTTGAACCTCTGCCCTCGGGCCAGGAGGCAGACATTCAGTTCCTCGAGACACTAACACATGAACAGAAGAGGCCATTCAGCCCCACCGAACTGTTACACTGAAATAGGAGGTTGTCATTGATGCTGCAGCATGACAAACCAATGAGGCAGAGACTGCACAGACAGACTCCTCCATGTTCTTTCTCCTGGCCCTATTGCTATTGGTATACACATGTTACATTAACATGGTTTGCTGACCATGAGGAGAGAAAGTGATTGGTTTGTACCAAGCCCCAAGGAGGCATCTTCCATCTCTGAGACTAGGCTAGACCACTCAAAACAGCCTTACGCAGGCAGTCCAGAGCAGAACTTGGCAATTTGTTTTGGTAAGTGTATAATGAAAATTACCCGGAGTAATTTAACTGATTGACTACTAGATTTTAAAGCAGACAAAAACTTTATGTATAAAATTACACAACGAAACACAAAGAACAGAATAAAGAATCCCGACAGAATTCAACCATTCAGCTCAACTTAATTATTCTGTTCCGAATATACACAACTCTCCCAATAAGCAAACTCCCAATTAAAACCAGTATTAATGGAATACATGCTACCATGTTGAAATTTAAGGTCAGAAAAGAGAAAGAGTTTCCACACAGCACTCTGTTGAACTTCGCAGTTCAAGACTCAACTGAAAACTACTCCGCTCAGCTCAGCTAGGACAGTGAAAAGAGCTCACCACTCCCCGTTCATTATACAGGTCACTAATAAAGCATGGCCACTTCGGCCTGAAGTCTCATCTGTTTCCATATGAACAAAAGGCCTATGAAAATCCTTTTCATCTCTGTAACAAACCAGACTGATCGGAGCCCGGCCCCATTTTATTGTCCCTCTGAAAAACATCAAGGACAGACTCTCCTTGAGCCAAGGAACAGCTTTTGGACGAAAAAGGGACTAGCTTTGTGACATCTACCCCTCCCTTTAAAAAATAACGAGAATACAAAAAGATGGTTGCATTTTTATCCCTTCAAACCCAGACATATACACTATACTAACTAAACACGCAAACATGCACAAACCCATGAAAATTCAGGCCGCTGCATTCCCGCCACCGAACGCCCCCTTATCTCATTGGAGTCTGACTAACTCATCGGCTTACATGTTTTCGCGACCTGCCACCTGCACAATTGTCAGATTGAATGGCTGCAACAACAAGCTCCATCTAAACAGTCTGGCATTTTTGTCCTTGAATCTTTCCACAAACGTCAATGTGTTGTGATCAGTGTCTATGATTGTCTCGGATGCATTGTTGGTAATATAATTACTGTGATGTTTTAATGGCAATACCAAGCTTAAAGTCTCCTTCTACACTGTTAAACATTTCTGTTGATAAATGTTCGACTTCTTAGAAAAAACACCCGATGGATCTTTCTATTCCCTCGTCATCCTCCTGCAGGAACACCAGGCTGACACCCACATCACTGGCATCGATAGCCACCTTGAAATGCTTCGTGTAATCCTGTGTAGCTAATACTGTGGGCAGTGGTTAACACAGTTTTTAGGCTGTCAAATGCTATTTGACAGTCCTCTATCCACTGACAGCTTTTGCCCTTGACAATTCAGTGAGGGGAGCAGCCACACTGCTTAACGTTTGGGACAAACTTTCGGGGTAGAATCTCAGTCATTGTAACTCACATTAATTATGCCATCTTGGAGCATGCGCTCTACTCCTTCTGAACCTGTGCCAATTTTGGAGGGTCATGCCTATAAGGATGTTGCTTAATCAGAACAGCATCTCCTGTGTCTAAATCATGCACAATTATTTTTGTACTTCCCAGTTCATAGCCACATATCGCTCCACGAGATAGTAATAACTTTTTCAGGTCGCTTTGCTTTTATTGTGGAAGGTAACTCAATAATTTATCCCAATTTTTGACAACTTTCTATTTGTTCAATTTGATTTGAGGAATGTCCAGTTCAGAACCCTCTGAACGTGGTTCTTCCTTCTGTGCTGTAATCATTAACACCTTATCGTCTTGCTTTCCTTCCCGATCAAAATACCTTTTGAGCATATTCACATGACACACTCTGTAAGGTTTCTTCCTGTCTGGAGTCCGTATCAAGTAGATTACCTCATTGAATTTCTTCCCAATTTGATAAGGTACACTAAAACTTGCTTTTAAAGGCTCAACTGTTACTGGAAGTAACACCAATACCTTATTCCCAATTGCAAAATTCCGAATTTGTGAGTTCTGATCCACTTCCTGTTACATTGTATGCTGCAATACTTTTAAATGTTGTCTACACAAATCTCCAGCTCTATTTAATAGTTCCCTAAAATTTGACACATCATCCAAATGGGTGGTCTCTGAATTCTGACTTATTAATTTCTCCTTAACCAATGTTAATTGTCCTTTTACTTCATGCCCAAAAATGAATTCAAATAGTCTGAATTTGGTCAATTTGAATTGCTTAATTCCCAAGTTATCCATCACTGCCTTGAATAGTTCGGATGTGAAGTTTGATCCTTGATCTGCCTGGATCTCGATTGGTAGTCCGTATCTAGTTAAAAAAAAGTAAGTATTTTTTCTACAATTTTTTTAACTGTGATGCTGCATAATGGGATTGCCACTGGACATCTAGTCGACACACCCATTATTGTTAATAAATTGTTATTCCCACTTTTTGTTTGAGGTAGGGGACCTACGCAATCTATCAAGACACTTGTGAAAGGTTCCTCAAATGCTGGAATAGCTATTAAAGTTGCAGGTTTTATTACTGCCTTTGTGACATGTTTGAGACGTCTGGCAAAATTCAACTACATCTTGGTGTAGTCCAGGCCAGTGAAAATATATTTGTATTTCAACCTGCATTGTCCTCAACCCGAAATGATCTCCAAGTGGTAGCTCATGTGCCACTCGCAGCATCTCCTTTCTATACCCAACAGGCAAAACAATTTGATGAATTTCTGCCCACATCTGATCTGCTTCAATGTGCTGAAAATGTGTTGCTGGAACAGCACAGCAGGTCAGGCAGCATCCAGAGATCAGGAGAATCGACGTTTCGGGCATAAGCCCTTCTTCAGGAAGGCTTATGCCCGAAACGTCGATTCTCCTGATCCCTGGATGCTGCCTGACCTGCTGCGCTTTTCCAGCAACACATTTTCAGCTCTGATCTCCAGCATCTGCTGACCTCACTTTCTCCTGCTTCAATGTGCGCTGATCTCCATATCCACATTAAGACATCGTTTGTTAAGTAATAACACACGGGAATGCATTCATTCTCTTTCTTGCTAAATATCTTTTGATTTAACTGTTTTAATTCCCCATCTTTCTGCTGCAAATCATTCAGCTTAGCAGAGCTAAAAATACTTGCACGTTTTCTTACTTGCTCCTTCTCTGTTCCACTTACCTGGTCAAAAAAAAGGATTCGGATAACTCTATGTCAGCTTCCTTATCTGTGTCTTTTAATCTCTCCTGCTTCAAACTGTGCATCTGTGATCTTGTGATCACACAATCAGGGAAACTTCCTTGAAATGGTTTCCTTGAAACCGTTCTCCAGTTCTCCACTGGCTTTCCAATTAGAGTAGGCAGCACGCCTACTGGTGAATCAGCTATATCATTTGCAAGGACAAATTTTATTCCTCGAGCTGAGAGTTTGGGGTCCAGTACTCCTACCACACATTCTCTACTCTTCTCTGGGCTCTCTCACCTCACTTTACATAACTGAGCACTTTTTGTCTCACAATGATTTCCTGCTACCCGCATATTTTCTGGCAATAGTCCCTCAGGAGTACATATCTCCTCATTCCTCAGCATTACAGACTGAGAAGATCATGTGTCCCTTAATATTGGAACCTCCATATCTATTGCTCCTGGCCTATGTGAATAAACTTTACCCTTGCATGTAGATATTTTAAGCAGATCTGGCACGTCCTCCTTGATCATCCTCTGACCATCTTGTACACTCTGAGACAGTTGTCTAACTTCCCTTGAGCTTTTTGTTACCTTCCAACAAATCTTACAGTCTTCTCTGGTTTTCCTACATCTGGTTTTCTCCCCGCACACAACTCTGTGATTTTGTGTGGCTCACTTTATTATAATGAAAACGCCTGGGTCTTTTATCTTGTTTGTTCCCCTCAAGGGTTTCTTTTTTGACCCTGAGGTAAATTCGCCATATGATCTTCACTGAGATCTACTTTTCCCTTTCCACGTGAGGTCATCTCTTTGCTCCAATTTGTATTTCTGATGGACTGAAATTGATTCTGGAAGCCAAACCAAGTTTATGGAACAGCTCATAATCATCAGCCACTTCAGCTGCTAACCTTGATGTTATCACTCTCTGCTCTTCCACATGAGTTCCCACAACTTCAGGCAGTGAATTTATGAATTACTCCGAAATAATTACCTCTCTAAGGGCATCATAGGTTGCTTGATTTTTAAAGCTCTTATCCTTCTATCGAAATTACTCTGTTTGATCCTTTCAAACTCAATATAGGTTTGACCAGGATATCTGTTAATTCCTGAAACTTTGTCTATCGGCTTCTGGTACAAGCTCATATGCAGTTAAAATGGCTTTTTTCAGCTCCTCATATTCCGCAGATACCTCCTCTGATGCAAATACCTCACTAGCCCTATCTACAAATTTCGTTTGGATCAACAAAACTCTTATCGCCTCTGGCCACTGCATTTGTTTAGCCACCTTTTCAAATGAGTTGAAAAAGACTTCCACATCCTTGTCATCAAATTTAGACAATGCTTGTAATCGTCTCGGCTTCTGACTACCTGGGGCTTGCTCATCCTCACTCTCTTCCTCACTAACCCGACCCCCAACCCCCAGCCTTCTACGCTGACTTTCCTTTTTAAGTGTCAGTTTTTGCTGTTCAAAAGCTGTCTCTTTCTTTCTCCTCTGCTGCTCTCTATTTTTCTCTCTGTTCTGCTTTTAATCGTAACTGAAACTGTTTTATTTCTGCTGCCCATTCCTTTTTTACCTCTCACCGCTAAGTCAAGCTGCTTCCTTTGCAATTGAATTCTTACGATCTGTATAGATTCTGATGGTTTCTCCAGCAAGTTTAATTGATGACTTACTACTACAACTAACTCTACTTTCCTCACAGAAGCAGGCAGTTCTGATTCCAGCTTCTCTGCTAATTCATGCAACTTGGTCTTATTCATTTTCTTCAAAACTTCGAGTCACTGCATCCACATGCAGGAAACTTTTGGCGACTGAAAGAGCCATTGCTATCCCAAGCTTTGTCTACACAACAAAACCAAAACCCGTAATAAAGACACGAGCACCTCACACTTGCTGTTTAAAATCCCGCAAAGAGTCCCAATCCATTATGGACTAGGCTAGACCACTTAAAATATTCTGAAGCAGGCAGCCCAGGGCATAACGTTGCTATTTGTTTCGGTAAGTGTACAACGAAAATTACCAGGAGTAAGATAGGGAGGTTGTCAACTAAATTTTAAAACAGACAAAAACTTTATTCACAAAATTACACAAAGAACAGAATAAGGACCCCCTACCGAAATCAACCTATCCAGCTAGACTTAATTATGCTATTCCAAATATACACAACGGTCCCAATATGCAAACTCCCTTTAAAAACCAGTAGAAATGGAACACATGCTTTCAGGTTGAAGTTGGAGGACAGAAAAGAGAGAGAGTTTCCACACAGCTGCCTGTTGAACTTCCCAGTTCGAGACTCAACTGAAAACTGTTCAGCTCAGCTCAGCTCGTTCAGCTAAAAAAAGCTGACCACTCCCCTTTCATTATAAGGTCCCTTCTAAAGCATGACCACTTTGGCCGGAAGTTCCATATATCATCTCTGTACGGAGCCAGACAGATCGGAGTCAGGCCCCATTTTAATGCCCCTCTGAAAACAATCAAGGACAGAGTTTCCTTGAGCCAAGGAAAAGCTGTTGTGGTTCTGTTCGCTGAGCTGGGAATTTGTGTTGCAGATGTTTCGTGCCCTGACTAGGTGACATCCTCAGTGCTTGGGACCCTCCTGTGAAGCGCTTCTGTGATGTTTCCTCCAGCATATATGTAACTAACTATAAATCTCAGCTTCAGGAATACAATTTGTCCTTGCGAAAAATATAGCTGATTCACTAGTACGAGTGCTGCCTAGATTAGATTAGATTAGATTACTTACAGTGTGGAAACAGGCCCTTCGGCCCAACAAGTCCACACCAACCCGCTGAAGCGCAACCCACCCATACACCTACATTTACCCCTTACCTAACACTACGGGCAATTTAGCATGGCCAATTCACCTGACCTGCACATCTTTAGACTGTGGGAGGAAACCGGAGCACCTGGAGGAAACCCACGCAGACACGGGGAGAACGTGCAAACTCCACACAGACAGTCGCCTGAGGCGGGAATTGAACCCGGGTCTCTAGCGCTGTGAGGCAGCAGTGCTAACCACTGTGCCACCGTGCCGCCTACTCTGGTTGAAAAGCCAATGGAGACACAGGTAACTGAAGCAATGCAGGAGTCTTATCGTGGAAGCTTTCCTGATTGTGGGGTAACAAAGTCCCAATGTCACCAGTTCAAACAGGAAAGATCAAAAATGTAAAAATAAGGAAGCTTAAGTGGCATTAACAGAGACTTGTTCCATCAGATAGTTGAGAAAAAACAGGAGCAAATAGGTGATCATGCAAATGTTTTTAGCTCAGCTAAGCTAACTGATTACAGCGGAAAGATAAAATGTTAAAGCATTTGTATCAAAAAGTACATACAGTAGGAATTTTGAATGTGTCCTCGAGTGTTATGTCCGAATGAGGAAATGGAGATGATCACATATTCAAGGACATGATAATTGGGCAGAGGTGCATCAAATCGTATTGCCCATGGGGTACAGAAAGGATGGGACATGAGCTACCACCTAAAGGTCACTCAGAAGTGAGGAAAACACAGGCTGAAATACGGAGAAATGCTTACTGGCCTGGACTGCAAGAGAATGTAGTTGAATTTTGCCAGACATGTCATACATGTCAGGTAATTGGAAAAACACAAGTGATAATAAAACCTGCACCTTTCTTAACTATTCCAGCATTTGAGAAACCTTTTACAAGAGTCTTAATTAATTGACTAGGTCCCCGACCTCAAACAAAAAAAAGTGGGCACCAGTATTTGTTAACAATAATGGATGCATCAATTAGATTTCCAGAGGCCATCCTGAGATGCAATATCACAGCTAAGAGAATTGCAGAAGAATCAATCTTTTTAAAGAGATACAGACTACCAATAGAGATACAGTGAGATCAAGGTTCAAACTTCACATCCAAATTACTCACTATAATATCATAGGAATAACGCAATTCAAATCGACTTCACACCATCTAAAATTGCAGGGATCACTAGAAAGGTGACATTAAACATTAAAGACCATGTTGAGGGTTTATGGTCAGGGTTATCCTGATGATTAGGGTAAGGGAATCCCATTTGTGCTTTATGTGATCATGGATGCACCAAATTAACCCAGAGCAAATTCAATCCATTTCCAATTAGTTTCTGGGCATTAAGTGAGAGGAGCATTATAATTGATTAATGAGAAAATAGTAAATCAGAATTCAAAGGCCATACATATGGACTAGGTCTGAAATTTTAGGGAACGATTAATAGCCCTGGGGAGTTGGCTAGACAGCATTTAAAAGTAATGCAGCATGCAATAAAACAGGAAGCAGACAGGAAATCAAAATGTTGCAATTTTACTATCGGGGATAAGATATTACTGTTACTTCCAGGGATAGGTGAACCTTGAAAAGTAAGGTTTAGTGGACCTTACCAAATACAAAGGATATTGAGTGAGAGCAACTACTTGATAAGGACTCCAGACAGAAATAAATCTCACAGTGTATGTCATGTGAATAGGCTCAAAATGTACTTGGACAGGGAAGGATTGCAAGAGGACAAGGTGTTAATGATTACGGCACAGAAGGAAGAACCACGTTCAGAGGATTATGAATGGGATATTCCTCAAATTAAAGTGGACAATGAGGTTCTTTTCTAAAATTGGGATACAACATTGAGTTGCCTCCCTGAGAAAAATTGAAATGACCAGAAAGAGTTATTACTATCACATGGGGATATATGCAGATATTAACTTGGAAGTACTAACCTAATTGTGCACAATGTAGCTATAGGAGGTGCAGTTACGTTTAAGCAACATTCTTACAGGGATAATTTTCTAAAGTTGGCACAGGTTCAGAAGGTGATTACCAGCAATGTATCTGAGAATTTTTTGGAGACATTTAAGGACAAAAATGCTGAACTGTTAAGCTGGAGCCTGTTGTTAACAGCCATTCAATTAGAAAATTGTGCATGGGGCAGGTTTTGAAAACATGATTGCCAATGCATTGTTGAGACTTAAGTGACTAATGGAGGCACTCAAATAATGGGAGTACCACACACTGAATCTGGATGTAGTTGTGCACATTTGCATGTTTATAGCAAACGAATGTACATGCACATTTTAAAGTACGAACCACTATTTTTGGGAGTTTTGAAAATCAAAGCCATCTTTGGATATTGATGATTCAATTATATATCAGGGGAGCTGTCACACAGGCTGTCTCTTTACAAGGTTATGTTGTCTTTGAATTGTTTTCAGAGAGGTTCTAAACGATCCAAAGTTCCAACATGTTTCAATTTTGAATGCTTCATTGGGGTCCTTTGGTTTTTACCTAACAGATAATGCCTCAGAAAGAAGGCTTTCAAGTCTTTTTTAAAAACTGGTTTAATTAAGAGGATGTGGCCAGCTGTCCGGCTGCATGGGTCAGTTCAGTTCGACGGTTAGTTGAGTCAGGGTCACTGTTGAAACTGGACGCTCTCCCCCTCTTTCAGCCCTCTGACCTCGTAACCAATAAGCTTCTTTTTTGTGTAATGTTTACTCTTTGTGGTCAGGGGTTTGTTTATTGGGATTGTTGTAAGTAATTTGGATCAGAATCATTAATTGGAGATCAGTTTTGGAAAGGATGAATTATTCAGGTACAGTGTTTTCAGTTCGTTGTGTTTCATTCCTTATTTTTGTAAATAAATTCTATTTATTTAAAAGTCAGCAGTTGCACCAGCTAACTCACTCTGGGAATATCCACTATACACTTAACTTCAACAAATGGCAACATTATGGTCTGGGCAACGCGCTTAAGAATGTTTTGAGGGTCGGGCCTGCTGCATAACAATGTACAATAACCTTGATAATTAACAGTCATGAATTAATGAGTCAGTGACAGAATGAAGGTGATAATGGCTATGAGACAGAAAGGGCTGTGGCCAGTGACTGAGGAGACCTGAGGGCAGTACCGTAATATCTCCCAGTCACGAGTATTCAGCCATCACTATTTCTCACAAATGGAATGAAATGCAATGCCGAGCAAGATAACAGATGAACTTTGTTACATGGAATGCTGAGCAACAATGTGAACAGAACAGGATAATTTTAAATGTCATGTGCAAAATTATATCTTATATACAGACTGTTTAATCACATGTTATACAGGTTGTTAAGATTGTTTATATCTGGATGAGATATTCAGAAATAAAAACAGACACTGATAACAAAATGTGTTGGGTTACTGTGAGTTACAACAGCGTAACATTTAGGATACAGCTCATACCGAACTGGTACAGAGATGATGGGCTGCATGGCAACCATCTTTGCTGAAATTATTCAGAGAAATGTATTGAAGATGTTCAGAGACTGGGGAGACAAGTTGAGACATAAAACGCACAGACAATGTCATAATTAATAAACTATTCCTATTTTTTACATCAAGTGTAGCTGTCTCTAAAAGGCCCTTTACATCAAAATCACTTTGATGAGATCTGCGCATTTATTTTCAGAACTTAAAGAAGACACAGAGTATAGTGTAATACATGTGTCACTGGCACAAGTGATGGGAACAGGAATGGAGCATCTTGTCCAAATATAACATCCAGACCAATCATGAAAAAGCAAAATATTAGAGATAGTAGAAATCTGAAACACAAATGCAAAATGATGGATAAATGCAACAGATGACGCAGGATCTGGGCAGAGAACCAGAGTTAACGTATCAAGTCTTAGCTGAACCTGTTCTGAACAAGTTATGTTGGACTCAAAAAGAGTTAATTCCATTTTTCTCTACTCCGATACTGCCTGAACTGCTGGGTTTCTCTCCAGCACTTTCAATTGTTGCAATGGCAGGAGATAGAGAGTAATCGTGGGCACTTGCCTTTTGGACTGGATGCTTGTACCCAGCAGTGTTCCACAGAGGTTGGTTCTTGGTTTTCATTGTTTGTCATTTATGTAAATGATTTGCCTGAGAATATCGAAGGCATGGTTCGTAAGTTTGCGGATGACACCAAAACTGGTGGCACAGTGGACAGTGAAGAAGGGTTTCTACGAATACAAAAGGATCTTGATGAAATGGGTCAATAGACTGACAAATAGCAGATAGAGTTCAAGCTGGATGAATGTGAAGTGAAGTGTGTGTTTGCTGCTGTCGGATACACAGGAATGGGATGATTTTAATCCTCACCTCCTGGGTTCAAAACATGGCTTATCCTTCATGGCCTTTGAGAGGCCTTGCCGTCTTGCTGTTAATGTAGCTGCACAATGTCTTTGGATTATCCTTAACCTTATCTGCCCATGCTATCTCATATCTTCTTCTTGCTTTCCTGATTTCTCTTGAAGTAATGTCTTTATATTGACTAAGAGATTAAATTGAATAAAGTTGTCCATATCTAAAGTAAGGTTTTCTTTGATTCTTGAATAAAAGCTCAATAACTGTACTTGACCATTGCTCCTTAATATTACCAGCCTTACCCTACACTCTAACTGGAACATAATGCCTCTCAACTACCGTTGTCAGACTGTTGAACGCTTCCCACTTGTCAGACAGCGTTTTACCTGCTAACAGTCTACTCCAATCAAACTTGATAAGTCCTTGTCCCATGCCATTAACATTTATGGTACTCCAATTAAAAAAAAATGAAAGCCTTATTCTTTTCCATACCCATTATGAAACTAATAGAGTTATGATTGCAATACCCAAAGTATTCCCTCGTTTACTTCAGTCACTCGCCCTGCCTTTTGCACAAAAGAAGGCATGGTTTTGCTCCTTCTCTGTTAGAATCATCCGCATATTGATGAAGTATGTCTTCTTGAACATATTTGACAAATTCTTCACCATCCAACCCTTCCTTACATTGAAATAAATGCAATTTCGTGCTTCAGGATTACAATATACTCTTGACTCTCTTGTTTTTCTTTACTAATTGACATGCTCTCCTCATATTCATAAACTTCTCAAACCATCCTACCATTTGTACTGCTACTTGGAATATCCCCCTTGCCATCTCTATAAATATAACATCTCCGCACATAGAATGAAGAAATCTCCCTGCTAAGATATTTGTTGCTTTACAGTTTAGATTAGACCAATCCATTCTGAACAGGTCATTTCTTTCTAAAATAGATTCCAATTTCCCAAAAATCTAAATCCCTCAACAACACAGTAGTTCTTCAGCCGTTGATTTTTCTCCTTTAACCCTTTGTTCTTTCCCAGCTGAGTTTGACATTGGGAAGTGTTGCTTTAAAGGTTTTTTTAAAAAAATACTCTACCTCACCTCTTAAGTTCACTCTGTATTGCTTTAATCTTTCCCTAAAAAATGCATTCCTGCCAATATCACAATAATGTTTGGCTACTCAATCTCACCTTTAACAACGTGCTTGAAATGTTTCGAGATGTTCTTAATCCTCGCACAGGGAAAGCAACAAACCATCCTAAATTAACGGTCACTGCCACAGAATCTCCTGTTGATGCCCTGATGGAAAAGTCCACTGAGGCAACAATTCTACTAAATCATCTCAAACACTGCTAAACATAAGAATAATTCCAAGTGTCCAACAATTGATTGCTCTTCCATTTTCCTCAGAAAATGGAAGAGCAATCTCCCCCTTCTGCCGTTTGAAAAGCTGAAAATCATTTTGATAGAGGAATAGCCACCAGATAATTTTGAACTACTTTCTTATCTTTCCTGACAGCCACACATCTATATGACTGATTTGCTGGATAACATTACTTTCTAAATCTTCCAGCCATCTTCTCTGTCCCTTATATGTGACCTTAATAATATTGTGCCAAAAGCAGCACTTTTTTATGACACCTTATGTTAACTTTCATTGCCTACAGTCAGTAATGTTAAATTGAAAAATATATACATATGCGAATCAAACAGAAAAATTAAACAAAATCAACAATTTAGCTGATTAAGTGAATAAAAATATTCCTCTTCAATAAACTCCGAGAAGAAAATAATCTTCTCCCGAGCTGAAAATGTGTAGGAAATTCCAGAAGGAAGGTATAACTCTTTATTTAAAAAAAGAGAAACTGATTAATTTTACAGAACAAAAAAAAGGTTTGCAGTGTAATAAAAGAAACCTTTTTAAACATAAATAGACTTTTTCCTTTTTTTTATAAACCACCCTTAAAAAGTTATTTTTAAAACTATTCGCTTGAAAGAAAATCGTGAGTTTGTTTTTGAATGTAAATAAAACAAAATAGAAAAAATAATGTTAAATCAATAAACTATAATATCAAATGCAAAAAAGACGACAGTAAATATTTAACTGCCTGCAATCCCAGGAGCAGCTGTAAGATCCATGCTGCTGTCAGAACATTTTTTGAAACTGTTTTTACAATACGAAGAAAACTGGGCGCATGTTTCAACAAAGTGTTTCTAATTCAAGGTGGACTTGCCGATATGATTTGAACTCATGCTTTGAGTCTATATGTAGAGTTTGTTTGAATCTCATCACTCCAGCTCTTTCAAACAAAATTATGAATTTGTGTCTGTCTCTCTTTCGCAATGGCAGGCGGTGACCAGTGGGGTACCGCAGGGATCAGTGCTGGGACCGCAGCTTTTTACAATATATATTAATGATATAGAAGATGGTATTAATAGTAACATTAGCAAATTTGTTGATGATACAAAGCTGGGTGGCAGGGTGAAATGTGAGGAGGATGTTAGGAGATTACAGGGTGACCTGGACAGGTTAGGTGAGTGGACAGATGCATGGCAGATGCAGTTTAATGTGGATAAATGTGGATAAATGTATGGTTATCCACTTTGGTGGCAAGAACAGGAAGGCCGATTACTACCTAAATGGAGTCAAGTTAGGTAAAGGGGCAGTACAAAGTGTTCTTGTACACCAGTCAATGAAGGTAAGCATGTAGTTACAGCAGGTAGTGAAGAAAGCTAATAGCATGCTGGCCTTCATAACAAGAGGGATTGAGAATAGAAGCAAAGAGGTTCTTCCGCAGCTGTACAGGGCCCTGGTGAGACTGCGCCTGGAATATTGTGTGCAATTCTGGTCTCCAAATTTGAGGAAAGACATTCTGGCTATTGAGGGAGTGCAGCGTAGGTTCACGAGGTCAATTCCTGGAATGGCGGGACTATCTTATATTGAAAGATTGGAACGAATGGGCTTGTATACCCTTGAGTTTAGAAGACTTAGACATATGTCTCTGATTGAGACATATAAGATTATTAAAGGATAATAATCCTGCCTCTGGAGGCAGGAAACATGTTTCCGCTGATGGGTGAGTCCCGAACCAGAGGACACAGCTTAAAAATAAGGAGTAGGCCATTTAGGACAGAGATGAGGAGAAACTTCTTCACCCAGAGAGTGGTGGCTGTGTGGAATGCTCTGCCCCAGAAGGCAGTAGAGGCCCAGTCTCTGGATTCATTTAAGAAAGAGTTGGATAGAGCTCTCAAGGATAGTGGAATCAAGGGTTATGGAGATAAGGCAGGAACAGGATACTGATTAAGGATGATCAGCCATGATCATATTGAATGGTGGTGCAGGCTCTAAGGGCAGAATGGCCTACTCCTCCACCTATTGTCTATTGGAGACAGAAAGTTTCTTCAGCTCTGCCTATTGCAGGGAATGATACAATGAAAATTATCCAGGACCACGTAGAACGCAAATGTTGCAGTGAAAGCCACCAAACCCTAATTCAATACTAATTAAGTACAAGCTTAATTAATAAAACATACAGAGGCGCATAGTATAAAAGGAGAATTCAGCTCCAGGTCCAAAATAAAATTTATGGCTCTCTCATAAAATAAAACCCAACTGCAACATGCTGCAAATTCACCAAAATAGGAAAAGCAAGACAATGGAATTCTCAATGCTTTCTCTGTGAACAAGATCTGAAGAACAGGATAAAATCAAGGCTTAGTTGTGAACTTCATAAACGATGATGATGAGAATGGGAGGGATGGAGTTTGGGGGGGAATGGTAAATAATGTTGTGGATGACACAAAGATGAGCTAGTGGTTCACAATGAGGAGGAACATTTTCCCAACTATGATCCACAAATCCATATTTGCCCGTTCCCTTGGCATGCCTAGACCTTTTTAAAGACTTATATCCGCTTGACATTTTCCTTTTCTAACCTTTTCAATGCTTGTATTCGCCCACAATACATTCAAAACATTTTCCATAACATATAGATTGTGGACACTTTCTAACAGAATTGATAATGTAATATTTTTACTCAATATTGAAACTATAAAGTTGCAACAATGCTGAAGTGTTTTAATGTCCCATCGCCCAGTTCCAGTCTGCAGTTGCAGCAAATATTCATTAAATCTCAAATGAATTGCCAAGTCTTTACTTCTGATCTAAATGGTCATTTGTTTCTTTATCACGAAATAGGCATATTAATTACGAACTGTCTGTCTGACTGCAACATTTTGATGTGGTTTACTCCAGGCAATTAAACATCAGGAGGTAAGAACAGGGATAGGCCATCTACGACAGGCCTGCTGTCATAATCAACAAGGCCCGACTGCAGTATTTTCTCCACACTGATGTCATGTTCCCTACACATAGATCAATCTGCATCTCCCTCAACCAAACCCCTTGATCCCTGTTACCACAGCCACCAACGGTGAATAAAATCCAAAGAACTGTAGATGGACCAATAGAAATTAGGAGTGGCGGTAGGAAATTCAACTGTTCAGTTATCCACATTAAACACCGTCTGCCAGATATAGCAATCTGCCCCATTTTCTAAGCCTATATATATATATATTCAGCTGTAAACTCTTTAGCTCCTCATACAGCCTATTTGAAAACCTAGTGGAATAGCATCTGTGACTTTAGTTACTACACTCTGTCTCTGCTTCCAGGTCATTTGGGCAATTGGGCAATTGTAAACAATTGAGGTTTGAAAACTGAGCCCTCACTAGTTTCTGTTCGCCAGAGAAAGACCATTTATCTTGATGCTCTGCTTTCTGTTAGTCAGCCAATCCTCCATCCAATTCAATACTCTACCCTTCACCCCTCAGATCTAACCTGCTAGATCAGTCCTTTACGCAGCACCTTGTCAAATGCCTCTGAAGTTTAGATGTACAGCATTTGCTGCATCCCCATTTACCAGCTTGTTGGTTACATTCTCAAAGAACCCCAGCAGGTATGTCAAGTACAACCTGCCCACCATGAAACTGAGCTGACATGGTGAATTCATCTTTGTTTTTCCAAGTGTTCAATTCATCCACTTCACCAACACCTTCCACCCCGACCTCAAATTCACCTGGAAAATCGATGACTGTATCAGCGCCGCCTCGTGCTCCCACGAGGAGGTTGAACAGTTCATCCACTTCACCAACACCTTCCACCCCGACCTCAACTTCACCTGGACAGTCTCAGATTCCTCCCTCCCCTTCCTCGACCTTTCTATTTCTATCTCAGACGACCGAATCAACACGGACATCTACTACAAACCGACCGACTCCCACAGCTACCTGGACTACACCTCCTCCCACTCTGCCCCCTGTAAAAACGCCATCCCATTCTCCCAATTCCTTCGACTCTGCCACATCTGCTCCCAGGAGGACCAGTTCCAAAAACGTACAACCCAGATGGCCTCCTTCTTCAAGGACCGCAATTTCCCCCCCGACGTGGTCGACGATGCCCTCCACCGCATCTCTTCCACTTCCCGTTCCTCTGCCCTTGAGCCCCGCCCCTCCAACCGCCACCAGGACAGAACCCCACTGGTCCTCACCTACCACCCCACCAATCTCCATGTACAGCACATCATCCGCCGTCATTTCCGCCACCTCCAAACGGACCCCACCACCAAGGATATATTTCCCTCCCCTCCCCTATCAGCATTCCGTAAAGACCACTCCCTCCGTGACTCCCTCGTCAGATCCACACCCCCCACCAACCCAACCTCCACTCCCGGCACCTTCCCCTGCAACTGCAGGAGGTGCAAGACTTGCGCCCATACCTCCCCCCTCACCTCCCTCCAAGGCCCCAAAGGAAACTTCCATATCTGCCACAGATTCACCTGCACCTCCACACACATCATCTATTGCATCCTCTGCACCCGATGTGGCCTCCTCTATATTGGGGAGACAGGCGGCCTACTTGCGGAGCGTTTCAGAGAACACCTCTGGGACGCCCGGACCAACCAACCCAACCACCCTGTGGCTCAACACTTCAACTCCCCCTCCCACTCTACCAAGGATATGCAAGTCTTTGGACTCCTCCATCGCCAGACCATAACAACACGACGGTTGGAGGAAGAGCGCCTCATCTTCCGCCGAGGAACCCTCCAACCACAAGGGATGAACTCGGATTTCACCAGTTTCCTCATTTCCCCTCCCCCCACCTTGTCTCAGTCAAATCCCTCAAACTCAGCACCGCCTTCCTAACCTGCAATCTTCTTCCTGACCTCTCCGCCCCCACCCCAGTCTGACCTATCACCCTCACCTTGACCTCTTTCCACCTATCGCATTTCCAACGCCCCTCCCCCAAGTCCCTCCTCCCTACCTTTTATCTTAGCCTGCTGGACACACGTTCCTCATTCCTTAAGAAGGGCTTATGCCCGAAACGTCGATTCTCCTGATCCCTGGATGCTGCCTGACCTGCTGCGCTGTTCCAGCAACACATTTTCAGCTCTGATCTCCAGCATCTGCAGACCTCACTTTCTCCTCGGAGATTTTAACCTACTGCGAATCCTCTTACAAGGATGCCTTCCTTGAAGAAACTTCCCCACTACAGAGATTAAAGTCACTGGTCTATAGTTTGTGAATTTTTGCCTATCTCCTCTTTTGAGTACGTGTACCACATTATTACTTTTCCAATACTTCATAGCACTCCAGAATCCAAGGATTTTTTGAATATCCTAACTAACACATCCACTATCTCTGCTGTTACTTCCTTTAATACGATAGACTGCAGGCTGAGGGTCTGAGCTGCCTTTAATCCCATCAATGTATTTAATATCTTCTTCCTCATCATCGTACTTCCATCGTGATCCTTTGCAGTTATTTTAAATTTTGGGAAGAAATTCTCTGCCATTTCTGAGTTTCCCATTATTACCTTGCCATTTTCATCCTCTCAAAGGCCAACATTTACTTTCAGCATTAGAACATAGAAGAATACAGCGCAGTACAGGCCCTTCAGCCCTCGATGTTGCGCCGATCCAAGCCCACCTAACCTACACTAGCCCACTATCCTCCATATGCCTATCCAATGCCTGCTTAAATGCCCATAATGAGGGAGAGTCCACCACTGCTACTGGCAGGGCATTCTATGAACTCACGACTCGCTGAGTAAAGAACTTACCCCTAACATCTGTCCTATACATACCCCCCCTTAATTTAAAGCTATGCCCCCTTGTAATAGCTGACTCCATACGTGGAAAAAGATTCTCACTGTCGACCCTATCTAAACCCCTAATCATCTTGTACACCTCTATCAAGTCACCCCTAAACCTTCTTTTCTCCAATGAAAACAACCCCAAGTGCCTCAGCCTTTCCTCATACGATCTTTCTACCATACCAGGCAACATCCTGGTAAACCGCCTCTGCACCCGTTCCAGTGCCTCCACATCCTTCCTATAGTATGGCGACCAAAACTGCACACAATACGCCAGATGCGGCCGCACCAGAGTCTTATACAACTGCAACATGACCTCAGTACTCCGGAACTCAATTCCTCTACCAATAAAAGCTAGTATGCCATATGCCTTCTTCACCGCACTATTTACCTGGGTGGCAACTTTCAAAGATCTGTGTACATGGACACCAAGATCCCTCTGCTCATCCACACTACCAAGTATCCGACCATTAGCCCAGTACCCCATCTTTTTGTTATTCTTACCAAAGTGAATCACCTCACACTTAGCTACATTGAACTCCATTTGCCACCTTTCTGCCCAGTTCTGCAGCTTATCTATATCCCGCTGTAACCTGCCACGTCCTTCCTCACTGTCTACAACTCCTCCGACTTTCGTATCATCTGCAAACTTGCTCACCCAACCTTCTAACCCCTCCTTCAGGTCATTTATAAAAATGACAAACAGCAATGGTCCCAAAACAGATCCTTGGGGAACACCGCTAGTGACGGCACTCCAAGATGAACCTTTGCCACCAACTACTACCCTCTGTCTTCTTCCGGCCAGCCAATTCCTAATCCAAACCTCCAACTCACCCTCAATGCCATACCTCCGTATGTTTTGAAGTAGCCTACCATGGGGAACCTTATCAAACGCCTTACTAAAATCCATATACACCACATCTACCGCTTTCCCCTCATCCACCTCCTTAGTCACCTTCTCAAAGAATTCAATAAGGTTTGTGAGGCACGACCTGCCCTTCACAAAACCATGCTGACTATCCTTGATCACATTATTCCTATCCAGATGTTCATAAATCCTATCCCTTACAATTCTCTCTGAGACTTTGCCCACAACAGAAGTGAGACTCACCGGCCTATAGTTACTAGGGTTATCCCTACTCCCCTTCTTGAACAAGGGAACCACATTTGCTAGCCTCCAATCTTCTGGCACTACTCCTGTAGACAACGAGGACATAAAAATCAAGGCCAATGGCTCTGCAATCTCCTCCCTTGCTTCCCAGAGAATCCTAGGATAAATGCCATCAGGCCCAGGGGACTTATCTATTTTCACCCTTTCCAGAATTTCCAACACCTCTTCTCTACATACCTCAAAGCCATCCATTCTACTTAATTGTGACTCAGTATTCACATTGACAATAATGTCCTGTTCCTGAGTGAATACTGACGAAAAGTATTCATTCAGTGTCTCCCCAATCTCTTCAGCCTCCACACGCAACATCCCACTACTATCCTTGACTGGACCTATTCCTACCCTAGTCATTCTTTTATTCCTGACATTCTGTTACTTTTTGTCTACTCGGAGAAGTGTTCTTTATTAGTTCGTAAGTTTGCTACTCATTTTCCTTCGTAGCCATTTTGAGTTTGTTTTTAGTAACTGTTTGCTGACAAGTAAGTATTTTTCTTTAATTCATTAAAATATAAGGGTGTCGCTGGTTAGACAGCATTCATTGTCTGTCCCTAATTGCCCAGAGGGCAGTTAAGCGTCAACCAAATTTTTATGGGTTGGAAGTCACATATAGGTCTGACCAGGTAAGGATGGTGGTTTCCGTCCCGAAAGATCTTTCATTCAACATATGGGTGTTTCCAACAATGACCAATTGATTCATTATCATCAATAGACTCTTAATTGCAGATTCATATTGGATTTAATCTCCACCATCTGCCATGGCAGCATTTGAAACTGCCCCCCCAGAACATTATCTGGATTAGCAGTCAGTGATAATACCACCAGACAAGAACCTTCATGTTATTGTTGACTTCTGTGTTAAGACATAGATCGCTTTTACAATTCCTCTTCCACTCAGGATTACACTTTATTTGAGGGAGTTTGACTATCTCCCTAAGTAGTTGCCACTGTTCTTCAAATGTCCTGCACTTTAATCTTTATGACATGTCCAATCAGGCCAAGCCCTTCCTCAGGCCAGTAAAATTATCATTGTCCAACACTAAGCCACTCCTATGTGACTCTGTCTTCACTGTTAGTCTGAATGTGAAACTCCTGCATGTTGTGGTCACCCTTTCTAAGATGATCCTGTACCACAATATGATTTATCACTCCTTCCTCATTATGTAATACCAAAGCCAGTTCTCTGGTTGGTTCCATGACATGTTAATCAAATAAATAGTCTGTCATATATTCGACGCATCGTTCTCTGAGGCTCCCTTGCCAAATTGATTACTCCAGTCAATGTGCATGCTCAAATTCGCATAATCACTCATGTGCCCTTGTCTCAAGCCATTGTTATTCTCTGGTTCATGCTATTCCCGACACTGAAAGTTATTTGTGAGGGAGGGGGGGAGTGGTTTATGGGCTGGAAATGCTCATACCAATGGGTTTCCATTCATGTGTTTTATTTCAAACCAGACTGATTCATCAGTTTTGTCCCACGTGCTAATATCATTTCTTAAAGTAGCCTTGACATAATTCTTAACCAATACAGGCACTCCACCTGCTGTTCCTTCTTGTCCGAATACTGAGTAGCCTTGGACATTTAACACCCTAGTCCTGACGTTCATGTAACCACATTTCAGTCATGCCCACCATGCCATAAGTTATTTTTTCCCTGTTTTCGCTATCAGCTCATTCATTTTATTCCAAGTACTGCACAAATTTAGTTAAAAACGTTTTCAGCATAAGTTCTATTGATTTATCTTTCTCCTTTAACACTTGCGTTCACAGGCTCTCCATCCTTATTTATTGATCCCCAACAATAGTGAGCCTATCATACACTCCAACTTTCAACTCACGTCTTTAAACTTGTTATGATTCCTTCCCTCAGCATGGTCATTAAAATGGCTCTGCATGTTTATTTGACAAACCTTTACTTTCTGCTCAGTTTCTGACCTGCTGCTTTGGTTCCCATCCTCCTATATCATTAGCTTAAATCTGCACGATCACACCTCCCTTCCAGGATGTTGGAGCCGCTCCAGTTAAAGTGCACACTTTCCTTTTTGTACAGTTCCCACCTGCCCTGAACGGGATCCGAATCATCCAAAAATCAGAAACCCTCCTTCCAAACAAGCCCTTTGCCACATATTCAACTCGACTATCTTCCTCTTCCTTGTCTCACTTTCAGGTGCCCGGGGAGTAATCCCAAGATTACAACCCTGGAGATCCTGCATTTAAACTCACTCCTAACTCCCTAATCTTTCTTTGCAGGACCTTTCAACCTTTCACTCTTCTTACCGATGTCATTGATATCAATGTGAACCACGACCGCTGGCTGTTTACCCTCCCACTTCAATATGCACTGAGCATGCTCGAAGACATTCTTGATCCTGGCACCGACCACCCTTTTTATGAAGAAATCATAGAATTCCTACGGTGGGGAAACAGGCCATTTCAAACAGCACGTCTACGCAGACCCTTTGAAGATTACCCCTTTCCCCTACTCTATTATTCTGCATTTACCCCTGACTAATGCACCTAAGCGGCATATCGCTGAACACTATTGGCAAAGTACAAACAACCCAGACCCATTCCTCTACATTATGTTGAATCTGCTTTCTCGCAAGAGATAATGACAGAACTACTGAGCATTTCCAGCAACTTCTGGCTTTGTCACCGATGTTGATTGCATATTGACAAAAACGTATGCAACACAGAATTGAAAACAAAAGCTGAATTTAAATTCTCAAGAGAAAACTAATTATTTGGTCATTCAATGATCCCTGTAAATGTTCATTACATTACTGCTGCTCTGTCCATGAACATCATTTGTTCACTTTCCCAATCCATGAATAAAGGAGGTTTTTACATATTTTTTGATATCAGAAAGCTTTGAAATGTTGCACATTTACTCTTTCATATGGGAATGTGATAACATCTCATTCTTTCATCTCAGTCCAATTACAGAGAATTATTCACAAAATGCACACATATACACACACACACGTATACACACAAAGACACACACATATACACTACATGCAAGTACACACACATACACACAATGTAATTCTTTGTCGAAGAATGCCAGTAACAATGTAAGTAATTGGAATGACAACTGGAAAGAAGGATTTATGTAATGGAAGGATGAGAGAAAATGGAGCTTTTTGTAACAGAAAAGTTCTTATGTGAACTTACTAAGTTGATCAAATTTATGGAAAGCTATGCAAGGCAGATAAAAGTTATTGTTATGAAGGTGTAGAGATATATGTTACATTTAAGAGACACTGGAAACTGGTACAAAGTGTTCTGAAAGAAGTTAAATGTAACATTTGACTGTGAAATCAATAGCTGAGTTGCCACGAAACGAAAACCAATTCAAATTCGGTTAGTTTAAATTTTGCCCCAACACACTGAAATCAAATTGAGTTTGAAATACTTGATGACTTCAAAATCAATGAAATGGTCCAATGTTTAGAGGTATAAAACTGGACATTTTGAACATTTATGGGGATACCTGCCAAGGACATCCAGAAAGATAGACTGCGAGCTGAAGGTCTTTCTGAAAGGTACCTCTCTATAAGAGATAGAGCACAGCAGAACATCGATGCCAACCGAGAGAAAACTCTACAGAGGAAAGTCTACAAGGGAGAATCGACAAAGCTGACTGGTTTTGAAACGTGATAATTTTTTGTAAACTTAATCGTTTTTGTTTGTTTTATCAGACCAGTATTGTAGAGTGGGAGGTCAAAGGTACGTTTAGCTGAAGGGAGTTCTGAATAGTGGTTTGTTTTATTATTCTCTGTTGGATTTAAGTAACAAAATTGTTAATTTTACTTTAAATTGTGACCTCTGTAAATGGATCTTTGCGTCTCGAAATTTAACAGGTTATGGCATGAGGTGAACTTTTTCTGTGTGGCTGGTTTAAATTAGGAGGGGGGTTAACCCTGTGTCGTAACAGCTTGGGGGCTTTCATCCACGATATGAACAGGTCCAGTCTGAGATTTGAGCAGATTTGAATAGATTTGAGGGATGAAAAGAAAACAAAGTTTTTACGTTTGTGTCTGAGATCTTTAAATAAAACGTCAGTGAGACAACTCGTTTAATTCCAATGACTTGTGTTTGTTTAAATTAAATGTGAGAGAAATAGCTGTTAAAAAAGTTAAAAGATGATTCTCAAATTTGCCACGAAACCTTAGAAAGAAACATAAAGGCCAAACTTTTAGAATTAGCGAGGAAGTTAGATTTGGATTTAACCAAGGACAAAAGTAAAGCTGAAATTGTCTGGGAATTTCTCACACACTAAGGTGTGTCAGAAACATAGACAAGTGCAATAGAGTGAGAAAAAAACTTAAATTACAATTGAGGAAAATTCAGTTTAAAGATAAACAAAGGGAGAGAAAAAGAGAGAGAGAAGAAACAGAAAGCAAGACAGAACAGAGAGAGAGAAAAAAAAAGAGAGAGAGAAAAAAAGAGAGAAGGAGAAGGTTCTTAGCTGACCAAAAAGAGAGAGTATTTGAACTTGAGAAGTTGCGATTTAGTCAGCAAAGTCATATTAAAAAGATGGAGATTAAAAGAGACGATAGTGTTATATGCAACTATTTCAATACTCCGCAACATTATAATGAGAAAGGTGTTGGTGCCTTCTTTATCTCATTTGAAAAATTGGCTAGGCATTTGGAGTGGTCCAAGGATTTATGGGTAATGCTATTTCGGACTAAAGTGGTAGGCAGGGCGAGTGAGGTATTTTCTCCATTGTCAAATGCGGGGTCATGAGATTCTCAAGGCGTCAAACAAGCTCTTTTAAGTGCTCACGAATTGGTACCAGAATCATATAGACAGCAGTACAGAAACATAAAGAACAGGTCAGACTTATGTTGAGTTTGAAATAATTAAACATAGGCATTTTGATAGATGGGTGCTTGCTTTAAAAATAGATATGACCTATGAGGCTCTAATGGAGATTATTCTGCTGAAGGAATTGAAAACCTCACTTCCAGAGATGATAAGAATTCACGTGGAGGAACAGAAAGTTCAGAAATTGAGAAGGGCAGTAGCATTAGCAGATAAATACGTGTTGCTGCATAAGACAAGCTTCCAACCAGAATTTCATCCTGTGAAAGATCGCATTTGGAAGATGTGGAGATGCTACACTGTAAAAGAAACAGTAGAGAATAAGAGTTTACCACAGGTTAAAGAAGATGCCCAAGAGGATATAAAGGAGATGAAAGGCCTCAGGTGCTTTCACTGTAATAGAATGGGATACAGAAAGCTACAGTGCCGGTGGTTTCAGAAGGGCATTGGGAAAAGGTGTTTCCACTGCCATAAGGAAGGATATGTATGGTCACGGCGCTGAACGTTAAGAAAGGGACTGTGGGAAAAGATGTGGTAAAAGAAGCTAAGCCAGTGGCATTAGTGAAAGTCTTAAAGGAAACCCCAACAAGAACCGAAGAGCTGCAGGAAAGTGCACAGCCTCGGCAGGGGCTGAGTCTGGAGTTAGTACCTGATCTCTATAAAGAATTCACCTCTGTGAGTAAAATTTACTCAGAATCAACAGGGGAGAAGGAGAATAAGTTATAATTTTGAGAGATACAGGATCTAACCAGTTTCTAATAGTAAGAGATGACCAAATATCCAGTATTTCTGATCTGTTACCCGTGAGTGTCATAATTTGTGGGATAGATGGACAGAAATTTAGCTTTCCTCTCCATAAGATCAGGTTGGAGTGCCTTTTCAAGTCTGGGGATCGAACTGTGGGAGTGACTGACAGAGTGTGAGTTCCAGGAATCCAGTTGGTTCTCGAGAATGATTTAGCAGGGTCCAAGTTGGGAATGAAGCCCCAAGTTGTGGAGAAGCGCAAGAAGACCAAGAAACTGAGGAGTTAAAACAGAAATATACTGGTATTTTCCCAGACTGTACAGTAACCAGCTCTCATTATCATAAGTCACAGCATGAAGCACAAACTAAAGACAAGATGAAGGAGTTAAGGTTCAGTTAGCTGACATCCCATTATGCGTAATGGTGCAGGGAAAACATGAACAAAAAGAGGGTCAGACAAAGGTGTTTTGTCCTGAAAGGCAAAGGGCTTTGCAACATATGGGCAAGATGATAAGGCAGAGATATTCCTGAGGATTATTATCAGAAATATAGAATTCTAAAACGGAAATGGAGAGTACGGCACATTAGTGCAGAGGGGTAGTGTGCTGAAGTGCACCAGATTGCGTTGCCGGTAGCATAGAGACAGGAAGTGTTACGGGTAGCACATGAACTACCTGTGGGAGGTCACCGAGGGGTACAAAAGACTCAGGCTAAGGGACAAAAACATTTTAATTGACCTGGAATGCACAAAGATATGGTTAACTTCTGGCATACGTGTCATACATGCCAAATAGTAGGTAGGCCACAGGCAGTAATGAAACTAGGACCTCTGTCGCCAATTCCCACATTCAGAAACCCCTTCATATGGCTTATAAATGAGTGTGCCCTCTGGAAAAGTAGAGAAGAGAAAGAATTGGAGAACCAGGTGTTAGTTTCTGCCCCACAGAGTGAGGAATCAATTCCAAATGTTATGGATTTTGATGTGCATCAAAATATGTTAAAAATGTAGAAGTCCTTGAGCAGTGGGATAGGTTTGTAAACAATCTGCCTCAGGAGCATAGAACGCAGTTGAAACGTTTGTTATTGCAATATGAGGGCTTATGTAAGAATCATATGGAGAGAACTAATGCCATTGTACCTGAAGTAGACGTATGGAATACTATTCCGATAAATCAACATCCCTATCGGCTTAATCCTCTCAAAGCCAGACAAGTCCAGAAGGAGGTGGAGGCTATGCTCAATGAGGTCATCATCAAACCAAGCCAGAGTGAGTGGAGTTCGCCGATTATCTTCATTCCCATACCAGATGGGACTCAATGATTTTGGTTGGATTATTGGAAGGTCAACACTGTTACAAAATCAGACTTCTATCCAATATTGACATTGGAAGACTGTATCGAGAAAGTTGGACAAGTCAACTACATCACAAAGTTGGACTTAATGCGTGGTTTCTGGCAGTTACCTTTATCAGAGACAGTAAAATAAATTTCTGAATTGTAACACCAAATGGACTGTATCAATTCAAAGTGATGCCCTTTGGAATGAAGGACACATCCAACACATTTCAAAGACTCATGAACAGAGTTATGGCCTGATTAATAAACTGTGCAATCCGTTTGGACGATGTAGTGATCTTTACTAAGTCCTGGAAAGATCATTTGGTACAGTTGGCAGCGCTCTTTAAATGAATACGTGAAACAAAACTGGTGATAAAATTAAACCAAACTGAATTCACGAAAGCAGACGTGATGTTCTTGGGACAAAACATCGGTCATGGAAAGTTGACTCCATGGAACACAAAGACAAAAGTTACCCAGGAATTTTGACGACTGACCTCAAAGAGAAAGGTGCTTTGCTACTTAGCAGTCAACAGATTCTATCGGAAGTTTGGTGCAAACGTCAGCAGTGTAGTGGCACCATTAACCGACTTGCTGAAGAAGATCACAAAGTTTTCGTGTACAGAACAACGCCAGGAGGCACTCGACCATTAAAAAGAAATATTGACCACAAACCAGTTTTAGATACACCAAACATTTCAAAACCTTTCAAAGTTGCCATCGACGCTACTGACATAGGAGTTGGAGCTATACTGCTACAGGACGATGAGATGGGACTGTACTTTTCAAAGAAACTCAACATCCACCAGAGAAAATATTCCATGATTGAGAAAGAACTATTGAGTTTGGTACTGGCCTTACGACATTTTATAGTGTACTCACAAACAGCGGTTGTGCGGATGGATCCCAATCTGCTTACATTCTTTGAATGCTTTAAATACTATTTCATTACAGTCTTAAGTTACAGACTTTTAATTTAAAAATTGGACATGTAGCATGTTGTAAGAATGTAATCACAGATGTGTTCTCACAGATTTAACTGATAAAGTTTAGACGAGATTTGTATTTATCCAATGTAAAATATAGGTATCTGGGAAAAGTTAAGGTGATCTTAGATTTCAGTTATCTGTATGTTATGGAATGTGTTTAAAGAATAGAAAAGCAAGTGAGACCGTGTTTTCATTATGATGCTTCTTTTTTGAGAGAGAAGGTGCTATGAATGTGTGAAGGGTACTGTACCTTTAAGAGAGTTGAAGGATTTACAACCACAGTGAGTTCTGGAAAATTTACAATGTAACATTTGGTTCAGCAGCTGGCAGTACCTGGGATGCTATGAGACAAAAAAAAAATCAAATTTGATCAATCCGTTTAAATTATGTCCCAAGAAATAAACTACAAAGCTGAAAAAAAATTTGACCAGTTAGGGGAGAACTGCCACGCCACCAACATCTGCAGACTGCCCTGAGAATAGCTCTCCGAAATGTACCTTTATTTATCAATGACCTGTGAAACAGAAACTCGAAAGAGAAGAAAAGAAGACAGAGGAAGACAAAAAGAGAAGATTCGACAGCTGGCAGGTTCTGAAATTTGTCTGCTTTGGTAAATCTTAATTGGGGTTTTATCAGACCAGTATTGTAGAAGAGAAAGTAAAGGATAGGTCAGAGAAAGGAGTTGCAAATAGTTGTTAGCTAATTATTCCCTGTTAGACTTTTTAAAAAAAAGTTGTTAATTTTTACTTTAAATACTGACCTTTAGGATGGTTCTTGGCCTTTCGAATTTTTACAGATTACAGCACAGGCTAAATCTTTTCTGTCTTGCAAGTTTAAATTTGCGTGAGGGATGGGGTAGTGGTGGGGGTTAATTAATGTAACTAATTAACTGATTTCTCTGACAGATGCTACCAGACCTGCTGAGCTTTTCCAGCACATTTCTGTCTTAGATTTCTGGTTTACGAAATCTGCAGTTCTCTTTACTTTCTTATGTGTATCATTAACAGCCTTGGCTGAAGTCTGGAGGACAGGACGGCAGCTAATGTTTTTACATTATTTGTAATATGGCTGCAAGGAAAACCCAGGGAACTACAGACCAGTGAGGTTGATGTCAAGCATGGGTGAGTGTTTGTCGGAAATTCTGAGAGGCAGGATTTACATGCATTTGGAAAGGCAAGGACTGATTAGGGATATTCAGCACGGCTTTGTGTCTGGGAATCCATGTCTCACAAACTAGATTGCAGTTTTTGAAGAGATGATCGGGAAGATAGATGAAGTTAAAGCAGCATGTGTTGTCTATGTGGACTTTAGTGAGGCCCAACAAGGTTCCTCATGGTAGCCTGGTTCATAAGGTTACATCACAGGGGATCAGTGAGAACAAGCCAATTAGACACAAAATTGGCTTGACAGTAGGAGGTAGATGATGCTGGGAGAGACGTGTTGTCCAAATTGGAGGCCTGTGACTAGTGGTGTGCCACAAGGAACAGTCTGCTGCTGTTCATTGTTTTTGTAAATGATTTAGATGAGAATATAAGAACCATGGATAGTAACTTCGTAGACAAACCCCCCCAAAATTGGTGTTAATAGTGGACAGTGAAGAAGGTTATCTTAGAGAACAATGAACAACTGGGAAAGTGGGCTGAGGATTGGCTTCATGCAGATAAATGTGAGGTGTTGCATTTTGTTAGACAAACTAGGGCAGGATTTATACAGTTCACGGTAGGACATTGGGGAGTGTATTTGAACAGAAATACCCAGGATGTAGATACATAGTTCCTTGAAAGTGGAGTCGCAGGTAGACAGTGCTAGGAAGAAGGTGTTAGGCACACTGACCTCCATCAGTCAGAGCATTGAGTACAGAAATTGGGACATCATGTTGTGGCTGTACAAGGCCACATTTGGAGTACTGAGTACAATTATTGTCACCCTGCTGTAGGAAGAATGTTATAACCTGGAAAAGGGACAAAGTATTTAAAATGTGACGGAGATGGGAGGTTTTGAGATATATGGAGAGGCAGGGAATTTGTTCCTTTTGCATCAGAGACTGAGGGGTGACCTTACAGAGGTTTATAAAATCAAGAGTGGCATGGATAGGATAAATAGACAAGGTCTTTTGCCCAGGATGGGGGTGTCCAAAATCAGAGAGGATATGTTGAAGGTGAGAGGGAAGAGATTTAAAAAAGATCTAAGGGCAGCTGTTTCTCACAGAGATTGGTGTGTATATGTAGCAAGCTGTCAGAGGAAGAGGTATTGGTGAGTGCAATTACAACAATTGAAAGACAATCTGATGTGTACATGAATAGGAAAGGTTTGGAATGAGCATGTTGTATGACTGTAAGAGTCTATGACTCGAGAACTCCTTTTTCATCACTAATTCTACATTGCACTCAATTCGTTTCCAAGTCAAAACTCCTCTGTAAATACTTTCAATGATATAACGCCCTGAACTTTCTTAAATACAGAATAACCTGCTCAGTGTGGTTTCTGATAGGTCCCCATGTGGAGATGGTGCTGTTGTGGAAATGTCACTGGATTAATAATCCAGACCAGGCTAATGCACTGGCAGGTGGTGGAAGTTAAAACAATTAATAAAATATCAAGATTTAAAATCTGGTGTCAGTAACAGTGACCTTGAAGCCAATGTCGATTGTAAACATTTATTTCCTTCCCCAATGTACTTTCAGGAAGTGAATCTCCCATGCTTTCCTGGTCTGGCCTAAAAGTGACTCCAGACACACGACATGTGATAAACTCTTCAATGGTCTCTAAAACAGACAAGCAAGACACTCAGATGTATCAAACTGCTCTGAGGCTTGGAAGGATAAAACCGACAGAAAACTCGGTATCGGAAAAGGGAATGGGAAACACAGTCCTTTTGACACTGCAGAGATCTCCTTCCTAATATCTGAGACCCTCTGACAGCTGTACTCCAGCTGTCTCCTGATTCCTTTAGTGTCCAGAAATCCTTATTTATATTCAGTGTTCTGGCTTCCACAGTCTTATGTGGGAGAGAACTTCCCAGGTTCATCAGTCTGTGAGTGCAGACATTTATTATCATCTCAATGCAGAGTGACCTGCCTGCAACTAATACTGTGGCTCCTTGTTTTAGATGCCCCAGCCAGGGGAATTACCATCCCTGCTGTCAATCCATCTCGCCCTGTTTGCGTTTTATATATTTCATTGATATCTCCACTCGTTTTCCTAAAGTCCATGGATTTCAGGCCCAATCCAGTCAAAGCAAGATCTGCCCCACAATAAGCCAATGATCCTAGAGATCAGTCTGATCATCCTTCACTGCTCTCCCTCAATGTTAGGTTTGTTCTTTATGAGGTACAGAGACCAAAACTGCACACAATACTGCACAATGTTCAAGATGGGGTCTCACCAAGGCCCTGTACAGCTGCAGTAAGACACCCTTACTCCTGGACTTAAATCTCCCTGAAATGAAGGTCAACGCAACATTTATCTTCCTAACTGCTTTCTTTCCTGCGATATTGCTGTCAGTGACTGGTGTACAAGGAGATCCAGGTCCTTTTCAATGTTACAGCTCTCCTCTTGTTGGGTCTGTGTTCACTGGTCAGTGTGCCAATGCCATTCCCAGTACTGACTTCTGTGTTCAGAACTCACTGCCCTGCATGAACCTCGAAGGGCTGCACAGAAGAAAAAAAGACAGAACATCACTATTCCCAAAAGCTTCTTTACGACAAAGTCTTCAATTAGCTCTTCTGATCACATATCACCAATTCCAGAACAACCTGATCTCTAGCTTGGTGCCCAATATATCATTAAAGAAACCCATCTCATAGACGCTCATGTAATCCATTTTCCCAGCATTAACATTCACTTGGATTAAAACTCTTTAGATTTAACTTGAAGCTGTCCATGTTACTGCAGTATCCACAAACTTGTATGTCTAATTTCCTGTTTTGGACCATAAACATTTCTATCACAATTTTGACTTTGATATGTAACTCTCATCAATGTTTGCTTCTCCTTGCTGTTTCTAAGTTCCACCTTACCAGATTCTGAGTGACATGGGGTCTGGCGAGGTTAATGGTAGATTCAGGCGAGATTTTTAGCGAGGCATATCTCAACATTGATACCATCTCGCCACACCTTACCTGTTCTTCTCAAGTGTCATTGTGACATTATCACCAGATCTCACGTTATGCTGGTGGAGTAAAGTAGGACAATGAACATTCAGCTATGCTGTGTATTCCCCCAGAGAGCTGAGACTGCTCTAACCTGGGTGGGAACCTTACAGCAGGCTGATAAAGTGTTACTGCTGCTGTGCAGGGTCTTAGTGAGATCACATCTGGAGTAATGCACACAGATTTAGATCAGGTTAGATTACTTACAGGGTGGAAACAGGCCCTTCGGCCCAACAAGTCCACACCGACCCGCTAAAGCGCAACCCCCCATTCCCCTCCATTTACCCCTTTACCTAACACTACGGGCAATTTAGCATGGCCAATTCACCTGACCTACACATTTTTGGACTGTGGGAGGAAATCAGAGCACCTGGAGGAAACCCATGCAGACACGGGGAGAATGTGCAAACTCCACACAGTCAGCCCCCTGAGTCGGGAACTGAACCCGGGTCTCTGGCGCTGTGAGGCAGCAGTGCTAACCACTGTGCCACCGTGCCGCCCATTAATTCCTGATGAAGGGCTTTTGCCCGAAATGTCAATTTCAAAGCTCCTTGGATGCTGCCTGAACTGCTGTGCTCTTCCAGCACCACTAATCCAGAATATAATGCAGGAAAGCCAGGAGGACATTCAGCCCAGCAAGTGTGTAAAGCAGGAAAAGAATGAGTTCAATCAGCCACTCATGCCTCTTACACAGCAATTGGAGCAGATCTTTTACAGCCTTGTGCCTGTTACATAGGAATTATGAAAGGGAACATAGAGGTTATAGAAAGGGAAGGACTTTGAATAACCAGCTTCACTCGGGAATGAAAAGTAATGAGAAAACTACTGGGATTGAAGACAAATTGCTAGAATCCATTAAGAAGGAATTAATAACAGAAAATTTCCAAAGTCAAGCCACAATCCAGCACAGTCAACATAGTTTTATGAAGGATAAATCACGTTTGATTGATCTGACTAACATTCTTTTAAAAAACGGTAACAAGCAAGGTGGATAATGGGGATCATATAGATGTATTATATCTGGACTTCCAGACATCAGAGCATAATGTGCATCGCAAATGATTATTATGCAAGACAAGAACACATGGGGTTAGGAACAATTTACTTGTTGGGGGAGAGGATTAGCTAACGAATAAAAACCATGTTATGGAGTCACTGGTTTTGGACTTGGTTGGACAAGGTCAAAAATCAAATGACACCAGATTAGAGCCCAATGGGTTTATTTGTAAACACAAGGTTTCATTGCACTGCTCCTTCGTCAGGTGTAAGAGAGATAGGAAAACCTTAAACACAGAAGGTATAAGGAAAAGATCAAAGGGTTGTACAACTTATGCACATGAATTGTACACACCTGAGATGGCTCTTAAATACTTCATCAGTTAGAATGGAGGTGCAAGTTTGATTGATTATTATGCAAATCGCAGAATTTATTTCAAGTCACTGCCTGGGGATACCATCAGGTAAATGAAGTAACGCTTGTGGTCAGATAATGTATTCTAAGCGTGAGACCTTGTTTGGATGATGTCTGTCTTCACCTTATTTACAAAGTAGGAGTTTATAAAATATCACATTGACTGACTGAATACAAATTGTATGTTTTTGGAACAAAATAAAATGCATTTGCAAATACAAATGGTCAAATGCAAATTCACCCCGCAGATTTATATGTGCATACGTGTGTGTGTGCGTATGTGGGAGAGAGGGGCGTGTCTGTGTGAAGGGGAGAGAGAGACAGAGAGACACTGTGTACGTGAGAGAGAGTGAGGGGAATTGTGTGTGTGAGTGCGGGAGTTAGAGAGAGAGGTTGTGCGTGTGACAGAGTGGAGTGCGCGTGTGCGCATGTGAGAGAGGGAGAGTGAGAATGTGTGTGTGGAGCAGATAGGGAGAGTGTCCATCAGTGTATGTAACGGGGAGAGTGAGAGTATGTGCTTGTCCAGGCGAAAACACAGACAGATACAGCACATCCCTTTCCCCACACACACTCACTCCGTGTTTTCAGAGCGTCACCTCTCTGCAGCCTCTGCTCCATTTGTTGTTCATGTTACACACCCAGATGCAGTAACTACAGTCCCCATGCTCCATCCAGAGTTGGGTCAGCAAATCCTCAGGTCTCCATGAATGTCTGAGGCAGCTCACAGCGCAACCTCCAGCAAACTATCCCCAGCCCTTCCACTAACTTTTCAATAACAGGAGTCAGTCAGAAGCCACTCACCTACAAGTTAGATGTCTGTTCCTTTACAATTATACTCCAGGATTTTCCTCGTGTTACTGACCGCACGATCAACTGAGAGAGACATACAGAGGCGTTCTGTGGGCAGGCCGATATCAAGTTTCAACCACGTGAGTCAGAGCTACTGGAACACCCCTGTCCATGGAACACCACATGGGACACATTGGGAAGTGAACAACAGCCTGACACACACCATGTCAATGTTTCTGACCTTCACAATGCCAGTACTTGATGCACGAGGGAGTCAAAAACTAAGGCCAGGGAAAGATACAGAAAAAAAAAACAAGTAATTTATTAACTGATAACTTGCTAAAAATATGGATAAGAATATGGAGGGATTGGAATAACTGGACAAGTGAGACAATGGTGGATCTAATCCCAAGAAAGCAAACATTGAATGGAGAAATTGCCAAATCCGCTAGAATGGTCCATTGCTTCAAATTCTGAATCTGCTTCACAGAGCCAGCCCAGACACCATAAACTAGGGTAAGGTAACAGCTAAGATGGAGAGCTGTGCAGGCCGTGCTAGAGGATTATTCCATAAACTGGACTATCTGCACAGCATGGGGAGCATTGCAAACCTTTGCCAGGATATTGCAACCCTCTACCACCACCTCTGTCTCCAACCTTTGAGCCAGTTTTGTATCCAAATGGCTTTCATATGAACCAACCTTGTTAAACAGATGACCATGCACAATGTTATTCAACGCCTTACTGAAGTCTATATCGACAATGTACACCACTCTCTCTCAATTACTCTTTTTAGTCGCTTTTTCAAAAAATCTCAGCCAAGTCAGTGAGACACAATATTGCTTGCATAAAGTCATGTTGACTATCCCTAATCAGTCATTACCTTTCAAAATGTATGAAAATCCAATAGTCCCCTCCAACAAGTTACCCACCACTGATGTCAGGCTAACTACCTTTTCCTTGTTACCCTTCTTAAATCCTTTAAGTAGTGGCACCACGTTACCCAACCTCCAGTCAACCTGCGGCTGTTAATGATAGCAAGGGGCCCAGCAATCACTTCCCTAGCTTCCCACAGAGTTTTTTTTTTAGATTAGATTACTTACAGTGTGGAAACAGGCCCTTCGGCCCAACAAGTCCACACCGACCCGCCGAAGCGCAACCCACCCATACCCCTACATTTACCCCTTTAACCTAACACTACGGGCAATTTAGCATGGCCAATTCACCTGACCTGCACATCTTTGGACTGTGGGAGGAAACCGGAGCACCCGGAGGAAACCCACGCAGACACGGGGAGAACGTGCAAACTCCACACAGTCAGTCGCCTGAGGCGGGAATTGAACCCGGGTCTCTGGCGCTGTGAGGCAGCAGTGCTAACCACTATGCCACCGTGCCGCCCACTGTTCTAGCGTACGTCTAATAAAAGCCAGGACATTTTCCTTCCTTTGCTGTTTTAAGACCTCCAGCAGATTCTCTGTAATACAGACACTCTCCTAGATGTCACTACTTATTTCCCAAGTTCTCTAGCTTCCATATCATCCTGCATAGTAAATACTGATACAAAATATTCGTTGAGGACCTCCCCATTTCCTGTGGCTCTGCACATGAGCAGCATTGCTGATCTTTAAGGATATCCTATTCTCTCCACAATTACTCTTTTGTCCTTGACGTATTTTTAGAATTCCTTTGGATTCTCCTTAACTCTATTTGTCAAAGTTATCACATGTCTCCTTTTTATGCTCCCAATTTCTCTCTTAAGTATACTCTTGTTGCCTTCAGACTCTCTAGTGATTCACTTTAAATCAGGAATTAAGAGGCTAGTGATGACCATTTTGATTGTCAGAAAAATCCATCTGGTTCACTGACACGCTTTAAGGAAACAAACCGCCATTCTTACCTGGTCTGGCCTACAAGTGACTCCAGACTCACAGCAATGTGGTTGACTGCTAACTGCCCTCTGTGCAACTAGGGATGGGTAATAGATGCTTGCCTAGCCAGGACGCCTTCATCCCGTGAATGAATTAAGAAAAAAACGCTCAATTCCTGCTGTCTATACTTGAGATGTGCTTCCCGTTTATCCGTGACCAGAACCTGAACTTCTCCAATCCTCCAGCATTCCTTACAAGTACCAGCCTTACCCTTCACCCTAACAGGGCCATAATGTCTCTGTACTCCTGACATCTCATTTTTGAAGGCTTCCCACTTCCAAACTGACCTTTTCTGAGAATATCTGTCCCAGTCGAATTTGGAAAATTCTTAGTTAATATCATCAAAATTGATTTTCAACAATTTAGAACTTTAAGTTTTTGACATGGTTCATCCTTTTCCATCTCTATTTTAAAATGAACAGAATTATGATGACTTGCCATAAAGTGCTCTCCCACTGATACCTCAACCACCCTCTGCCCACTGCCTTATTTCCCAAGGGTAAGGTAACATTTAACTCCTTCTCTGTGATGAAGAGCATTGGTCAAGCAGCTGCAGCATTGTAACTGGGATTGGGGTCAGCAGAGTCTTCGACTCATTGGGTTGAATCGAATAATAATATGTCCCAGTGACATTTTCATTGAGTGTGACAGAGGGATTGTCTGCATGAGGCCGAGCTAGTTTCCTGGTGCTATCTTATCGGCGTCACCTCATTGACTACCCAACCCACCCCATGGTGTCCCTCTCATTCAATACTAGCCCGATTCTCCCACCAATCTAGCTTGGAGGTAATCACCATCACCTGCAAGCCCCTTGGTATTCTGTGATCTCTGGCACTGGTGCTATCTTTAAGAGGCCAGTGGCACATGGTTGAGCTTTCTGAGGTTGGAGCTGCCCTGCACAATTTATCCTGGCTGAAAATGTGTTGCTGGAGAAGCGCAGCAGGTCAGGCAGCATCCAGGGAACAGGAGAATCGATGTTTTGGGCATAAGCCCTTCTTCAGGAATGAAGAAGGGCTTATGCCCGAAACGTCGATTCTCCTGTTCCCTGGATGCTGCCTGACCTGCTGCGCTTCTCCAGCAACACATTTTCAGCTCTGATTTCCAGCAGCTGCAGACCTCACTTTCTCCACAATTTATCCTGGCCATGGCAGATAAGGGGCAAAGACACCACGGTTTGCCGACATGGGCACGGAGGTCCTGGTGGATGGGCTAGTACAGAGGAGGACCATTCTCTTCCCAGAGGGGGCCACACCACTAGACACAGCGAGCATGGTCTGAGCTCACCACCCAGCATGCAGCATCTTCTCCCCTCTCTCTCTTTCCCCTCTACGATATACCCCACATTAATAGCACTGGATGGATACAACATTGTTGACTGACTCCCTCTCCACCTCCCACCCCACCCCCCCCCCCCACCTACACCAGCGTTAACAGCAGGGTCACCCACTCCCACCCTCACTCCATCCTTCCCCATCTCCTATTCCAGGACAAACAGCTTGGAATTGGATATGAAGAGTGAAGCTGGGTGGTGGAGTGCCCAATATCCATCTCCCGCTTCCCCCCCCCCCCCCCCCCCCCACCCCACACACACACACCCTTTACCTGTGTGTCTGTATTTGACTCTGTGGGTATCTATACGTGGGTGCAGGTCTGACAGTGTCTGTGGTGTTTAAAATGACAAAATCTCTCCCTCAGCTGGCCTCCACACCCTACTGCAATGACATTGGCAGAAGGTGATAACCTTCGAAGATTCAGTGTGAGTGGGAGAGAGGGCAGCAGCTCATGACACCACCCAAACTGACAGCACCATCAACACATACACCTCCACCCCCCCCGCCCCTAACCACCACACACACACACACACACACACACACACAATGCTGGTAGATGGAGGGTTGCAAATATACTTGGGCCTGTCCGAATGGAAATGCTCACCTCTGAGTGAACCATTTTGTCAGGAGACGAGATGAACTGATTTCTCATTCTATGACTTGCAATGCTTAAACATTTTGTGAGAACGTGTTGAAAAGTCCTGAAAAGGGTCCAGTGGTGTTGGTAATGACGCAGGAACTACATTGCTTAGTATCAGACAAAACCGCTGATATTATTTGAAAAATCAAATAGCCATGCAATTTGACAGATTCACAGTAAAGGATTTGTTATCTTCTTAGAGTGTAAAAAACTGTGCCACTGATGCACTGGTGAGGGGAGGCCAGCAGAGGGTAGTATTGTATGAATCTAATCACAAAACTCAAGAGGCGAGCACTGCTGCCTCACAGCGCCAGGCACCTGGGCTCGATTCCACCCTCAGTTTCACATTCTCCCTGTGTCTGCATGGTGTTCCACTGGGTGCTCCCACAGTCCAACGATGTGGATATTAGAATTGGCCATGCTAAATTGTACATAGTGCCGAGAGATGTGTAGGGTCGGGGCATTAGTCAGGGGTAAATGTAGGATAGCATTTGAATGGGTCTGGATGGGTTACTCTTCGAAGGGTCAGTGTGGACCTGTTCGATCGAGGGGCCTGTTTCCACACTGTAGCAATTCCATGAACTCTATGAACAACAGGGACAGAGAAAGGAGGAGGAGGGAGACTTTGATTCCAATTTCAATATATTTACTTAAAAAACAACATTGCACGGCGAAAGCAGACAGAGGTGCACACAAACTTAGATACTGACACTAACACACATAACACATGCGCAAAGAGATACGCAAGTAGATATGGACATTAACACACAAACACACAAACATAACCCCACATATAGGCACACACGGTCTTTAATACAGAGATATATACTTTTTTCATTAATAAGTTATCAATGGCTAGTCAGAGAAGGCTGGAGAATGGGGTTCAGAAATATTTTAGCCGTGATCAAATGTCATGGCAGAAAAGATGGGCTGATTGGCCTCATTCTGCTCCAGTGTTCATTGCTCATCTGATCTTTCCTGGAATTGTCTTTCCACGAGGTCAGTGGAGAATGAATTTGATAAGTATTTGATTTAGGAGAGTTAATGGGAATTTGGACAGCTTTGAGGGGCTGAGTGGTCGATATCTGTTTCTAATTGTCGACTCCTTATATATCAAAAGAGTGGTGGTTGGTTTGAGGGGAACACATTTTGAGATTAAGGACATTCCCATTTCAGACTGAGACAGGGATGCTCCTTTCTGTTTAGAGTTGTGTTATCTGTGGTGCTCTCATACCTAGGGAGCAGTGAAGACTGGGTTACTGAAAACACTCAAGGTTGAGTTCCATAGAACTTTGATGAACTAGAGGATCCATGTTTAAATGGGAACAGACAGGAAAGTGATGTTTAGTTACAATCACATCAACAATGCACATTCTGAATGGTGCAGCAGGCTCAAGGACCTGAATGGCCAGCTGCTGCTCCTAATCCATGTGTTGTTCTCTCAAGCCCTCAGTAATTTTACAGAGGTAAAGAAGGCTCCCATTCAGCCAGTCAGCATCATTATAATGAGACAGGAGGAGGCCGTTCTGCCCTCTAAGGATTTATGCAGGGATAGATTGAAGTCATTCAGCCCACTAAGTACATTACACAGCATAGGATGAGGCCATCCAACCTTTCTAGCTTGCTGCCCAACTACAGGGGAATCCCGGTTAACTATCAGGGAATAAACATTTGGGATAAATGTTTATATTCAGGTTGCAAAGTTGTAACTGTGTGGAGTTCCTCGGGGATCAGTGTGAGATTATCAACTATTTACAATCTATACCAACGACTTGGATGAGAGGACTGATTGGCTTGGAGCTCAGTTAGCTCATTCACCAAGATAGTCATTTAACTGGACATGGAGACTCTGCAATGGGATACAGACAGGGGAAGTTAGTGAGCAAAACTTTGGCAGAAAACAGTATAATGTGGGTAAAGAGAAGTCAGTGTTGAACAGAGAAAATAACAGTAACCTACTTAAATGGAGAGAAAATCACAGAACTCATTGAAACAGAAGGATTAGTGCATTCCGGTACATGAGCTACATAAACCTAGTCAGCAGATTCAGCCAATACTTAGAAAGGGCTATCGAATCTTGCTGTTTTATGCAAAGGCTACTGGGTATAAGCATTTGTACATGACAATGCTGAGACTACATCTGATGTATTGTGTCTAGTAATGAACCCCTATGCTGAAAGAAAAATATGCAATTGTTTTAGAAGCTTTTCACTGATACTTCACTTTACTCTTTGCTAGAATGAAGGCCTGATGGAATCATAGTGTCATACAGCACGGAAACAGACCCTTCAGTCCAGCTTATCTGCACCGACCAGATATTCCAATCTGTAGGAGTACCATTTGCCAGCATTAGACCCATAACCATTCATACCCTTCTCAATCATATACCTATCCATTGCCTCTTAACTGTTGTAATTGTACCAGCTTCCACACTTTTGCTGCCAGCTCGTTCCATACACACACTACCCTCTGTGTGAGAAAGTTACCCCTTCAAGCATCTTTGTAATGTTACCACTCTCACATTAAATCTATGTCCTCTGGTTTGGATTCCTCTGACTTCAGAAAATAATCGTATCCATACCCCTCAGGGCCTCTACAAGGTCAGTGCACTTCAGGCCTGAGAATAAGAGATGTTCAAATTGGTCTTTGAATGACCCTGAGGAAAGTGTACTGGGCGTAGCTGAGAAATGAGAGAATAAAACTAAGGGTTCAGTTTAATAAAACAATATATTCATTTTAACACAGGACATAGAACATAGAACAATACAGCACAGAACAGGCCCTTGGGCCCACGATGTTGTGCCGAACATATGTCCTAGCTTAAGCACCCATCCATGTACCTATCCAATTGCTGCTTAAAGGTCACCAAAGATTCTGACTCTACCACTCCCACAGGCAGCTCATTCCATGCCCCCACCACTCTCTGGGTAAAGAACCCACCCCTGACATCTCCCCTGTACCTTCCACCCTTCACCTTAAATTTATGTACCCTTGTAACACTCTATTGTACCCGGGGTAAACGTTTCTGACTGTCTACTCTATCTATTCCTCTGATCATCTTATAAACCTCTATCAAGTCACCCCTCATCCTTCGCCATTCCAACAAGAAAAGGCCTAGCACTCTCAACCTATCCTCGTACGACCTATTCTCCATTCCAGGCAACATCCTAGTAAATCTTCTCTGCACCCTCTCCAAAGCTTCCACATCTTTCCTAAAGTGAGGCGACCAGAACTGCACACAGTGGCCTAACCAAAGTCCTGTACAGTTGCAACATCACTTCACGACTCTTGAATTCAATCCCTCTGCTAATGAATGCTAATACACCATAGGCCTTCTTACAAGCTCTATCCACCTGAGTGTCAACTTTCAAAGCTCTATGAACATAGACCCCAAGATCCCTCTGTTCCTCCACCTCACTAAGAACCCGACCGTTAACCCTGTATTCCGCATTCTTATTTGTCTTTCCAAAATGGACAACCTCACACTTGGCAGGGTTGAACTCCATCTGCCACTCCTCAGCCCATCTCTGCATCATATCTAAGTCCCTTTGCAGCCGACAACAGCCCTCCTCACTATCCACAACTCCACCAATCTTCGTATCATCTGCAAATTTACTGACCCACCCTTCGACTCCCTCATCCAAGTCATTAATAAAAATTACAAACAGCAGAGGACCCAGAACTGATCCCTGCGGAACTCCACTTGTAACTGGGCTCCAGGCTGAATATTTGCCATCTACCACCACTCTCTGACTTCGACTGGTTAGTCAGTTTTCTATCCAATTGGCCAAATTTCCCTCCATCCTATGCCTCCTGACTTTCCGCATAAGCCTACCATGGGGAACCTTATCAAATGCCTTACTAAAATCTATGTATACTACATCCACTGCTCTACCCTCATCCACATGCTTGGTCACCTCCTCAAAGAATTCAATAAGACTTGTAAGGCAAGACCTACCCTTCACAAATCTGTGCTGGCTGTCCTTAATCAAGCAGTGTCTTTCCAGATACTCATAAATCCTATCCCTCAGTACCCTTTCCATTACTTTGCCTACCACCGAAGTAAGCCTAACTGGCCTGTAATTCCCGGGGTTATCCCTATTCCCTTTTTTGAACAGGGGCACAACATTCGCCACTCTCCAGTCCCCTCGTACCACCCCCATTGACAGTGAAGACGAAAAGATCATTGCCAACGGTTCTGCAATTTCCTCTCTTGCTTCCCACATAATCCTAGGATATATCCCGTCAGGCCCGGGGGACTTGTCTATCCTCAAGTTGTTCAAAATGTCCAACACATCTTCCTTCCTAACAAGTATCTCCTCTAGCTTACCAGTCCGTTTCACACTCTCCTCTTCAATAATACGGTCCCTCTCGTTCGTAAATACTGAAGAAAAGTACTCATTCAAGACCTCTCCTATCTCTTCCGACTCAATACACAGTCTCCCACTACTGTACTTGATCGGACCTACCCTCGTTCTTGTCATTCTCATGTTTCTCACATACGCATAAGATGCCTTTGGGTTATCCTTGATCCTGTCCGCCAAAGATTTTTCATGCCCTCTCTTAGCTCTCCTAATCCCTTTCTTCAGGTCCCTTCTGGCTATCCTGTATCCCTCCATTGCTCTGTCTGAACCCTGTTTCTTCAACCTTATGTAAGCCTCCTTCTTCCTCTTTACAAGACATTCAACCTCCCTCATCAACCAAGGTTCCCTCACACGACCATTTCTTTCCTGCCTGACAGGTACATACATATCAAGGACACGTCGTATCTGTTCCTTGAAAAATTTCCACATTTCCACGACATCCTTCCCTGACAGCCTATGCTCCCAACTTATGCTCCTCAGATCCTGTCTTACAGCATCGTAATTACCCTTCCCCCAAATGTAAAACCTACCCTGTTGCACGCACCTATCTCTCTCCATAACCAAGGTGAAAGTCACAGAATTGTGGTCACCATCACCAAAATGTTCACCCACTAACAAGCCCATCACTTGTCCCGGCTCATTACCGAGTACCAAATCCAATATGGCCTCCCCTCTGGTCGGACAATCTACATACTGAGTTAGAAAAGCTTCCTGGACACACTGCGCAAACACCGCCCCATCCAATCTACTTGATCTAAAGAGCTTCCAATCAATATTTGGGAAGTTGAAATCGCCCATGACTACTACCCTGTGGCTTCTGCATCTTTCCAAAATCTGTTTCCCAATCTGTTTCTCCACATCTCTGCTGCTATTGGGGGGCCTATAGTAAACACCCAACAAGGTGACTGCACCTTTCCTATTTCTGACTTCAGCCCATACTACCTCTAAAGGCAGATCCCCCTCGAACTGCCTTTCTGCAGCCATTATACCATTTCTAATTAGCAACGCCACCCCCCTCCTTTTTTACAACTCTCCCTAATCTTACTGAAACATCTGTAACCAGGAACCTCCAACAACCATTCCTGTCCCTCTTCTATCCGCGTTTCCGTGATGGCCACAACATCGCAGTCCCAGGTACCGATCCACGCCTTAAGTTCACCGACCTTATTTCTGATACTCCTTGCATTGAAGTATACGCACTTGAACCCATCTCTGTGTTCGCAAGTATTCTCTGTCAGTGCTACCTTCTTCACAGCCTCCCTACATTCTTGGACATCCTGACAAACAGCTAACCTACTTGCTGGACTACAAGTCCGGATCCCATCCCCCTGCCAAATTAGTTTAAACCCCCCCCCCAAAGAGTGCTAGCAAACCTACCCCCCAGGATATTGGTGCCCTTCTGGTTCAGGTGCAACCTGTCCTTCTTGTACAGGTCCCACCTTCCCCAGAATGCAGTCCAATTGTCCAAATACCTGAAGCCCTCCCTCCTACACCATCCTTGCAGCCACGTGTTCAACTGCACTCTCTCCCTATTCCTTGCCTCATTGTCATGTGGCACTGGCAACAACCCAGAGATGACGACTCTGTCTGTCCTAGCTTTTAGCTTCCAGCCTAACTCCCTGAGCTCTTGAATGACCTCCCCACCCCTCTTCCTACCTATGTCGTTGGTGCCAACGTGCACCACGACTTCTGGCTGCACCCCCTCCCCCTTAAGGATTCTGAAGACACAGTCCGAGAAAGTCTCGGACCCAGCACTCGGGAGGCAACAAATCATCCGAGAGTCTCGCCCATGTCCACAGAACCGCCTGTCCGTCCCTCTAACTAGAGAGTCTCCTATAACTAGCGCTCTCCTCCTCTCCCCCTTTCCCTGCTGAGTCTCAGAGCCAGACCTCGTGCTTACTCCTGCTAGGCCGTCTCCCCCAACAGTATCCAAAGCGGTATACTTATTGTTTAGGGGAACGACCACAGCGGATCCCTGCACTGCCTGCTTCCTCCCCTTCCCACCTCTAACTGTTACCCAGCTACCTCTGTTCTCTGGCGTAACTATGTCCCTGTAGCTTCTATCTATCACCCTCTCAGCCTCTCGAATAATCCTCAGTTCATCCAACTCCAGTTCCCTAACTCGTTCTGTGAGGAGCAGGATCTGACTGCATTTCCTGCAGGTGAAGTCGGCAGGAGTATCGGTGGTCACCCCTACCTCGAACATCCTGCAGGAGGAACATTCCACTGCCTGCGCTGCCTCTACACTTCGTCTCCAAAACAAGAACACTGAGTCGCTTACCTGTGGACTTTAAAGTTAGGTTAGAGGAGGAGGATGGGAGGGAGGGGGCCTAGAACACACCCACTCAAATATCAATCACTCACCTTCCCGACCAGCTCTGCGCTCCAACTTCACTTCCGCCCAGCTCGCGCCGCTCTCTGCTGTGAAGACATGAATTTATTGTACAATAGTTATGAAGCCATGTATAAAAATATTTTCAAATGATAAATTACAAATCACTCCTACATGGAGCAGATAACAGGAATAGAGTATGCAATTAGGGGAATGTTTAACCAGAACTTACATGGCTCAGGTTGGTGTTCGGGTCACGTTATTGTATGTTTCAGCTCAGAGAGGGAGAAAATGTAACTTGTCTGAAAAGCCACAGCCATTACTCTATCGCTTTACTTGTTCGTCTCGACAGCACCATATAGAAAATAGAACAATACAGCGCAGAACAGGCCCTTTGGCCCTCGATGTTGTGCCGACCTGTGAACTATTCTCAGCTCGTCCCCCTACACTATCCCAAAATCATCCATGTTCTTACCTAAGGATTGTTTAAATCTCCCTAATGTGGTGAGTTGACTACATTAGCAGCTCGGACATGCCATGCCCTTACCACTCTCTGCATAAAGAACGTGCCTCTGACATCTGTCTTAAATCTAACACCCCTCAATTTGTAATTATGCACCCTTGTACAAGCTGACGTCATCATCCCAGGAAAAAGAATTTCACTGTCTACTCTACCTAAACTTCTGATCATCTTGTATGTGTCTATCAAATCCCCGCTTAGCCTTCTTCTTGCCAATGAGAACAGAGGGAAGTCTCTCAGCCTTTCCACATAAGACCATCCCTCCAGACCAGGCAACATCCTGATAAATCTCCTCTGCACCTTTTCCAATGATTCCACATCCTTTCTGAAATATGGGGACCAGAACTGTACACAATATTCCAAGTGTGGCTGCACCAGCAACATGATATTGCAGTTCCGGAACTCAATCCCTCTACCAATGAAACCTAACACATTGTATGCCTCTTTAACTGAGATCTGAAAATCCATCAGTCCAACAGTTCCAGGAAGAAACCCCATTGCCAGCAGCATCTGTGAGGCAGAATAACAATTGAGACCATCTCAATTTTCCTTTTGTCATGAAATGAACTATTATTTGGACAAAGCTTTTCCAAACTAATATTCTGCAGAGTTTTTATTTTCTGTTTGCCTTCATTCACATGTGTGCGTGTCTCAGATTTATAGGAAAATAAATAATGTTACACATATCGTCAATGTCCAAATTATATGTCATTTATCCTTCCATCGTTTTTCGAGTAACTTTGTTTTGGTTTTAGATTAATTATTTTTACAAATTTAAGAAACCTACCTGTCATGTGAGACAGTTGTGCTAACCACTGAGACACCATGCCACTCCCCCCCCACCACCCCCCCAACCCCCCGCTCCCTCCAATGAATCACTGTGCTAGGGAAAACTGGGGAAAGTGTAATTCTGTAATATATACATAAAACAGTGGCAAAACACAACGGATGAGCCAGTATCTGGAGAGAGAAACAGAGTTAGAATATTAAATCTGATATTACCCAAAGGGATAAACTCATATTTGACTTAATAAGTTAAATCTGTTTCTCTCTGCTTAGAATCTGCTAAGGTTTTCCAGCACTTTCACCGTACTTAGTCTTTTGGACTGTGGATATTTGTCTGATCTGAAAGGGAACAGTGAACCTGCCATTTCTGTTGGCTCTCGAGTATTTGGTTATGGTATCTGAATGAAAAATTAAAAACTTTGTGAATGACAGGTTTCTAAGTACTGATAATGTATTACATTACCATAACACATTATGAAAATGTTGAACTCAGTGGCACTGATGTCACACAATCAATCATCTGAAATAAACTAACTGAAGTGACAATTCCAATTGTTATCAATGTCTTGTCATGCTCCTGATGTCACTGGCATCATATTCATCCAGCAAAGTGCTACCTTTCCGAAAGTTTAGATGCAACTGTCAAACATAAAATATCTTGTTTTTTTTAACAGGTTATATTCATCCAGGAGAAAGTGAGGTCTGCAGATGCTGGAGATCAGAGCTGAAAATGGGTTGCTGGAAAAGCGCAGCAGGTCAGGCAGCATCCAAGGAGCAAGAGAATCGATGTTTCGGGCATGAGCCCTTCTTTAGGAAAGGGCTGAGTCCGGAAGAAGGGCTCATGCCCGAAACATCTATTTTCCTGCTCCTTGGATGCTGCTGAGCTGCTGGGCCTTTCCAGCAACACATTTTCAGCTATATTCATCCAGGATTTTGGAAGGCACTAGCAAGGGCAGAGTTTATTTGTCATCCCCAGTAGCTCTGGAAAAGGCACCAGAGAGCTGCCTACTTGACCCTCTTCAATCCAAGTAATGCAGATCCACACAGAGCCGTTGTAGGGACATTCCGAGATTTTTATCAACCGATAATGAAATCAGAATAAATTAGTCCGTAGTCAGAATGACATGCAACTTGGAAGATACTTTGCAGAGACTGCTTTTTCCATTGTTCCCATTTCCAGTGCAGAATTTTCTCTAATTACCATTAACCACAGTTTTGCTCAGGGTCTTTGATTCCACCTTCAGTCAAGTCCTGCTTCGATTGAAAGGGAAGTAACTCTGATCTCACCTCAAATTACATGGGAAGATCAGTTGAAAGAATAAAAAACAAAAGACATTGTTTGTTAGAACAATGTCCTCACAATATTCAAAAGAAAACTGATACATGGTCTTCCGATTCTGTCAGAAGTTGTTTGTCCTGTTGGTGATGAGGCTGTTTGGTAAAATATTATGACAGATGGACAGGAGAAGCTCCAGTCTGTACCAATAGTCAACAAAACTATCCTGTTCATGGTGCATCAGATAGTGGCAAACATCCTACTGTATGTTGCTATTGAACATTGATCATTCCAAACTCATCATTCGCTGATGACCAGTAGTCGCACAGAAATCAGCAGCTTCCAGCATCTAACGCGAAAGCAAAAAGGGAAAGGGAGGGTCAGGGGAAGTGGTGTGACACACAGTGCGAGAGGGAGGAAGGGCCATGGTCAGTGGAAGGGTATGTAGCATCAGAAGGTGCAATGCAAGGGAAGTAGAAGGGTAAGGAAAGAGTAGGAAGGGAGGATGAGGTGTGCCTGAAGGTGCATCAGTGGCAGGGAAAAGCATGTAGTTGGAAAAGTGAGATTGATGGACAATCAAACATCACTGTTCAGGAAAATTGGCATCTGGTTTCCTTTGAAAGTGAAGAAAAGGTTACTCATACTTTTTTATTAATACTTGATTCTTGTTCATATTGTACATTCACTCGACATTTCTGTATCTCCATCAAGTGCAGATATGTTCTTTTCTCCCCAATGCATTATTGCGACATTATGTCACATTTTAAAACAATATTCAGAACTGTGGGTGCTTGTTCTTTTAATTTGCTTCCAATTCAACATAGAAATGAGAATGTGAATTGATCTTCTATAGTGTGTTTATAATGTAGAATTTAATCTAATCTTTATCCTCACCCTTCTTTCAAACAAACTTAATGAATGAGCCTGCGTCCACTGTGCAGATGAAAAAGAAATTCTTCAGCTCTAACTATTGCAGCGAATGTTTTACAGAATAAGCTGCAGGTCCACATCAAATGGAAATGTCGCAGTGCACAATGCCAAAAGCTATTCCAAAATTAATGATATACAAGTCTTATGAACAATACATGCAGAGGGGTGGAGTGTAAAAGCAGAATTCAGCTCCATGTCCAAAATATTGTTTGTGGCTTTCTCATAAAAGACCTCAACTACATCACGCTGTAAATTCACCCAAAATATGAAAAACAAGAGACTGGAATTCCCAATTCTTCCTCTGCAACAGATCTGTAGAAGAGGTAGAAAATCAAGGTTTGTTTCTGATATTCATAAATGTTGATGATATTAATGTTGGAGTTGGGGGTGGGGTTGGAGAATGATAAATAATGTTGTGGATGACACAACGATAGGCCGGATGGGTCACGGTGAGGATGAACGTGATAGGTTACAGGAGGGTACACATTGATTGTTCAGATGGCCAGATCAATGACCGATAAAAATTAGCACTGGAAGATGTGAGATGCTGCACTTTGGAAGAAGTAACAAGACAAAAGAGAACTCAAACCAAGAAGATAGGTTAGTCTTGCTTTTGGAGCAAAGATGGGTGAGGGGTGAACCTGACAGAGATGTATAAGAGCATGAGAGTTATGGGCAGAGTGAACAGACAGCAGCTGTTCCCCTAAATCAAAGGGTCAAAAACAAGGGACACATGTTTGAAGCGAAAGAGAAGACATTGAAAGAGGATTTGAGGAATCCGTTTTGGACCCAGAGGATGGTTTGTGTCTAGAATGCATTGCCTGGGAGGGTGGTTCGCTAAGGTAACCTCACAAACTTTATAAAATACTAGCATCAGCATTAGATGGTGCAGACTTGATTGGCCTTGTCTTTATACATGATTCCATGTGGTGGCAGCCATGAAAGCTCTGATACATTCTGAAGCACCAACCAACGGTACTTGTTGGTTTGTTCTGGCAAACTGTGCTCAGTAAGTGGCGAGTTTACAAATCAACATCATCCCATGGAGTATCAGCACTTCCTCAACCTAGAACAGCCCAGCCATCTCTGAAAACATCCAGGATAATTCACATGCTCAGTGTAAGCATCTTCCATCAAAAGTAATAACATAATTCCAGCTGTTTGACACATTATTTTAAGGACACCAATAACATAGACACAGACTTCCCTTCATTACTATATAGACTTGTCTCTGTAAGGTTGCTATTTCTTGGAAAAGCAATAAACTCCATCCTATCTGTTCGCTTTGACAATGAGTCAGTTTTCCATTTTCCTGCGAGCTGTTCATCACAGCATGACGGCTTGTGTAACACTCCATTCACCACCAGTAATAATCAATCCCAGCTAACCCAGCACATGAGATGCACTGCTGGCACTCCCTCCCACCAGCCACTTGGATGGACCAACATCAACTGGATTGGAAAATCTCAAGGGCAATTAATTATTGAAAAATGTAGAGTCTTTTTTATTGATCTGATGAGTTTGTCACTGTCTTTATAGCTGTGTTATCGATGTCCATGAAATCATTTTGTATATATATTAAAAGAACAAAAAAAAGCTCAGGTCACAGATGATACAAAGCAATGCAGCATATAAGCAAAATCGGCCAGGGCATAGTAGGCTATAGGTCTTCAGGTAACTGGAAACAATGTACATTGGTGTTTTCTGGCTGGTGTAAATGTATTGGGCTGTTTATATGCTGTATGACTATCACTTTAATTGTTGAAAACAAAGAATGTAGTCTCACTATTTCCTTAGCGTGTGAGCATCAAGTGGTGAGGAATACAATCTCCAAGATCATACAGCACACAGACTTGAAGCTATATCATTCTGCCGTCACTATCAAATGGTTCAGAACCCCATTTCTCTCTTTGTAACATACCTGTTAGTGTTCCTGCACCACAATAATCCCTGGGGTTTATCACAATATTCTGAATAGAAATTACACATAGGCAACAGAATGCTGGCCTTGCTAATGAAACTCACCTCACACCAACAAGGACTGAAAGGAATGAGCAGAATTAAAGTTATCCATTCAACCCAATCTGATTTCTAAAGCAGTTTCAAGGCAGGCTTTCATTTTGCCCGATGCTCCTGACCTTTCTACAAAACCATGAAACTTCCCTGAGTGCGTTTGAGTGCTGTTTAAAAGTCACATATGGAAAACTGTGCCCAATAATCTGAAAGGAAATGTCTCCATGTTCATGACAATCATCTCATATTTTTATCAGTATCTAAAGACAATAGAAATGCAGAAACTAGCATCAGGAGTAAGTCACCAATAGAGCTCCATCATGCGATAAGATCTTGAATGATCTGATTGTGATATTAATCACACATTCCTCCTTTGCCCTTACAATGTTAGTGTATCATTCTTAGTCAAAAATCTGCCTGCTTCTGCCTTGGGAATATTCAATGTTTTATCCTCCATTGCTATCTGGGAAGAGAGTTCACAAATACACGACACTTTGAGAGGATTAAAACATCCAACATCTTTTTCACAGAGATAACCTTCAGTTTCATAGTCCATCCACTCCTGGTAATCTCTCACACAAGCTGAAATACGGTTTCAGAATTCAACATGAAAAGACTACTTGGAATATCCTGGGGTTGCCAAGATCACATGTTATTCGCCTAAACTCCAGCAGATCCAGAGTCAGTCAGTTCAAGATTTCCACCTGAAATAAACATTCCACACAGGAGTCAATTGAGTGAAACTTCTCTGGACTGATTTGCATCTTATTATGGCCATTGTTCTCTCGATGTCATCTCGCCACTACTCTGCAAAACTGGAGAAAATCTTCCCTAATTTTGGATGTATTCTGTTTCAGAAAATGTCTGCATTTATCTTATGAGCTTTGACAAAGGTCAGTTAGAGTTGAAACATCAGCTCTTTTCTCTCCTTACAGATGCTGCCAGACCTGCTGAGATTTTCCAGCATTTTCTCTTTTGGTTTCAGATTTCAGCATCTGCAGTAATTTGCTTTTACATTTATCTTACCTCCCTCAAAACTTTACGCACACAAAGTTTTTATTTTGTAATCCACGTGCCCGGTTCCTCTGTGCCTCAAGCCAATTTCTCTACTGAAATAATACATTGCAGTTCAATTCAACCCACCAACATCTTTGAGCGCACAGGCAGTACTTCCTACGATGCTCCATACAACGCTATTTTTCTGTTCACTTGACCCACCTTAATCTCTTTATAGACTCAAGTCCTCTTCATATGGTGCTTTTCTAACAGTTTCAAATGTCTGCATTCTTCCATAGTACACACAGAATATTTGGCCAAAGTAGTAGTTTGTGGCCACATTCCAATGGAATTGACAATAATTAAACATATTACAATGTCTAAACTACGAACCTGTGGCAATGCTAAAGTGTTTAGCAGTCCCATCACTCAGTTCCCAAAACTCAAAGTAGGGACAGATGGTGTAGAATCTGTGTGGTTAGAATTGAGGAACAGCAAAGGTGAAAAACTATAGTTGGAGTTATGTACAAGTCTACAAATCATAGTCAGGAGCTGGGGCAGATGTCACATCAGGAGATAGAAAAGATGTGTAGGAAAGGCAAAGTTACAGTGATTGGGGGGATTTCAATATGCAGCTGGCCTGGGAAAATCAGGTTGATAGTGGTTTGCAAGAAAGGAATTTGTGGAATGTCTGCAAGATGGCTTTTTTGAGCAGCTTATGGTGCAGGCAACGAGGGAACAGGCAATACTTGATTTAGAGTTATGCAATGAGGCACAGTGAGTTGATAAGAGAGCTTAAGGTAAAGAAACGTTTATGAGGCAGTGATCATAATATCATTGAACCTACTCTTCAATTTGAGAGGGTGAAGGTAGAATCAGAGTTAACAATATTACTGCTGAGTCAAAGCAACTACAAAGGCATGAGGGAGGAACTGGGTTACATTGACTGGGAGAGGAGGCTAGCAGGAAAGACAGTGGAACAGCAGGAGTTTCTGGGAATAATTCAGGCGACACAGCAGAGACTCATCCTAAGCTAAAAGAAGCATGGTAAAGGGAGTATGAGACAACAATGACTGACAGGGGAAATCAGGGTTAGAGTAAAAGCAAAAGAGAAATCAGATAACATGGCAAATGGCAGTGGGAAACCAGAGGATTTGGAAGCTTACAAATACCACCACAGGGCAACAAAATAAGAAATAGGAGGAAGAAGATTAAATAAAAGGGTAAGCTAGCCAGTAATATAAAAGACTGTAAGAGTTTCTTTAGACATGTAAAGTGCAAAAGAGAGGCAGAAATGGACATTGGTCACAGAATACAACGCTGGAGATACTTTAATGGGGAACATATAATGGATGAGAAACTGAACAGTTACTTCACGTCACATTTCACAGTGAAAGACACGAATAGTATCCCCAAAACTTCAAGATAGCAAGGGGACAGAGCTTTTAGGAGAAGTTGCTCAAAAAACTAAATGGGTAAATAAACTGGACCAGCTGGACAATATCTCAGAGTTCCAAGGAAGATAGCTGAAGAAATAATGGAGACATTTTTGGTGATCTTTCATGAATTTCTAGAATCAGCGAGAGGCTCAAAAGACTAGAAAGTTGCAAATGTGACAGCCTCTTTAAAAAGGGAATAAGGCAAAAGGTAGAAAGTGACAGACCAATTAGCCTAACCTCAGTCATGTGTAAGATCCTGGAATCCAATGTGAATTTTGAGATTTCTGAATACTTGCAAGTGAATTGTAAAATTGGGCAAAGTCATCAAGAGGACTTCATGCCTCATAAATCTGTAAGAATTATTTGATGATGTAACAAGTAAGTGAGACAAAGGAAAGCCAGTCGATGTTATCCTCCTGGACTTCAAGAAGGACTTTGACAAGGTGCCACACAGGAGGCTGCTGAGTAAAATCAGGCCCCATTTTGTTAGAGACAAGATACTAGTGTGTGCAGAAGCTTGGTTGTCTAGCAGAAAGTAGAGAGTTGGGATAAAAGGGTCCTTCTCAGGATAGCAGCCAATGACACAAGACTCAGTGTTGGGACCACAATATTTTACTTTTTACATTAACGATCTACATTAAGGAACTGAGGGCACTCTGAGTAGGCTTTTGGATGAAACAAAGGTAGGTAGAGGGACAGGTAGCATTGAGGAGGTAAGGAGGCTGCTGAAGGATAGAATAGGAGAGTGGGCAAAGAAGTGGCAGATAGAGTACATCTCGGGAAAGCATGAGGTGATGCACTTTGTGAGGAGGAAGAGAGGCATGGACTATTTTATAAATGGGGAGGAAACTCAGAAGTCTGAAGTGCAAACAGAGTTGCGAGTTCTAGTACAGGATTGTCTCAAGGTAAACGTGTAGGTTGAGTCAATAGTTAGGAAGGTGTGTTTCTGCCGCACAGTATGTTTAAATTCTTCTATTCAGCAAAAGAACTGAAAGTCAACTCTGACAAACAATAATATTTGTTTATTGAGCACAGCCAATGTTAGTACAATAAAGTTTACTATAAAATAATGAAAAATACTGCAAACGGTCTTATGCTTTAACTTAACTTTGGCTGATCGTGTACCACCAGACTAGAACTTGGCCAGGCTCCACGGGGTGATGCCTTCTTATTCTTCCGATGATATTGGAGTTATCTTCTTTCTCCGTGGTTATTCTCCAGTTACCGCACTCTGTGGGCTTTGAGGTGATTCTTATCCTTCCAAGTCTTCAAGCCCTTCAGAGTGTATGGAGGATCTGCTAATGGAATGATCAGGTTCATTTACCTTGATCAATCAGACTCAACCAGGGGTTGGCATATTGATGGCCCAAGGGTGACATTCCATTGTCCTATTAATGTCCATCTTCAGGAGGGTATTGCAGGGTCTGTACTGTAGCTGTCAGGTTTGTTTGCAAACCATCTGTCGGGAGCTGCAGACTGTGTGGATTCTGCAGCATATGGATTAGCGGGGAGACTTCAGACAAGGCTGGGATCCATTTCCCAGCATGCTTTTATCACTGTTCACTTTTGTAACTCAATGATAAGTTTATTAATGTCCATTATACGTTCATTGTTTCGGGTAGTCTATCCGGTCAGAAAGACAAACACAATGATGACATTTATTTTGAGAGGACTTGAATATTAAAGCAGGGATGGATTTCTGAGGCTTTACAAGGCTCTGATCAGCATATTTGGAGTAGTTTGTGGTAGGATTATTTCAGATATATCGAGACAGATACAAGAATCAGCAGGTAGCAGAGGGATACAGATCCTTAGAAAATAGGCAGCAGGTTTAGATAGAGGATCTGGATTGTATACCAGGCTTGGAGGGCTGAAGGGCCTGCTCCTGAACTGGAATTTTCTTTGTTCTTCTTTCTTTATTATTCATTCTAAAAATTGCAAGTTTTCAACTTACTGTATGCTACAATTTCATAACATAAAACATTTATTTATTAGACAGTGCATGTTAAATTATTGTCATTTCTAACTTAGAGTCATAGAGATGTACAGCACGAAAACAGACTCTTTGGTCAAACTCGTCCATGCCGACCAGATATTCCAACCCAATCTAGTCCCATCTGCCTGGACCCGGCCCATATCCCTCCAAACCCTTCCTATCATATACCCATCCAGATACCTCTTAAATGTTGCAATTGTACTAGCCTCCACCACTTGCTCTGGCAGCTCATTCCATACACACACCACCCTCTGCATGAAAAATTTGCCCCTTTTATATCTTTCCCCTCTCACCCTAAATATCTGCCCACTACTTCTGGACGCCCTCACACCAGGGAGAACACCTTGTCTATTTACCCTATCCATGCCCTTCATGATTTTATAAACCTTTGTATGATCACCCCTCAGCCTCCGACGCTCCAGTGAAAACAGCCCTAGCCTATTCATGCTCTCCCTACAGCTCAACTGCTCCAACCCTGGCAACATTCCTGTAAATCTTTTCTGAAGCCTTTCAAGTTTCACAACTTCCTTCTGATAGGAAGGAGGCCAGAATTGCACGCAATATTCCAAAAGTGGCCTAACTAACTTCATGTAGACCCACAACATGACCTTCCAACTCCCGTACTCAATACTCTGACTAATAAAGGAAAGCAAACCAAATGTCTTCTTCACTATCTTATATATCTGTGACTCTACTTTCAAGGAACAATGAAACTGCACCCCAAGGTCTCTTTGTTCAGTAACACTCTCTGGGATCTCACCATTATAACTCCTGCTAAGATTTGCTTTCCCAAAATGCATCACCTCGCATTTATGTAAATTAAACTCCATCTGCCACTTCTCAGCCCATTGGCCCATCTGGTCCAGATCCTGTTGTAATCTGAGGAAACCCTCTTCGCTGTCCACTACACCTCCAATTTTGGTGTCATCTGCAAACTTTCTAATTGTACCTCTTATGCTTGCATCCAAATCATTTATATAAATAACGAAAAGTAGTGGATTCAGCACCTATCCTTGTGGGACTCCACTGGTCACAGGCCTCCAGTCTGTACAACAACCCTCCACCACCACCCTCTGTCTTCTCCCTTAGAGCCAGTTCTGTATCCAAATGGCTAGTTCTCCCTGTATTCCATAACATTTAAACTGGCTAACCAGTCACCCATGGGGAACCTTGTCGAAGTCTTACTGAAGTTTAAATAAATCACATTGTCCACCGCTCTGCCCTCATCAATCCTCTTTGATACTTCTGCAAAAATCTCAATCAAGTTTGTGAAACATGATTTTCCACTCACAAAGCAATGTTGACTATCCCTAATAAGTCCTTGCCTTTCCAAATAGACGTACATCCTGTCCCTCAGGGTTCCCTCCAACAACTTGCCCACCACCGCTGTCAGGCTCACTGCTGTATAGTTCCCTGGCTTTTCCTTACCACCCTTCGTAAACAGAGGCACCACATTCGCCAACCTCCACTCCTCTGGCACCTCACCTATGACTATCGATGATACAAATATCTCAGTAACAGGCCCAGCAATCATTTCCCTGGCTTCCCACAGAGTTCTAGGGTACACCTGATCAGGTCCTGGGGATTTATCCACTTTTATGCGTTTCAAGACATCAGCACATCCTTCTCTGTAATATGAACATTTTGAAGGTGTCACCATTTACATTATAGATCTTCCATGTCATTTTCCACAGTAAACATTGATGCAAAATGCTCATTAATTATCTCCCCCAACTCCTGCAGCTCCACACAAAGGCCTACTTGCTGATCTTTGAGGGGGCCCTATTTATTCTTTTGTCCTTAACATCTTTGTAACATCCTTTTGGATTCTTCTTAATTCTATTTGCCAGTGTTATCTCATGACCCCTTTTTGCCATGTTGATTTCCCTCTTAAGCATACTCATACTGCCTTTGTACTCTTCTAAGGATTCACTCAATCTAGTCAGACAACATGTTCTTTTTCTGTACAAAACAAAATGTGCACTCTTTACTTTTGTATCATAAAATGTTGTTAGGTGTTTATATTTTAGTTCCATCAATATAGAATCAGCTTAATTGTTTTCACAATGATGCAATTATTGTTCAGTTGAATAATTGTAGTTAATATTTCATCATTGCCCAATTCACAAACATGGCAAACACCTGATTATTGTTCAGGTCAGTAAACCCACCACGTTGCAGACATTGTCATGACCAACATTAAAAATGGATTCCAAAAGGCCTGAATTCAGGCACCGTGCTACTGGACCTCACAGCAGCCTGTGGCACTCAGTGAGACACTGGCCTATTCCTCAGTCTGTTAAGGTAATTTCCAATTAGGGTCAGGGCAATCATTCAAACATTCCGTCAAAGTAAATCATTTGGATTCCACCTTGGGCAGGAGGAAACTAGCCAAGAGGCTATCACTGTTCTCAGTGTAGTTACAAATACTGCCTAAATTAGATTTCAATGATTGAGCAGGAACTAGGTCTTACGAATTCATCCCCAGTCAGAGCCTGGCCCAGAGAGCACTTGTATGGACATGGAGTGCCAGAAACACATGGTGTTGCTTATGGTGATGACATCTGGCATGTCCCCTATACTCCATACATCTGCTCCCTGGACCAGACACTGGGTGAAAATGTTCACAATTGACAGTCTTCTGTAGCATCTTGTGTCTTACAGTGAATCCTCTGAAATTATATCCAATAAATGTATCTTTACATTCACCAGTATTAAAGTAATTTTTTACATGTCTGTGGATGGTCAGATATTAATGCATGGGTCACCCAACAGAATGTATCTGAAGAAACCAGGGGCTAACGGCAAGCCAAAAATCAGTTTAATAACTGAACTGTGGATTTTGTCTGGTCGAGGTAACCGCACATATTGTGCTGACACTTGGGGGACTGTAACCATGCACACCAAAACTGGAAGTCTTGGTCTAACGTCCCTCCCCAGCTTCCTGACCTCACACACCTCACTCCCTCACACACATCACTCGCTCACACACCTCACTCCCTCACACACCTCACTCCCTCACACATTCACCAACTGATGAGAATTCACAAACTGAGAGAAACTTGGAATATAGAACAGTACAGTACAGTAAGAGCCCTTCAGCCCTCAATTTTTTCGTCGGCCTTTTATCCTACTCTAAGATCAGACTAACCTACATAACCTACAATGTAATAACTTCCATGTGCCTATCCAAGTGCCTTCTTAATTATCTCAATGTATCTGACTCTATTACCATCACTGGCAATGCACTTCACTCCCACCACTCTCTGTGTAAAGTACCTACCTCTGACATCCCCCCAAAACCTTACGCCAATCAACTTAAAATTACGCCCCTTGTTGAAAAGACTCTGGCTATCCAATCTTTGTCTCTCAACATCTTGTATATCTCTATCAAGTCAGCCATCATTCTTCTTGGCTCCAGGGAGAAAAGTCCTAGCTCCCTCAAACTTTCTTCCTAAGATATATCCTCCAGTCCTGGCAGCATCCTGGTAAATCTGCTCGGCACACTCTCTGAGGCTTCCACATGTTTCCTATAATGTGGCAAGCAGATCTGAACACAATATTCCAAGTGTGGTTGAACCACAGCTTTATAGAGCTACACATTAACCTCGCTGCTCTTAAACTCAATCCCACTGATAATGAAAGCCAACTTCTTAACAACTCTATCAACTTGGGTGGCAACTTTGTGTGATCTATGGACATGGACCTCAAGATATCTCTGTTCTTCCACATTGCCAAGAATTCTGCCTTTAACCCTATATTCTGTATGCAAATGCACTCTTCCAAAATAAATCACTCCACACTTTTTAAGGTTGAACTCTATCTGCCACTTATCAGCCCTGATCTGCATCTGGTCAAAGTCCTGTTGCAACCTACAACAGCCCTCCACACTATTCACAACTCCATCAATCTTCATGTCATCAGCAAACTTACTAACCCACCATTCCACTTCCACTTCAAAGTCATGTATAAAAATCACAAACAGCACAGGTCCCAGAGCGGATCCCTGTGGAGATGTTATAGAGAGAGGAATGCAAGGCTGGAGATGTTATGGAGAGAGAGGAAAGCAAGGCTGGAGATGTTATGGAGAGAGAGGAAAGCAAGGCTGGAGGTATTACAGAGATGGAAACGCAGGCTCTAAATGTTATAGGGACAGTAAAGCAAGGCTGGAGATGTTACAGAGATTGGGAAGCAAGGCTGGAGATGTTGCAGAGACAGGATAGCAAGACTGGAGAAGTCGCAGAGATAGTAAAGCAAGGCTGGAGATTTTATGGAGAGAGAGGAAAGCAAGGATGAAGCTGTGGCAGAGAGAGATCAAAACAAGGCTGGAGATGTTACACAGACAGGAAAGCAAGCGGGAGATGTTACAGAGACAGAAAAACAAGGCGGACATGTTACAAAGATGGGAAAGCAATGAGGTGTTTGTGACAGAAACAGGAAAGCAAGGCTGGAGATGTTATGGAGAGAGAGGAAAGCAAGGCTGGAGATATTACAGAGATGGGAAAGCAGTCTCGAAATGTTTCTTGGATAGGTAAGCAAGACTGGAGGTGTTACAGAGATAAGAAAGCAAGGCTGGAGATCTTACAGTAATGGGAAAGCAAGGCTAGAGATATTATGGAGAGAGAGGAAAGCAAGGCTGGAGATATTACAGAGATGGGAAAGCAGGCTCTTAATGTCACAGCGATAGGAAAGCAAGTCTGGAGATGTTGCAGAGATAGGAAAGCAAGGCTGGAGATGTTCTGGAGAGATAGGAAAGCAAGGCTGGAGATGTAATGGAGAGAGAGGAAAGCAAGGCTGGAGTTATTACAGAGGTGTGAAAGCAGGCTCTAAATGTTTCAGGGACAGGAAAGCAAGGCTGGAGTTGTTACAGAGATAGGAAAGCAAGGCTGGAGATGTTATGGAGAGAGAGGATAGCAAGGCTGGAAATATTACAGAGATGCGAAAGCAGGCTCTAAATGTTACAGAGACAGAAAAGCAAGCATGGAGATGTTACAGAGATAGGAAAGCAAGGCTGGAGGTGTTATGGAGAGAGAGGATAGCAAGTCTGGATGTATGACAGAGAGAGGAAAGCAAGGCTGCAGATGTGATGGAGAAAGAGGATAGCAAGGCTGGAGATGTTACAGAGATAGGACAGCAAGGCTGGAGACATTACCGAGATAGGAAAGCAAGGCTGGATATGTTACAGAGATGCGAAAGCAAGGCTGGAGATGTTATGGAGAGAGAGGATAGCAAGTCTGGATGTATGACAGAGAGAGGAAAGCAAGGCTGCGGATGTGATGGAGAGAGAGGAAAGCAAGGCTGGAGATGTTACAACGATAGGAAAGCAAGGCTGGAGATGTTATGGAGAGAGGGGAAAGTAAGGCTGGAGATGCTGCAGAGATAGGGAAGCAAGGCTGGAGATTTTGCAGAGATGGGAAAGCAAGACTGGAGGTGTTACAGAGATAAGAAAGCAAGGCTGGAGATCTCACAGTAATGGGAAAGCAAGGCTAGAGATATTATGGAGAGAGAGAGGAAAGCAAGGCTGGAGATACTACAGAGATGGGAAAGCAGGCTCTTAATGTCACAGTGATAGGAAAGCAAGGTTGGAGACAGTGCAGAGATAGGAAAGCAAGGCTAGAGATGTTATGGAGAGAGAGAGGAAAGCAAGGCTGGAGATACTACAGAGATGGGAAAGCAGGCTCTTAATGTCACAGTGATAGGAAAGCAAGGCTGGAGACATTGCAGAGATAGGAAAGCAAGGCTAGAGATGTTATGGAGAGACAGGAAAGCAAGACTGGAGATGTGACAGAGGGAGAGGAAAGCAAGACTGGAGATGTTATAGAGATAGGAAAACAAGGCTGGAGATGTTACAGAGATAGGAAAGCACAGCTGGAGATATTATAGAGAGAGGAAAACAAGGCTGGAGATGTTATGGAGAGATAGAAAAGTAAGGTTGGAGATGCTACCGAGAGAGGAAAGCAAGGCTGGAGATGTTAAAGACAAAGGAAAGCAAGACTGGAGATGTTACAGAGACAGGAATGCAAGGCTGGAACTGTTGCAGAGAGTGGAAAGCAAGGCTGGAGATGTTTTAGAGAGAGGAAAGCAAGGCTAGAGATGTTGCAGAGAGAGGAAAGCTAGGCTGGAGATGTTTTAGAGCGAGGAAAGCAAGGCGGGAGATGTTACAGAGATAGGAAAGCACAGCTGCAGATGTTACGGAGTGAGGAAAACAAGGCTGGAGATGTTATGGAGAGAAAGAAAAGCAAGGCTGGAGATGTTACAGAGACAGGAATGGAAGGCTGAAACTGTTGCAGAGAGAGGAAAGCAAGGCTGGAGATGTTTTAGAGAGAGGAAAGCAAGGCTAGAGATGTTGCAGTGATAGGAAAGCAAGGCTGGAAATGTTATGGAGAGAGAGGAAAGCAAGGCTGCAGATGTTATGGAGAGAGAGGAATGCAAGGCTGGAGATGTTACAAAGAGAGGAAAGCAAGGCTGGAGATGTTATCAAGAGAGAGGAAAGCAAGGTTGGAGACGTTATAGAGATAGGAAAACAAGGCTTGAGATGTTACTGAGATTGGAAAGCAAGGCTGGAGATGTTACAGAGGGAGGAAAGCAAGGCAGGAGATGTTACAGAGATAGGAAAGCACAGCTGGAGATGTTATGGAGAGAAAGAAAAGCTAGGCTGGAGATGCTACCGAGAGAGGAAAGCAAGACTGGAGATGTTATAGAGAGAGGAAAGCAAGGCTGCAGATGTTATGGAGAGAGGAAAGCAAGGCTGGAGATATAATGGAGAGAGAGGAAAGCAAGCCTGGAGATGTTGCAGTGAGAGGAAAGCAAGGCTGGAGATGTTATGTCGAGAGAGAGGAAAGCAAGGCTGAAGTTATTACAGAGATGGGAAAGCAGGCTCTAAATGTTTCAGGGACAGGAAAGCAAGGCTGGAGATGTTACAGAGATAGGAAAGCAAGGCTCGAGATGTTAGAGAAGAGGAAAGCAAGGCTGCAGATGGGACAGAAAGAGAGGAAAACAGGGCTGGGGATGTTACGGAGACAGAGGAGAGCAAGGCAAGAGCTATTACAGAGATAGGAAAGCAAGGCGAGAGATGTTATAGAGTGATTAAAGCAAGGGTGGAGATGTTGCTGAGATAGGAAAACAAGACTGTAGATGTTATAGAGAGAGGAAAGGAAGGCTGGAGATGTTATGGAGAGAGGAAAGCAAGGCTGGAGATGTTATAGAGAGAGGAATGCAAGGCTGGAGATGTTATGGAGAGAGAGGAAAGCAAGCCTGGAGGTATTACAGAGATGGAAACGCAGGCTCTAAATGTTATAGGGACAGTAAAGCAAGGCTGGAGATGTTTTAGAGAGAGGAAAGCAAGGCTGGAGATGTTGCAGAGAGAGGCAAACAAGGCTGGAGATGTTTTGGAGTGAGAGGAAAGCAAGGCTGGAGATGTTACAGAAATAGGAAAGCAAGGCTGCAGATGTTATGAATAGTGAGGAAAGCAAGGCTGGAGTTGTTGCAGAGATAGGAAAGCAAGGCTGGAGATGTAATGGAGAGATAGGGAAGCAAGCCTGAAGTTATTACAGAGATGGGAAAGCAGTCTCTAAATATTTAAGGGAAGGGAAGCAAGGCTGGAGATGTCACAGAGACAGGAAAGCAAGGCTGGAGATGTTACAGAGATAGGAAAGCAATGATGGAGATGTTACAGAGATAGAAAAGCAAGGCTCGAGATGTTAGAGAAGAGGAAAGCAAGGCTGCAGATGGGACAGAAAGAGAGGCAAACAGGGCTGGGGATGTTATGGAGAGAGAGGAGAGCAAGGCAAGAGATATTACAGTGATAGGAAAGCAAGGCTAGAGAGATTAAAGCAAGGCTGGAGATGTTACAGAGACAGGAAAGCAATGATGGAGATGTTACAGAGATGTCAAAGCAAGCTCTAAATGTTACAGAGACAGGAAAGCAAAGCTGGAGATAGTACCGAGATAGAAAAGCAAGTCTGGAAATGTTATAGAGAGAGTAAAGCAAGGCTGGAGATGCTACAGAGATAGGGAAGGCAGTCTCTAAATGTTACTGGGATAGGAAAGCAAGGCAGCAGATGTTGCAGAGAGAGGCAAGCAAGGCTGGAGAAACTGCAGAGAGAAGAAAGCAAGGCTGTACGTGTTACAGAGATAGGAAAGCAAGGCTGGATGTGTTATGGAGAGAAATGATAGAAAGGCTGGAGATATTACAGAGATGGGAAGGCAGGCTCGAAATGTTACAGGGATAGGAAAGCAAGGCTTGAGATGTTGCAGAGATAGGAAAGCAGGATTGGAGATGTTACAGATGTAGGTAAGCAAACCTGCAGATGGCATGGAGAGAGAGGAAAGCAAGGCTGGAGATATGACAGAGATGAAAAGGGAGGCTCTTAATGTCACAAGGATAGGAAAGCAAGGCTGGAGATGTTATAGAGATATGAAAGCAAGGCTGGAGATGTTGCAGAGAGAGGCAAGCAAGGCTGGAGATGTTACAGAGAGAGGAAAGCAAGGCTGGAGATGTTGCTGAGATAGGAAAACAAGACTGTAGATGTTATAGAGAGAGGAAAGGAAGGCTGGAGATGTTATGAAAAGAGAGGAAAACAAGGCCGGAGATGTTACACAGATGGGACAGCAAGTCTGGAGATGTTGCAGTGGTAGGAAAGCAAGGCTGGAGATGTCGCAGAGATAGTAAAGCAAGGCTAGAGATGTTATGGAGAGAGAGGGAAGCAAGGCTGAAGTTAGTACAGAGATGGGACAGCAGGCTCTAAATGTTACAGGGAGGGGAAAAAAGGCAGGAGATATTACAGAGATAGCAAAGCTAGGCTGGAGATGTTATGGAGAGAAAGAAAAGCTAGGCTGGAGATGCTACCGAGAGAGGAAAGCAAGACTGGAGATGTTATAGAGAGAGGAAAGCAAGGCTGCAGATGTTATGGAGAGAGGAAAGCAAGGCTGGAGATATAATGGAGAGAGAGGAAAGCAAGCCTGGAGATGTTGCAGTGAGAGGAAAGCAAGGCTGGAGATGTTATGTCGAGAGAGAGGAAAGCAAGGCTGAAGTTATTACAGAGATGGGAAAGCAGGCTCGAAATGTTTCAGGGACAGGAAAGCAAGGCTGGAGATGTTACAGAGATAGGAAAGCAAGGCTCGAGATGTTAGAGAAGAGGAAAGCAAGGCTGCAGATGGGACAGAAAGAGAGGAAAACAGGGCTGGGGATGTTACGGAGACAGAGGAGAGCAAGGCAAGAGCTATTACAGAGATAGGAAAGCAAGGCGAGAGATGTTATAGAGTGATTAAAGCAAGGGTGGAGATGTTGCTGAGATAGGAAAACAAGACTGTAGATGTTATAGAGAGAGGAAAGGAAGGCTGGAGATGTTATGGAGAGAGGAAAGCAAGGCTGGAGATGTTATAGAGAGAGGAATGCAAGGCTGGAGATGTTATGGAGAGAGAGGAAAGCAAGCCTGGAGGTATTACAGAGATGGAAACGCAGGCTCTAAATGTTATAGGGACAGTAAAGCAAGGCTGGAGATGTTTTAGAGAGAGGAAAGCAAGGCTGGAGATGTTGCAGAGAGAGGCAAACAAGGCTGGAGATGTTTTGGAGTGAGAGGAAAGCAAGGCTGGAGATGTTACAGAAATAGGAAAGCAAGGCTGCAGATGTTATGAATAGTGAGGAAAGCAAGGCTGGAGTTGTTGCAGAGATAGGAAAGCAAGGCTGGAGATGTAATGGAGAGATAGGGAAGCAAGCCTGAAGTTATTACAGAGATGGGAAAGCAGTCTCTAAATGTTTAAGGGAAGGGAAGCAAGGCTGGAGATGTTACAGAGATAGGAAAGCAAGGCTGGAGATGTCACAGAGATAGGAAAGCAAGGCCGGAGATGTTACAGAGATAGGAAAGCAAGGCTGGAGATGTCACAGAGACAGGAAAGCAAGGCTGGAGATGTTACAGAGATAGGAAAGCAATGATGGAGATGTTACAGAGATAGAAAAGCAAGGCTCGAGATGTTAGAGAAGAGGAAAGCAAGGCTGCAGATGGGACAGAAAGAGAGGCAAACAGGGCTGGGGATGTTATGGAGAGAGAGGAGAGCAAGGCAAGAGATAGTACAGTGATAGGAAAGCAAGGCTAGAGAGATTAAAGCAAGGCTGGAGATGTTACAGAGACAGGAAAGCAAAGCTGGAGATGTTACAGAGATGTCAAAGCAAGCTCTAAATGTTACAGAGACAGGAAAGCAAAGCTGGAGATAGTACCGAGATAGAAAAGCAAGTCTGGAAATGTTATAGAGAGAGTAAAGCAAGGCTGGAGATGCTACAGAGATAGGGAAGGCAGTCTCTAAATGTTACTGGGATAGGAAAGCAAGGCAGCAGATGTTGCAGAGAGAGGCAAGCAAGGCTGGAGATACTGCAGAGAGAAGAAAGCAAGGCTGTACGTGTTACAGAGATAGGAAAGCAAGGCTGGATGTGTTATGGAGAGAAATGATAGAAAGGCTGGAGATATTACAGAGATGGGAAGGAAGGCTCGAAATGTTACAGGGATAGGAAAGCAAGGCTTGAGATGTTGCAGAGATAGGAAAGCAGGATTGGAGATGTTACAGATGTAGGTAAGCAAGCCTGCAGATGGCATGGAGAGAGAGGAAAGCAAGGCTGGAGATATGACAGAGATGAAAAGGGAGGCTCTTAATGTCACAAGGATAGGAAAGCAAGGCTGGAGATGTTATAGAGTTATGAAAGCAAGGCTGGAGATGTTGCAGAGAGAGGCAAGCAAGGCTGGAGATGTTACAGAGAGAGGAAAGCAAGGCTGGAGATGTTGCTGAGATAGGAAAACAAGACTGTAGATGTTATAGAGAGAGGAAAGGAAGGCTGGAGATGTTATGAAAAGAGAGGAAAACAAGGCCGGAGATGTTACACAGATGGGACAGCAAGTCTGGAGATGTTGCAGAGGTAGGAAAGCAAGGCTGGAGATGTCGCAGAGATAGTAAAGCAAGGCTAGAGATGTTATGGAGAGAGAGGGAAGCAAGGCTGAAGTTAGTACAGAGATGGGACAGCAGGCTCTAAATGTTACAGGGAGGGGAAAAAAGGCAGGAGATATTACAGAGATAGCAAAGCTAGGCTGGAGATGTCATGGAGCGAGAGGAAAGTAGGGCTGGACATAATATAGAGATGTGAAGGGCAGGCTCTAAATGTTACAGAGATACGAAAACAGGGCTGGAGATGTAACAGAGATAGGAAAGCAAGGCTGGAGATGTTATGGAGAGAGAGGAAAGCAAGGCTGGAGATGTTACAGAGAGAGTAAAGCAAGGCTGGAGATGTTGCAGAGAGAGGAAAGCAGGTCTTGATATGTTATAGAGAGAGGAAAGCAAGACTGGAGATGTTGCAGATGGAGCAAAGCAAGGCTGGAGATGTTACAGAGATAGGAAAGCAAGGCTGAAGTTTTTACAGTGATAGGAAAGCAGGCCCTAAATGTTACAGGGAAGGGAAACCAAGGCTGGAGATGTTATGGAGAGAGAGGAAAGCAAGGCTGGAGGTATTACAGAGATGGGAACGCAGGCTCTAAATGTTATAGGGACAGGAAAGCAAGGCTGAAGATGTTTTAGAGAGAGGAAAGCAAGGCTGGAGATGTTGCAGAGAGAGGCAAGCAAGGCTGGAGATGTTTTGCAGAGAGAGGAAAGCAGGGCTGGAGATGTTATGGAGAGAGAGGAATGCAAGGCTTGAGATGTTGCAGAGAGAGGAAAGCAAGGCTGGAGATGTGACAGAGAGAGGAAAGCAAGGCTGGAGATGTTATGGAGAGAGGGGAAAGCAAGGCTGGGGTTATTACAGAGATAAAAACTGAAAATGTGTTGCTGGAAAAGCGCAGCACGTCAGGCAGCATCCAGGGAACAGGAGAATCGACGTTTCGGGCATAAGCCCTTCTTCAGGAATGAGGAAAGTTTGTCCAGCAGGCTAAGATAAAAGGTAGGGAGGAGGGACTTGGGGGAGGGGCGTCGGAAATGTGATAGGTGGAAAGAGGTCAAGGTGAGGGTGATAGGTCAGACTGGGGTGGGGGCGGAGAGGTCAGGAAGAAGATTGCAGGTTAGGAAGGCGGTGCTGAATTCAATGGATTTGACTGAGACAAGGTGGGGGGAGGGGAAATGAGGAAACTGGTGAAATCCGAGTTCATCCCTTGTGGTTGGAGGGTTCCTAGGCGGAAGATGAGGCGTTCTTCCTCCAGCCGTCGTTTTGTTGTGGTCTGGCAATGGAGGAGTCCAAAGACCTGCATATCCTTGGTGGAGTGGGAGGGGGAGATAAAGTGTTGAGCCACAGAGTGGTTGGGTTGGTTGGTCCGGGTGTCCAAGAGGTGTTCTCTGAAATGCTCCGCAAGTAGCCAGCTGGAGATGTTATGGAGAGAGAGGAGAGCAAGACTGGAGATATTACAGAGATGGGAAGGCAGGCTCTAAATGTTACAGGAATAGGAAAGGAAGGCTGGAGATGTTATAGAGAGAGTAAAGCAAAATTGGAGATGTTACAGAGATAGGAAAACAAGGCTGGAGATTAGATTAGATTACATTACATTACAGTGTGGAAACAGGCCCTTCGGCCCAACAAGTCCACACCGACCCACCACCCACCCATACATTTACCCCTTACCTAACACTATGGGCAGTTTAGCATGGCCAATTCACCTGACTCTGCACATCTTTGGACTGTGGGAGGAAACCGGAGCTCCCGGAGGAAACCCACACAGACACGGGGAGAACGTGCAAACTCCACACAGTCAGTCGCCTGAGGCGGGAATTGAACCCGGGTCTCCGGCGCTGTGAAGCAGCAGTGCTAACCACTGTGCCACCGTGCCACCCACAACATCCCCAGAGAGAGAGGAAAGGAAGGCTAGAGATATTACAGAGATAGGAAAGCAAGGTTGGAGTTGTTGCAGAGATAGGAAAGCAAGACTGTCGGTGTTGGGGAGAGTGAGGAAAGCAAAGCTGGGGATATTACAGAGATAGGAAAGCAAGGCTGGGGATGTTATATAGATAGGAAAGCAAGGATGGAGATGTTACAGAGATGGGAAAGCAATGAGGGGGTTATGATAGAAATAGGAAAGCAAGGCCGGTGATGTTAGAGAGAGAGGAAAGCAAGGCTGGAGATGTTATGGAGAGAGAGGAGAGCAAGTCTAGTGATGTTATGGAGAGCGCGGAGAGCAAGGCTGGAGATAGTACAAGGATAGGCAAGCAAGGCTGGGGATGTTACAGAGATGTGAAAACCAGCTCTAAATGTTACAGGGATAGGAAACCAAGGCTGGAGATGTTACAACGATAGGAAAGCAAGGCTGGAGATGTTATGGAGAGAGGGGAAAGCAAGGCTAGAGATGCTGCAGAGATAGGGAAGCAAGGCTGGAGGTGTTACAGAAATAGGAAAGCAAGGCTGGAGATGTTACAGAGAGAGGAAAGCAAGGCTGGAGATGTCATGGAGAGAGAGGAACGCAAGCCTGAAGATATTACAGAGATGGGACGGCAGTCTCTAAATGTTTCTTGGATAGGAAAGCAAGGCTGGAGATGTTGCAGAGATTGGAACGCAAGTCTGGAGGTTTTACAGAGATAAGAAAGCAAGGCTGGAGATATTATGGAGAGAGAGGAAAGCAAGGCTGGAGCTATTACAGTGATCGGAAAGCAGGCTCTTTTTGTCACAGCGATAGGGAAGCAAGGCTGGAGGTGTTACAGAAATAGGATAGCAAGACTGGAGATGTTATAGAGATAGGAAAACAAGGCAGGAGATGTTGCAGAGATAGGAAGCAAAGCTGGAGATGTTATAGAGAGAGGAAAACAAGGCTGGAGATGTTAAAGAGAAAGGAAAGCAAGACTGGATATGTTACAGAGACAGGAATGCAAGGCTGGAACTGTTGCAGAGAGTGGAAAGCAAGGCTGGAGATGTTTTAGAGAGAGGAAAGCAAGGCTAGAGATGTTGCAGTGATAGGAAAGCAAGGCTGGAGATGTTACAGAGATAGGAAAGTAAGGCTGCAGATGTCACAGAGATAGGAAAGCAAGGCTGAAGATGTTGTAGAGAGAGGAAAGCAAGGCTGGAGATGTTGCAGAGAGAGGAAAGCAAGGCCGGAAGTGTTGCAAAGAGAGGAAAGCAAGGCTGGAGATATTATGGAGAGAGAGGAAAGCAAGGCTGAAGTTATTACAGAGATGGGAAAGCAGGCTCTAAATGTTTCAGGGACAGGAAAGCAAGACTGGAGATGTTACTGAGATAGGAAAGCAAGGCTGGAGATGTTACAGAGAAGTGAAGGCAGGCTCTTAATGTCACAGGGTTAGGAAAGCAAGGCTGGAGATGCTGCAGAGATAGGGAAGGCAGTCTCTAAATGTTACAGGGATAGGAAAGCAAGGCTGGAGATGCTGCAGAGAGAGGAAAGCTAGGCTTGAGTTGTTACAGAGATAGGAAAGCAAAGCTGGAGATGTTAGAGAAGAGGAAAGCAAGGCTGCAGATGGGACAGAAAGAGAGGCAAACAGGGCTGGGGATGTTACGGAGAGAGAGGAGTGCAAGGCAAGAGATATTACAGTGATAGTAAAGCATGGCTAGAGATGTTATAGAGAGAGTAAAGCAAGGCTGGAGATCTTACAGAGACAGGAAAGCAAGGCTGGAGATGTTACAGAGATGTCAAAGCAAGCTCTAAATGTTACAGGGATAGGAAAGCAAGGCTGGAGATGTAACAGATAGGAAAGCAAGGCTGGAGATGCTGCAGAGATAGGCAAGCAAGGCTGGAGTTGTTACAGCGATAGGAAAGCAAGGCTGGAGATGTTGCAGAGAGCGGAAAGCAAGGCTGGAGATATTAGAGAGATGGGAAGGCAGGCTCTAAATGTTTCAGGGACAGGAGAGCAAGGCTGGAGATGTTGCAGAGAGAGGAAAGCAAGGCTGGAGATGTTATGGAGAGAGAGGAAAGCAAGGCTGGAGATTTCGCAGAGAGAGGAAAAGAAGGCTAGAAATGTTATGGAGAGAGAGGAAAGCAAGGCTGGAGGTATTACAGAGATGGGAACGCAGGCTCTAAATGTTATAGGGACAGGAAAGCAAGGCTGAAGATGTTTTAGAGAGAGGAAAGCAAGGCTGGAGATGTTGCAGAGATAGGCAAGCAAGGCTGGAGATGTTTTGCAGAGAGAGGAAAGCAGGGCTGGAGATGTTATGGAGAGAGAGGAATGCAAGGCTTGAGATGTTGCAGAGAGAGGAAAGCAAGGCTGGAGATGTGACAGAGAGAGGAAAGCAAGGCTGGAGATGTTATGGAGAGAGGGGAAAGCAAGGCTGGGGTTATTACAGAGATAAAAACTGAAAATGTGTTGCTGGAAAAGCGCAGCACGTCAGGCAGCATCCAGGGAACAGGAGAATCGACGTTTCGGGCATAAGCCCTTCTTCAGGAATGAGGAAAGTTTGTCCAGCAGGCTAAGATAAAAGGTAGGGAGGAGGGACTTGGGGGAGGGGCGTCGGAAATGTGATAGGTGGAAAGAGGTCAAGGTGAGGGTGATAGGTCAGACTGGGGTGGGGGCGGAGAGGTCAGGAAGAAGATTGCAGGTTAGGAAGGCGGTGCTGAATTCAATGGATTTGACTGAGACAAGGTGGGGGGAGGGGAAATGAGGAAACTGGTGAAATCCGAGTTCATCCCTTGTGGTTGGAGGGTTCCTAGGCGGAAGATGAGGCATTCTTCCTCCAGCCGTCGTTTTGTTGTGGTCTGGCAATGGAGGAGTCCAAAGACTTGCATATCCTTGGTGGAGTGGGAGGGGGAGATAAAGTGTTGAGCCACAGAGTGGTTGGGTTGGTTGGTCCGGGTGTCCAAGAGGTGTTCTCTGAAACGCTCCGCAAGTAGCCAGCTGGAGATGTTATGGAGAGAGAGGAGAGCAAGACTGGAGATATTACAGAGATGGGAAGGCAGGCTCTAAATGTTACAGAGATAGGAAAGGAAGGCTGGAGATGTTATAGAGAGAGTAAAGCAAAATTGGAGATGTTACAGAGATAGGAAAACAAGGCTGGAGATGTTATGGAGATTAGATTAGATTACATTACATTACAGTGTGGAAACAGGCCCTTCGGCCCAACAAGTCCACACCGACCCACCGAAGCACAACCCACCCATACATTTACCCCTTACCTAACACTATGGGCAATTTTAGTATGGCCAATTCACCTGACCTGCACATCTTTGGACTGTGGGAGGAAACCGGAGCACCCGGAGGACACCCACACAGACACGGGGAGAACGTGCAAACTCCACACAGTCAGTCGCCTGAGGCGGGAATTGAACCCGGGTCTCCGGCGCTGTGAAGCAGCAGTGCTAACCACTGTGCCACCGTGCCACCCACAACATCCCCAGAGAGAGAGGAAAGGAAGGCTAGAGATATTACAGAGATAGGAAAGCAAGGTTGGAATTGTTGCAGAGATAGGAAAGCAAGACTGTCGGTGTTGGGGAGAGTGAGGAAAGTAAAGCTGGGGATATTACAGAGATAGGAAAGCAAGGCTGGGGATGTTATATAGATAGGAAAGCAAGGATGGAGATGTTACAACGATAGGAAAGCAAGGCTGGAGATGTTATGGAGAGAGGGGAAAGCAAGGCTAGAGATGCTGCAGAGATAGGGAAGCAAGGCTGGAGGTGTTACAGAAATAGGAAAGCAACGCTGGAGATGTCATGGAGAGAGAGGAACGCAAGCCTGAAGATATTACAGAGATGGGACGGCAGTCTCTAAATGTTTCTTGGATAGGAAAGCAAGGCTGGAGATGTTGCAGAGATTGGAACGCAAGCCTGGAGGTTTTACAGAGATAAGAAAGCAAGGCTGGAGATATTATGGAGAGAGAGGAAAGCAAGGCTGGAGCTATTACAGTGATCGGAAAGCAGGCTCTTTATGTCACAGCGATAGGGAAGCAAGGCTGGAGGTGTTACAGAAATAGGATAGCAAGGCTGGAGATGTCACAGAGATAGGAAAGCAAGGCTGGAGATGTCACAGAGACAGGAAAGCAAGGCTGGAGATGTTACTGAGATAGGAATGCAATGATGGAGATGTTACAGAGATAGAACAGCAAGGCTCGAGATGTTAGAGAAGAGGAAAGCAAGGCTGCAGATGGGACAGAAAGAGAGGCAAACAGGGCTGGGGATGTTATGGAGAGAGAGGAGAGCAAGGCAAGAGATATTACAGTGATAGGAAAGCAAGGCTAGAGAGATTAAAGCAAGGCTGGAGATGTTACAGAGACAGGAAAGCAAAGCTGGAGATGTTACAGAGATGTCAAAGCAAGCTCTAAATGTTACTGAGACAGGAAAGCAAAGCTGGAGATAGTACCGAGATAGAAAAGCAAGTCTGGAAATGTTATAGAGAGAGTAAAGCAAGGCTGGAGATGCTACAGAGATAGGGAAGGCAGTCTCTAAATGTTACTGGGATAGGAAAGCAAGGCAGCAGATGTTGCAGAGAGAGGCAAGCAAGGCTGGAGATACTGCAGAGAGAAGAAAGCAAGGCTGTACGTGTTACAGAGATAGGAAAGCAAGGCTGGATGTGTTATGGAGAGAAATGATAGAAAGGCTGGAGATATTACAGAGATGGGAAGGCAGGCTCGAAATGTTACAGGGATAGGAAAGCAAGGCTTGAGATGTTGCAGAGATAGGAAAGCAGGATTGGAGATGTTACAGATGTAGGTAAGCAAACCTGCAAATGGCATGGAGAGAGAGGAAAGCAAGGCTGGAGATATGACAGAGATGAAAAGGGAGGCTCTTAATGTCACAAGGATAGGAAAGCAAGGCTGGAGATGTTATAGAGATATGAAAGCAAGGCTGGAGATGTTGCAGAGAGAGGCAAGCAAGGCTGGAGATGTTACAGAGAGAGGAAAGCAAGGCTGGAGATGTTGCTGAGATAGGAAAACAAGACTGTAGATGTTATAGAGAGAGGAAAGGAAGGCTGGAGATGTTATGAAAAGAGAGGAAAACAAGGCCGGAGATGTTACAGAGATGGGACAGCAAGTCTGGAGATGTTGCAGAGGTAGGAAAGCAAGGCTGGAGATGTTACAGAGATAGGAAAGTAAGGCTGCAGATGTCACAGAGATAGGAAAGCAAGGCTGCAGATGTTGTAGAGAGAGGAAAGCAAGGCCGGAGGTGTTGCAAAGAGAGGAAAGCAAGGCTGGAGATATTATGGAGAGAGAGGAAAGCAAGGCTGGAGATGTTACGTAGAGAGAGGAAAGCAAGGCTGAAGTTATTACAGAGATGGGAAAGCAGGCTCTAAATGTTTCAGGGACAGGAAAGCAAGACTGGAGATGTTACTGAGATAGGAAAGCAAGGCTGGAGATGTTGCAGAGATTGGAATGCAAGCCTGGAGGTTTTACAGAGATAAGAAAGCAAGGCTGGAGATATTATGGAGAGAGAGGAAAGCAAGGCTGGAGCTATTACAGTGATCGGAAAGCAGGCTCTTTATGTCACAGCGATAGGGAAGCAAGGCTGGATGTGTTACAGAAATAGGATAGCAAGACTGGAGATGTTATAGAGATAGGAAAACAAGGCAGGAGATGTTGCAGAGATAGGAAGCAAAGCTGGAGATGTTATAGAGAGAGGAAAACAAGGCTGGAGATGTTATGGAGAGACAGAAAAGCAAGGCTGGAGATGCTACAGAGACAGGAATGCAAGGCTGGAACTGTTGCAGAGAGTGGAAAGCAAGGCTGGAGATGTTTTAGAGAGAGGAAAGCAAGGCTAGAGATGTTGCAGTGATAGGAAAGCAAGGCTGGAGATGTTACAGAGATAGGAAAGTAAAGCTGCAGATGTCACAGAGATAGGAAAGCAAGGCTGAAGATGTTACAGAGATAGGAAAGTAAAGCTGCAGATGTCACAGAGATAGGAAAGCAAGGCTGGAGATGTTTTAGAGAGAGGAAAGCAAGGCTGGAGATGTTGCAGTGATAGGAAAGCAAGGCTGGAGATGTTACAGAGATAGGAAAGTAAAGCTGCAGATGTCACAGAGATAGGAAAGCAAGGCCGGAGATGTTGTAGAGAGAGGAAAGCTAGGCCGGAGGTGTTGCAAAGAGAGGAAAGCAAGGCTGGAGATATTATGGAGAGAGAGGAAAGCAAGGCTGGAGATGTTACAAAAAGAGGAAAGCAAGGCTGCAGATGTTGCAGAGAGAGGAAAGCAAGGCTGGAGATGTTACAAAAAGAGGAAAGCAAGGCTGCAGATGTTGCAGAGAGAGGAAAGCAAGGCTGGAGATGTTACGTAGAGAGAGGAAAGCAAGGCTGAAGTTATTACAGAGATGGGAAAGCAGGCTCTAAATGTTTCAGGACAGGAAAGCAAGACTGGAGATGTTACTGAGATAGGAAAGCAAGGCTGGAGATGTTACAGAGAAGTGAAGGCAGGCTCTTAATGTCACAGGGTTAGGAAAGCAAGGCTGGAGATGCTGCAGAGATAGGGAAGGCAGTCTCTAAATGTTACAGGGATAGGAAAGCAAGGCAGGAGATGTTGCAGAGATTGGAAAGCAAGGCTGGAGATGCTGCAGAGAGAGGAAAGCTAGGCTTGAGTTGTTACAGAGATAGGAAAGCAAAGCTGGAGATGTTAGAGAAGAGGAAAGCAAGGCTGCAGATGGGACAGAAAGAGAGGCAAACAGGGCTGGGGATGTTACGGAGAGAGAGGAGTGCAAGGCAAGAGATATTACAGTGATAGTAAAGCATGGCTAGAGATGTTATAGAGAGAGTAAAGCAAGGCTGGAGATCTTACAGAGACAGGAAAGCAAGGCTGGAGATGTTTTCGAGAGAGAAAAGCAAGGCTGAAGATGTTGCAGAGATTGGAAAGCAAGGCTGGAGATGTTATGGAGACTGAGGAAAGCAAGGCTGGAGTTGTTGCAGAGATAGGAAAGCAAGGCTGGAGATGTTATGGAGAGAGAGGAATGCAAGGCTGAAGTTATTACAGAGATGTCAAAGCAAGCTCTAAATGTTACAGGGACAGGAAAGCAAGGCTGGAGATGTTATAGAGAGAGTAAAGCACGGCTGGAGATGCTGCAGAGATAGGGAAGGCAGTCTCTAAATGTTACAGAGATAGGACAGCAAGGCTGGAGATGTTGCAGAGAGAGGCAAGCAAGGCTGGAGTTGTTACAGAGATAGGAAAGCAAGGCTGGAGATATTACAGAGATGGGAAGGCAGGCTCTAAATGTTACAGAGATAGGACAGCAATGCTGGAGATGTTGCAGAGAGAGGCAAGCAAGGCTGGAGTTGTTGCAGAGATAGGAAAGCAAGGCTGGAGTTGTTACAGAGATAGGAAAGCAAGGCTGGAGATGTTGCAGAGAGAGGAAAGCAAGGCTGGAGATGTTACAGGGGTAGGAAAACAAGGCTGGAGATGTTATGGAGAGAGAGGAAAGCAAGGCTGGAGATATTACAGAGATGGGAAGGCAGGCTCTAAATGTTTCAGGGACAGGAAAGCAAGGCTGGAGATGTTACAGAGATGGGAAAGCAAGGCTGGAGATATTATGGAGAGAGAGGAAAGCAAGGCTGGAGATATTGCTGAGAGAGCAAAGCAGGTCTTGATATGTTCTCGAGAGAAGAAAGCAAGGCAGGAGATGCTGCAAAGATAGGAAGGCAAGACTGGAGATGTTGTAGATGGAGCAAAGCAAGGCTGGAGATGTTGCAATGAGAGGAAAGCAAGGCTGGAGATTAGATGAGATTACATTACAGTGTGGATTAGATTAGATTATATGACAGTGCGGAAACAGGCCCTTCGGCCCAACAATCCACACCGACCCGCCGAAGCGTAACCCACCCATACCCCTACATTTACCCCTTACCGAACACTACAGACAATTTAGCATGGGCAATTCACTTGACCTGCACATCTTTGGACTGTGGGAGGAAACCGGAGCACCCGGAGGAAACCCACGCAGACACGGGGAGAACGTGCAAAGTCCACACAGTCAGTCGTCTGAGGCGGGCATTGAACCCGGGTCTCTGGCGCTGTGAGGCAGCAGTGCTAACCACTATGCCACCATGCCGCCCACGTACAGATGTTACGGAGGGAGTGGAAAGCAAGGCTGAAGTTATTACAGAGATGGGAATGCAGGCTTTAAATGTTTCAGGGACAGGAAACCAAGGCTGGAGATGTTACAGTGATAGGAAAGCAAGGCTGCAGATGGGACAGAAAGAGAGGAAAACAAGGCTGGGGATGTTACAGAGAGAGAGGAAAGCAAAGCTGGAGATATTACAGTGATAGGAAAGCAAGGCTGGAGATGTTATGGAGAGAGAGGATAGCAAGGCTGGAGATATTACAGAGAGAGGAAAGCAAGGCTACAGCTGTTATGGAGAGAGAGGAAAGCAAGGCTGGAGATGTGACAGAGAGAGAGGAAAGCAAGGCTGGAGATGTTACGGAGAGAGAGGTAAGCAAGGCTAGAGATGTTATGGAGAGAGGAGAGCAAGGCTGGAGATATTACAGGGATAGGAAAGCAAGCCTGGAGATGTTACGGAGAGAGAGGAAAGCAAGGCTGAAGTTATTACAGAGATGGGAAAGCAAGCTCTAAATGTTTCAGGGACAGGAACCAAGGCTGGAGATTTTACAGAGATAGAAAAGCAAGGCTGGAGATGTTACAGAGATGGGAAAGCAACGAGGGGGTTGTGACAGAAGTAGGAAAGCAAAGCTACAGATGTTATAGAGAGACAGGAAAGCAAGGCTGGAGATGTTGCAGAGAGAGGAAAGCAAGGCTCGAGATGTAATGGAGAGAGAGGAAAACAAGGCTGAAGTTATTACAGAGATAGGAAAGCAGTCTCTAAATGTTACAGGGAGGGGAAAGCAAGGATGGAGATGCTACAGAGACAGGAAAGCAAGGCTGGAGATGTTACAGAGATGGGAAAGCAACGAGGGGGTTGTGACAGAAATTGGAAAGCAAGGCTGGAGATGATAGAGAGAGAGGAAAGCAAGGATTCAGATGGGACAGAAGATAGGAAAACAATGTTATGGAGAGAGAGGTAAGCAAGGCTAGAGATGTTATGGAGAGAGAGGAGAGCAAGGCTGGAGATATCACAGGGATAGGAAAGCAAGGCTGGGGATGTTACAGAGAGAGTAAAGCAAGGCTGGAGATGTTGCAGAGAGAGGAAAGCAAGGCTGGGGATGTTGCAGAGAGAGGAAAGCAAGGCTGGAGATGTTATGGAGAGAGAGGACAGCAAGGCTGAAGCTTTTCCAGAGATGGGAAAGCAGGCTCTAAATGTTTCAGGGACAGGAAAGCAAGGCTGGAGATGTTACAGAGATAGGGAAGCAATGCTCGAGATGTTAGAGAAGAGGAAAGCAAGGCTGCAGATGGGACAAAAAGAGAGGCAAACAGGGCTGGGGATGTTATGGAGAGAGAGGAGAGCAAGGCAAAAGATATTACAGTGATAGAAAGTGAGGTCTGCAGATGCTGGAGATCAGAGCTGAAAATGTGTTGCTGGAAAAGCGCAGCAGGTCAGGCAGCATTCAGGGAACAGTAGAGGTGGAAGAGAGCTTCTTCAAGGAAGGAATCCTTGTAAGAAGATTCGCAGTCGGTTTAAATCTACTGATTCCTGAAGAAGGGCTTATGCCCGAAACGTCGATCCTCCTGTTCCCTGGATGCTGCCTGACCTGCTGCACTTTTCCAGCAACACATTCTCAGCCCATATTACAGTGATAGGAAAGCAAGGCTGGAGATGTTATAGAGAGAGTAAAGCAATGCTAGACATGTTACAGAGAGAGGAAAGCAAGGCTGGAGATGTTATAGAGAGAGTAAAGCAAGGCTGAAGGTGTTACAGAGATAGGAAAGCAAGGCTGGATGTGTTATGGAGAGGGAGGATAGCAAGGCTGGAGATATTACAGAGATGGGAAGGCAGGCTCTAAATGTTACAGGGATAGGAAAGCAAGGCTGGAGATGTTATAGATAGAGTAAAGCAAGGCTGGAGATGTTGCAGAGAGAGGAAAGCAAGTCTGCAGATGTTACGGAGAGAGAGGAAAGCAAGGCTAAAGTTATTACAGAGATGGGAAAGCAGGCTCTAAATGTTTCAGGGACAGGAAAGCAAGGCTGGAGATGTTACAGAGATAGGAAAGCAAGGCTGGAGATGTTACAGAGATAGGAAAGCAAGGCTAGAGATGTTGCAGACATAGGAAAGCAAGGCAGGAGATGTTATGCAGAGAGAGGAAAGCAAGGCAAGAGATGTTGCAGAGAGAGGAAAGCAAGGCTGGAGATGTTATAGAGAGAGAGGAAAGCAAGGCTGGAGATGTTGCAGAGAGAGGAAAGCAAGGCTGGAGATGTTATAGAGAGAGAGGAAAGCAAGGCTGGAGATGTTGCAGAGAGAGGAAAGCAAGGCTGGAGATGTTGCAGAGATAGGAAAGCAAGGCTGAAGTTATTACAGAGATGGGAAAGCAGGCTCTAAATGTTACAGGGAGGGGAAAGCAAGGTTGGAGATGTTACAGAGATAGCAAAGTAAGGCTGGAGATGTCATGGAGCGAGAGGAAAGTAGGGCTGGAGATATTACAGAGATGTGAAGGCAAGCTCTAAATGTTACAGAGATAGGAAAAACCGGGCTGGAGATGTTAAAGAGAGAATAAAGAAAGGCTAGAGATGTTGCAGAGATAGGAAAGCATGACTGGAGTTGTTATGGAGAGAGAGCAAAGCAGGTCTTGATATGTTATAGAGAGAGGAAATCAAGGCAGAAGATGTTGCAAAGATAGAAAAGCAAGACTGGAGACGTTGCAGATAGAGCAAAGCAAGGCTGGAGATGTCACAGAGATAGGAATGCAAGGCTGGAGATGTTACAGAGATAGGACAGCAAGGCTGGAGATGTTACAGAGATAGGAAATCAATAATGGAGATGTTACAGAGATAGGAGAAAGTGAGGTCTGCAGATGCTGGAGATCATAGCTGAAAATGCGTTGCTGGAAAAGCGCAGCAGGTCAGGCAGCATCCAGGGAACAGGAGAATCGACGTTTCGGGCATAAGCCCAAAGAAGGGCTTCCTGAAGAAGGGCTTATGCCCGAAACATCGATTCTCCTGTTCCGTGGATGATGCCTGACCTGCTGCGCTTTTCCAGCAACACATTTTCAGCATGTTACAGAGATAAGAATGCAAGGCTGGAGATGTTATAGCGATGGGAAAGCAATGCTGGGGCTGTTATGGAGAGAGAGGTAAGCAAGGCTAGAGATGTTATGGAAAGAGAGGAGAGCAAGGCTGGAGATATTACAGGGATCGGAAAGCAAGGCTGGAGATATTACAGAGAGAGTAAAGCAAGGCAGGAGATGTTACAGAGATAGGACAGCAAGGCTAGTGATGTTGTAGAGATAGGAATGCAAGGCTGGAGATGTTGCAGAGAGAGGAAAGCAATGCTGGAGATGTCACTGAGAGAGGAAAGCAAGGCTGGAGATGTTACAGAGATCGGAAAGCAAGGCCGGAGATGTAACAGAGACAGGAAAGCAAGGCTGGAGATGTTGCAGAGATCGGAAAGCAAGGCTGGAGATGTCACAGAGATAGGAATGCAAGGCAGGAGATGTTGCAGAGAGAGGAAAGCAAGGCTGGAGATGTTACAGAGATAGGAATGAAAGGCTGGAGATGTTATGTCGAGAGAGGAAAGCAAGGCTGAAGTTATTACAGAGATGGAAAGTAGGCTCTAAATGTTTCAGGGACAGGAAAGCAAGGCTGGAGATGTTACAGAGATAGGAAAGGAATGCCGGAGATGTTACAGAGACTGGAATGCAAGGCTGGAGATGTCACAGAGAGAGGAAAGCAAGGCTGGAGATGATATGGAGAGAGAAGAAAGCAATGCTGGATTTGTTGCAGAGATAGAAAGCAAGGCTGGAGATGTTATGGAGAGAGAGGAAAGCAAGCCTGAAGTTATTACTGAGATGGCAAAGCAAGCTCTAAATGTTTCAGGGACAGGAAAGCAAGGATGGAGATGTTACAGAGATGGGAAAGCAACGAGGGAGTTGTGACAGAAGTAGGAAAGCAAGGCTGGAGATGTTAGAGAGAGAGGGAAGCAAGGCTGCAGATGGGAGAGAAAGAGAGAAAAACAAGGCTGGGGATGTTATGGAGAGAGAGGAGAGAAAGGCTGGAGATATTACAATAATAGGAAAGCAAGGCTGGACTTGTTACAGAGATAGGAAAGCAAGGCTGGAGATGTTATGGAGTGAGATGATAGCAAGGCTGGAAATATTACAAAGATGTTCAAGCAGGCTCTAAATGTTACAGGCATAGGAAAGCAAGGCTGGAGATGTTGCAAGATAGGAAAGCAAGTCTGGAGATGTTACAGAGAGAGAGGAAACCAAGGCTGGAGACGTTACAGAGAGAGGAAAGCAAGGCTGGACATGTTATGGAGAGAGAGGGGAAACCAAGGCTGGAGATGTTGCAGAGATCGGAAAGCAAGGCTGGAGATGTTACGGAGATAGGAACGCAAGGCTGGAACTGATATGGAGAGAGAGGAAAGCAAGGCTGGAGTTGTTGCAGAGATGGGAAAGCAGACTCTAAATGTTTCAGGTACAGGTAAGCAAGGCTGGAGATAGAACATAGAACATAAAACATACAACAATACAGCACAGAACAGGCTCTTCGGCCCACGATGTTGTGCCGAACATTTGTCCTAGCTTAAGCACCCATCCATGTACCTATCCCATTGCCACTTAAAGGTCACCAAAGATTCTGACTCTACCACTCCCACAGGCAGCGCATTCCATGCCCCCAGCACTCTCTGGGTAGAGAACCCACCCCTGACATCTCCCCTATACCTTCCACCTTTCACCTTAAATTTATGTCCCCTTGTAACACTCTGTTATACTCGGGGAAAAAGTTTCTGACTGTCTACTCTATCTATTCCTCTGATCATCTTATAAACCTCTATCAAGTCACCCCTCATCCTTCGCCATTCCAACGAGAAAAGGCCTAGCACTCTCAACCTATCCTCGTACGACCTATTCTCCATTCCAGGCAACATCCTAGTAAATCTTCTCTGCACCCTCTCCAAAGCTTCCACATCTTTCCTAAATTGAGGCGAACAGAACTGCACACAGTACTCCAAATGTGACCTAACCAAAGTCCTGTACAGTTGCAACATCACTTCACGACTCTTGAATTCAATCCCTCTGCTAATGAACGCTAATACACCAGAGGCCTTCTTACAAGCTCTATCCACCTGAGTGGCAACTTTCAAAGATCTATGAACATAGACCCCAAGATCCCTTTGTTCCTCCACCTCACTAAGAACCCTACCGTTAACCCTGTATTCCGCATTCTTATTTGTCTTTCCAAAATGGACAATCTCACACTTGGCAGGGTTGAACTCCATCTGCCACTCCTCAGCCCAGCTTGCATCATATCTAAGTCCCTTTGCAGCCGACAGCAGCCCTCCTCACTATCCACAACTCCACCAATCTTCGTATCATCTGCAAATTTACTGACCCACCCTTCGACTCCCTCATCCAAGTCATTAATAAAAATTACATACAGAGATGTTACCGAGATAGGAAAGCAAGGCTAGAGATGTTACCGAGATAGGAAAGCAAGGCTGGAGATGTTACAGAGATAGGAATGCAATGAGGGGGACTGAGTGCGAGCAGCAGCTGAGTTTAAATGAACCTGGAAGGCTACAGCTAAGGTAAGACAGTTTGTTTTAAAATTACTTACCGGGAGCAGGCAGCGTGTTTTTTTTTCTCTCTCTTCACAGAAAGAGCGGGAGCAGCTGTGGGAAGTGACGACGACCAGAGGGACAGCCGGGAAGGAAAGCAGTGAGTATATAAATCAGGAAGGCGGCTAAACCCGAGACTCTACAACCGTAGTGTCTCCCACCCGCCCTCCTCCTCTAACCCCCTTACTAAGTACTGTTTATCCATTAGTTGGATTTTTAGAAAAAGACTATAGCAGAGAGGTATCAGAAAGTATTTTAACTCAAACCTGTACAAAGTAATAAAGTAATTAACTAAGCAGAGATGGCTGGCAGGTGATGTGCTGTTGCTGTATGATGTGGGAGCTGGCTGATCCCATTGTGAATGGCAGTGACCACATCTGCAGCAAGTGTTGGTTGCTGGAAGAACTCCGGATCAGAGTTGATGATCTGGAATCTGAGCTTCAAACACTGTGGCGCGTCCGGGAGGGGGAGAGTTACCTGGATGCTTTGTTTCAGGAGGCAGTCACACCTGGGAGATTAAGTAATTCACATCCAGTTAGTGATCAGGCACAAAAGAGTGTGACTGTAAGTGAGGCAGGTAGGGGGAACCTGAGTTCAGGAGTGCAGGAGCCTCAGCCCTTGACCTTGTCCAACAGGTATGAGATTCTTGCTCCCTGTACGGATAAGGAAAAGGGCTCTGGACAGGATGAGCCAGCTGACCACGGCACCATGGTGCAGAAGGCCATTCAAGCGGGGGGAGCAAAAAGACAAGTAGTTGTTATAGGGGATTCTATAATTAGGGGGACAGATAGTATCCTTTGCAAGCCGAATCGGGAGTCCCACATGATGTGTTGCCTGCCCGGTGCCAGGGTTCGGGACATCTCTGACCGGCTTGAAAGGATATTGGAGCGGGAGGGGGAGGATCCAGTTGTTGTGGTCCACGTTGGGACTAACAACATCGGCAAAGCTAAGGTGGAGGATCTGTTTGGGGATTATTGAGCACTAGGAAGGAAATTGAAGTACAGGTCCTCAAAGGTCATAATCTCCGGATTACTGCCCGAGCCACGTGCCAATTGGCATAGGGATAAGAAAATTAGGGAAGTAAACACGTGGCTAAGGGATTGGTGAGGGAAAGAGGGATTCCATTTCATGGGGCATTGGCATCACTTTTGGAACCGGGGGGATCTGTCCCATTGGGACGGTCTCCACCTGAACCGATCAGGTACCAATGTTCTAGCGAAGAGGATAAATAGGGTGGTCAGTAGGACTTTAAACTTCTGAGTTGGGGGGAAGAGAAAGTGAAAGCGACAGGGAGTATGGAGTTAAATGGAAAGATAAGCTGCAGGATAGCATTTGTGCAGGCAGATTTAAACTTGAGACAGACTGGGAATGCGGCAAAAAGGAAGGATAACTTAGGACATCCTATGACTTCCAATATCTCTAGTGATAAGAAAGTTAGCATTAAGGCACTTTACCTGAATGCTCGTAGCATTCATAACAAAGCAGACGAACTAATGGCACAGATCATCGTGAGTGATTATGATATGGTAGGCATCACAGAGACATGGTTACAGGGGGGTCAGGACTGGCAGTTAAACATCCACGGGTTTTCAACTTATCAAAAAGACAGGGAGGTGGGCAGAGGGGGCGGGGTTGCCTTGTTAGTTAAGAACAAAATTAAATCTATGGCACTGAACGACATAGGGTTGGATGATGTAGAGTCTGTGTGGGTGGAATTGAGGAACCACAAAGGCAAAAACACCATAGTGGGAGTTTTGTACAGACCCCCTAACAGTGGTCAGGACCAGGGGCGCAACATGTACCGGGAAATAGAGAAGGAATGTCAGAAAGGCAAGGTCACAGTGATCATGGGAGACTTCAATATGCAGGTGGACTGGGTAAATAATGTTGCCAGTGGATCCAAAGAAAGGGAATTCATGGAATGCTTACAGGATGGCTTTTTGGAACAGCTTGTCATGGAGCCCACAAGAGAGCAGGCTATTCTGGACCTAGTGCTATGTAATGAACCAGACTTTATAAAAAAATCTTAAAGTAAGGGAACACTTAGGAAGCAGCGATCATAATATGGTAGAGTTCAGTCTGCAGTTTGAAAGAGAGAAGGCAAAATCGGATGTAATGGTGTTACAGTTAAATAAAGGTAATTATGAGGGCATGAGAGAGGAACTGACGAAAATAGACTGGAAGCAGAGCCGAGCAGGGAAGACAGTAGAGCAAAAATGGCAGGAGTTTGTGGGTAAAATTGAGGACACTGTACAGAGGTTCATCCCCAAGAAGAAAAAGATTATCCGGGGAGGGATTAGACAGCCATGGCTGACAAAGGAAGTCAGGAAATCTATCAAAGAGAGAGCCTGTAAAGTGGCCAAGAGCACTGGGAAATCAGAAGATTGGGAAGGCTAAATAAACAAACAGAGGATAACAAAGAGAGAAATAAGGAAGGAGAGGATCAAATATGAAGGTAGGCTAGCCAGTAATATTAGAAATGATAGTAAAAGTTTCTTTCAATACATAAGAAACAAACGACAGGCAAGCGTAGACATTGGGCCACTTCAAACTGATGCTGGAAGGCTAGTGATGGGAGATAAGGAAATAGCAGGAGAACTTAATAAGTACTTTGCGTCAGTCTTCACAGTGGAAAACATGAGTAATATCCCAACAATTAAAGGGAGTCAGGGGGCTGAGTTGAGTATGGTTGCCATTACAAAAGAGAAAGTGCTAGAAAAGCTGAAAGGTCTTAAAATTGATAAATCTCCTGGCCCTGATGGATTACATCCTAGAGTTCTGAGGGAGGTGGCTGAGCAAATAGCAGAGGCGTTGGTTGAGATCTTTAAAAAGTCACTGGAGTTAGGGAAAGTCCCGGATGATTGGAAGGTCGCTGTTGTAACCCCCTTGTTCAAGAAAGGATCAAGGCAAAAGATGGAAAATAATAGGCCAATTAGCCTAACCTCGGTTGTTGGTAAAATTCTAGAATCCATCATTAAGGATGAGGTTTCTAAATTATTGGAAGAGCAGGGTCGGATTAGGACAAGTCAACATGGATTTAGTAAGGGGAGGTCGTACCTGATAAACCTGTTAGAGTTCTTTGAAGAGGTGACAAGTAGGTTAAACCAGGGAAACCCAGTGGATGTGGTCTACCTAGACTTCCAAAAGGCCTTTGATAAGGTGCCACACGGGAGGCTGCTGAGCAAGGTGAGGGCCCATGGTGTTCGAGTGAGCTACTGGTATGGATTGAGGATTGGCTGTCTAACAGAAGGCAGAGAGTTGGGATAAAAGGTTCTTTTTCGGAATGGCAGCCAGTGACAAGCGGTGTCCCGCAAGGTTCAGTGTTGGGGCCGCAGCTGTTCACATTATATATTAATGATCTGGATGAAGGGACTGGGGGCATTCTAGTGAAGTTTGCTGATGATACAGAGTTAGGTGGACAGGCAGGTAGTACTGAGGAAGTGGGGAGGCTGCAGAAGGATCTGGACAGTTTGGGAGAGTGGTCCAGGAAATGGCTGATGGAATTCAATGTGAGCAAATGCGAGGTCTTGCACTTGGGAAAAAAGAATACAAGCATGGACTACTTTCTAAACGGTGAGAAAATTTGTAAAGCCAAACTACAGAGGGATCTGGGAGTGCTAGTTGAGGATTCTCTAAAGGTAAACATGCAGGTTGAGTCTGTGATTAAGAAAGCGAATGCAATGTTGTCAATTATCTCAAGAGGGTTGGAATATAAAAGCACTGTTGTGCTACTGAGACTTTATAAAGCTCTGGTTAGGCCCCATTTGGAGTACTGTGTCCAGTTTTGGTCCCCACACCTCAGGAAGGTCATACTGGCGCTGGAGCGTGTCCAGCGGAGATTCACACGGATGATCCCTGGAATGGTAAGTCTAACATATGAGGAACGGCTGAGGATCCTGGGATTGTATTCATTGGAGTTTAGAAGATTAAGGGGAGATCTAATAGAAACTTACAAAATAATACATGGCTTGGAGAGAAAGATGCTAGGAAATTGTTTCCGTTAGGCGAGGAGACTAGGACCCGTGGACACAGCCGTAGAATTAGAGGTGGTAAATTCAGAACAGAAATGCGGAGACATTTCTTCAGCCAGAGAGTGGTGGGCCTGTGGAATTCACTGCCACAGAGTGCAGTGGAGGTTGGGACGCTAAATGTCTTCAAGGCAGAAATTGATAAATTCTTGATGTCACAAGGAATTCAGGGGTACGGGGAGAATGCGGGTAAGTGGAGTTGAAATGCCCATGATTCATGATTGAATGGCGGAGTGGACTCGATGGGCCGAATGGCCTTACTTCCGCTCCTATGTCTTATGGACTTAAAGCAAGGCTGGAGATTTTAGAGAGAGAGGAAAGCAAGGATGCAGATGGGACAGAAAGAGAGGAAAATAATGCTGGGGATGTTATGGAGAGAGAGATAAGCAAGGCTAGAGATGTTATGGAGAGAGAGGAGATTAAGGCTGGAGATATTATAGGGATAGGAAAGCAAGGCTGAAGATGTTACAGAGATAAGAAAGCAAGGTTGGAGATGTTACAGAGGGAGGAAATCAAGGCTGGAGATGTTACAGAGTTAGGAAAGCAAGACTGGAAATGTTGCAGAGATAGGAAAGCAAGGTTGGAGTTGTTACAGAGAGAGGAAAGGAAGGTTTGAGATGCTATGGAGAGAGGGGAAAGCAAAGCTGGAGATTTTGTAGAGAGTGGAAAGTAAGGCTTGAGATGCTAGGGAGAGAGGGGAAAGCAAGGCTGGAGATTTTGTAGAGAGGAAAGGAAGGTTGGAGATATTACAGAGATGGGACAGCGAGGCTGGAGATGTTGCAGAGATAGGGAAGCAAGGCTGGAGATGTTACAGAGAGAGAGCAATGCAAGGCTGGAGATGTTGCAGAGAGAAGAAAGCAACGCTGCAGATGTTACAGAGAGAGGAAAGCAAGACCAGAAATGTTGCAGAGATAGGACAGCAAGGCTTGAGATGTTACAGAGATAGGACAGCATGGCTGGAGATGTTGCAGAGAGAGAACAATGCAAGGCTGGAGACGTTATCGAGAGAGGAAAGCAAGGCAGGAGATGTGACAGAGGTAGGAAAGCAAGGCTGGGAATGTGACAGAAAGAGGAAAGCAAGGCTGGAGGTGTTGATAACAGAGAGGAAAGTAAGGCTGGAGATGTCAAAGGGATAGGAAAGCAAGGCTGGAGATGTCAAAGGGATAGGAAAGCAAGGCTGGAGATGTTACAGAGATAGGAAAGCAAGGCTGGAAACGTTGCAGAACGAGGAAAGCAAGGCTGGACATGTTATGGAGAGAGAGGAAAGCAAGGCCAGAGATGTTGCAGAGATAGCACAGCAAGGCTGGCGATGTTACAGAGATAGGAAACGTAGGCTGGAGATGGTATGGAGAGAGAGGAAAGCAAGGCTAGAAATGTGACAAAGAGAGAGGAACGCAAGGCTGGAGATATTATAGACAGAGAGGAAAGCAAGGCTGGAGATGTTGCAGGGAGAGGAAAGCACAGCTTGGGATGTTATAGAGAGAGGAAAGTAAGGCTGGAGATGTTTTAGAGATGGGATAGCAAGGCAGGCGATTTTATGGAGAGACAGGAATGAAAGACTGGAGATAATACCGAGATAGGAATTCAAGGCTGGAGATGTTGCGGAGATAGGAAAACAAGGCTGGAGATGTTACAGAGATCGGAAAGCAAGGCTGGGGATGTTATGGAGAGAGAGGAAAGCAAGGCCGGAGATGTTATGGAGAGAGAGGAAAGCAAGCCTGAAGTTATTACAGAGATGGCAAAGCAGGCTCTAAATGTTTCAGGGACAGGAAAGCAAGGCTGGAGATGTTACAGAGATTCGAAAGCAAGGCTGGAGATGTCACAGAGATGGGAAAGAAAGGCTGGAAATGTTATGGAGAGAGAGGAAAGCAGGCTGGAGATATTACAGAGATGGGAAAGCAGACTCCAAGTGTTACAGGGATAGGAAAGCAAGGCTGGAGATGTTACAGACATAGGAAAGCAAGGCAGGGAATGTGACAGAAATAGGAAAGCAAGGCTGGAGATGTTACAGAGATAGAAAAGCAAGGCTGCAGTTGTTATAATGAAAGGAAAGCAAGGCTGGAGATGTTACAGAGATAGGAAAGCAAGGCTGCAGTTGTTATAATGAAAGGAAAGCAAGGCTGCAGATGTTACAGAGATAGGAAAGCAAAGCTGGAGATGTTACAGAGATAGGACAGCAAGGCTGGAGATGTTATAGAGAGAGGAAAGCAAGGCTGGAGATGTGACGGAGGTAGGAAAGCAAGGCAGGAGATGTTACAGAGATAGGAAAGCAAAGCTGGAGATGTTAGAGATAGGACAGCAAGGCTTGAGATGTTATAGAGAGAGAGGAAAGCAAGGCTGGAGGTGTTGCGTAGAGAGTGGAAAGCAAGGCTGGAGATGTTACAGGGAGAGAGGAAAGCAAGGCTGGAGATGTTACAGAGATAGGAAAGCAAGGCAGGAGATGTGACAGAGGTAGGAAAGCAAGGCTGGAGATATTGCAGAGAGAGGAAAGGAACGCTGCAGATGTTACAGAGAGAGGGAAGCAAGACCATAAATGTTACGGAGATAGGACAGCAAGGCTGAAGATGTTGCAGAGAGAGAGCAATGCAAGGCTGGAGATGCTATAGAGAGAGGAAAGCAAGGCAGGAGATGTGACAGAGGTAGGAAAGCAAGGCAGGAGATGTTGCAGAGATAGAAAGCAAGGCTGGAGATGTTATGGCAAGAGAGGAAACCAAGGCTGGAGATGTTATGGAGAGCTAGGAAAGGAATGCCGGAGATATTACAGAGACTGGAATGCAAGGCTGGAGATGTCACAGAGAGAGGAAAGCAAGGCTGGAGATGATATGGAGAGAGAGGAAACCAAGGCTGGAGATGTTATGGAGAGAGAGGAAAGCAGGCTGGAGATATTACAGAGATGAGAAGGCAGGCTCTAAATGTTGCAGGGATATGAAGGCAAGGCTGGAGATGTTATAGACATAGAAAAGCAAGGCTGGGAATGTGACAGAAATAGGAAAGCAAGGCTGGAGATGTTACAGAGATAGGAAAGCAAGGCTTGAGATGTTATAGAGAGAGAGGAAAGCAAGGCTGGAGGTGTTGCGTAGAGAGAGGAAAGCAAGGCTGGAGATATTACAGAGAGAGAGGAAAGCAAGGCTGGAGATGTTACAGAGATAGTACAGCAAGGCTGGAGATGTTACAGAGATAGGAAAGCAAGGCTGGAGATGTTATGGAGAAAGAGGAAAACAAGGCTGGAGGTGTTGCGTAGAGAGAGGAAAGCAAGGCTGGAGATATTACAGAGAGAGAGGAAAACAAGGCTGGAGATGTTACAGAGATAGTACAGCAAGGCTGGAGATGATACAGAGATAGGACAGCAAGGCTTGAGATGTTATGGAGAAAGAGGAAAACAAGGCTGGAGGTGTTGCGTAGAGAGAGGAAAGCAAGGCTGGAGATATTACAGAGAGAGAGGAAAACAAGGCTGGAGATGTTACAGAGATAGTACAGCAAGGCTGGAGATGTTACAGAGATAGGAAAGCAAGGCTGGAGATGATACAGAGATAGGACAGCAAGGCTTGAGATGTTGTAGAGAGAGAGGAAAGCCACGCTGGAGGTGTTGCATAGAGAGTGGAAAGCAAGGCTGGAGATGTTACAGGGAGAGAGAAAAGCAAGGCTGGAGATGTTATGGAGAGAGTGGAATGCAAGGCTGGAGATGTTACAGAGATAGGAAAGCAAGGCTGGAGATGTTACGGAGAGAGTGGAATGCAAGGCTGGAGATGTTACAGAGATAGGAAAGCAAGGCTGGAGATGTTATGGAGAGAGTGGAATGCAAGGCTGGAGATGTTACAGAGATAGGAAAGCAAGGCTGGAGATGTTACGGAGAGAGTGGAATGCAAGGCTGGAGATGTTATGGAGAAAGAGGAAAACAAGTCTGGAGATGTTACAGAGATAGGAAAGTAAGGCTGGAGATGTTATGGAGAGAGAGGAAAGCAAGGCTGGAGGTATTACAGAGATGGGAACGCAGGCTCTAAATGTTATAGGGACCGGAAAGCAAGGCTGGAGATGTTTTAGAGAGAGGAAAGCAAGGCTGGAGATGTTTTAGAGAGAGGAAAGCAAGGCTGGAGATGTTATGGAGAGAGAGGAAAGCAAGGCTGGAGATGTTACGGAGAGTGAGGAAAGCAAGGCTGGAGATGTTACAGAGATAGGAAAGCAAGACTGGAGATGTAATGGAGAGTGAGGAAAGCAAGGCTGGAGATGTTATGGAGAGTGAGGAAAGCAAGGCTGGAGATGTAATGGAGAGAGAGGAAAGCAAGCCTGAAGTTATTACAGAGATGGCAAAGCAGGCTCTAAATGTTTCAGGGACAGGAAAGCAAGGCTGGAGATGTTACAGAGGTAGGAAAGCAAGGCTGGAGATGTCACAGAGATGGGAAAGCAACGAGGGGGTTGTGACAGAAATAGGAAAGCAAGGCTGGAGATGTTCACGAGAGAGGAAAGCAAGGCTGGAGATGTTACGGAGAGAGAGGAAAGCAAGGCTGGAAATGTTACAGAGAGAGGAAAGCAAGGCTGGAGATGTCACAGAGATGGGAAAGCAACGAGGGGGTTGTGACAGAAATAGGAAAGCAAGGATGGAGATGTTCACGAGAGAGGAAAGCAAGGCTGGAGATGTTACGGAGAGAGAGGAAAGCAAGGCTGGAAATGTTACAGAGAGAGGAAAGCAAGGTTGGAGATATTACAGAGATGGGAAAGCAGGCTCTAAATGTTGCAGGGATATGAAAGCACGGAGGCACAGTGGTTAGCACTGCTGCCTCACAGCGCCTAAGACCCGGGTTCAATTCCCGCCTCAGGCGACTGACTGTGTGGAGTTTGCACGTTCTCCCCGTGTCTGCGTGGGTTTCCTCCGGGTGCTCCGGTTTCCTCCCACAGTCCAAAGATGTGCAGGTCAGGTGAATTGGCCTTGCTAAATTGTCCGTAGCCTTAGGTAAGGGGTAAATGCAGGGGTATGGGTGGGTTACGCTTCGGCGGGTCGGTGTGGACTTGTTGGGCCGAAGGGCCTGTTTCCACACAGTAATGTAATCTAAAAATGTAATGTAATCTAATCTAATCTAATATAAAAAAAAAGCAAGGCTGGAGATGTTACAGACATAGGAAAGCAAGGCTGGGAATGTGACAGAAATAGGAAAGCAAGGCTGGAGATGTTGCAGAGATAGGAACGCAAGGCTGGAGATGTTGCAGAGCGAGGAAAGCAAGGCTGGAGATGTTACAGAGATCGGAAAGCAAGGCCGGAGATGTAACAGAGACAGGAAAGCAAGGCTGGACATGTAATGGAGAGAGATGAAAGCAAGGCCAGAGATGTTGCAGAGATAGGACAGCAAGGCTGGAGATGTTACAGAGATAGGAAAGCTAGGCTGGAGATGTTACAGAGATAGGAAATGTAGGCTGGAGATGGTATGGAGAGAGAGGAAAGCAAGGCTAGAAATGTGACAGAGAGAAAGGAACGCAAGGCTGGAGATATTATAGACAGAGAGGAAAGCAAGGCTGGAGATGTTGCAGGGAGAGGAAAGCAAGGCTGGAGATGTTATAGAGATGGGATAGCAAGGCAGGCGATTTTATGGAGAGAGAGGAATGAACGACTGGAGATATTACAGAGATAGGAATTCAAGGCTGGATTTGTTGCAGAGATAGAAAGCAAGGCTGGAGATGTTATGGTAAGAGAGGAAAGCAAGGCTGGAGATGTTATGGAGAGATAGGAAAGGAATGCCGGAGATGTTACAGAGACTGGAATGCAAGGCTGGAGATGTCACAGAGAGAGGAAAGCAAGGCTGTCACAACCCCCTCGATGCTTTTCCATCTCTGTGACATCTCCATCCTTGCTTTCAGCCTTTAATTCCTATGTCTGTAATATCTCCAGTCGTCCATTCCTCTCTTCACCATAAAATCGCCTGCCTTGCTATCCCATCTCTATAACATCTCCAGCCTTGCTTTCTATCTCTGCAACAAATCCAGCGTTGCTTTCTTCTCTCTCCATATCATCACAGAGTGAGGAAAGCAAGGCTGGTGATGTAATGGAGAGAGAGGAAAGCAAGCCTGAAGTTATTACAGAGATGGCAAAGCAGGCTCTAAATGTTTCAGGGACAGGAAAGCAAGGCTGGAGATGTTACAGAGATTCCAGAGATTTCTACAACATTTTCTCTATTAAGACATTGCACAATTCCATTTTAAAACCGTCTATATGTGTCTCTGTATCTTTCCCTGTCATCTCCTCCAGCTACTACATCCATCTGTATCTCAGTAACCCTCCGCATCACTACAATCTTAATATCATACTTCAGCCCCATCTATCACTGTAAATTACACCAGCCCCTACACTCTCCCTGTCTCTCTAATATCCAGCTGCTACATCTCATCCCATATCCTGTAAATGAATTTAAAAATATTTCACCAACATATTCCAGCATGCACAAGCCACACGATCTCTATAATATCACCAGCCATGCTTTCCCATCTCTGTAACATCTCCAGCCATGCTTTCCCATCTCTGTAACATCTCCAGCCATGCTTTCCCATCTCTGTAACATCTCCAGCCTTTCTTTCCTATCTCTGTAACATTTGCAGATTGCTTTCCTCTCTCTCCATAACATCTCCAGCCTTGTTTTCCCAACTCTGTAACATCTCCAGCCTTGCTTTCCTATCTCTGCAACATCTCCAGTCTTCCTTTCCTATCTCTGTAACATTTACAGCCTGCATTCCCATCTCTGTAACATCTCCAGCCTTTCATTCGAACCTCTGCAACACCTCCAGACTTGCTCTGCTATCTCTGTAACTACGCCTGCTTTGCTGTCCCAACTCTGTAACATCTCCATCCTTGCTTTCCTATCGCTGTAACATCTCCAGCCTTTCATTACTACCTCTGCAACATCTCCAGCCTTGCTTTCCTCTCTCTATAACAACTCCATCCCTGCTTTCCTCTCTCTGTAGAATCTCAGGCCTTGCTGTCCTATCTCTGTAACATCTCCAGCCTTGCTTTCCTATCTCTGTAACATCTCCAACCTTGTTTTCCTTTCTCTCTAACATCTCCGGCCTTGCTGTCCATCTCTGTAACATATCCAGCATTGCTTTCCGATCTCTGTAACATCTGCAGCGTTGCTTTCCGATCTCTGTAACATCTGCAGCGTTGCTTTCCTATCTCTATAACATCTCCAGCCTTGCTTTCCTATCTCTGCAACATCTCCAGCCTTGCTTTCCTATCTGTGTAACATCTCCAGCCTTCCTTACCTCTCTCTATAACATCTACAGTCCTGCTTTCCTCTCTCTGTAGCGTCTCAATCCTTGCTGTCCTATCTCTGTAACATCTCCTGCCTTGCTTTCCTATCTCTGTAACATCACCAGCCTTGCTTTCCTATCTCTGTAACATCTCCGGCCTTGCTTTCCTAACTCTGTAACATCCATTTTACCAACACCTTCCACCCTGACCTCAAATTCACCTGGACCATCTCAGACTCCTCCCTCCCCTTACTAGACCTTTCCATTTCTATCTCGGGCGTCCGAATCAACATGGACATTTACTATAAACCGACCGACTCCCACAGCTACCTAGACTACACCTCCTCCCACCCTGCCCCCTGTAAAAACGCCATCCTATATTCCCAATTCCTTCATCTCATCCCCAGCCTTGCTTTCCTTTGTAACATCTCCAGCTTGTTTTACTCTCTCTCCATAACATCTCCAGCCATGCTTTCCTATCTCTGCCACATCTCCAACCTTGCTGTCCCATCTCTGTAACAATTCCAGCCTTGCTTTCCTCTCTCTATAACATCTCCAGCCTTCTGCTCCCAGGAGCACCAGTTCCAATACCGTACAACCCAGATGGCCTCCTTCTTCAAAGACCGCAATTTCCCCCCAGACGTGATCGATGATGCCCTAAACCGCATCTCCTCCACTTCCCGCTGCTCCACCCTTAAGCCCCACCCCTCCAATCACCACCAGGACAGAACCCCACTGGTCCTCACCTACCACCCCACCAACCTCCATATACATCGTATCTTCCGTCGTCATTTCCGCCACCTCCAAACGGACCCCACCACCAGGGATATATTCCCCTCCCCTCCCCATCAGTGTTCCAAAAAGACCACTCCCTCCGTGACTCCCTCGTCAGGATCCCACCCCCCACCAACCCAACCTCCACTCCCGGCACCTTCCCCTGCAACCGCAAGAAATGCAAAACATGCGCCCACACCTCCCCTCTTACTTCCCTCCAAGGCCTCAAGGGATCCTTCCATATCCACCACAAATTCACCTGTACCTCCACACACATCGTTTATTGCATCCGCTGCACCCAATGTGGCCTCCTCTATATTGGGGAGACAGGCGGCCTACTTGCAGAGCGTTTCAGAGAACACCTCTGGGACACCCGCACCAAACAACCACACCACCCCGTGGCTCAACACTTCAACTCCCCCTCCCACTCCACCAAGGACATGCAGGTTCTTGGACTCCTCCATCGCCAGACCATAGCAACACGATGGTTGTAAGAAGAGCGCCTCATCTTCCGCCTAGGAACCCTCCAACCACAAGGGATGAACTCAGATTTCTCCAGTTTCCTCATTTCCCCTCCCCCCACCTTGTCTTAGTCAAATCCCTCGAGCTCAGCACCGCCTTCTTAACCTGCAATCTTCTTCCTGATCTCTCCGCCCCCACCCCACTCCGGCCTATCACCCTCACCTTGACCTCCTTCCACCTATCGCATTTCCAACGCCCCAACCCCAAGTCCCTCCTCCCTACCTTTTATCTTCACCTGCTGGACACACTTTCCTCATTCCTGAAGAAGGGCTCATGCCTGAAACATCAATTCTCCTGCTCCTTGGATGCTGCCTAACCTGCTGCGCTTTTCCAGCAACACATTTTCAGCTTTTATCTCTGTAACATCTCCAGTCTTGCTTTCCTATTCCTGTAACATTTAGAGACTGCTTTCCCATCTGTGTAAGATCTCCAGCCTTGCTTTCCACTCTCTCTGTAACATTTCCATCCTTGCTTTCCTATCTGTGCAACACCTTCCGCCTTTCATTCCTACCTCTTCAACATCTCCAGCCTTGCTTTCCTCTTTCTGTAACATCTCAAGCCTTGCAGTCCTATCTCTGTAACATCTCCAGACTTGCTTTCCTCTCTCTACGCAACACCTCCAGCCTTGCTTTCCTCTCTCTATAACATCTCAAGCCTTGCTGTCCTATCTCTGTAACATCTCCAGACTTGCTTTCCTCTCTCTACGCAACACCTCCAGCCTTGCTTTCCTCTCTCTCTATAACATAGAACATAGAACATAGAAGAATACAGCGCAGTACAGGCCCTTGGGCCCTCGATGTTGCGCCGATCCAAGCCCACCTAAACTACACTAACCCACTATCCTCCATATACCTATCCAATGCCCTCTTAAATGCCCATAAAGAGGGAGAGTCCACCACTGTTACTGGCAGGGCATTCCATGAACTAACGACTCGCTGAGTGAAGAACCTACCCCTAACATCAGTCCTATATCTACCCCCCCTTAATTTAAAGCTATGCCCCCTTGTAATACCCGACTCCATACGCGGGAAAAGGTTCATACTGTCTACCCTATCTAACCCCCTAATCATCTTGTACACCTCAATCAAGTCACCCCTAAACCTTCTTTTCTCTAGTGAAAACAGCCCCAAGTGCCTCAGTCTTTCCTCATACGATTTTCCTTCCATACCAGGCAACATCCTGGTAAACCTCCTCTGCACCCGTTCCAATGCCTCCACATCCTTCCTATAGTATGGCGACCAAAACTGCACACAATATTCCAGATGCGGCCGTACCAGAGTCTTATACAACTGCATCATGACCTCAGGACTCCGGAACTCAATTCCTCTACCAATAAAAGCCAGTACGCCATATGCCTTCCTCACCGCACTATTTACCTGGGTGGCAACTTTCAGAGATCTGTGTACATGGACACCAAGATCCCTCTGTTCATCCACACTACCAAGTATCCGACCATTAGCCCAGTACCCCATCTTTTTGTTATTCTTCCCAAAGTGAATCACCTCGCACTTAGCTACATTGAATTCCATCTGCCACCTTTCTGCCCAGCTCTGCAGCTTCTCTATATCCTGCTGTAACCTGCCACATGCTTCCTCACTGTCAACAACTCCTCCGACTTTCGTATCATCCGCAAACTTGCTCACCCAACCTTCTAACCCCTCTTCCAGGTCATTTATAAAAATGACAAACAGCAATGGTCCCAAAACAGATCCTTGCGGAACACCGCTAGTGACGGCACTCCATGAAGAAACTTTGCCATCAACTACTACCCTCTGTCTTCTTCCATCCAGCCAATTCCTAATCCAAACCTCCAATTCACCCTCAATGCCATATCTCCGTATTTTCTGCAGTAGCCTACCATGGGGAACCTTATCAAACGCCTTACTAAAATCCATATATACCACATCTACCGCTTTCCCCTCATCAACCTCCTTTGTCACCTTTTCAAAGAATTCAATAAGGTTTGTGAGGCACGACTTGCCCTTCACAAAACCATGCTGACTATCCTTGATCACATTATTCCTATCCAGATGTGCATAAATCCTATCCCTTACAATTCTCTCTAAGACTTTGCCCACAACAGAAGTGAGACTCACCGGCCTATAGTTACTAGGGCTATCCCTACTCCCCTTTTTGAACAAGGGAACCACATTTGCTATCCTCCAGTCTTCTGGGACTACTCCTGTAGACAAAGAGGACATAAAAATCAAGGCCAATGGCTCTGCAATCTCCTCCCTTGCTTCCCAGAGAATCCTAGGATAAATGCCATCAGGCCCAGGGGACTTATCAATTTTCACCTTTTCCAGGATTTCCAACACCTCTTCTCTACATACCTCAAAGCCATCCATTCTACTTATTTGTGACTCAGTATTCTCATCTACAACAATGCCCTGTTCCTGAGTAAATACTAAAGAAAAGTATTCATTCAGTGTCTCCCCAATCTCTTCAGCCTCCACACGCAACTTCCCACTACTATCCTTGACTGGACCTATTCCTACCCTAGTCATTCTTTTATTCCTAACATACCTATAGAAAGCCTTAGGGTTTTCCCTAATCCTATCGACTAAGGACCTTTCATGTCCCCTCCTTGCTGCTTTTAGCTCTCTCTTCAGGTCCTTCCTGGCTACCCTATAACTCTCAATCGCCCCAATTGAACCTTCACGTCTCATCTTGAGATAGGCCGCCCTCTTCCATTTAACAAGGGATTCCAATTCCTTATTAAACCACGGCTCCCTCGCACGACCCTTACCTTCCTGCCTGACAGGTACATAATTATCAAGGACACTCAATAGTTGCCCCTTGAACAAGTTCCACATATCCTTTACACTCTTGCCTTGGAGTCTACTTTTCCAAGCCACACATCCTAAGTCATGCCTCACCGCATCATAATTTCCCTTACCCCAACTGTAACTCTTGCCCTGTAGTACACACTTATCCCTCTCCATCACGAGTGTAAAAATCACCGAATTATGGTCACTATCCCCAAAGTGCTCACCTACCTTTAATTCTAACACCTGGCCTGGTTCGTTACCCAGAACCAAATCCAGTATGGCCTCACCTCTTGTTGGCCTATCTACATATTGTGTCAGGAAACTCTCCTGCACACATTGAACAAACACTGACCCATCTCTCCTTCACGCTTTTAAAGGGTGAAAAAACCTACCCAGCTAAGTTTACACTAACTGCTTCCGGGTCTCAGCTGCCCCTCTGCTTGCCGTCACTTCCTCTGCTGCTCCCGCTCTTTCTGTGAAGGAGAGAGAAAACAAAACACCGATGCCCGCTACAGGTAAGTAATTTTGAAAAAAACTCTTACCTTAGCTGTAGTCTCCCGGGTTCACCTCAACTCGGCCGCTGCTCCCACTCAAACTGTAATAACTGCTCCCACTGCTCCCACTCCCCTGTAATAACTTCAGGCTTGCTTTCCTCTCTCTCCATTACATCACCAGCCTTGCTTTCCTCACTCTGTGATGATATGGAGAGAGAAGAAAGCAACGCTGGATTTGTTGCAGAGATAGAAAGCAAGGCTGGAGATGTTATAGAGATGGGATAGCAAGGCAGGCGATTTTATGGTGAAGAGAGGAATGGACGACTGGAGATATTACAGACATAGGAATTAAAGGCTGGATTTGTTGCAGAGATAGAAAGCAAGGCTGGAGATGTTATGGGAAGAGAGGAAACCAAGGCTGGAGATGGAGAGATAGGAAAAGAATGCCGGAGATATTACAGCGACTGGAATGCAAGGCTGGAGATGTCACAGAGAGAGGAAAGCAAGGTTGGAGATGATATGGAGAGAAAAGAAAGCAACGCTGGATTTGTTGCAGAGATAGAAAGCAAGGCTGGAGATGTTATGGAGAGAGAGGAAAGCAAGCCTGAAGTTATTACAGAGATGGCAAAGCAGGCTCGAAATGTTTCAGGGACAGGAAAGCAAGGCTGGAGGTGTTGCAGAGATAGGAAAGCAAGACTGAAGATGTTATGGAGAGTGAGGAAAGCAAGGCTGGAGATATTATGGAGAGTGAGGAAAGCAAGGCTGGTGATGTAATGGAGAGAGAGGAAAGCAAGCCTGAAGTTATTACAGAGATGGCAAAGCAGGCTCTAAATGTTTCAGGGACAGGAAAGCAAGGCTGGAGATGTTACAGAGATGAAAGCAAGGATGGAGATGTCACAGAGATGGAAAAGCAACGAGGGGGTTGTGACAGAAATAGGAAAGCAAGGCTGGAGATGTTTACGAGAGAGGAAAGCAAGGTTGGAGATATTACAGAGATGGGAAAGCAGGCTCTAAATGTTTCAGGGACAGGAAGGCAAGGCTGGAGATGTTCCAAAGATGGGAAAGCAAGGATGGAGATGTTACAGAGATAGGAAAGCAAGGCTGGAGATGTTATGGAGAGAGAGGAAAGCAAGGCTGGAGGTATTACAGAGATGGGAACGCAGGCTCTAAATGTTATAGGGACCGGAAAGCAAGGCTGGAGATGTTTAAGAGAGAGGAAAGCAAGGCTGGAGATGTTTTAGAGAGAGGAAAGCAAGGCTGGAGATGTTATGGAGAGAGAGGAAAGCAAGGCTGGAGATGTTACGGAGAGTGAGGAAAGCAAGGCTGGAGATGTTACAGAGATAGGAAAGCAAGACTGGAGATGTAATGGAGAGTGAGGAAAGCAAGGCTGGAGATGTTATGGAGAGTGAGGAAAGCAAGGCTGGAGATGTAATGGAGAGAGAGGAAAGCAAGCCTGAAGTTATTACAGAGATGGCAAAGCAGGCTCTAAATGTTTCAGGGACAGGAAAGCAAGGCTGGAGATGTTACAGAGATAGGAAAGCAAGGCTGGAGATGTCACAGAGATGGGAAAGCAACGAGGGGGTTGTGACAGAAATAGGAAAGCAAGGCTGGAGATGTTCACGAGAGAGGAAAGCAAGGCTGGAGATGTTACGGAGAGAGAGGAAAGCAAGGCTGGAAATGTTACAGAGAGAGGAAAGCAAGGCTGGAGATGTCACAGAGATGGGAAAGCAACGAGGGGGTTGTGACAGAAATAGGAAAGCAAGGATGGAGATGTTCACGAGAGAGGAAAGCAAGGCTGGAGATGTTACGGAGAGAGAGGAAAGCAAGGCTGGAAATGTTACAGAGAGAGGAAAGCAAGGTTGGAGATATTACAGAGATGGGAAAGCAGGCTCTAAATGTTGCAGGGATATGAAAGCACGGAGGCACAGTGGTTAGCACTGCTGCCTCACAGCGCCTAAGACCCGGGTTCAATTCCCGCCTCAGGCGACTGACTGTGTGGAGTTTGCACGTTCTCCCCGTGTCTGCGTGGGTTTCCTCCGGGTGCTCCGGTTTCCTCCCACAGTCCAAAGATGTGCAGGTCAGGTGAATTGGCCATGCTAAATTGTCCGTAGCCTTAGGTAAGGGGTAAATGCAGGGGTATGGGTGGGTTACGCTTCGGCGGGTCGGTGTGGACTTGTTGGGCCGAAGGGCCTGTTTCCACACAGTAATGTAATCTAAAAATGTAATGTAATCTAATCTAATCTAATCTAAAAAAAAAGCAAGGCTGGAGATGTTACAGACATAGGAAAGCAAGGCTGGGAATGTGACAGAAATAGGAAAGCAAGGCTGGAGATGTTGCAGAGATAGGAACGCAAGGCTGGAGATGTTGCAGAGCGAGGAAAGCAAGGCTGGAGATGTTACAGAGATCGGAAAGCAAGGCCGGAGATGTAACAGAGACAGGAAAGCAAGGCTGGACATGTAATGGAGAGAGATGAAAGCAAGGCCAGAGATGTTGCAGAGATAGGACAGCAAGGCTGGAGATGTTACAGAGATAGGAAAGCTAGGCTGGAGATGTTACAGAGATAGGAAATGTAGGCTGGAGATGGTATGGAGAGAGAGGAAAGCAAGGCTAGAAATGTGACAGAGAGAAAGGAACGCAAGGCTGGAGATATTATAGACAGAGAGGAAAGCAAGGCTGGAGATGTTGCAGGGAGAGGAAAGCAAGGCTGGAGATGTTATAGAGATGGGATAGCAAGGCAGGCGATTTTATGGAGAGAGAGGAATGAACGACTGGAGATATTACAGAGATAGGAATTCAAGGCTGGATTTGTTGCAGAGATAGAAAGCAAGGCTGGAGATGTTATGGTAAGAGAGGAAAGCAAGGCTGGAGATGTTATGGAGAGATAGGAAAGGAATGCCGGAGATGTTACAGAGACTGGAATGCAAGGCTGCAGATGTCACAGAGAGAGGAAAGCAAGGCTGGAGATGATATGGAGAGAGAAGAAAGCAACGCTGGATTTGTTGCAGAGATAGAAAGCAAGGCTGGAGATGTTATGGAGAGAGAGGAAAGCAAGCCTGAAGTTATTACGGAGATGGCAAAGCAGGCTCTAAATGTTTCAGGGACAGGAAAGCAAGGCTGGAGATGTTACAAAGATAGGAAAGCAAGGCTGGAGATGTTATGGAGAGAGAGGAAAGCAAGGCTGGAGGTATTACAGAGATGGGAACGCAGGCTCTAAATGTTATAGGGACCGGAAAGCAAGGGTGGAGATGTTTTAGAGAGAGGAAAGCGAGGCTGGAGATGTTACAGAGAGAGGCAAACAAGGCTGGAGATGTTTTGGAGCGAGAAGAAAACAACGCTGCAGATGTTACAGAGAGAGGAAAGCAAGGCTGGAGATGTTATGGAGAGAGAGGAAAGCAAGGCTGGAGATGTTACAGAGATAGGAAAGCAAGACTGGAGATGTTATGGAGAGTGAGGAAAGCAAGGCTGGAGATGTTATGGAGAGTGAGGAAAGCAAGGCTGGTGATGTAATGGACAGAGAGGAAAGCAAGCCTGAAGTTATTACAGAGATGGCAAAGCAGGCTCTCAATGTTTCAGGGACAGGAAAGCAAGGCTGGAGATGTTACAGAGATAGGAAAGCAAGGATGGAGATGTCACAGAGATGGGAAAGCAACGAGGGGGTTGTGACAGAAATAGAAAAGCAAGGCGGAGACGTTCACGAGAGAGGAAAGCAAGGCTGGAGATGTTACGGAGAGAGTGGAAAGCAAGGCTGGAAATGTTACAGAGATAGGAAAGCAAGGCTGGAGATATTACAGAGATGGGAAAGCAGGCTCTAAATGTTGCAGGGATATGAAAGCACGGTGGCACAGTGGTTAGCACTGCTGCCTCACAGCGCCTAAGACCCGGGTTCAATTCCCGCCTCAGGCGACTGACTGTGTGGAGTTTGCACGTTCTCCCCGTGTCTGCGTGGGTTTCCTCCGGGTGCTCCGGTTTCCTCCCACAGTCCAAAGATGTGCAGGTCAGGTGAATTGGCCTTGCTAAATTGTCCGTAGCCTTAGGTAAGGGCTAAATGCAGGGGTATGGGTGGGTTACGCTTCGGTGGGTCGGTGTGGACTTGTTGGGCCGAAGGGCCTGTTTCCACACTGTAATGTAATCTAAAAATGTAATGTAATCTAATCTAATCTAATCTAAAAAAAAGCAAGGCTGGAGATGTTACAGATATAGGAAAGCAAGGCTGGGAATGTGACAGAAATAGGAAAGCAAGGCTGGAGATGTTACAGAGATAGGAACGCAAGGCTGGAGATATTATAGAGAGAGGAAAGCAAGGCTGGAGATGTTACAGAGATTGGAAAGCAAGGCTGGAGATGTTGCAGAAATAGGAAAGCAAGGCTGGAGATGTTGCAGAGAGAAGAAAGCAACACTGGAGAGGTTTCAGAGATAGGAAAACACGGCTGGGGATGTTATAGAGAGAGTAAAACATGGCTGGAAATGTTATGGAGACTGAGGAAAGCAAGGCTGGAGATATTACAGAGATTGGAAGGCAGGCTCTAAATATTACAGGGATAGCAGAGCAAGGCTGGAGTTGTTACAGAGAGAGGAATGCAAGGCTGGAGATGTTGCAGAGAGAGGAAACAAGGCTTGAGATGCTATGGAGAGAGGGGAAAGCAAAGCTGGAGATTTTGTAGAGAGAGGAAAGGAAGGTTGGAGATGCTACAGAGATGGGACAGCAAGGCTGGAGATGTTGCAGAGATAGGGAAGCAAGGCTGGAGATGTCGCAGAGATAGTAAAGCAAGGCTAGGAAAGTTATGGAGAGAGAGGAAAGTAGGGCAGAGATGTGAAGGCAGGGTCTAAATGTTACAGAGATAGGAAAGCAGGGCTGGAGATGTTATGGAGAGAGGAAAGCAAGGCTGGAGATGTGACAGAGGTAGGAAAGCAAGGCAGGAGATGTTACAGAGATAGTAATGCAAGGCTGGAGATATTACAGAGATGGGAAGGCAGGCTCTAAATATTACAGGGATACAAAGCAAGGTTGCAGATGTTACAGAGATAGGAAAGCAAGGTTGGAGATGTTGCCGAGATAGGAAAGCAAGGCTGGAGTTGATACAGAGAGAAGAAAGCAAGGCTGGAGATGTTGCAGAGAGAGGAAAGCAAGACTGGAGATGTTATGGAGAGAGAGGAAAGCAAGGCTGGAGATGTTACAGAGACAGGAATGCAAGGCTGGAGATGTCACAGGGATAGGAAAGCAGGGCTGGAGATGTTACAGAGATAGGAAAGCAAGGCTGGAGATGTTGCAGATCGAGGAAAGCAAGGCTGGAGATGTTATGGAGAGAAGAAAGCAAGGCTGGAGATGTTGCAGAGAGAGGAAAGCAAGACTGGAGATGTTATGGAGAGAGAGGAAAGCAAGGCTGAAGATGTTACAGAGACAGGAATGCAAGGCTGGAGATGTCACAGGGATAGGAAAGCAGGGCTGGAGATGTTACAGAGATAGGAAAGCAAGGCTGGAGATGTTGCAGATCGAGGAAAGCAAGGCTGGAGATGTTATGGAGAGAGGAAAGCAATGCTGGAGATGTTATAGAGAGAGAGGAAAGCAAGACTGTCGGTTTTGGGGAGAGTGAGGAAAGCAAAGCTGGAGATGTTACAGAGATAGGACAGCAAGGCTTGAGATGTTATAGAGAGAGAGGAAAGCAAGGCTGGAGGTGTTGCGTAGAGAGAGGAAAGCAAGTCTGGAGATGTTACAGAGATAGGACAGCAAGGCTTGAGATGTTATAGAGGGAGGAAAGCAAGGCTGGAGGTGTTGCGTAGAGAGAGGAAAGCAAGTCTGGAGATGTTACAGAGATAGGACTGCAAGGCTTGAGATGTTACAGAAAGAGGAAAGCAAGGCTGGAGATGTTGAAGAGGTAGGAATGAAAGGCGGAAGATGTTGCACAGATAGGAAAGCAAGGATGGAAATGTTACAGAGAGAGTGGAAAGCAAGGCTGGAGATCTTACACAGATGGGAAAGCAGTCTCTAAATGTTACAGGAATAGGAAAGCAAGACTGGAGATGTTACAGAGATAAAAGCTGAAAATGTGTTGCTGGAAAAGCGCAGCAGGTTAGGCAGCATCCAAGGAGCAGGAGAATTGATGTTTCAGGCATGAGCCCTTCTTCAGGAATGAGGAAAGTGTGTCCAGCAGGTGAAGATAAAAGGTAGGGAGGAGGGACTTGGGGTTGGGGCGTTGGAAATGCGATAGGTGGAAGGAGGTCAAGGTGAGGGTGATAGGCCGGAGTGGGGTGGGGGCGGAGAGATCAGGAAGAAGATTGCAGGTTAAGAAGGCGGTGCTGAGCTCGAGGGATTTGACTAAGACAAGGTGGGGGGAGGGGAAATGAGGAAACTGGAGAAATCTGAGTTCATCCCTTGTGGTTGGAGGGTTCCTAGGCGGAAGATGAGGCGCTCTTCTTACAACCATCGTGTTGCTATGGTCTGGCGATGGAGGAGTCCAAGAACCTGCATGTCCTTGGTGGAGTGGGAGGGGGAGTTGAAGTGTTGAGCCACGGGGTGGTGTGGTTGTTTGGTGCGGGTGTCCCAGAGGTGTTCTCTGAAACGCTCTGCAAGTAGGCCGCCTGTCTCCCCAATATAGAGGAGGCCACATTGGGTGCAGCGGATGCAATAAACGATGTGTGTGGAGGTACAGGTGAATTTGTGGTGGATATGGAAGGATCCCTTGAGGCCTTGGAGGGAAGTAAGAGGGGAGGTGTGGGCGCATGTTTTGCATTTCTTGCGGTTGCAGGGGAAGGTGCCGGGAGTGGAGGTTGGGTTGGTGGGGGGTGGGATCCTGACGAGGGAGTCACGGAGGGAGTGGTCTTTTTGGAACACTGATGGGGAGGGGAGGGGAATATATCCCTGGTGGTGGGGTCCGTTTGGAGGTGGCGGAAATGATGACGGAAGATACGATGTATATGGAGGTTGGTGGGGTGGTAGGTGAGGACCAGTGGGGTTCTGTCCTGGTGGCGATTGGAGGGGTGTGGCTTAAGGGCGGAGCAGCGGGAAGTGGAGGAGATGCGGTTTAGGGCATCATCGATCACGTCTGGGGGGAAATTGCGGTCTTTGACGAAGGAGGCCATCTGGGTTGTACGGTATTGGAACTGGTGCTCCTGGGAGCAGAAGGCTGAAGATGTTATAGAGAGAGGAAAGCAAGGCTGGAATTGTTACAGAGATGGGACAGCAAGGCTGGAGATGTGGCAGAGATAGGAAAGCATGGCTGGAGATGTTATGGAGAGAGAGTAAAACAAGCTGGAGATGTTACAAAGGAAAGCAAGGCTGGGGATGAGATGAAGGAATTGGGAATATGGGATGGCGTTTTTACAGGGGGCAGGGTGGGAGGAGGTGTAGTCTAGGTAGCTGTGGGAGTCGGTCGGTTTATAGTAAATGTCCATGTTGATTCGGACGCCCGAGATAGAAATGGAAAGGTCTAGTAAGGGGAGGGAGGAGTCTGAGATGGTCCAGGTGAATTTGAGGTCAGGGTGGAAGGTGTTGGTAAAATGGATGTTACAGAGTTAGGAAAGCAAGGCCGGAGATGTTACAGAGATAGGAAAGCAAGGCTGGTGATGTTACAGAGATAGGAAAGCAATGCTGGATATGTTACAGAGATGGACAGCAAGGATTGAGACGCTACAGAGAGAGGAAAGCAGGACTGTAGATGTTATAGAGAGAGGTAAGGAAAGCTGGAGATGTTACACAGATAGGACAGCAAGGCTGGAGATGTTGCAGAGATAGGAAAGCAAGGCTGGAGGTGTTATAGAGATAGGAAAGCAACGCTGCAGATGTTACAGAGATCGGAAAGCAACGCTGCAGATGTTACAGAGATCGGAAAGCAATGCTGGATATGTTACAGAGATGGACAGCAAGGCCGGAGATGTTAGAGAGAAAGGAAAACAAGGTTGGAGATGTTACAGAGATAGGAAAGCAAGGCTGGAGATGTTACAGAGATAGGACAGCAAGGCCTGAGATTCTACAGAGAGAGGAAAGCAGGGATGGAGTTGTTATAGAGAGAGGAAAGCAAGGCTGGAGATGTTGCAGAGGTAGTAATGAAAGGCTGGAGATGTTACAGCGATAGGAAAGCAAGGATGGAGATGTTACAGAGTTGGGACAGCAAAGCAGGCGTAGTTACAGAGATAGCAGAGCAAGTCTGGAGGTGTTGCAGAGGTTCGAATGAAAGGCTGGAGATGTTACAGAGATGGGAATGCAGGCTGTAAATGTTACAGAGATAGGAAAGGAAGACTGGAGATGTTACAGAGTTGGGAAAACAAGGCTGGAGATGTTGTGGAGAGAGAGGAAAGCAATCTGCAAATGTTACAGAGATAGGAAAGAAAGGCTGGAGATGTTACAGAGATGGGAAAGCATGGCTGGAGATGTTACAGAGATGGGAAAGCATGGCTGGAGATGTTACAGAGATGGGAAAGCATTGCTGGTGATATTATAGAGATTGTGTGGCTTGTGCATGCTGGAATATGTTGGTGAAATATTTTTAAATTCATTTACAGGATATGGGATGAGATGTAGCAGCTGGATATTAGAGAGACAGGGAGAGTGTAGGGGCTGGTGTAATTTACAGTGATAGATGGGGCTGAAGTATGATATTAAGATTGTAGTGATGCGGAGGGTTACTGAGATACAGATGGATGTAGTAGCTGGAGGAGATGACAGGGAAAGATACAGAGACACATATAGACGGTTTTAAAATGGAATTGTGCAATGTCTTAATAGAGAAAATGTTGTAGAAATCTCTGGAATGGACAAGGCACTTGGAGTAACTGAAGGAGTGAGACCTTGGACTGTCCAATCACAAGAGTTATCGAATGAGTGTCATACAGCACAGAAGAGGCCCTTCGATTGATAGTGACAAAAAATTAAAAGCCCTGCAGACCCTGGAAATCCCTCCTTCCTAACGTCTGTGGGCTAGGGCTCGATGTGGGAGAGGCGTCCTACAGACTCCTCAAGCAACCAATGCGATTAAACACTGACAAGGAAACCTCCTGCTGACTCCCCTCCCTCAGCCTCACTGTGTCAGATCAAACACTGACACGGAAACCTCCTGCTGACTCCCCTCCCTTAGCCTCACGGGGTCAGATCAAACACTGACACGGAAGCCTCCTGCTGACTCCCCTCCCTCAGCCTCACGGTGTCAGATCAAACACTTACACGGAAATCTCCTGCAGACACCCATCCCTCAGATGATAGATCAGTGTCCCTCCACATTGAACAACACTTGCAGGAAGCTCTGAGAGTGAAAGAGCTGGAGAATGTATACTGTGTGGGCCATTTCAAACCCACCACCAAGAGGGGCTCAGCAGCAGCATTGCTGATCGAGATGGTCGGGTCCAAAAGGACATAGTTGCGAGACTGAATCTGCACCGGGGCAGAGGGGAACGACAGAGAGAGAAACGTACTTGACCTCATCTTCACCAACCCAACGTCTGCAGACACATTAATCGATGACCATATTGGGAATGGTGACTACAGCACACACTATTCCTGGAGACAAAGATTTCGAAGCACTGGCCTGTCTGAGGCGATTCAGGTCATTACTAACAGCAGCAGAATTGTACTCCAGTAAAATTTTCACAGTCACTGCCTGGTATGTATTCCACTTTACCTTGACCACGAGGCCAGGGGATAAACCCTTGTTCAATGGAAAATACAGGAGGGTCTGCCAAGTGTAGCACCAGGTACACCTCAAAATGAGGTGACGTAACCAAACAGGACCACTTACTCACCAAGTAGCATAAACAGCCAGTGACAGACAGATCTAACCAACAAATCAGACCTAATCTCTGCAATCCTGTCGCAAGCAGTCAGGTTGAATTGTGTGGTCAATCAAACAACTCACTGGAGGAGGAGGATCCACAAACACCACCTTCCTCAGTGATGGAAGGGCCCAGCACAACAATAGAAAAGCTAAGGCTGAAACATTCACAGCAATGTTCAGACAGAAGTACCGATGGGATGATCTATTTTAGTCTCCTCCAGATGGCAGTCTTCAGCTAATTCAATTCATTTTGTGTGGTATCTCCAAGTGGCTGGACGGATGAGGAATGCAAAGTCTGTGGGCCCTGATAACATTCCATTCAAGCTCTTCCTGTTGGGATACAGCACTGGCATCTCCCTGACAATGTGGGAAACTATCTGGGTGTGTCCTGTACACACACAGACTAAACATCAGATAATCAATTACTGCCCCATTGTTCTAATCCCTATCATTAACAAAGAGTTGCAATGTTATTGGAATCTACAGTGGGATCAAGCAGCACTTCCTCAGCACCAGGTAAAAACAATGACTGCAGATGCTGGAAACCAGATTCTGGATTAGTGGTGCTGGAAGAGCACAGCAGTTCAGGCAGCATCCGAGGACAGGCCTGTCCTCGGATGCTGCCTGAATTGCTCTGCTCTTCCAGCACCACTAATCCAGAACCTTCCTCAGCACCAACCTGCTCACTGAAATTCAGCTTGGGCTCTGCTAGGGCTACTCATTCCTTGGGCTCATTGAAGCCTTGGTTTAATGATGTACAACAAGAAAATACACAGCTGAATTCTAGAGGCAAGGAGACAGTGACTGCACTTTTAACATCATCATAACTGCATTCGACCAAGTGTCGTATCCAGGATTAACGGCAAAACTGGAGCAAATAGGAATCATATGCACTGGCTGAAGTTATACCTGCGACAAAGGAAGGTGGCTGTGGTTGGTGGGGAGCAGCCATCTCAGCTCCACAGCAGTTCCCCTATGTTGGTGTTTGAGTAATCCCGTAGATAAAAAATGGATGATAGGGCTGCTCTCTCCTTAGACAGAGATGACTGGTGGCAGTTTAACTGGATAGTCATCATGCCTCAAGTAAAGGAGAGATTGAGTAGGACAGTCCTTTAGTCACCCCAGTCAGTGAATGAAATGAACCCATACAGCTGGCATTAATAACTAGCTGTCCAACTGATTAAGCTAACCAAGTCCTCGCTCAGCTCCTTGGGGAAGATACTGTAACATTATTCTGTTCAGATATGTTGTTAGACACCTCTGGAACTAAAAGCAAGCCTCCTAACCCAGAGAGAGGGACAGTATCAGTGTGCTCTCTGCCCTAGGCCCAATCATAAATGGCCCTCCCTATACATTAAAGTCACAAGTGGGGATGCTTATCCAAATGCAACAGGACCTGGAAATATGCAAGCGTGTGCTTAACAGTGACAAATACCACTTCCATTACTCACGTGCCAGACAACAATTACCTTCAACAATACAGAACTGAACCATATCCACCACCATCACTGAACACCCACCTAGCAATATCCAGAGGCTTACCGTTAACCAGAACTGGACCGATCATATAATTTCATTACCCATTCCTGTGAAGGGCTTATGCTAAAACGTCGATTCTCCTGCTGCCTGACCTGTTGTGCTTTTCCAGCGCTACACTTTTCGACGTATGCAAATTAATTGGCTACAAGAATATGTCAGGAGCTAAAAGCACTGCATAAATACGGTGGCACAGTGGTCAGCACTGCTGCTTCACAGCGCCAGAGACTCGGGTTCAATCCCTGTCCCCTGATTGGAGTTTGCACATTCTCCCTGTGTCTGCATGGGCTTCATCCGAGTGCTCCAGTCTCCTCCCACAGTCTGAAGTTGTGCTGGTTAGGTGAATTGGCCATTCTAAATTGCCTGTAGTATTAGGGGAAAATGTAGGGGTACGGGTCTGTGTGGGTTGCTTTTTGGAGGGTTGGTGTGGACTTGTTGGGCCGAAGGGCATGTTTCCAAACTGTAAGTAATCTAATCTAATAACTTGCCTCATGATTTCTGAAAGCCTGCCTACCTTCTATAACAGCGTATCATCCGCCGTCATTTCCGCCACCTTCAAACGGATCCCACCACCAAGGATATATTTCCTTCCCCTCCCCTATCAGGGTTCCGTAAAGACCACTCCCTCCGTGACTCCCTCGTCAGATCCACACCCCCCACCAACCCAACCTCCACTCCCGGCACCTTCCCCTGCAACCGCAGGAGGTGCAAGACTTGCGCCCACACCTCCCCCCTCACTTCCCTCCAAGGCCCCAAAGGAAACTTCCATATCCGCCACAAATTCACCTGCACCTCGACACACATCATCTATTGCATCCGCTGCACCCGATGTGGCCTCCTCTATATTGGGGAGACAGGCCGCCTACTTGCGGAGCGTTTCAGAGAACACCTCTGGGACACCCGGACCAACCAACCCAACCACCCTGTGGCTCAACACTTCAACTCCCCTCCCACTCCACCAAGGATATGCAGGTCTTTGGACTCCTCCATCGCCAGACCACAACAACACGACGGTTGGAGGAAGAGCGCGTCATCTTCCGCCTAGGAACCCTCCAACCACAAGGGATGAACTCGGATTTCACCAGTTTCCTCATTACCCCTCCCCCCACCTTGTCTCAGTCAAATCCCTAAAACTCAGCACCGCCTTCCTAATCTGCAATCTTCTTCCTGACCTCTCCGCCCCCACCCCACTCTGACCTATCACCCTCACCTTGACCTCATTCCACCTATCGCATTTCCAACGCCCCTCCCCCAAGTCCCTCCTCCCTACCTTTTATCTTAGCCTACTGGATACACTTTCCTGAAGAAGGGCTTATGCCCGAAACGTCGATTCTCCTGTTCCCTGGATGCTGTCTGACCTGCTGCGCTGTTCCAGCAACACATTTTCAGCTACCTTCTATAAGATACACGTTGAATGGGTGTGCAATGAAATACCCCCCATTTGCCTCTGTGAGTGCAGCTTCACTCCTCATCCACTGACACTCAGTAGCAGTTATGCTTGCCATCTACACGGTGCTCTGCAGAAATTTACCAAGGTTCCTTACAACGTACCTCCGAAACCACAACCATCATGAAGGACAAGGGATGCAGATACCATGGGACCTCCACCATGTTCACGTTCCGATCCAAGTGATCACCATCCTGATTGGGAAGTATACTGCTGTGTCACTGTTTCAAGGTCCCTTCCGAATGGTATTGTAAGTCTAACTACAACACATGGGCTGCAGTGGTTCAGTGCGGCAGCTCACCCCCGCCTTCTCAAGGGCAACAAGGGACGGACAATACATACTGGCCCAAACATATTCTATGAATAAATTAAAATAAAAAATATTGTCCAAACATGCCCAATGCTGGACACTGTGTTTTGGGTGTTGTGAGCTCAGGCTGGTTGGGTCCAGGTAGTAACCTGTTTGTCGTGAACAGCTGAAGGGATAATCTGTCATTCTCTCAGAGGCATGGCCTACATACCGAGCATCACATAGACATTGACATTCACACCCAAAATTACTGAGCTCTGAGATAGACAGAAGCAATTCAAAATGTACTCATATCTAAACACACAGTGATATTGTTACCACAAAAATGATGATGAGTGAGTATTAGCAGGGAGAAAGCGAGGACTGCAGATGCTGGAGATCAGAGTAAAAAAAATGTGGTTCTGAAAAAGCACAGCCGTTCAGGCAGCGTCTGAGGAGCAGGAGAGTCAACTATTAGTTCGTAATAATAATACAAGGGAAAATAATTGTATATTTTCAAAGTCCTTGTACTTAATAATAATATGGTCTTGGGTGTGGGAATGAGACTCATCATTTCAATGTTCCTTACTGTGACTTGGGCACTGTTTTCAGCATATTGTTGTTATAAAAGTGAACTGAATAAATGGGTGGATTTTGTGCTTATTGGACAATCTAAAAGTTGGTATTATGAAAGGATGTCAGATCTTCAGTAAAGAGACTTTGCTGTTAATGGTTAGAACAATGCTGCAGACATTTACACAGAAATTTCCAACTCAAGTCACACACAAGGTCGTTGGGCTGGGATCATACTGGCCATCAATGGAGCTGCACAATTCTGTTTGGATACTGACATTGTGGGGCTAACATACATTGAATCCTTCGTAAACCATATCCAGTGTAAGATGCCATGTGCTGCCGGAGCCCATCACCTTTATAACACCTTCATTCAGGATCAGGTCCAAGGAGCAGAATTACTGAGTTTAGGTGTGTACCAGAAGCGATATACTTGCAAGACATGGTTGTTTACAGGCCATTGTTACAAATGTTGAACTGCACCATGTGCTAGTCCATTGACCAGTCTGCCCCACACACCTCTCCCCGTTGAGAAAGTGAGGACTGCAGATGCTGGAGATCAGAGCTGAAAATGCGTTGCTGGAACAGCGCAGCAGGTCAGGCAGCATCCAGGGAACAGGAGAATCGACGTTTCGGGCATAAGCCCTGAAGATTCCTGAAGAAGGGCTAATGCCCGAAATGTCGATTCTCCTGTTCCCTGAATGCTGCCTGACCTGCTGCGCATTTCCAGCAACACATTTTCACCTCTACCCGTTATTCAGGTATATCTCTAATCAATCTATTTGTGAGTAACTGCCCAGCTCCAGTTTGGAAGCACTCTGGCCAGATTTTGGAGTTGGCCAGTGTTTTGGAGGTCATGGTGAGGGTCAGTAACACTATGTCTGAATTCAGGCTTTTCCTCAAAGTCATTTCCAACAGCTTTGTTGCTTGCAAGATGGTGTGTTCACTGATCTGAACATGAATCAGCTGTTTACTACAGTCACTGAATTGTGTAATAGTTAGGTGTGTGCTCTGGTAATTCAATTATTGTTCACTTCAATTGTTTTCAACTGAAAAATATTGATGTTTGGTTTATTTTAAAATGTGTAAGAAACAAAGTGATATTAACACTTCATTATACAAAATGTAAAAGTGACCTGTTGTATATTTCCCACGGACTAATCAAAAACAGTCAGATATTGCCTTTAAAGCAGGATTCTGCGAACAGGACTATGCCCCTGGCAACTTCACCATCCTCTCTGGTAGGTTCTGTCCCACTGACAGGACATAGCCAGGCTGAGGGGGCAGTTCTTGGCATATAGTCAATACAGTGCTCAGCAATACAGACTGCTCTGCGGCAGGTTATAAAGGAATCAGGAAAAGGGAAACATATCATTGACCACATCATCACCGATCTGCCTGCTGCAGATAGACCTCTCCATTTCATATACCGGTAAGAATGGTCACTGCAAAGTCCTTATGGGGAGCAAGGGCTATCTTTACATTTTTCAGACCCACCTCACCATGATATGGATTCCTAATGGGACAGACGTTAAACAGACTGAACAAACAGACTGATGCATCTATAAAGTGCAATGGGCCATCAGCAGCAGCAGAATCATACGCTGTACAACTAAGTCTGCAACCTCACACCCGACATACCTGCCACTGTACAGTAACCATCACCACCAGATATACCTCCCATTGTACAGTAACCATCATGGCCCGACATACCTCCCACCATACAGTAACAGTCACAGCCTGACATACCTCCCATTGTACAGGAACCATCACGGTCCAACATACCTCCCACTACATTAACCGTCACAGTCCAACATACCTCACACTGTACCGTAACTATAAAGAGCTCAGTGCTTAGCACTGCTGCCTCACAGCACCAAAGTCCTAGGTTCAATTCTAGCCTTGGTGACTGTCTGTGTGGAGTTTGCACATTCTCCCCGTGTCTGTATAGGTTTCCTCCGATGCTCAAGTTGCCTCCCACAGTCCAAAGATGTGCAGTTCAGGTGAATTGGCTATGCTAAATTGCCCATAGTGTTAGGTGCATTATGTCAGGGGTAAATATAGGGCAGGGGAATGTGTTTGGGTGGGTTACTCTTCGGAGGGTTGGTGTGGACTGGTTGGGCTGAAGGGCCTGTTTCCACACTGTAGGGAATCTAACCTAACCTCCAATGTTCAAGTCAGGAATATGATGGAATAATCACTTGTCTGAATGAATGCAGCACCATCAGTACTCTAATATGGACTGACTAGCAACAGGCAACGCAGTTGTGTGGGGAAGATCCTGTCTCACAAACTTGATTGATTATTTTGAGGAAGTGACAAAATTGATTGATGAGAGCATGGGGCTGGATGTTGGCCGATTGGACCTTAGCAAGGCCTTGAATATGGTTGCTTATGGCAGGCTCATGCAGAAGGTGAAGTGAAATGGGATCAGCGGTCAGTTAGTAAGATGGATAGAGAACTGCTTGGTAATAGAAGACAGAGTGGTGGTGGAACAGTGTTTTTGTGACTGGAGATCTGTAATTATTTTTGGCGGAGTTGCAGATTGTGAGGATGATTGCCAGAGAATACATCAGGATATAGGTCAGCTGCAGACTTGGACAGAGAAAACATAGATGTAACTTTATTTGGACAGTTGTGATATGATGCGTCTTAGAAGGTCTAATGCAGGAGAGAAGTATAAAGTGGATGGAAAAACTACTGGCCGCATCAACATCCGAAGGGATCTCGGTGTACAGCTCCACAGTTCCCTGAAAGTGGTAACACGGGTGGATAGGGTGATCAGGAAGACTAATGCCAAACTTGCAGACAGGCATCGAAGCGTGCAGTATGAAAATTAGCAGGTCACATTGCAGCTCTAGAGAAACTTAGTTCGGGCACATTTCGAATATTGTGTACAGTACTGGTTGCCACACTAGCAGAACGATGTGGAAGTGTTGGAGAGGGTATGGAAAAGTTTTACCAGGATGTTGTCTGGTTTGGAGGGTATTAGCCAGAAGGAGAAATTTAACACACATGGTTTGTGTGCACCTGGGCATCACTGGTTTATTTTTGCTGTTCCAGACAGAATGTGCAAGTGCTTGGAATGCACTGATAGAGGGGAAGAAGCTAATATAGCAAGGTTGAAGAGGGATCTTCGCACAAATATGAGTAAGTAGGGAACAGAATGACATAGAAGATGTCGGAGCAAAAACTTTTGTTTTAACTTTAGAAGGGCATCATGTGTCAGTGCGGATTTGCTGGGCTGAAGGGCCTGTTCCTGTGCTGAACTGATCTTTAAAACAAAATTTGAGCAAGGGAGTGGCAAGATGTTGACTGAATGATTGCTGATGATCAACAGCCACATTCAGTGGATCTCTCCTCAACAACTTGCACCTTCATACCCTCCCTCCCACAGTAGGGAAACTCAATATGGAGAATTGGATGTGAAAGTTAGAGCTGGTAACTGGCGGCTCCATCTTGCCCCTTGCTCCTGCAGCCTTCTATCTTGGACACCAATGTCTCGGGGGACACTGCACAGACAGAAGCTGCATGTAATCCACACCCACCAATGCTGGCACATGTCACATGCCAGCCTCACCATGCCATCCCAGCACATCTCCGACCCACTGACAGTACACTTTGTACTTCAATGCTGCAGCTCAGGGTGCACTCACAACTCTCATTGCAATGCTACTGCAAGGGCACTGTGCTCAGGGGCACACACCCAGCTCATGGACTGTCCCTCTGGGCTGCTCTCTCCGTGTTTGTACACACTCAATGCTGCTGCAAGGACACGGTGCTCAGGGGGGCATACCCAGCTCATGGGCTGTCCTTCTGGGCTGCTCATTCGGTGTTTGTACACACTCACTTTGAACTGACTTGAATGCTCACAGAATTATTGCCTTGCCTTACCCTGCCCTCAGCAGTGTTTCTCCTCAGCCAGAGCTACGAGGCTCACACGCCTGCTGTATTGCCTTGGTGTTTAGCACAGACACAAAACGAGGAAGCTTGATATCATTCTCCACAGTCAGTCACGGTGCCCAGTACAGTGAGTCAGGGGGAGTCTCAGATCCCAGTCCGGGAGCTTGGACACGGTCAGTCACGGTGCCCAGTACAGTGAGTCAGGGGGAGTCTCAGATCCCAATCCGGGAGCTTGGACACGGTCAGTCACGGTGCCCAGTACAGTGAGTCAGGGGGAGTCTCAGATCCCAGTCCGGGAGCTTGGACACGGTCAGTCAGCCTCTCATGGTTGTTAGGGTCAGGATCCTTCCCCTGTGATAGAGTGAGGAGCTGAATATTGGGGAGCCCCTATCCCTCTTGGCTCTTTCTGCTCATGTGGGTTGGTTCCTTCCGAAATGTGAGAATTACCAAACAGTACTAAGGGAGGTGGAATTATTTGTAACAGCTGGTACAGCTGGGGGAAAGGTAGCGAGGCGTCCCGAGTGAGTGAGTAGGCAGCACAGACACCAGGCAGAGTTGGGGAGATGGACAGAGAAGCGGTTAGAGAGAGACTGAGAAAAGGTGCTGCATTCAGTGAGAGTGGGAGAACATGAGTCTTGGTGGAAGGTGGGTGCAGTAACAGAGAGAGTGAGGGAGAGGCCACAAAGTGCAGATGGTGGCACTTACGCTGGTGGAGTGGAGAAGGTCACTGACCTCCTTCCTACACTGCTGGGCATTCACCCAGAAGGCTGGCACCTCACTGACACAGTGGTCAACCTCGGCCGAAGCTGGCAGAGTCTGGTGCCATGGCCTCCCCTGCCAGTCTTAGAGAAAGATAATGTCTCTCTCCAGCACCATGTCATCCACCAGAATCTCAGGGGCTTGTCCACAAAGTGGGGCCCCAGTTTTACCCCCTCTGCCATTTCTTGGGCAGTTTCGGATTGACAATTCAAGAGTATAATGACTTTTTAGAGACGGCTACTTTAACTGGGAGGCAGGTGCATTCTGGGATATCCAGGCAGTAGACAGTTGTTATGACGATGGGAAAAAACATCAGGTTAGTGTCAGATGAGAGGAAGACCACGCGAGCAGGGAGGGTAGTTAATGAGGCAGATTGGAGATGGTGTCATGAGAAAATGCACTTCACTTTGTGGAGTCCATGAAACCCAACTAAAATGGGACTTGACCAAATCGTAAGATGGTTTAGGTTTCTGGCTGTCTGAATCAAAATAGGGATGAAATATTGGGAGCAACAAACTTGGAGCAGAGAATTTTACAGGAGATTCAAATCCTTAAAATAGGGGTAACACAATGTTCCAGACTGTTAAAAGGAGGTGGGGAAAATCCCCTGCCTTATAGCTACCCACATTATCCAATCCTCCCGGGATGCAGGGATGGTGCCGGAGGACTGGAGAATGGCTAACACTGCAGCTTTGTTTAACGTGGAGCGAGGGACTGACTGAATAGGTCGAGGCTGGAATTCTAAGACAGTGGTTACTGAGAAAGTTCCTGGGCCTCCAGGACAGTCGGTCTGGATTTGTTCAAGGAAGATCGTGTGTAATTAATCTGTGTCGGTTTGAGGCACTAACCTGTGACTGCATGTGACTTACTTGGATTTGACGAGAGATCCCATGGCAGACTGTGTAAAAACAGAAACTATGGGGTTCAGGTGAATGGAGCAAACAACCCAGAGAAATGCGAGGCAAGGCTTTTGGGGACTTCAACAATAGAGAGGAATGTACAATAAATGAGAGTATGGTCAGTGTGGGCAGATAAATGCAGGAAGCTGGAAACATCAGTAATCTTGTTAATGTAGCAAATGGCATTATTTCCTCCATCAGGCAAAATACTCTTCAGAGCAGGAAGCTTATGCAGGAACTGTATAAGTAATGAGTTCAGTCACAGCCTGGGGACTGTGTACAGTTCTGGTCACCCCATCACATGGAAGGATGGAATTGGACTGGAGAGGGTACAGAGGAGATTCTTCACCCTGTGACAGTGGAAGTGCCATTATGAGGAAAGATTGGAACGGAGGATGCTGAGAGGAGATTTGATTGGGGTGCACATATTGTCAGGAGCCTGGGTAGAAAGGGAGAGAACACTTTGTTCCTGTTGGAGAGCTCAGTTACCAGCGGTGAATATTTAATCTAATTGGATGAAATATTAGAGAAGTGGTGAGGAAAGTTGTTATTACACGCAGTTTATGGTCGGATCTGGGAGGCACACGTGGAAGCGGAGTAGAGACAGAAACTCTCAAACCATTTTAAAAAGCTGGCGGGTTCTGCCCCTGAAGTCCCATATTCTCTGGGGAGTCAGAACTGGGACTTCAAACAACAACGTTACATCTTGTCCAATGCAGACAGTGGACAGAGTGATCTCCTCTATATTGCTATTTTCTGAAGTTTTCAAAGGTTACCAATATCTGACAGGATCAATACGCAGAGGTGAGGGGAGAGGGCAGGGAGGAGCAGTGTGTAAATTGATTAGCATCACAATAATACTGATCCCACCCTTTATACACAATGCTACTTCACTGTGTACCCTTCACTATTTACCCTTACTGTAGAAATGGTCGAGGAGTCCAGAACTAGAGGGCATAGGTTTAGGGTGAGAGGGGAAAGATATAAAAGACACCTAAGGAGCAACTTTTTCACACAGAGGGTGGTACGTGATTGGAATGAGCTGCCAGAGGAAGTGGAGGAGGCTGGTACAATTGCAACATTTAAGAGGCATCTGAATGGGTATATGAACAGAAAGTGTTTGGAGGGATATGGGCCGGGTGCTGGCAGGTGGGACTAGATTGGGTTGAGATATCTGGTCGGCATGGACAGGTTGGACCGAAGGGTCAGTTTCCATGCTGTACATCTCTATGACTCTCTGACTCATAGAGGTTATAGAAACAAACTGTGTGGTCGCGCCTGGAGGAGGTTAAAGGCATAGAGGTTTGTAGTTACTGAAGGAAATTATATCAATCGGGACCAGCAGAGTTTACAGAGACTGAGTGTGTTTTAGAGACAGGAAGAGTTCATTGTCATCATTAGAAATGCAGAAACTAATTTATGAGAGAAGCAGGGTCACTCTGCTTTGTGTCCAGAGACAAGGAGGAGTCTAACAGCTGGAGGAGGTTGCTAAGGTACAGAGCTTTTTTGTTGTCGTGACGGGAAGGTTACAGAGATCATGAAGGTAGTAGGAGTTTGAAAAAGTCAGAAAGACAGGGAGGTTTTTCAGGTCTGGAAAGGACTACACTGACAGGGATGGCTTAAGGAACTGAAGAGTTGTTTTTCACAGATAAGGAGAGATGTGACAGAACCCGGGATTAAAGGCAAAGGCAGAGACTTGGAGAGTTTTACTGATCGGAGGAGCTTACATGGATAGACAGGATTGTAGGGGCTGATAGAGATAGGGGAAGTGGTATCTATGAAACAGACAGTGGAGAAACTGACAGACATAGGGAGGGTTCTGTGGAACAGATGGATTTATAGACAAGATGGCGATAATGAAGCCCGAGATTGTTCTCATGTTCCGTGCCCAGCATTGTTCCTACATCATGCCCTCAGGGTCTGAATTAAAGCCCATGAACTCCTCCCTGTGCTGTTTACTGTGAGTGATCTTACCGGCTGCAGGATTTACTGAAGGCTCCAGATCTCACTCTCCACCTCTCTGGCTGACCAACTGTCTTCAATGTGGTGATGGACGAGACAGGAATTGGGAATTCTGCTGAGTCAGGGACATCGGGAATACCTACAGGACACAGAGAAATAGAATGGGAAACAATAAGGGAACAATAATCCTCTTGGATTTCATGACCTGAGATCCGTCAAATATGCCACCCAACCTGATAATGTTGTTAAGAAGGAATATGTTGTATTGGCTTTCATTAGCTGGGGGATTGAGTTTTAAAGCTGTGAGGTTATGCTGCAGCTCTATAGGGCCCTGTTTAGACGCCACTTAGAATATTGTGTCAGTTTGGATCCTCTCATTACAGGAAGGATGTGAAAGCCTCAGAGAGGGTAAAGAGGAGATTTACCAGGATACTGCCTGGACTGGAGAGCATGTCTTATGAAGAAAGGTTGAGGGAGCTAAGGCTTTTCTCATTGGAGTAAAGAAAGGTGAGGGGCGACTTGCTAGAGGTAAACAAGATGGTGTGAGACATAGATAGATTGAATAGTGAGCGACCTCTTTATCCCATGGCATGCATGGCTATTACAAGAGGGCATAATTTTAAGGAGGATGGGTATGGGGAGATTTCAGATGTAGGTTCTTTACACAGAGAGTGGTGGGTGGGTGGAACGGTACATTTAATAGACTCTTGGATAGGCACATGAATGATAATAAAATGAAGCGTGTGTAGGTTAGTTTGATCTTAGAGTCAGGTAAAAGGTTGGCATGGCATCATGGCCGAAGTGTCTTGTGCTGTATTGTTCTGTGTTCTACATTCCGTGTGGTAAACTGGGTAATAAGCTCAGATCAATGTAAAAGGATATGGCATTCAGGAGGAGCGAGGGAACTGGATACAAAATTGGCTTGATGGTAGGAGACAGAGGGTGATGGGTGACATGTTGTTTTTCTGATTGGAGGCGTGTGACCAGCGGTGGAGTGGGTCCACTGTTGTTTGTCATTTGGACAAATGGTTTGGATGAGATATTGGTTTCCTGGTAAGTAAGGTTTTTGGGTGACACTGAAATTGGTGGTAAATTGGACAGTGGAGAAGGTTATCTGTGATACAACGCGACGAACAGTACTGCTGGGATAGTGGGCTGAAGAATAGCAGATGGAGTTTAATTAGATAAATGTGAAGTGTTCCATTTTGGTGAAACAAACCAGGGTGGGACTTGTACAGTTAATGTTCGGGCCCTGGGGAGTGTTATCAGTCAGTGACCCAGGGATGCAGGTACACAGTTCTTTGAGTGTGGTGTCACAGGTAGACAGCTGGTGAAGCAGGCGTTTGGGATGGTTACCTTCATTGGGCAGAGCATTGAGAGTAAGAGTTGGGATGTCAAGATGATGCCTGACCTGCAGTGCTTTTCCAGCACCACTATAATCTAGACTCTGGTTTCCAGCATCTGCAGCCCCCGTTTTTATCATGTTGTACCTGTACAAGACACTGGTGAGATTACCGTAAAAGCATTGCTGATCAGTAGGAAAAACTCATCTGGTTCACTTACCTCCTTTAGGGAAGCACATCTGACATTCTAACCTGGTGTGGCCTACATGTGACACCAGACCCACAGCAATATGGCTGACTCTGAGCTACTCTCTGGGCAGTTCGCAGTGGGGCAAAGAATTCAAAGTTTGTAAGAAGATTTGTAGCTCGGGTGCTCGTTGTCGTGGTTCTGTTCACCGAGCTGGGAATTTGTGTTGCAGACGTTTCATCCCCTGTCTAGGTGACATCCTCAGTGCTTGGGGGCCTCCTGTGAAGCCCTTATGTGATGTTTCCTCTGGCATTTGTAGTGGTTTGAATCTGCTGCTTCTGGTTGTCAGTTCCAGCTGTCCACTGCAGTGGCCGGTATATTGGGTCCAGGTCGATGTGCTTATTGATTGAATCTGTGGATGAGTGCGATGCCTCTAGGAATTCCCTGGCTGTTCTCTGTTTGGCTTGTCCTATAATAGTAGTGTTGTCCCAGTCGAATTCATGTTGCTTGTCATGACACTCTCACCACCTCCAGCACCTTCACCTCTCCCTGTTCCTATTGTGTCATTAAACCCTGACAATGATTCCCCTTCTGAAAATGTGTTGCTGGAAAAGCGCAGCAGGTCAGGCAGCATCCAAGGAGCAGGAGAATTGACGTTTCGGGCATGAGCCCTTCTTCAGGAATGAGCCCTAAAACACTCTCTCTCTTCAGGATTTTAAGTACTTTTTGGTGATCTTCTCAGCCTGATAATCTAATATGATCCATTTTGTCCTGAGTGAGGGACAGGTGGGAATTTCTTGCTGAGGTTTGATCTGTTTCATTGAATGTCCTTTTGTAGAGTATTTTTCACTGTCCCTTTAAATGTTTTCCACTGTTCATTTACAGACACATATTTCAGTTTGTTTAGCCTGTTTATCTTGGTCAGTTCTCCTCTCAACCTCATGTTACTGGCTATTTTTGTTTCTAGTTGTAATTTGTCCTTTCTGTAATTCACTTTAAAACTTTATATTTCTTTAAACTGCACTTTATCACAATTTCCCGGAGGATCTCTCCCAGTGACATTACTCAGTCACTAAGTTTCATCACACAACAGTCGCTCTGAGATAGTTATGTCCCTAGCCAGTTGCACAATGTGTTATTCAAAGAAACACTGAAAAAGAATTCTACAATCTCCTCTTCGAATATCACTCCTGTCAGTATGATTGTCGATATTATATGAATGTTGAAGTTTCACTAAATTATCACAACACCTTTATTAAAAGTTCCAGTGAGTTCCTGTTTAATGCAGTGATGAGCAATGAAATGCTGTTCGGTGGCTAATTCTCTTCTGCTCCTTGTGTCCTTGTCAAGTAGTAGCCAGAATTTACATTCAGACTGACTCTACTTCATGATCTGAGACCAAATGCTTTCTCTGTAATGCCTTTGTTATCCATTATTGTGAGTGTTACCCATTTTGCCTGAGTTTCTGCATGCTTGTGAAATATTGAGTATTTATTTTCCACCTTTTGTTCGCACTGTAACCACATATCTCTGGTGTTTAAATCTCTTTCACCTCTGTGTCACAAATCCATCCACCTTATTGAAGAGACTTTGTCCATTCCAAAAAAAAAACATAATTTACTCTTTCCCACAATTTCCTGTCACAAATCGATGCGCTGATGTATAGTTTTAGTTAACTCTGTCCCATCCTGTTCCTTTCTGCTTGTCTACGGCCACATTCCCATGCTGTTCTGATGCGTCATCTTTTCTCTTTGGATTTGGAAAGTTCCTTTCACCTGAACCCTGTCCCTGCATCATCTCTGTCAGTTTAAAGTTCTGTCCATAAACCTACAGACATGATTGGCCACGTCACTGGCCACAGCACAGTTCCAGTGGGACCATCGGAATGGATTTAAAAAAAAATTAAGTATGGGATATGGATGTCTCTGGCTGACCAAACTTTCTTGCCCAGCCCTAGCTACCATTCAGCTGACTAACTTGCTCGGCCATTTCAGAGGGTAATTGAGAGGCAAACATTTGCTGTGGGGATGTCATGCAGACAACGTGAGGATGTCCTTCCTGAAAGGCGAAGTGTTTGGATTTATTGTACATCAGTAATGGTATTGATGGATTGTCAATTACTATTTTTAAAATAATTTATTTCAAATTCCACCATTTCAGATGGTGAGGTTCAAACCTTCCTCCCCCTAACATTAGTTGAGGTTTTGGATACATGCTCTAGCAATAACACCACTAGGCCATCACTTCGCCTGCTCACAGGCTATTCATCCCTAAACACTGATACCAGTGCATCATGGAGACAAACCTGTTTTTCCTTCATGATTGTTTGATCCTGATACCTTCCTGCACTCTAGTGATATTACTCAGTATCTCTCCATGTGGTATTCCTCATTATGGGAGTCCAATTTCTGCCTCTGTCAGTGTCTCTCACTCTTACAGCTACACTAGATCCTGAGCCAACAGAATTCTCCACTCCAGAGAGACACAACAGCACAGGCCAGGAATGGAGACTAGGATTTTCCAGATCTCTGTGGGACTCAGTGCCATTCTCCATGTGTAATCCCCACTATATCAGTCTAATTTCCCATCCTGTCTATTTCTCTGTCTCCTGCAGGTAATCAGGAAGTTCCTGACTCAATAGACTTCCCAACTACTGGGTGTCTCGTCCATCACCACATTGAAGATGGTTGGTCAGCCAGAGAGACAAAGGGCAGGGAGATCTAGAACCTTCAATAAATCCTGCAGTGAGGTAAGATCACTCACAGAGCACAGAGCAGAGAGCAATGAGAGGGCTCCATATATCGGCTAACAAGACATGACATAGATGCAGTGCTGGAGGGGGAGCACAGTACAGACACACCCCAGGCCAATCACCAGCCCTACTGTAAGTTTTGTTGCATTGAGACAGCATCGGGAGTGTCACAGTTATCAATGCAGGCTTGTGATGTCTTAGCGAACATCAGTATAACAGAGGGGAAAGCAGGTTTCTCATGAGTGTGTGGGAATGCTGTCTGGGATCTTTCAGTTCCGTGTTCCCTCTCCAACACTGTACATATACCATGTCTTGTGGACCAGTGTCTTCAAAAATTTTAACTCCTATAACAGTTCCTCTCCCGGTAACCTCCTCCCTTCCTGATAGTCCCTCCACATATTTGAAATATACTGCATTCCAGACTACCATCTCTATCTCTGTAACTTGCTTCAGTGTCTACAACATGCCTTATCTCAGTAGTCTCCTCCTCCAATAACTGGAGAAAGAGCCATGCAGAACAGAAACGGTTCCTTTGATCCAACTAGTCCGTGCTGATCACGGTTCCTGAATGAGTCGCATTTGCCTGCGTTTGGTCCCTATCCCGTCAAACCTTCTGCTCTCCATGTACCTGCCCAAATGTCTTTTCCATGATGTAATTGTACTTTTCTCTTCCACTTCAGTGGCAGCACATTCAATATGGGCACCATTTTCTGTGTGAAAATGTGCTCCTCTGGTCGCTTTTAAGTATTTTCTCTCCCACCTCATATTTTTGCCCTCTAGTTATAGATTCCCCTACCCCAGGGTAGAGACCTTCACTATTCACCTTACGTACACCCCTCATGTTTTTATAAACCTTTATAAGGTCACCCCTCAGCCACCTACACCCAATGGAAATACGAAGGATAATGATACAAATATCTCTGCCACGGTCCCCACTGCAAATTTGCCACAATGTTTTGGGATACACTTGGTTAGGACCTAGGGCTTTCTCTACCTTTGTGTTCTAAGACTTCCAGCATCACCTCTTCTGTAATGGGGACTCTTTTCAATACATCACTGTTTATTTCCTTTTGTTTCCTAGTCTTTGTCCACAGTACTTTCTGACATGAAAAATTCATTTCAGGTCGCGCCCATCTCCTGTGGTTCCAAAGCATGGATGGCCTTATTGATCTTTGATGGGCTCTATTGTCTCTCTAGTAGCCTTTTTGTACTTGTATGCTGTAGAATCTCTTTGGATTCTCCTTAACCTTATCTGCCAAATCTATCTCATTCCCCCCATGTTGCTTTCCAGCTTATCAAGCCTCTCTGTTTCTATCAAACGCTCCAGTATCAGTAACATCTTCGTCAATCTTTGCTCTATTTCCAGTTTCAGAATATGCTTCCTAAAGCAGGAGGATCAGAATTCTACACAGTACTCCAACTGGAGTCCCAGCAATGTCTGATACAGCCGTATCATGATGGACCAACTCATGTACTCAATGCTCTGACCCATGAGGGCTAGTGTGCCTAATCCGTTTTCCCCATCCTGTCCACCTGTGACGCCACTTCCAAGGAACAATGTAACTGCATCTCTTGGTCTCTCTCTGCTCGACAACACTGCCAAGGGCTCTGCCATTAATTGTGTCAGTCGTCCCTGGGTTGTCTTAACAAAATCCAATACCTGAATTCACCTCCATCTTTCATTTCTTGACCCACTGGCTCAGTTGGTTAAGATCACCTTTGATAACTGTATTCACTGCCCACTATAACACTTATGTTACTATCCACAACCTTACTAACAATAATTCATATATTCGCATTTATGTCAATAATGCACATGCGTGGCCCCAGCACCAATGCTTATGGCACACCGCTGGTCAGAGGCCCCCAATCTGCACAACAACCCTCTCCCACCATCTTTTGTTTCCTACTCTCAAGCCAATTTTGTGTCCGTTTGTCTCGCTCTCCCTGATCCCATGTGATTTAACCTTACTATCCACTGCACCATGCTAAACCCTGTCTAAGGCCTTGCTGAAGTCAGGATAGACAACGTCCACTACTCTGCCTTCATCCACCTTCTTGGTCACCTCTTCAACAAACTCTATCATGTTTGAGAGACACGACTTTGTATGCACAAAGCTGTGCTGACTCTCCCTAATCAAGCGTTGCCTTTCCAAATGCATGTGACTCCTGTCCCGTGGAATTGCTTCCAACAACTTTGGCACCACTGACATCAAGCTAATTGGTGTTTATGTCCCTGGCTTTCCATCGCAGCCTTTCCTAAATACTGGCACAACATTAGGCAACCTCCAGGCTCCCAGCTCACCACCCGTGGCTGTCAATGATAGAAATATCATTGTAAGTTTCTTCCCTAACTTACCCCAATGTCCTGGGATATACTTGATTAGTTCCCAGGGAGTTGTCTAATTTTAATGTGTTTGAAAACTTTCAGCACCTCCTGTTCTCCAATGTGGACTGTTTTGAAAATATCACTGTTTATTTCCCTGCTTCCCCAGTGTGTTTTCCACAGTAAGTTCTGACGTGAAGTGTTTGTTTCGGATCTCACCCATTTCCTGTGGGTTCACACATGGTTGGCTTCGTTAATCTTTAAGGAGTCACATTCTGTCCAGAGTTAATCTTCTGTTGTTAATATACTTGTAGAATCTCTCTGGGTTTTCCTGAACCTTCTCTGCGAAAGCTCTGTCAGTTCCCCTTTAGGCCCTCATGGTTTCCCCCTTTAAAGTATTACTACACCCACAATGTTCTTCAAGGGATTCCCTTAATCCAGCTGGCTGTATATGACATGTGCCCCCTTTTGTCTTGATCAGAGTCTCAATATCCCCAGTCATCCAGTGTATCCTACTTGTGTCAGCATTGTCCTTCACACTAACAGGAATATGCTGGCCCTGAAATCTTAATTTATCTCTATTTTGAAAGAATTCCACTTGCCCAGTGTCCCTTTACCTGCAAATAGCCTCCAAGAATCAACTTTTGGACGGTATTGTCTAATACCGTCTAGATTGCGGCAAGGCCAGTTTTGACCTTTAACTTGTGGACCAGACCTGTCCTTTTCCATCACTATTTTCAAACTAATAGAATTGTGGTGACTTTGCAAAAGTGATCCCCCACAAACTCGTCAGCCCCTTTCACTGCCTTGTTTCCCAAGGGGAGGTCAGGTTTTATCCCTTTCTCCAGTTGGACCAGTTACATACTGATTGAGACAGTATGCCTCGCAGTGCCAGAGACCCGGGTTCAATTCCCGCCTCCAAAAATGTGCAGGTTAGTTGAATTGGCCATGATAAATTGCCCGCAGTGTTAGGTGAAGGGGTAAATGTAGGGGAATGGGTCTGGGTGGGTGCGCTTCAGCGGGTCGGTATGGACTTGTTGGGTCGAAGGGCCTGTTTCCACACTGTAAGTAATGTAATCGAAAAATAAAATTCCTCCCATCCAAGCACTCTGGCAGTCCCAGTCTAGGTTTGGAAAGTTAAAATCCCTGACCATTACAACCCTATCATTCTTACAAATATCTGAGGTCTCCCACATATTTGCTGCTCAATTTCCCACTGACTACTGTAGTACAGTCATATCAAACTGATTATTCATTCTTATTTCTCAGTTCCACTAACACAGCTTCACTGGGCGATCCCCAGGAATATCCTCTCTCAGTGCTGCAGTGATGTTTTCACTGATCACAAACTCCGCTCCCCCTCCTCTCTTACCTCCCCTTCTATCCGTCCTGTTGAATCTGGAACAATGATCTGCGAGCCCTGTCCCTCCCTCAGCTGTGTTTCTGAAATTCCTGTGATTTCCCAGTCCCATGTTCCCATCTATGCCATGTGTTCATCTGCCTTACCTGTCAGGCATTTTGCAAAAAAGTAAATGCAGCTTAGTTCATCAGTTTTCCTCATTGCCTGCTGTGCTCTTGCCTGGCTTATCAATTGAAATTACTGTGTTGAAATTCTGTCCCAGCCAAAACCATCAGAATGCAGCCTGAGACCATCACCCTCACTGTGGACAACACCCTCACCTTTCATGTCATCTGCAAACCTAATAATGATACTTTCTGTTTTCACATCCGAGTGATAAATGCCCATAATGAACAGCAATGGTGCCTGCACAGATCCCTGCGGTACACCCGCTGGGCAAAGGCTTTCAATCACGCAAACAGCCCTCCACCAATTGTGGATCCAAATTGCCAACTTGCCTTGGATCCCATGGGCTCTTCCCTTTTGGACCAGCCTTCCACGTGGGACCTTTTCAAAGGCCTTAATGAACTCCATGGAACCCACATCATCTGCACTGCGCTCATCAATATTTTCAGATATCATTTCAAAAAAATGAACTGATTTCATCAGACAAGATCTTCCTGTATCAAATCCGTGCTGACTAACCCTAATCAATCCCTGCCTTTCCAGTTAAGAATTTAAACTGTCCCTCAGAATTGTTTCCAATACTTTCCCTCCCCCTGCTGTCAGACTATCTGCTCTGTAATTACCTATCACTGCTTCCCTTCTTGAGCAAAGGAACCACATTAGCGGTCCTCCAGTCATTCGGCACTTCACCTGTGGCCAGTAAAGTATTAAATATATCCACCAGGGATCCAGCAATCTCCTCCCTTACCTCCCATAGCAGCCTGGGATACATTTCATTGGGCTGTGGGGATTTCTCCACCTTTTTATGCCTGTGAAAACATTTAATACCCCCTCCTTATTGATCTTACCATGTTCTTGAGCCTCACCATCCCAACTGAAATCACCGGCTACAATGCCTTTTTCCTGTGTGAATACAGATGGGAAGTATACATTGAAGACCTCATCTACTTCCTCTGGCTCCATGCACAGATTTTCCCTTTGGTTTCTAACAAGCCTCACTGTTTTGCTGGGAAGCCTCTTATGGTAACAATGGTGATGAAATACCTTGTGGCTTTTCCTCAGGTATATCTGCCAAATGTATTTCATGACCATTGTTTGACCCTCATTTTCCACAATTCCCTTGCCCTCTTGAAGAGCAGGTGTGCATGCTGGAATGGATAGAGATAGAAGAAGCTGATGTGCTGAAAATTTTGTCCAACATTAAGATTGACAAGTTGCCAGGCCCGGAGCAGATTTGTCCTCGGCTACTTTGGGAAATGAGAAATGCAATTGCTTCATTACTTGCAAAGATCTTTGCATCCTTGCTCTCCACTGGAGTTGTACCTGAGGACTGGAGAGAGGCAAATGTAATTCCTCTCTTCAAGAAAGGAAATAGGGAAATCCCTGGCAATTACAGACCAGTAAGTCTCAAGTCTATCGTCTGCAAGGTGTTAGAAAGGATTCTGAGGGACAGGATTTATGACCATCTAGAAGAGCTTGGCTTGATTAAATGCAGTCAACACGGCTTTGTGAGGGGCAGGTCATGCCTCACAAACCTTATCGAGTTCTTTGAGGATGTGACTAGAAACGTTGATGAGGGTCGAGCTGTGGATGTGGTGTATATGGACTTCAGCAAGGCATTTGATAAGGTTCCCCCATGGTAGGCTCATTCAGAAGGTCAGGAGGAATGGGATACAGGGGAACTTAGCTGTCTGGATGCAGAATTGGCTGGCCAACAGAAGACAGCGAGTGGTAGTAGAAGGAAAATATTCTGCCTGGAAGTCTGTGGTGAGTGGTGTTCCACAGGGCTCTGTCCTTGGGCCTCTACTGTTTGTAATTTTTATTAATGACTTGGATGAGGGGATTGAAGGATAGGTCAGCAAGTTTGCAGATGACACAAAGGTTGGAGGTGTCGTTGACAGTACAGAGGGCTGTTGTAAGCTGCAGCGGGACATTGACAGGATGCAGAGATGGGCTGAGAGGTGACAGATGGAGTTCAACCTGGATAAATGTGAGGTGAAGCATTTTGGAAAGTCGAATTTGAAAGCTGAGTACAGGATTAAGGATAGGATTCTTGGTAGTGTGGAGGAACAGCGGGATCTTGGTGTGCAGGTACATAGATCCTTTAAAATGGCTTCCCAAGTGGACAGGGTTGTTAAGAAAGCATATGGTGTTTTGGCTTTCATTAACAGGGGGATTGAGTTTGAGTTGTGAAATCTTGTTGCAGCTCTATAAAACTTTGGTTAGACCGCACTTGGAATACTGCGTCCAGTTCTGGTTGTCCTATTATAGGAAAGATGTGGATGCTTTGGAGAGGGTTCAGAGGAGGTTTACCAGGATGCTGCCTGGACTGGAGGGCTTATCTTATGAGAAGAGGTTGACTGAGCTCGGACTTTTTTCATTGGAGAAAAGGAGGAGGAGAGGGGACCTAATTGAGGTATACAAGATAATGAGAGGCATAGATAGAGTTGATAGCCAGAGACTATTTCTCAGGGCAGAAATGACTAACACGAGGGGTCATAGTTTTAAGCTGGTTGGAGGAAAGTATAGAGGGGATGTCAGAGGTGGGTTCTTTACACAGAGAGTTGTGAGAGCATGGAATGCGTTGACAGCAGCAGTTGTGGAGGCAGGGTCATTGGGGACATTTAAGAGACTCCTGGACATGCATATGGTCACAGAAATTTGAGGGTGCATACATGAGGATCAGTGGTCAGCACAACATCGTGGGCTGAAGGGCCTGTTCTGTGCTGTACTGTTCTATGTGCTATACTTGTGAATGGCTTCACCTTTTATTGAACTGGATTTTCTTTATCAAACTCACGATATCGCTTGATCAATATTCGCTGGACTTGCTGCCTTCACTATTCACTCTTCAAGGAACCCACTGGCCCCGAGCTTTCACAGCATCACTTTTAAATACTCCCACTTTCCGAATATCGACCCAACTGCAGGTAGTTCCTCCCTGTCTCTGTTTGCCAGATCCTGTCTAATGATCGCAATACTGATAGAAGACTCAGTTGTGAGGGGGACAGACAGGAGACTGTGTGGCTGCAGAAGAGACCCCAGGATGGTGTGCTGCCTCCCGGGTGCCAGGGTCAAGGATGTCTCTGAGTGGTTACTGAACATTCTGAAGGGGAGGGTGAACATCCAGAGGACATTGTGCACATCGGTCACATGACAGAGGTAGAGAAAGGGATGGGGTCCTGTGAAATGAGTACAGGGAGTTAGGTAAGAAGTTTAAAAAAACAGGATATTGAAGTTAAAGATCTCGATGTAACTCCCAGTGCCACGTGCCAGTGAGGATAGAAATAGAAAGATAGGCCGGATGGATGTATGGCTGAGGAGCTGGTGTAGGGAGCAGGGTTTTCAGTTCTTGGGCCATTGGGATATCTTCTGGGGTAGAGGTGACCTGTACCAGGGGGATGGTTTGCACTGGAAGCAGAGGGGCACCAGTATCCCTGGAAGGAGATTTGCTAGTGTTACCCGGCAGGATTTAAACTAGTTTGGGAGGGACTTGAGACTCTGAATAAGAGAGGGGCCATCAACTTGCCAGGGGAAAATACATCAGCCATCGAGAGCAAGTTTCCTATCCAGGATATCCGGGGCACAGTATAGAGAGCGAAAAGACTTCTGGTTTAAAGGGCACTAATTTCAACGCATGAGGCTTGACTGGCAAGGCAGACAAGTTCAGACCATGGATTAGTTCTGGGGACTAGGATATTATAGCCATAACAGAAACGTGGCTGAGGGAAGGGCAAGACTGGCAGAACGGTGTTCCAGGACACGGAAGCTACAGAAGGGGCAGAAGATAAATAAGTGAGGAGGGGGAGTTGTCCCTTTGATTAGGGAGGACATAAAAACAGTGCTTAGAGACAATATTGTTAAGCAGTCATCAAATGAGGCCATATTTTTAAAAGTTAGAAACAAGAAGGGGATGGTCAGTCTGCTGGAATGGTGTTCTAGTCCCCTAAATAGCCAGCGGGTACGAGAGGAGAAAATGTGTAGTCAGATTGCAGGTACCTATAAAAATAATAGAGTAGTATTGGATGGAGATTTTAACTTCCCATGGATTGACTGGGTCACCCAGACTGTAAAAGGACCTATGGGGTGGAATTTGTCAAATATGTCTAAGAATGTTTCCTAAATCAAGATGTAGAGGACTCTATGCTACTCAGGCGGATGCAACACAGGACCTCCCCTCAGAAACTGAGGTCGGGCAAGTGACTGAAGTATCGGTCGGAGAGCACTTTTGGTCCAGTGACCACAACTGTCTTCATTTTAACATAGTTATGGAAAAAGATCAGACAGGTCCACAGATTAAGCTCTTAAACTGGAACAGGATCAATATTGGGCCATTCAGCAGGATCGAGCAGGGGTTAATTAGGTGGTGAAGGTAAAAATCACACAACATCAGGTTACCATCCAGCTGGTTTACACAGGAACCTCGATTATCTGAACGAGATGGACTGGCAATAGTTCACTCAGATAATTGATGATTCGATTAATCAATTCAATGCCTTTCCTCTGGGGCTCGGAGTTTTCGGTAATGTCTAGTCCCCATTGAGGTGACTAGGCAGCAGCAAACCATGAGTGAGCCCTCACGCCCTGCCAGCCCCCACAAACACCCCGCTGCTCGACCCCAACCCTTCTAACACCGACCCATGCCCACCCCCACCTCTAAAACCGTCCAACGCCACCCTCCACTCGCCACCCGCCCATGCCCCCAAACCCATCCAACATCACCCTCCGCCCGCCTCCAACTGATCACCCCGCCCGCCCCAAACCCATCCAACATCACCCTCCGGCCGCCTCCAACAGAGCACCCCGCCTGCCCCCAAACCCATCCAATATCACCCACCGCCCGCCTCCAACAGAGCACACCGCCTGCCCCCAAACCAATCCCACATCACCCTCCGCCCGCCTCCAACAGCGCACCCCGCCTGCCCCCAAATCCATCCAACATCACCCTCTGCCCGCCTCTAACAGAGCACCCCGCCCTCCCCCAAACCCATCCAATATCACCCTCCGCCCGCCTCCAACAGCGCACCCCGCCTGCCCCCAAACCCATCCAATATCACCCTCCGTCCGCCTCCAACAGCGCACCCCGCCTGCCCCCAAACCCATCCACCATCACCCTCCGCCCGCCTCCAACAGAGCACCCCGCCTGCCCCAAACCTCTAAAACCGTCCAACGCCACCCTCCACTCGCCACCCGCCCATGCCCCCAAACCCATCCAACATCACCCTCCGCCCGCCTCCAACAGATCACCCCCCCCCCGCCCACCCCAAACCCATCCAACATCACCCTCCGCCCGCCTCCAACAGAGCACTCCGCCCGCCCCCAAACTCATCCAACATCACCCTCAGCCCGTCCCCAAACCTGTCAAACACTGCCCCCGCCCGCCTCCGACAGTGCCCCCCCTGCCCGGTCCCAAACCCGTCCAACATTACATCCCCCACCCGCCCCACCCACCGTTCACGCCCATACCCCCAGCTGCCCCGCCCCAGTGCGCCCCTGCCCCCATCATCTCCTCCCCCTCCTGGGCAGCCGGAATGGACACCAACAGTAAGACAGCTGCTGCTTTTGGTGGTTAAGTCTCCAAATAGCGCACGCACACACACACACATACATGCACACACACATGCACACACACATGCACACACACATGCACACATACATGCCACACGCACAACTTCATCATTTCGAAAAGTTCCACCTCTGCCCTGTGCAGGACAATGTTCGAGAGAGTATCTGGGGAGGGGAGAATTAATATTTACCCCTATGTAGAACTCCAGGCTAAGTATGGGGAGAGCCAGAGAGGGTGGAAGGTCAGTCATTTCAAGATGGTACCTGTGCTCGATGTCCAGGACTGTTCTCGGCAGCATTTCAGTGAGCCGAGATCTGTTTTAATCATTGTAAACAAAAAAAAAACACAATCAGGGTTGAAACAGCTCATTGATGTAATGTTTCTGTCAGGACCTCGAGATCTCCTTTGAATAATCCGATATTCGGATAGTTGATATTTGGATAATCATGTTTGGAAGCGCTAGATTTGGAAGCGCTGGTGATCATTCTAAAAGATGAAAGACTTAATCAAAACTTGTTTAATATTTCATTCCATGATGCTGCCATCCTGTTGCTATAAATTCTGTGGCTTATGACTGTGCTCCACAACCACCTGATGAAGAAGCAGCACTTCGAAAGCTAGTGCCTCTAAATAGACTTATTGCACCTGTAAGCTGGTGTTTTGTGATTTTTAACTTTAGCTTAGCAGCAGCAGGTCAGGCAGCATCAAAGGAGCAGGAGAATCGACGTTTCGGGCATTAGCCCTTCTTCAGGAATCCTGATTCCAACCAAAATTACTGCCATTCTGGAAAATCTGTCAGACTCCACACCCTCCATATCTAGATAATCTGCAGAGCCTAAACCTTCCTGTATCTATAAACATCTTCAGCCATGACTATCCTCCATATCTCTGTTTCTTCCTCCAGTCAATACAACCCACTTTAACGCTATAATCTGATCAATTCGCCTAAAACATTCCTGACTGTGTAAACCGCTCCATCCAACAACATCCTTATCCCTGTCAACTGACCCATCCCTCCCAACCTCCCCATCTCCATGCACTCCTGCAGGCCATACAGCTCTCCGCATTTCTGTAACCTCCTATGGCTCTATGGTCCTCCGTCCCTGTGAAACCACCTCCAATCTCCACAACCCTCCCAGTCGGGGTCGTCTGCTTCAGATCAGGCCATTGGTGTTTCTGTTACCTCTGGCATTCTGAGCAAACCTTGCTAATTGTGTCTATTCATTCAGATCCCATCCTCTTCAGCCTCCTGAAACCTCTTGCTGCCATTGTCACCCTCCCTGTTTAGAACACAGAACAGTACAACACATTTTCTCCTGTAACCACATCTTTCTGGCGACCAAATCTCGCCAATACTTTGACATTTCCAAAAAAAAAATGTAATTAACTTATTCCCTGAATTTCCTGTCAGAATTCACTGTCCCTACCTGTTCCTTTCTGCTTGTCTTCAGTCACATTCCCATGCTGTTCTGATGAGTCACCTTTTCTCTTTGGATTTGGAAAGCTCCTTTCACCTGAACCCTGTCCCTGCATCCTCTCTGTCAGTTTAAAGCCCTGTCCATAAAGCTACCAATATGTTTGGCCAGGATGTGTTGTTTTTAATTTACTCGTGGGATGTTGCTGTCTCTGGCTGGCCAGCATTTCATGCCCACCCCCGAGCTGCCCTTGAGCTGAGTGGCTTGCCAGATCATTTCACAGGGCAGTTGAGAGTCAGCCTCCTTGCTCTGGGTCTAGATTCATACATTGGCCAGACTGGCAGCCCATAACAGATTTCATTACTTAAAGTGTATTAAGCAGTCAGATAGGTATCCCTGCTACTGGCATTAAATCTGGACGAACTGTCGAGTGAGAGTAACACCAGGCCATTCCCTGGCCCACTGATTGCTCCCTCATCCCTGTGTACTGCCCCCAGTGCACCAAGAATTAAACCCCCTTCTTCCTGACCGTGGTTTGATCCTGATACCTTCCTGCACTCTGGTGCTATCACACAGTCTCTCTCCATGTGGTATCTGTTACCATGTGGGTTTAATTGATGCTAGTGACTGCACCTTTTGCAGCTACTCCAGATCCTGAGGCAACAGGTTTCTCAACTCCAGAGAGATGGGCAGCACAGGCCAGGGATGGAGACTGGGATTTTCCAGGTCTCTGTGAGAGTCAGTGCCATTTTTCAGATGTAACCCTCATTGCATCAGTCTAATTTCCCATTCTGTCTGTTTCTCTGTCTCCTGTAGGTACTCAGGATGCTCCTGACTCAGCAGAACTCCCAATTCCTGTTTCGTTCATCACCACATTGAAGACAGTCGGTCAGCCAGAGAGATGGAGAGAGAGAGATCTGGAGCCTTCAGTAAATCCTGCAGATCGGTAAGATCACTCACAGTGAACAGAGCAGAGTGTATTTAAGGGATTGAACTTTGGTCCAGAAGACATGACATAGATACAGTGTTGAAGCACGAACACAGGGCATGATGGTCCCAGGCTCAATCCCCACCCTCTTGTTAACTTTCATCTCTGCTGTGCTGAGCCTTCCAGTGTCAATATAGGAAGTTGACAGTTATCAATCCAGGCCTGTGCTGTCTTAGTGAGGATCAATACAACAGAGGGGAAAGCAGGCCTCCCTCAAGGAGATGGTATTGAAACCTGAGATCTTTCTGTTCTATATTACCCCGCACACTGTCTCTTGTCGTGTAATACAGTCATACAGCAAGGAAACATGCCTTTCAGTCCAGGGTCTTGAATGCTTGTAATTCCCAGAAAATTTCCTGTTTCTGTAACCTCCACCCCTCCCATATTCCTGCTGTATATTTCAAACTACACCAATGCTGACTAGTCTCCCGATGTGTAAATTGCTCCAGTATCGATAACATGTCCAATCTCAAAAATCTCATCCTGCAGTCAGTACAATATCTATTTCTGTAATCCTGCACAATACTTACAGAGTCAGGCAGCATCCAGGGAACAGGAGAATCGACGTTTCGGGCATAAGCCCTTCTTCAGGAATGAGGAAAGTGTGTCCAGCAGGCTAAGATAAAAGGTAGGGAGGAGGGACTTGGGGGAGGGGCGTCGGAAATGTGATAGGTGGAAAGAGGTCAAGGTGAGGGTGATAGGTCAGACTGGGGTGGGGGCAGAGAGGTCAGGAAGAAGATTGCAGGTTAGGAAGGCGGTGCTGAATTCGATGGATTTGACTGAGACAGGGTGGGGGGAGGGGAAATGAGGAAATTGGTGAAATCCGAGTTCATCCCTTATGGTTGGAGGGTTCCTAGGCAGAAGATGAGGCGCTCTTCCTCCAACCGTCGTGTTGTTGGGGTCTGGCGATGGAGGAGTCCAAAGACCTGCATATCCTTGTGGAGTGGGAGGGGGAGTTGAAGTGTTGAGCCACAGGGTGGTTGGGTTGGTTGGTCTGGGTGTCCCAGAGGTGTTCTCTGAAACGCTCCGCAAGTAGGCGGCCTGTCTCCCCAATATAGAGGAGGCCACATCGGGTGCAGAGGATGCAATAGATGATGTGTGTGGAGGTGCAGGTGAATCTGTGGCGGATATGGAAGTTTCCTTTGGGGCCTTGGAGGGAGGTGAGGGGGGAGGTGTGGGCGCAAGTCTTGCACCTCCTGCAGTTGCAGGGGAAGATGCCGGGAGTGGAGGTTGGGTTGGTGGGGGGTGTGGATCAGACGAGGGAGTCACGGAGGGAGTGGTCTTTACGGAATGCTGATAGGGGAGGGGAGGGAAATATATCCTTGGTGGTGGGGTCCGTTTGGAGGTGGCGGAAATGACGGCGGATGATGCGCTGTACATGGAGATTGGTGGGGTGGTAGGTGAGGACCAGTGCGGTTCTGTCCTGGTGGCGGTTGGAGGGACGGGGCTCAAGGGCGGAGGAGCGGGAAGTGGAAGAGATGCGGTGGAGGGCATCGTCGACCACGTCGGGGGGGAAATTGCGGTCCTTGAAGAAGGAGGCCATCTGGGTTGTACGTTTTTGGAACTGGTCCTCCTGGGAGCAGATGCGGCGGAGTCGAAGGAATTGGGAGAATGGGATGGCGTTTTTACAGGGGGCAGGGTGGGAGGAGGTGTAGTCCAGATAGCTGTGGGAGTCGGTCGGTTTGTAGTAGATGTCCGTGTTGATTCGGTCGCCTGAGATAGAAATAGAAAGGTCGAGGAAGGGGAGGGAGGAATCTGAGACTGTCCAGGTGAATTTGAGGTCGGGGTGGAAGGTGTTGGTGAAGTGGATGAACTGTTCAACCTCCTCGTGGGAGCACGAGGCGGCGCCGATACAGTCATCGATGTAGCGGAGGAAAAGGTGGGGGGGTGGGGCCAGTGTAGTTGTGGAAGATGGATTGTTCCACATATCCTACGAAGAGGCAGGCATAGCTGGGGCCCATGCGGGTGCCCATGGCTACTCCTTTCGTTTTGAGGAAGTGGGAGGATTGGAAAGAGAAGTTGTTCAGGGTGAGGACCAGTTCAGTCAGTCGAAGGAGGGTGTCAGTGGAAGGGTACTGGTCGGTACGGCGGGAAAGGAAGAAGCAGAGGGCTTTGAGTCCTTCGTGATGGGGGATGGAGGTGTACAGGGACTGGATGTCCATGGTGAAGATAAGGCGTTGGGGACCGGGGAAGCGAAAATCATGGAGGAGGTGGAGGGCATGGGTGGTGTCCCGAACGTAGGTGGGGAGTTCTTGGATTAAGGGGGACAGGACGGTGTCAAGGTATGCGGAGATGAGTTCGGTGGGGCAGGAGCAGGTGGAGACAATGGGTCAGACGGGGCAGTCAGGTTTGTGGATTTTGGGCAGGAGGTAGAAGCGGGAGGTGCGGGGTTGTGGGACTATGAGGTTGGAGGCGGTGGATGGGAGATCCCCCGAGGTGATGAGGTTATGGACGGTCTGGGAGATGATGGTTTGGTGGTGGGAGGTGGGGTCATGGTCAAGGGGGCAGTAGGAGGAGGTATCTGCGAGCTGGCGTTTAGCCTCAGCGGTGTAAAGGTCGGTGCGCCAAACTACTACCGCGCCTCCCTTGTCTGCTGGTTTGATAGTGAGGTTGGGGTTGCAACGGAGGGAGTGGAGGGCTGCGCGTTCCGAAGGTGAGAGGTTGGAGTGGATGAGAGGGGTGGGGGATTTCAGGTGGCGGTTAATATCGCGGCGGCAGTTGGATATGAAGAGGTCGAGGGCAGGTAGGAGGCCAGCACGGGGTGTCCAGGTGGATGGGGTGTGTTGGAGGCGGGAGAAGGGGTCGTCAGAGGGTGGGCGGGAGTCTTGGTTAAAGAAGTGGGCGCGGAGGCGAAGGCGGCGGAAGAATTGTTCAATGTCACGCCGCGTGTTGAACTCATTAATCCGGGAGCATAGGGGGATGAAGGTGAGGCCCCTGCTGAGGACTGATCTTTCATCCTCAGAGAGGGGTAGGTCTGGAGGGATAGTGAAAACCTGGCAGGGATGGGAGCTAGGACCTGGTGTGGGGCTGGAGCTGGGTGTGGGGGCGGGGTTAGGTCTGGGGGCGGGGATCGGCGTGGGGGCGGGGTCGGGCGTGGTGATGGCGATCGGCGGGGGGCGGGGTTAGGCGTGGTGACGGAAATGGGCGAGGCGGGGTTAGGCGTGGTGACGGAATGGGCGGGGGCGGGGTTAGGCGTGGTGACGGAATGGGTGAGGCGGGGTTAGGCGTGGTGACGGAATGGGCGGGGGCGGGGTTAGGCGTGGTGACGGAAATGGGCGAGGCGGGGTTAGGCGTGGAGACGGAGATGGGCGGGGGCGGGGTTAGGCGTGCTGACGGAAATGGGCGGGGGCGGGGTTAGGCGTGGTGACGGAAATGGGCGGTGGCGGGGTTAGGCGTGGTGACGGAAATGGGCAGGGGGCGGGGTTAGGCGTGCTGACGGAAATGGGCAGGGGGCGGGGTTAGGCGTGGTGACGGAACCCGGCGTGGGGGCGGAGACACGCGGCGTTGTGGGCGTGTAGGTTAGTGACGTCACTGGGGGCGGAAGTGGCTGCGGCGACCACAGAGACAGAGTTGTTCCCCATAGCCGTTGGGAGGTTAAACCAAGGCAGGACATTGACAGTACAATGTAGGGCCTTGGAGAGTTTTAGAGAGCAAAGAGACCCAGAGGTACAGGAACATAGTTCCTGGAAATTGGAGTCACAGGGAGCCAGGGCAGTAAAGAAAGCTTTCAGCATCCGAGCTTCCATTTGTCAGAGCATTGAGTATCGGAGTTGGGAGGTCTTGTTGCAGCTGTATAAGACATTAGTGAGGCCACATTTGGAGGACTGAGCACAATTCTGGTCACCCTACTATAGGAAGGATATTATTAAACTAGAAACAGTATTGCAAAGATTTACTAGGACGTTACCTGGACTGGAAGGTTTGTGTGGTAGGGAAAGTTTAGATAGCCTGGGCTATTATCTCTGGTACAGAGGGGTGACCTTATAGAGATATAAAATCATGACAGGCATAGATAAGGTCGACGGGCAACAACTTTTCTCCATGAACTGAAGGGCATAGGTTTAAGGTGAGAGAAGAGAAATACAAAAGGGTCCAGAGGGGTGTTTATTTTCACCTCTCAGACTGTGGCAGGTGCCTGGAACAGGCTTGTAAAGGGAGAGGTGTGGAGAGGAGTACAAAGGGAGCGGTGGAGGGTGTACAAAGGGAGCGGTGGAGGGGGTACAAAGGGAGCGGTGAAGGGTGTACAATGGGAGCGGTGGAGGGGGTACAATTTCTTCATTTAAGAAAGATTTCGACAGGCCCATGAGTGAGTTAGGTTTGGAGGGCTATGGACCAAGTGCAGGCAAATGGGATTAGTTTAACTGTGAAAACTGTAGCATTGACAAGTTCGGCTGAAGGGCCTGTTTCCATAGTGCAGACCGTCTGGTGCTGGTGTCCTCTGGGTCCCCCTCATGCTGACAGAATGCTGTATTACAGACAATGTCTGACTGTTGTCTGATTAGTTTGTGAGAAACATATCGCATGTCACTTTCTATATTTTCTACCTTAAAGGGTTAAGTTTATGTTATTTCTTAGGGAGTTAAAAATAAACCAAACATCATTGCTTTTCAATTGAAGATAATTCAAATGAACAGTAATGAAATTACTAGAGTACACATTATTATGCAATTTACTGACCTTAGTAAACAGCTGACTCATGTTCCGATCAGTGAACACACCATCTTTCAGTTAGCAAATTGAATATGATTTTAAAAAGAGCCTGAATTTAGACAGTGTTACCAGGCCTCATTACATAGGCCATCTTTCAATCTGGCCAGAAAGCTTCCAAATTGTGTCTGGACAGTTATCACACAATCGCTCGTGACAAACCAGTTAGTGACATCCCTGAAAAATGAGGAAATGCATGTAGCAGACTTGGCCGCTATACTAGCAGAAAGCTCAGTGCTGCTTCAAATGCAGTTTAACATTTGTAAAACTGACCAGTCAACAACCATGTCTCACAGGTTTATCTCTGCTGATGACTCTGGTGTGCCACCTAAACTCTGTAGCTCTGCACCTTGGATCCGATCCTGAATGAAGGTTGTATAAAGGTGATGGACCCCTGTAGCACATGGCATCTTACATTGAATCCCTGATTAACCATACCCAGTGTATGTCAGCTCCACAACGTCAATATCTGAACAGAATTGTGCAGCTATATTGATGGGAGAAAGTGAGGACTGCAGATGCTGGAGATCAGAGCTGAAAAATGTGTTGCTGGAAAAGCGCAGCAGGTCAGGCAGCGTCCGAGGAGCAGGAGAATCGACATTTCGGGCAAAAGTCCTCCATCAGGAAGAGAGGCAAGGAGCCTGCAGAGTGGAGGGATAAATGAGAGGGGGGGTGGGGGTGGGGAGAAAGTAGCATAGAGTGCAATAAGTGAATGGCGGTGAGGATGGAGGTGATAGACCCCACCACCAAGGATATATTTCCCTCTCCTCCCCTATCAGTGTTCCGGAAAGACCACTCCCTCGGCGACTCCCTCATCAGGTCCACACCCCCCACCAACCCAACCTCCAGTCCCGGCACCTTCCCCTGCAACCGCAAAAAATGCAAAACTTGCGCCCACACCTCCCCCCTCACTTCCCTCCAAAGCCCCAAGGGATCCTTCCATATCCATCACAAATTCACCTTCACATCCACACACATCATTTACTGCATCCGCTGCACCCGATGTGGCCTCCTATACATTGGGGAGATAGGCCGCCTACTTGCGGAACGTTTCAGAGAACACCTCTGGGACACCCGCACCAACTAACCCAACCGCCCCGTGGCTGAACACTTTAACTCCCCCTTCCACTCCGCCAAGGACATGCAGGTCCTTGGACTCCTCCATCACCAGACCATAGCAACACGACGCATGGAGGAAGAGCGCCTCATCGTCCGCCTAGGAACCCTACAACCACAAGGGATGAATGCAGATTTCTCCAGCTTCCTCATTTCCCCTCCCCCCACCGTATCTCAGTCCCAACCCTCGGACTCAGCACCGCCTTCTTGACCTGCAAACTTCTTCCTGATCTCTCCGCCCCCACCCTCTCTCCGGCCTATCACACTCCCTTAACCTCCTTCCACCTATCGCATTCCCAACGTCCCTCCCTCAATTCCCTCCTCCCTACCTTTTACCTTAGCCTGCTTGGCACACCCTCCTCATTCCTGAAGAAGGGCTTATGCCCAAAACGTCGATTCTCCTGATCCTTGGATGCTGCCTGACCTGTTGCGCTTTTCCAGCAACACACATTTCAGCTATATTGATGGTCAGCATCATCCCAGCCCAGCATCCTTTTGTGTGACTCGAAATAGACGTTTCTATGCAAATATTTTAAGCTTCGGTCTGATCATTCACAGGAAGGCTCATTCCTGAAGATCCAACATCATTTGATAATATCCATTTTTTGATTGTTCAATAAGCACCAACACACTCATTTGTTTTGCTCAATTTTATGACTGGAATACAATGAAAACTGTGCACAAATCACAATAAGGGACATTGAAACAATGAGTTTGATTATTTCATCCAAGATGCAATTTCTGTCGTAAACCACGGTTCCTTTACCTTATCACTTCCTCCCTGCCTGACAGGGACATACCTATCAAGGACACGCAATATCTGTTCCTTAAACCAGCTCCACATTTCCATTGTCTGAATCCCCTGCATTTTGCTACCCCATTCAATGCATCCTAAGTCTTGCCTAATCGCATTATAATTGCCCTTGCCCCATCGATAACTCTTCTGGATCAGTGGTGCTGGAAGAGCACAGCAATTCAGGCAGCATCCGACTAGCAGCTCGTCGGATGCTGCCTGAATTGCTGTGCTCTTCCAGCACCACTGATCCAGAATCTGGTTTCCAGCATCTGCAGTCATTGTTTTTACCCCATCGATAACTCTTGACCTGTGGCATGTACCCATCTCTTTCTATCGCTAAACTAAACGTAACTGAATTATGGTCACTGTCTCCAAAGTGCTCACCTACAACTAAATCAAACACTTGGCCTGGTTCATTACCAAGCACCAGATCCAGTGTGGCCTCCCCTCTTGTCGGCCCTTCGACATAGTGTGTTAGGAAAGCCTCCTGTACACACTGGACACAAATTGATCCATCCGACCGACTAGAGCTATAGCATTTCCAGTCAATGTTGGGGAAGTTAAAGTCCCCCATAATGACCACCCTGTTCCTTTCACTCCCACCTCAGATAATGTTGCTCCCACCTCCCTGGAATGCTGCAGAGGCCTATAAAAAACTCCAAGCAGTGTGACCTCTCCTCTCCTGCTTCTAACCTCAGCCCACACGACCTCAGTAGACGAGTCCTCGTCAAAAGGTCTCTCAGCCACCGTTATACTATCCTTGACTAACAAGGCCACACCTCCCCCTCTTTTACCGCCTTGCCTGTTTTTAATGAAAGATCTAAACCCTGGAACCTGCAACATCCATTCCTCACCCTGCTCTATCCATGTCTCCGAAATGGCCACAACATCGAAGTCCCAGGTACCTATCCATGCTGCAAGGTCACCTACCTTATTTCGGATACTTTTGGCGTTGAAGTCGACACACTTTAAACCATTTCGCCGTCTGCCAGCACATCCCTGTGACACTGAAATCCTGTCCCTATCCTTCCTACTCTCATCCTCCTGTGCACTGCAACTACACCTCCGGTTCCCATCCCCCTGCTGAGCTAGTTTAAGCCCACCCGAATAGCACCAGCAAATTTCCCACCCAGGATATTAGTACCCCTCTGGTTTAAGTGAAGACCGTCCTGTTTGTATAAGTCCCACCTTCCCCAGAATGAGCCCCAGTTATCCATGTACCTGAAACCCTCCCTCCTGCACCATTCTTGCAGCCACGTGTTCAGCTGATATCTCTCCCTATTGCTTGCCTCACTATCACGTGGCACAGGTAACAATCCAGAGATAACAACTCTGTTTGTTCCAGCTCTCAGCGTCCACCCTAGCTCCCTGAAATCCTGCCTTACATCCCTATCCCTCTTTCTACCTGTGTCATTGGTACCTATATGGACAATGATTAGAGGCTGGTCACCCTCTCCCTTCAGGACCCCAGAGATACGATCCGAGACATCATGGACACTGGCACCTGGGAGGCAACACACCAATCGCGAGTCTCGTTCATTCCCAACAAACCTTCTCTCTGAGCCTCTAACTACTGAGTCCCCAATGACTAACACTCTCCTCCTTTCCGTCCTTCCCTTCTGTGCAACAGGGACAGGCTCTGTGCCAGAGACCTGGGCCCCACTGCATACCCCTGGTAAGTCCCCCCCAACAGTATCCAAAACGGTATACATGTTTTTCAGGGAACGACCACAGGGGATCCCTCCACTGACTGTTTTCTCCCCCTTCGAACAGTCACCCAGCTTTCTTCATGCCTCGGAGTAACTACTTCCCTTTAACTCCTATCTATCACAGCCTCTGCCTCCCAAATGATCCGAAGTTCATCCAGCTCCCGCTCCAGTTCCCTAACACGGTCTTGGGAGTTGGGTGCACTTCCTGCAGAAGTACTTGGATGGGACACTATTGGTGTCCCTGACCTCAAACATCCTGCAGGAGGAACATTGCTCTCCCTGCACTGCCATCTCTGCTAGTCCCCTAGTCACAAAGTAAAAAAGAGACATTTACCTGATAAGTTCCTGGTCGAGAAGGTTCGAGGAGGTGGTTGGGTGGGAGGCCCTACAATGGTAGGGTCTCAGGTTGAGAAAACACTGACTTATATAGCAGGACGGAAATAAAAATAAGAAGTCCCTCCTTTCCCAGACACCTCTGCTCTCTGACTTCAAATATAAAAGCACCAATCAGTGACTCACCGCTCCCGACAGGCCCCTGGTGCAAGCTCTGTCCCTTCGAGTTGCTGTTGCTGCTGACAAACAGAAATTGCATCTCTTGTTAAGTGGAAGAAGGAGGCTTATGTGTTGATGAGGCAAGATGTACAGATGAGGCGATGGAGAGTTACAGATCAGCTTGAAAGGATTTAAAGAGAGAGTTAAGAAGAGCAAAGAGAGGACATGAGCAGTCTTTAGCAAATAGAATAAAGGAGAACCCTAAAGCTTTCTATAGGTATGTGAGGAATAAAAGGATGACGAGGGTAGGAATAGGGCCAGTCAAAGAGAGAAGTGGGAAGTTGTGTGTGGACCCTGTGGAGATCGGAGAGGTGATAAATGAACATTTCTCATCGGTTTTCACTCAGGAAAAGGAGAATATTGTAGAGGAGAAGAATGAGGTACGAGATATTAGACTAGAAAGGATCGAGGTTAGTTACGAACAGGTGTTATCAATTCTAGAAGGAGTGAAAGTAGACAAGTCCCTTGGGCTGGATGGGATTTATCCGAGGATTCTCTGGGAAGCTAGGGAAGAGATAGCAGAGCCTTTGGCTTTGATATTTGAGTCATCATTGTCTACGGGTTTAGTACCTGAGGACTGGAGGATTGCAAATGTTGTGCCCTTGTTCAAGAAGGGCAGTAGATATGATCCAGGTAATTATAGACCAATGGGCCTTACTTCTGTTGTAGGAAAGGTTTTGGAAAGGATTATAAGAGATAGGATTTATAATCATCTAGCAAACAACAATTTGATTTCAGATAGACAACATGGTTTCATCAAGGGTAGGTCATGTCTCACAAACCTCATTGAGTTTTTTGAGAAGGTGACCAAGCATGTAGATGAGGTTAGGGCAGTTGACGTGGTATACATGGACTTCAGTAAAGCCTTTGATAAGGTTCCACATGGTAGGCTGTTGAAGAAAATGCGGTGGCATGGAATTGAGGGAGATTTAGCAGTTTGGCTTAGAAACTGGCTTTCTGAAAGAAGGCAGCGAGTGGTGGTTGATGGAAAATATTCAGCCTGGAGTCCGGTTTCTAGTGGTGTGCCACAAGGATCTGTTTTGGGACCACTGCTGTTTGTCGTTTTTGTAAATGACTTAGGCGCAAGCATCAATGGATAGATGAATAAATTTGCAGATGACACTAACGTTGGTGGAGTAGTGGATAGTTTGGAAGAATGTTACAGGTTGCAGGGCGACTTGGATAAACTGCAGAATTGGGCTGAGAGGTGGCAAATGGAGTTCAATGCAGCTAAATGTGAGGTGATGCACTTTGGGAAGAATAACAGGAAGGCAGAGTACTGGGTCAATGGAAAGATTCTTGGTAGTGTGGATGTGCAGAGGGATCTTTGAGTTCATGTGCACAGATTCCTGAAAATTGCCACCCAGGAGAATAGTGCTGTTAAGAAGGCATACAGTGTGTTAGGTTTCATTGGTAGAGGGATTGAGTTCCAGAGCAGCAATATCATGCTGCAACTATACAAAACGCTGGTGCGGCCACACTTGGAATATTGTGTACAGTTCTGGTCCCCATATTTCGGGAAGGATGTGGAAGCATTGGAAAAGGTGCAGAGGAGATTAACCAGGATGTTGCCTGGTCTGGAGGGAATGTCTTATGAGGAAAGGCTGAGGGACTTGGGTCTGTTCTCATTGGAAAGAAGAAGGCGAAGAGGGGATTTGATAGAGACATACAAGATGATCAGAGGATTAGATAGGGTAGACAGTGAATGTCTTTTTCCTCAGATGATGACGTCACCTTGTACAAGAGGGCATAACTACAAATTGAGGGATGATAGATTTAAGACAGGTGTCAGAGGCAGGTTCTTTACGCAGAGAGTGGTAAGGGCGTGGAATGCCCTACCTGCTAAGGTAGTCAACTCAGCCACATGAGGGATATTTCAACAATCCTTAGATAAGCACATGGATAATTTTGGGATAGTGTAGGGGGACGAGATGAGAATAATTTACAGGTCAGTGCAACATCGAGGGGTGAAGGGCCTGTTCTGCGCTGTATTGTTCTATGTTCTATCTTCTATGAAATCATTAAGTGCAAGTACTTTGAAAATATACAACTGTTTTTCTCCTGTAGGAATATTGCGTGCTAATATTCACACACAATCATTTTCATGGCAGTACTATAACTGTGTCTAATGTTCTACAGTCCAGATGTGAGTACATTTTGAATTGCGTCTGTCAATCTCACAGGTCATGTGGTGTGTGAATATCATGTCCATGTGATGCTGGGTATGTAGGCCATGCCTCTGAAAGACTAACCAACTGTTTCAAACAGCATATTCCTTCAGCTGTTCACAACAAACAAGGTGCAAAGTGAAGACTGGAGATGCTGGGGATTAAAGATAAAACTTGTTGTGTGGGTAAAGCACAGCGGGTGAGGCAGCAGCCGAGGGGCAGTGGAGTCGATGTTTCGGGCATAAGCCCTTCATTTCCACCACACTTTCCAGAAACAAGCAAGGGACTGACTGGAGCTGAAAATGTGTTGCTGGAAAAGCACAGCAGGTCAGGCAGCATCCAAGGAACAGGAGAATCGACGTTTCGGGCATAAGCCCTTCTTCAGAATTCCTGAAGAAGGGCTTATGCTCGAAACGTCGATTCTCCTGTTCCTTGGATGCTGCCTGACCTGCTGTGCTTTTCCAGCAACACATTTTCAGCTCTGATCTCCAGCATCTGCAGTCCTCACTTTCTCCTCAAGGGACTGACTGGATCCAACCAGTCTGCAGTCTCCAAATACAAAACTCCGTGTCCAACATTGATCATGTTTTGACAATATTTTTAATTTTAATTCATTGATGAAATATGGGCATCACTGATTAGCCAGAATTCATTACCCATTGCCTCGTTTCCCTTGAGACGGTGTTGGTGAATTTCCTTCTTGAACTCTTGTCGTCCGAATGCAACAGGAAAACTTACACAATGTGGAGGATATTGAAATAGTGACACTGAATGAACGGCAACATATTTCCACATCAGGATGGTGAGAATTTGGAACAGAAGTTGAACATGGTGGTATTCCCATGTATCTGCTGTCAATATCCTTTGTCACAAAGGTAGTCCTAATTTTGTCTAAATGCTGTTCCTTGGCTCAAGGAGACTGTGTCCTTGATTTTTCTCAGAGGAGTAATAAACTGAGCCGGGCTCCAATCAGTCTGGTTTGGTACAGAGATCAACTTTGTAGTGAATGAAACTTTTGAAGAGCAGGTGTGCATGCTGGAATGGATAGAGATAGAGGAAGCTGATGTGCTGAAAATTTTGTCAAACATTAAGATTGACAAGTTGCCAGGCCCTGACCAGATTTGTCCTCGGCTGCTTTGGGAAACGAGAAATGCAATTGCTTTGCCACTTGCGAAGATCTTTTCATCCTCGCTCTCCACTGGAGTCATACCTGAGGACTGGAGCGAGGCAAATGTAATTCCTCTCTTCAAGAAAGGAAATAGGGAAATCCCTGGCAATTACAGACCAGTCAGTCTCACGTCTGTCATCTGCAAGGTGTTAGAAAGGATTCTGAGGGATAGGATTTATGACCATCTGGAACAGCATGGCTTAATTAAATGTAGTCAACATGGTTTTGTGAGGGGCAGGTCATGCCTCACAAACCTTATCGAGTTCTTTGAGGATGTTACTAGACAAGTTGATGAGGGTTGAGCGGTGGATGTGGTGTATATGGACTTCAGCAAGGCATTTGATAAGGTTCCCCATGGTAGGCTCATTCAGAAGGTCAGGAGGAATGGGATATAGGGGAACGTAGCTGTCTGGATACAGAATTGGCTGGCCAACAGAAGACAGCGAGTGGTAGTAGAAGGAAAATATTCTGCCTGGAAGTCTGTGGTGAGTGGTGTTCCACAGGGCTCTGTCCTTGGGTCTCTACTGTTTGTAATTTTTATTAATGACTTGGATGAGGGGATTGAAGGATGGGTCAGCAAGTTTGCAGACGACACAAAGGTTGGAGGTATCGTTGACAGTATAGAGGACTGTTGTAGGCTGCAGCGGAACATTGACGGGATGCAGAGATGGGCTGAGAGGTGGCAGATGGAGTTCAATCTGGATAAATGCGAGGTGATGCATTTTGGAAGGTCGAATTTGAAAGCTGAGTACAGGATTAAGGATAGGATTCTTGGCAGTGTGGAGGAACAGAGGGATCTTGGTGTGCAGGTACATAGATCCCTTAAAATGGCCACCCAAGTGGACAAGGTTGTTAAGAAAGCAAATGGTGTATTGGCTTTCATTAACAGGGGGATTGAGTTTAAGAGTCGTGAGATCTTGTTGCAGCTCTATAAAACTTTGGCTAGACCGCACTTGGAATACTGCGTCCAGTTCTGGTCGCCCTATTATAGGAAAGCTGTGGATGCTTTGGAGAGGGTTCAGAGGAGGTTTACCAGGATGCTGCCTGGACTGGAGGGCTTATCTTATGAAGAGAGGTTGACTGAGCTCGGACTTTTTCATTGGAGAAAAGGAGGAGAAGAGGAGACCTAATTGATGCATACAAGATAATGAGAGGCATAGATAGAGTCGATAGCCAGAGACTATTTCCCAGGGCAGAAATGGCTAACACGAGGGTCATAGTTTTAAGCTGTTTGGCGGAAAGTATAAATGGGGTGTCAGAGGTGGGTTCTTTACACAGAGAGTTGTGAGAGCATGGAATGCGTTGCCAGCAGCAGTGGTGGAAGCAAGGTCATTGGGGACATTTAAGAGACTACTGGACATGCATATGGTCACAGAAATTTGAGGGTGCATACATGAGGATCAGTGGTCGGCACAGCATCGTGGGCTGAAGGGCCTGTTCTGTTCTGTTCTATGTTCTATGTGGGAGATTTAAACGATCCTTTGATAAGCAGATGGATGATAATGGGGTAGTGTTGGGGGATGCGCTGAGAATAGTTCACAGGTCAGCGCAACTTCGAGGGCCGAAGGGCCTGTTCTGTGCTGTGTTGTTCTATGAACAGGTCATTTGGCCCAATAAGTCCATACCGACCCTCCAAAGAGTAACCCACCCAGATCCATTCCCCTACCCTATATTTACCTCTGATTAATGCAATTAATCTATATATCCCTGAACACTATGGGCAATTTAGCGTGGCCAATTCCCCTAACCTGCACAGCTTTAGACAGTGAGAGGAAACCGGAGCACTCAAAGGAAACCCACGCAGACACAGGGAGAATGTGCAAACTCCACACAGGCAGTTACCAGAGGCTGGAATTGAACCCAGGTGCCTGGTGCTATGAGGCAGCAGTGCTAACCACTGTGCCACCGTGCCACCCCTTAGATATTCATTAAATCACCCACCACGCTCCCTGACCTTCAGTGTTTGATGGGGAAAGCATGAGATTAGATACAGACTAAAGATCCCACAACTCCAGCACTTTTCAAATTTCCAGGCTATGTTAATCCTGGAGTTAGATGTTGATTAAATCAGGCCCTACACTGTGCCCAATCAAACACTCGCAGGACAGAATAAGATACAAACTGATGCACCATCTAAACAGTCCTAAATGGTGAATTCCCAGGACAAGTTAATCACACCATTAGATGCAGATTAAAACTCGCTCTAAGCTGTCCCTGCCAAACACTGAAGGACAGTTATAGCATTGGTTTAGATATGGAATAAAACTCACTCTGCAGTGGCCCCATCAAACACTTGGAGGACAAGTAAAGCAGAGAATTGGGTACAGAGTAAACATCCTTCGACATAATCTCAGAACAGGCACAGAACAACATTACATACAACTTGAATCTCCATCTGCACTGTCCTTTATCAAGCACTCTCAGGTCAGGACTAAATCTCCCTCTACTCTTTTAAAACGCAAGTAAGGCTCCCTCAATATTGTTCCCATTAAACACTCACATGATAGAGGCAGTGAGGTGTCAGATACAATGCCATGTTCCTACGACTGTTTAAACCTGAAAGTAAAATTAAAATAAAGCTGCCTTTATTTGTATCCACCAAACATGACTCAGCATAGGAACATGTTAGAGTTAGATACAGAATAAAGCTCCCTTCATTATTTTAAACAGAAAGAAATCTCCCTCTACAATGTTTTCATCAATTACTCCCATGATTGGCGCTCGCTTTGTTAAGCAGCTACACTGGCACCACCCCCACCATTTCCTCCGCTACATCGATGACTGTATCGGCGCTACCTCGTGCTCCCATGAGGAGGTTGAACAGTTCATCCACTTTACTAACACCTTCCACCCCGACCTCAAATTTACCTGGACCGTCTCAGACTCTTCCCTCCCCTTCCGAGACCTCTCCATTTTTATCTCGGACGACCAACTCAACGCAGATTTTACTACAAACTGACCGACTCCCACAGCTACCTAGATTACACCTCCTCCCAACCTGCCCCCTGTAAAAACGCCATCCCATATTCCCAATTCCTTCGCCTCCGCCACATCTGCTCCCAGGAGGACCAATTCCAATACCGTACAACCCAGATGGCCTCCTTCTTCAAAGACTGCAATTTCCCCTCAGACGTGGTTGACGATGCTCTCCACTGCATCTCCTCCACTTCCTGCTCCTCCGCCCTTGAACCCCACCCCTCCAATCGCCACCAGGACAGAACCCCACTGGTCCTCACCTACCACCCCACCAACCTCCGGATACATCGTGTCATCCTTCGTCATTTCCGCCACCTCCAAACAGACCCCACCACCAAGGATATATTTCCCTCCCCTCCCCTACCAGCATTCCGGAAAGACCACTCCTTCCGCGACTCCGTCGTCAGATCCACACCCCCCACCAAACCACCCTCCACTCCCGGCACCTTCACCTGCAACCGCAAGAAATGCAAAACTTGGTGCCTACACCTCCCCCCTCACTTCCCACCAAAGCCCCAAGGGATCCTTCAATATCCATCAGAAATTCACCTGCACCTCCACACACATCATTTACTGCATCCGCTGCACCCGATGTGGCCTCCTCTATATTGGGGAGACAGGCCGCCTACTTGCGGAACATTTCAGAGAACACCTCTGGGACACCCGCACCAATTAACCCAACCACCCCGTGGCTCAACACTTTAATTCCCCCTCCTACTCCGCCAAGGACATGCAGGTCCTTGGCCTCCTCCATCGCCAGACCATGGCAACACGACGCCTGGAGGACGAGCGACTCATCTTCTGCCTAGGAACCCTCCAACCACGAGGGATGAATGCGGATTTCTTCAGCTTCCTCATTTCCCCTCCCCCCCTTATCTCAGTCCCAACCCTCAGACTCAGCACTGCCTTCTTGACCTGCAATCTTCTTCCCGACCTCGCCGCCCCCACCCTCTCTCCGGCCTATCACCCTCACCTTAACGTCCTTCCACCTATCGCATTTCCAAAGCCCCTCCCCCAAGTCCCTCCTCCCTACCTTTTATCTTAGCCTGCTTGGCACACCCTCCTCATTCCTAAAGAAGGGCTTATGCCCAAAACGTCGATTCTCTTGCTCCTCGGATGCTGCCTGACCTGCTGCGCTTTTCCCGCAACACATGTTTAAGCTCGCTTTGTTAAATACAGAATAAAGGTCCCTCTGTATGTCCCCATAAAATACTCCCAGGACAAGTGCAGCACAGCGTTAGATACAGAATAAAGGTCACTCTGCTTAAAAAGAAGGAACAGCTGATGCTGAAAATCAGGCGAATAAAAATACATATTCACGGATAAATTTCAAAAGGTCTAGCAGCATCTGTGGAGCGAAAATAGAGTGGGTTTCCTCCGGGTGCTCCGGTTTCCTCCCACAGTCCAAAGATGTGCAGGTCAGGTGAATTGACCATGCTAAATTGCCCGTAGTGTTAGGTAAGGGGTAAATGTAGGGGTATGGTGTGGATTGTGCTTCGGCGGGTCGGTGTGGACTTGTTGGACCGAAGGGCCTGTTTCCACACTGTAAGTAATCTAATCTAATCTTAATGTTTCAGGTCCGGTCACCCATCTTCAGAACGTTAGCTCCACTTTCTCTCCACAGATACTGAAAGATCGCTCTGGACTATTCCTCTCAAATATTCCAAGACAGATATCACACAAAAGATCATCCAACACTGGCCCTTGGCAAATACATAGGCCATGTTCAGCATGGGTTCGATACTGATAACATTACTGCTGTATTGTTCCTTTCAAACCCTCCCAGGACAGATACAGCACAGGGTTAGACATGAAGTAAAGCTCCTCCTATGCTAGCCCGTGTCAAATATACAGGAGAAAGTGAAGGATGCAGATGCTCAGGGAAATCACAGTTAACCCAATTTACAGCTCCAGGAAGATTAGAAATGGAAGGTAGGGAGATAGTTCTGCCAATATTAGTGTCTAAAAAGACATCGATTAACTTGTTAGGTAGGGATGCTTTACTACAGTTAGAGGTAAGATTGGAGTGCACACAGCAGGGTTTGGTCGTAGAAAAGGCCAATACACAATGAGTGATGCATTGGATAGGGGATATAGCATGTGATATTCAAGACATTTGGGGATGTGGGAAGCAGAAGTGTTGACAATGTTGACTAAAGCAAGACCACCTAAGTCTGAGCTGCACTGTACAGTGATATTTGATGAGTCTCAGGATGAGGTGTTAGAGAGGCAGTGGCAGCAGGAAGTCACTGCTCCACAACATTTGAGAAGTGAAGTAATAGTATTAGGAGAGCAGGGAGTGATCCTGCAAATAGAGAGAAATGTGTTCCTGGAAAAGTGGTACAGAGTACCAGGCGCCGCACCACGTGTAACCTTACTGGGAAATAAGGGATGTCAATCTAAAGACTTAGGATCTATGGCCAGGCATGTATAAACAGTCAGGGAATGGTATATGCTCATGACAGGGGTTTGGGAATCCAGAGATGACAGCTATATTAAAATCCTCGCATGCTGCACCTGGACAGGGAATCCGAAGGAACACCCCATTGGAGCATGTCAGTGACAGTGGAGGAAGGTGATCAATATGGTAATGAGCGATTGGATGTATTACCAGCCACTTTGTGGTCATGGCATGATACAGATGTGGGAAGAGTGAAATCAGTTAGCCCAGTGAAAATAGGGTTGAAACCAGGAGCTGGGAGAGTAGTGAGAATTCTGACAAATGAAGTTATCCCAAGGTTTGGTATAGTGTCGGTAATTAGTTCAGACAATGGGTCTGCCTTCATTCAGAAAGTAATTATGTTAGTGCTGCAGTCTTTGCGAATCAATCAGAGGTTTGGGTGAGTGTATCATCCCCGCTCACAGGGGATGGTGGAAAGGATCAATGGGACATTGAAAGCCAAATTAAACAAGATCTGCGCAAGCACCAACCTTAATTGCTCACAGGTAGACCTATGCCAGTGCCCAGGTGGAGAGGCCATACTAAAGGCCTAGCTTGTTTCAGTTAAGCTTGGAACGTAAGCGATATATGCAGCAGCTAACTCTGATACATGAGACTATCCACCTGCAGGAAACACCTGTCAATGAGGAAGGACCGATTACACCCGGGGTTTGGGTGCATGTGTGGGTTTTTTGAAGACGCTGGAATGAGCCGAGGAGAGGGGGGCCTTTTGTCGTGACTAAGGCATCACCTACCGCCGTCCAAGTGGAAGGATGACACATATGGTACCACCTGAATCATTGTACTAAAGTTCTCCCACCGGCACAAACCAAATCTAACACTGAGATAAATGGAGCTGAGAATGAGGAACTTGGACATGAGCAGGGCACACATGAGGCTAGTACCCCTCAGCAGGGGCCCGAACAAGGTACAGGTGAAGTTCTTGGGGATACTGATCATTCTAGAAATGATTGTGATAGAGATGTGGAACATAGTTCTCCTGGCAGCGGGGATGGGGATGACATGGGGGATGCTCCTGATACCCCCCTCTCTGATGCCAGGCCCGCATACTCAGACTTGGACACCATTAGATTGGCAGACCTAGACTGGTTATGCCAGGGTCATTTAGGCTGGGAGGCAAAGACATATTAGAAGTGCAGACCTCGCTGCCCCAACATGGGTACGCGCCCGTGACAATCACTGGTATCAGTGGGCAATCTATACGGCCGCACTGATGGCTAGACAGGACTGCTTCTTGTGGCAACCCCCTCATAGTATGTTGTCCCTATGCCTTATAACTCGACCACCTGTACTCAACGGCATTTGCAGAATTCTAGCCAACTTCTTTATCTGGATGATTCATCAACTACAGGCAATCCCATTGCCCGTTTTGGTGCCTCCTACTTCAGGCCTCTATGTTCTATCAGGAGGATGATGTGGGCAGGCAGCAACTCCAACAGTGGTGTGGCTATAGTACCCCGTGGTCCACCAGTCAGACTAATTACACAATCCCCGTGGCTGCTCTCAGGATACGGGAAGGGTTGAGTTTTGAATGCTTTAAGCGAAATGGTTCCACACCAGTCGGCTTTTTTAAGGGTCTTTGTGGGAATACGATTGAAATCAAGATGGACACCACATTTGGGGCTGTTTTAAATTCTCAACGCATCCCACTGGCAGATACTTGGTGGCTGTGTTGTAGGAAAGGAGGGTTGCGCCCAATGCTGCCCGCTGACTGGAGTGGCAGCTGTGCCCGTGTAATGCTCCTACACGAGGTAGTTATATAGGCACACACGCAGCTTGATGCGATGTCACAGTCAGCTTTGCGCTGAACTAAGCGATGGTATGTCCCTGATCCGACAATTCGGACTGATAGCGTAGGACAGCCAAGAGGTATTCCTAATGAGTTTAAGGCCCACAATGAAATTGCCGTGGGCTGGGAGGCTCTCATCCCATTGATAGGGGTTAGTAAGAATGCTGAATTGATTAATTACATTTATCACAACCAGCAGAGATTTATCAATTATACTGAAGATGCCCGTGTGGTCTTAGGAGAACAATTGGATGCTACCACCAACTTGTGGTCATTTCAGCTACCCCAGGAAGTATTTACTCCTTTGACAGAACCCCACCACTCTGTTATTATGATCTAACAACCACAACGCTGCAAGGAATATGTCCACGTGGGGATATTGATGGTACTTCTGAAGAACGCATGGGTCCTAGATTGTGAGGGATCTTGGGTCTTTTTTCCTGTTCTGGTTATTGGAGAACAGGTTTTTGGCCCAAGGGATTGCCTCACAGTGCAGGGACTCGGGTTCAATTCCAGCCTCGGGAGACTGTCTGTGGGGAGTTTGCACATTCTCCCCATGTCTGTGTGGGTTTCCTCCAGGTGCTCCGGTTTCCTCCCGCAATCCAAAGATGTGCAGGTCAGGTGAATTGGCCATGCTAAATTGCCTGTAGTGTTAGGTGCATGAGTCAGGGGTAAATAAAGGGTAGGGGAATGGGTCTGGGTGGGTTACTCTTTGAAGGGTTGGTTTGGACTTGTTGGGCCAAAGGCCTTGTTTCCACACTGTAAGTAATCTAATCTGTAGGAGCACCACAACAACACCCACATCACTGGCATTTACAGCCACTCTGAAAAGCTTCGTGTAACCCGGTGTGGCGAATACTGGGGCAGGAGTTAACACAGTTTTTAGGCTGTCAAATGCTTTTTGACAGTCCTCTGTCCACTGGAACTCCTTGCCCTTTTTTAACAGTTTTGGTGAGTGGAGCAGCCACACTGCTAAAGTTCGGCACAAACTTTCAGTAAAATCCACTCAACCCCAGAAACTGTAGTACTGCTTTTTTGTTGACGGTGTGGGAAACTCCCCAATTAATTTCTCATGGGGCTATTTGTCCATGTGCAATGACATGGCCCAGGAAGGTGAGTTGGGCTTTGGCAAATTCACTTTTAGCTAGGTTTACCATCAAGCCTGCCTCCCGAAGCCGATCGAACAAGTCTGATAAATACTGTAAATATTCCTTCCATGAGGGACTAAAGTACACCAGCTCATCTATGTCAACAACACAATTGGGTAACACAGCAATGACCTAATTAGTCAGTCTCTGAAATGTTACTGGAACATTTTTCATACAAAATGGCATGACTTTGAGCTGATATACTCCATTTGGGGATGTTACGAAAACCGAAATTGCCTTTGCTCTCTGTGACAGAGGGACTTGCCAGTAGTCCTGAGCAAGTCCAACTTAGAAATACAAGTTGCTTGTCCTACTTTTTTGACACAGTCCTCCAATCATGAATTGGATGTTCATCAGTCTTTGTAACGGTGTTGACTTTGCGATAATCCACTCAAAACTGTTGAGTGCCATCTGGCTTTGGCACCATGACTATGGGTGAGCTCCAGTCACTGCAACTCACTTTGATTATGCCATCTTGGAGCATGCACTCTATCTCCTGAACCTGTGCCAACTTTAGAGGGTTATGCCTATAAGGATGTTGTTTAATTGGAACAGCATCTCCTCTATCTACATCATGAACAATTAGGTTCGTACTTCCCAGTTTATTTCTACATACCTCCCCATGTGATAGTAATAACTTTAGATTAGATTAGATTAGATCACTTACAGTGTGGAAACAGGCCCTTCGGCCCAACAAGTCCACACCGCCCCGCCGAAGCGCAACCTACCCATACCCCTACATGTACCCCTTACCTAACACTACAGGCAATTTAGCATGGCCAATTCACTTTTTCAGGTCATTTCAATTTTCTTGTGGACAGTAACTCAATATATTATCCCAATTTTTGACAACTTCCTCATTGTCCAATTTGATTTGAGGAATGTCCAATTCAGAACCCTCTGAACGTGGTTCTTCCTTCTGTGCTGTAATCAGTAACACCTTCTCCTCTTGCTTTCCTTCCCGATCAAAATACCTTTTGAGCATATTCACATGACACACTCTGAGACTTTTTTCCTGTCTGGAGTTCTTATCAAATAATTCACCTCACTCAATTTCCTCTCATTTTCCTGTTTCATTGTACGCTGTGATACTTTTAAATGCTGTCTGGCCAACTCTCCAGCTCTATTCAATCGTTCTCTAAAATTTGACACATTGTCCAATGGGTGGTCTCTGAATTCTGAATATTAATTTCTCCTGAATTAGTTTTAACGGCCCTCTTACTTCATGTCCCAAAATTAATTCAAATGGGACTGAATTTGGTTGATTCATTTGGTGCATCTCTGATCACAAAAAGTACAAACTGAGCACCCTTATCCCAATCTGGATAATCCTGACCATAGCCCTCAACATGGTCTTTAATGTTTGATGCCTTCTCTCTAGCGATTCCAGATGGTATGCAGCAGATTTGAATTGCTTTATTCCCAAGTTATCCATAATCTCCTTGAATAGTTTGGATTTGAAGTTTGATCCTTGACCTGACTGGATTTCTATTGGTAATCCATATCAAGTAAAACATTTAAGTAATTCTTCTACAACCCATTTAGCTGTGCTGTTGCATAATGGGATTGTCTCTGGAAATCTAGTCAACACATCCATTAATGTTAATAAATATTTATTCCCACTTTTTGTTTGAGTTAGAGGACTTACGCAATCAATCAAGACTCTTGTGAAAAGTTCCCCAAATGCTGGAAGAGGTTTAAAAGGTTAAGGTTTTATTACTGCCTGTGGCTTTCTGATTAGCTGACAAGTGTGACATGTCTGGCAAAATTCAACTACATCTTTGTGATGTCCAGGCCAGTAAAAATGCCCTTGTATTTTAGCCTGTGTTTTCCTCACCCCTAAATGACCTCCAAGTGGTAGTTCATGCACCACTCGCTGTACCTCCTTTCTAAACCCTACTGGTAAAACAATTTGATGAATCTCTGCCCATTTTTCATCTGCTTGAATGTGTGATGGTGTCCATTTCCTCACTAAGACATCATTTGTTAAGTAATAACACACAGGAATGCATTCACGTTCTTTCTTTGTAAATGCCTTTGATATAACTGTTTTAACTCCATCTTTCTGCTGTAATTCAGTCAGCTTATCAGAGCTAAAGATGCTGACATGCTTACCTATTTGCTCCTTCTCTGTCCCACTTATCTGATCAAGGATAGTCTCAGATGACACTATGCCAACTTCCTTATCTGTGCCTCTTGATCTCTCCTGCTTCAACTTGTGCCTCTGTGATCTTGTGATCACACAATCAGGGAAAATTTCTGGATAAACATACTCCAGGTCTTCAGTTGCCTGCATCTCCACTGGCTTTTCAACTAGGGTAGGCAGCATGCCTACCAGTGAATCAGCGATATTATTTACAAGGGCAAATTGTATTCCTGGAGCTGAGAGTTTGTCCAGTACTCCTACCACAAATTCTCCACTGTTCTCTGGACTCTCTAGTCTCTCTTTTCATAACTGAGCACTTGTTGTTTCACCGTGAATTCCTGTTACCAGTACCTTTTCTGGTAATAGTCCCTCAGGACTCAGTATTACAGACTGAGAGGATCCTGTTTCCCTTAATATTGTAACCTCTTTACCTGCTACCCCTGGCCTATGTGAATAAACTTTACCCTTACATGTATATTTTTTAAGCGAATCTGGCACTTCCTCCTTAACCAACCTCTGATCATCTTGTACACTCTGAGGCAGTTGTCTAACTTCCCTTGTGCTTTTTGTTACTAGTCCAACAAAACTCCCAGGCGTGTCTGGTTTTCCTACAATTGGCTTTCTCCTAGCGCACCAACACTGTGATTTCGTGTAGCCCACTTTATTACAATGAAAACACTGGAGCTTTGTATCTTCTTTGTCCCCCTTAAAGGTTTCTTTTTTACCCTGTAGTAAGTTCTCCTTATGATCTCCACTGAGACCTACGTTCCCCTTTCCATGTGAGGATTTCTCTTTGCCCCAAATCCAACCCTCGCGGATTGAAGTTGTTTCTGGACGCCAAACCAAGTTTATGGACCAGCTCATAATCTTCAGCTGCTAACCTTGCTATTTTTACTCTCTGCTCTTCCACATGAGTTTACAGTACTTCCTCACTGAGCCTACCTCAGCCTTTATCTCCAGCCTTTTAAGCTGACGTTCCTTTTTAAGTGTCAGTTTTTGAAGTTCAAACATTTAATCTTTTTCTTTCTCTGCTGCTCTCTTTTCCCTCTCTTCTGCTTTTCATTGTAACTCAAACTGGTTCGTTTCTGCTGCCCCTTTTCTTATCTCTCACCTCTAACTCAAGCTGCTTCATTTACAATTGAATTCTTGCCATCTCTATAGATTCTGATGGTTTCTCCAGCAAGTGTAAATGCTGAGCTACTGCTGTAATTATCTCTCCTTTCCTCACAGAAGTAGGCAGTTCCAATTCCAGCTTCTCTGCTAATTCCTGCAATTTGGTCTTAGTCACTTTTGGCAAAACTTCCAAAGTGACCGCATCCACATCCAGAAAACTCTTGGTGACTGAAAGAGCCCATTCCTATCCCAAGCTTTGTCTCCCCAACCAAACCAACACCTGAAATAAAGACACGAGCACCTACCACTCACTGTTTAAAATCCCACAAAGAGCCCCCAGTCTGTTATGGACTAGGCCAAACCACTCAAATTATTCTTGAGCAGGCAACCCAGACCGTAACTTTGCAATTTACTTCGGTAAGTGAACAGTGAAAATTTCTCTGAGTAAGCTTACTGGGTTCACTGCTAGATTTTAAAGCAGACAGAAATTTATTCACAAAAGTATACAATGAAACACAAAGAACAGAATAAAGATCCCCAACAGAGCTAAGTCTATTCAAATTGTACTTAATTATGATGTTCTGAATATACACAACAGTCCCAATGAGCAAACTCCCTTTAAAACGCCAGTATAAATGGAACACATGCTTACAGGTTGAAGTTGAAGGGCAGAAAAGGGAGAGGGAGTTTCCACACAGCTCCCTGTTGAACTTCCAACCAGCTCACAGCTCAACTAAAACTGCTCAGCTCAGCTCAGCTAGAGAACTGACCGCTCCCCTTTCATTATACAGGTCACTTCTAAAGCATGACCACTTTGGCCTGAAGTCTCATCTGTTTACATTTAAACAAAAGGCCTCTCAAAATCCTTTTCATCTCTGTACCAAACCAGACTGATTGGAGTAGGCCTGGTTTATTGCCCCTCTGAGAAAAATCAAAGACAGATTCTCCTTGAGCCAAGAAACAGTTTTTAGGAGGGATTAGTTTTGTGACACTGAGAAACTAATCCGAAGCCCATCTAACCTACACGATTCCATTCTCGTCCATTTGCCTATCCAATGACCATTTAAATGCTTGGAAAGTTGGTGAATCAAGAACTGTTGCAGGCAGTACTTTCCACGCCACAACTACTCTCTGAGTAAAGAAACTACCTCTAACCTCTGTCCTATATCTATTGCCCCTCAATTTGAAGCTATGCCCCCTCATACTAGCCATCATCATCCAAGGAAAAAGCCTCTTAATGTCCACCCAATCTAATGCTCTGATTATCTTATATGTCTCAATTAAGTCATCTCTCAAGCTTCTTCTCTCAAATGAAAATAGCCTCAAGTCCCTCAACCTTTCCTCATAAGACATTCCCTCCAGACCAGGTAACATCCAAGTAAAGTCTCCTCTGCATCCTTCACAAAGCTTCCACATCCTTCCGATAATGTGGTGACCCAAAACTGTACGCAATACTCCAAGTGCGGCTGTACCAGAGTTTTATTCAGCTGCAGCATGACTTCGTGGCTCTGAAATTCGTTCCCTAAAGCTAACATACCATATGCCTTCTTCACAACCCTATCAACCTGGGTGGCAACTTCGAAGGATCTATGTACATTGACAACAAGATGTCTCTGCTCATCTACACTACCAAGAATCTTACCATTCACCCACTACTGTTACTCCTTCCAAAGTGAATCACCTCACACTTTTCTGCATTAAACTCCTTTGCCACCTCTCAGTCCAGCTCTGCAGCTTATCTGTGTCTCTCTGTAACCTAAAACATCCTTTGTTACTATCACAACTGAACTGGCCTTAGTATCTTCTGCAAACTTACTAACCCATCTTTCTACGCCCACATCCAGGTTATTAAAAAAATGACGAACAGCAGTGGACCCAACACTGATCCTTGCGGTACACCGCTGGTAACTGGACTCCAGGATGAACATTTCCCATCAATCACCACCCTCTGTCTCCTTCCAGCTTGCCAATTTCTTACTAAACTGCTAAATCACCCTCAATCCCATGCCTCTGTATTTTGTGCAATAGCCTACCATGGGGAACCTTGTCAAACGCCTTACTGAAATCCATATACACCACATCAACCACTTCGCCCTCATCCACCTATGTGGTTACCTTCTCAAAGAATTCAATAAAGTTTGTGAGGCACGATTTACACTTTGAGAAACCGTGCTGACTATCCTGAATTAACGTATTCTTATTGAGATGATTATAAATCCTATCTCTTACAACCTTTTCCAACACTTTGCCCACAACCGAAGTAAGGCTCACTGGTCTATAATTACCAGGGTTGTCTCTACTCCCCTTCTTAAACAAGGGAACAACATTTGCTCTTCTCCAGTCTTCTGGCGCTAGTCCTGTAGACAATGACGACATAAAGATCAAAGCCAAAGGCTCAGCAATCTCCTCCCTGGCTTCCCAGAGAATCCTAGGATAAATTCCATCTGACCCAGGGGACTTATCTATTTTCACACTTTCCAGAATTGCTAACACCTTCTCCTTGTGAACCTCAATCCCATCTAGTTTAGTCGCCTGTATCTCAGCATTCTGCTCAACAACATTGTCTTTTTCCAATGTGAATACTGACAAAAAATATTCATTTAGCACTTTCCTTATTTCCTCGAACCCCACAAACAACTTCCCACTACTATCCTTGCCTGTCCCTAATCCTACTCTTGTCATTGTTTTACCCCTTATATACCTGTAGAAAGCTTTAGGGTTTTCCCTGATTCTTTACGCCAACAACTTCTCATGTCCCCTCCTCGCTCATCTTAACTCTTTCTTTAGGTATTTCTTGGCTACATTTTAACTCTCACTTGCCCTAACTGAGCCTTCACATCTCATCCTAACTTAAGCTTTATTCTTCCTCTTGACAAGAGATTCAACTTCCTTCATAAACCACGGCTCTACTCCCCTTCTTAAACAAGGGAACAACATTTGCTCTTCTCCAGTCTTCTGGCAACTTCCTCCCTGCCTGACCGGTACATACTTATCAAGGACACACAGTAGCTCCCCCTTGAATAAACTCCATATTTCTACTGTTACCGAGTTTTGAGAAGATTTCTATTGTGCCCATCTCCTGCAGTTTCCTTTCCCATCCTATGCATCCTAAATCTTGTCTAATTGTATTGTAATTTCCTTTTCCCGAATAAAAACTCTTGTCCTGCAGTATATACCTATCTCTTTCCATCGCTAAAGTAAACATAACCGAATTGTGGTCATAGAAACATAGAAACATAGAAAGATACAACACAGTACAGGCCCTTTGGCCCTCGATGTTGCGCCGATCCAAGCCCACCTAACCTACACAAGCCCACTATCCTCCATATGCCTATCCAATGCCTGTTTAAATGCCCATAAAGAGGGAGAGTCCACCACTGCTACTGGCAGGGCATTCCAGTAAAGAATCTACCCCTAACATCTGTCCTATACCTACTACCCCTTAATTTAAAGCTATGCCCCCTTTTAATAGCTGGCTCCATACGTGGAAAAAGGTTCTCATGGTCAACCCTATCTAAACCCCTAATCATCTTGTACACCTCTATCAAGTCACCCCTAAACCTTCTTTTCTCCAATGAAAACAACCCCAAGTGCCTCAGCCTTTCCTCATACGATCTTCCTACCATACCAGGCAACATCCTGGTAAACCTCCTCTGCACCCGTTCCAGTGCCTCCACATCCTTCCTATAGTATGGCGACCAAAACTGCACACAATACTCCAGATGCGGCCACACCAGAGTCCTATACAACTGCAACATGACCTCAGGACTCCAGAACTCAATTCCTCTACCAATAAAAGCCAGTACGCCATATGCCTTCTTCACCGCACTATTTACCTGGGTGGCAACTTTCAAAGATTTGTGTACATGGACACCAAGATCTTTCTGCTCATCCACACTACCAAGTATCCGACCGTTAGCCCAGTACCCCATCTTTTTATTACTCTTACCAAAATGAATCACCTCACACTTAGCTACATTGAACTCCATTTGCCACCTTTCTGCCCAGTTCTGCAGCTTATCAATATCCCGCTGTAACCTGCCACATCCTTCCTCACTGTCTACCACTCCTCCGACTTTCGTATCATCCACAAACTTGCTCTCCCAAACTTCTAGCCCCTCTTCCAGGTCATTTATAAAAATGACAAACAGCAATGGCCCCAAAATAGATCCTTGCGGAACACCGCTAGTAACTGCACTCCAAGATGAACCTTTACCATCAACTACTACCCTCTGTCTTCTTCTAGCCAGCCAACTCCTAATCCAAACCTCCAACTCACCCTCAATGCCATACCTCCGTATTTTTTGCAGTAGTCTACCATGGGGAACCTTATCAAATGCCTTACTAAAATCCATATACACCACATCTACCGCTTTACCCTCGTCTACCTCCTTAGTCACCTTCTCAAATAATTCAATAAGGTTTGTGAGGCATGATCTGCTCTTCACAAAACCATGCTGACTATCCTTGATCACATTATTCCTATCCAGATGTTCATAAATCCTATCCCTTACAATTCTCTCTAAGACTTTGCCCACAACAGAAGTGAGACTCACCGGCCTATAGTTACTAGGGTTATCCCTACTCCCCTTCTTGAACAAGGGAACCACATTTGCTAGCCTCCAATTTTCTGGCACTATTCCTGTAGACAACGAGGACATAAAAATCAAGGCCAATGGCTCTGCAATCTCCTCCCTTGCTTCCCAGAGAATCCTAGGATAAATGCCATCAGGCCCGGGGGACTTATTTATTTTCACCCTTTCCAGAATTTCCAACACCTCTTCCCTACATACCTCAAAGCCATCCATTCTAATTAATTGTGACTCAGTATTCATATCCACAACAATGTCCTGCTCCTGAGTGAATACTGATGAAAAGTATTCATTCAGTGTCTCCCCAATCTCTTCAGCCTCCATACGCAACTTCGCACTACTATCCTTGACTGGACCTATTCCTACCCGAGTCATTCTTTTATTCCTGACATACCTATAGAAAGCCTTAGGGTTTTCCCTAATCCTACCAACTAAGGACTTTTCATGTCCCCTCCTTGCTGCTCTTAGCTCTCTCTTCAGATCCTTCCTGGCTACCTTATAATTCTCAATCGCCCCAATTGAACCTTCACGCCTCATCTTTACATAGGCCACCCTCTTCCCTTTAACAAGGGATTCCAATTCCTTATTAAACCACGGCTCCCTCACATGACCCTTTCCTCCCTGCCTGACAGGTACATACTTATCAAGGACACTCAATAGTTGCTCCTTGAACAAGCTCCACATATCAATAACACCCTTCCCTTGAAGACTACTTTTCCAAGCCACGCATCCTAAGTCATGCCTCACCGCATCATAATTTCCCTGCCCCCAGCTATAACTCTTGCCCTGCAGTGAACACTTATCCCTCTCCATCACTAGAGCAAAAGTCATCGAATTGTGGTCACTGTCCCCAAAGTGCTCACCGACCTCCAATTCTAACACCTGGCCTGGTTTGTTACCCAGAACCAAATCCAGTATGGCCTCATCTCTTGTTGGCCTGTCTACATATTGTGTCAGGAAACCCTCCTGCACACATTGGACAAACACCGACCCATCTAACGAACTCGAGCTATAGCTTTCCCAATCAATATCAGGAAAGTTAAAGTCCCCCATAACAACCACCCTATAACTTTCACTCTTCTCCTGAATCATCCTCACAATCATTTCTTCTACGTTTCTAGGACTATTAGGAGGCCTGTAGAAAACTCCTAACAGGGTGACCTCACCTTTCCTATTCCTAACCTCAGCCCAAACTACCTCAGATGGCGAGTCTTCATCCATCGTCCTTTGCACCGATGTAATACTATCTTTGATAAGCACCTCCCCCTCTTTTACCCCCATCTCTGACCCTACTAAAACATTTAAACCCTGGAACCTGCAACAGCCAATCCTGTCCCTGTTCTACCCATGTCTCCGTAATAGCCACAACATCGAAGTCCCAGGTACCAACCCACGCTGCAAGTTCACCTTTCTTATTTCGTATACTTCTTGCATTGAAATATACACACTTCAAGCCACTTTCCTGTTTACAGGCACCCTCCTTTGAGATTGATGCCATGTTCCTAACCTTCCTACACTCCAGGTCCTGCACCCTAAAGCTACAGTCTAGGTTCCCATGCCCCTGCAGAGTTAGTTTAAACCCCCCCCGAAGAGCACTAGCAAACCTCCCCCCAAGGATACTGGTGCCCCTCAGGTTCAGGTGTAGACCATCCTATTTATAGAGGTCCCACCTTCCCCAGAAAGAACCCCAGTTATCTAGATACCGGAATCCCTCCCTCCTGCACCATCCCTGTAGCCACGCATTTAACTGTTCTCTCTCCCTATTCCTCGACTCTCTATCATGTGGCACGGGTAACAAACCAGAGACAACAACTCTGTTTGTTCTAACTCTGAGCTTCCAACCTAGCTCCCTGAAAGCCTGCTTAACATCCTCAGCCCTCCTCCTACCTATGTCATTGGTGCCAATGTGGACCACGACTTCGGGCTGCTCCCCCTCCCCCTTAAGGACCCGGAAAACACGATCAGAGACGTCATGTACACTTGCACCTGGGAGGCAACATACCAAATGTGAGTCTCTCTCGCCCCCACAAAACCGCCTATCTGTGCCCCAAACTATCGAGTCCCCAATAACTATTGCTCTGCTCTTCTCCACCCTTCCCTTCTGAGCAACGGGGACAGGCTCCGTGCCAGAGGCCTGAACCCCATTGCTTACCCCTGGTAAGTTGTCCCCCGCACAAGTATCCAAAACGGTATACTTGTTCTTGAGGGGAACGGCCGCAGGGGGTCCCTGCACTGGCTGCTTCCTCCCAGTCCCCCTCACTGTCACCCATCTATCTGCCATCTTTGGAGTTACTACTTCCCTAAAGCTCCGATCTATGACCCCCTCTGCCTCCCGAATGATCCTAAGTTCGTCCAACTCCAGCTCCAGTTCCCTAACACGGTCTTGGAGGAGCTGGAGATGGGTGCACTTCCTGCAAGTGTAATCAGCAGGGACGTCCATGGCATCCCTCACCTCAAACATGTTGCAAGAGGAACATTGCACTGCCTTCACTGCCATCCCTCTAAAAGTAACCTTTTTAAAAAAAAACTAGGCCTAAAGAATAGAACAAGCAAAATGCAGCACTTACCTACTTACCACAATGGGCCTTATTATTAGGTTAGAGGAGGAGGGTGGGTGGGAGGCACTACCTCTGTAGTGCCTGGGGTTCTTCTCCTGTGCCCTTTTATAGGGAAAACAAACCTACCCAGGTAAGCTTGCGCTACACCAGCTTCCGGGTCCGCTCCACGCTTATTTAAATAAAAACTTTCAAATTTAAACCGTTAAACAAACGTCACCGAGCCTTCAAGCAGCCACTGCCAAACAGCCCTTACCTGCTCCGCTGAGAGAGTGAGGTCACTATCACCAAAGTGCTCACCTACCTCTAAATCTAACACCTGGCCAGGTTCATTCCCCAGTACTAAATCCAATGTGGCTTCACCCCTTGTTGGCCTGTCTACATACTGTGTCAACAAACTCTCCCGCACACAGTTGATAAAAACTCACCGATCGAAAGTACTTGAACTATAGCATCTCCACTCAATAGTTGGGAAGTTGAAGTCCCCCATGACAACAACCCTGTCACTCTTACTCCTATCGAGAATCATCTTTGCTATCTTTTCCTCTACATCTCTGGAAATATTTGGAGGCCTATAGAAAACCCCCAACAGGGTGACCTCTCCTTTCCTGTTTCTAACCTCAGCTGAGACTGTTGTGTATATTTGGCATGATTCGGAGATGCCGGTGTTGGACTGGGGTGTACAAAGTTAAAAATCACACAACACCAGGTTATAGTCCAACAGGTTTAATTGGAAGCACACTAGCTTTCGGAGCGTCGCTCCTTCATCAGGTGATTATCAGGTGACAATCACCTGATAAAGGAGCGTCGCTCCGAAAGCTAGTGTGCTTCCAATTAAACTTGTTGGACTGTAAGCTGGTGTTGTGTGATTTTTAACTGTGTATATTTGGGACAGCATAATTAAGTCTAGCTGGATAGACTGAGTTCTGTAGGGGTTCTTAATTCTGTTCTTTGTGTTTCATTGTGTAATTTTGTGAATAAATTTCTGTCGGTTTCAAAATCGAGTAGTCGATCTTGCTAACTTACTCCGGGTAATTTTCACTGTACACTTACTGAAACAAATTGCAAAGTTACAGTATGGGGCTGCCTGCTCAAGAATGTTTTGAGTGGTTTTGCATAGTCCATAACAGATCAGGGGCTTTTTGCAGGATTTTAAACAGTGAGTGGTAGGTGCTCGTGTCTTTATTTCAGGTGTTGGTTTGGTTGGGGAGACAAAGCTTGGGATAGGAATGGGCTCTTTCAGTCACCAAGAGTTTTCTGGATGTGGATGCGGTCACTTTGGACATTTTGCAAGAAGTGAATAAGACCAAGCTGCAAGAATTAGCAAGCAAGCTGGAATTGGAGCTGCCTGCTTCTGTGAGGAGAGGAGAGATAATTACAGCAGTAGCTCAGCATTTAAACTTGCTGGAGAAATCATCAGAATCTATAGAGATGGCAAGAATTCAATTGTAAATGAAGCAGTTTGAGTTAGAGGTGAGAGATAAGGAAGGGACAGCAGAAATGAAACAGTTTGAGTTGTGATGAAAAGCAGAAGAGAGGGAAAGAAAGAGAGAAACAGAAGAGAAAGAAAAAGAGAGTGTTTGAACTTCAAAAACTGATACTTAAAAATGAAAGTCAGTTTAAAAGACTGGAGATAAAGGCTAAGGTAGGCTCAGTGAGGAAGTAGTGCAAACTCTTGTGGAAGAGCAGGGAGTTAAAACAGCAAGGTTAGCAGCTGAAGTGGCTGATGATTATGAGCTAGTCCAGAAAACTCGTTTTGGCTTCCAAAATCAATGTCAGTCCATGGGGGATACAAACTGGGGCAAAGACAAATCCCCACGTGGAAAGAGAAAAGTAGATCTCAGTGAAGATCATAAGGATAACTTACCACAGGGTAAAAAAAGAAACTCTTGAGGGGGTCAAAGAAATTAAAAGGCTCCAGTGTTTTCATTGTAATAAAGTGGGCCACAGGAAATCACAGTGTTGGTGGGCTAGGAGAAAGCCAGGTGTAGGAAAACCAGACAAGCCTGGGAGTTTTGTTGGGCTAGTAACAAAAAGCACAAGGGAAGTTAGACAACTGCCTCAGAGTGTACAAGATGATCAGAGGTTGGTTAAGGAGGAAGTGCCAGATCTGCTTAAAAAATATACCTGTAAGGGTAAAGTTTATTCACATAGGCCAGGGGTAGCAGGTTATGAGGTTACAATATTAAAAGACACAGGATCCTCTCAATCTGTGATGCAGAAGGATGAGGAGATATGTACTCCTGAGGGACTATTGCCAGAAAAGGTACTGGTCACACGAATTCATGGTGAGACAAAAAGTGCTCAGTTATGTAAAGTGAGGTTAGAGAGTCCAGAGAACAGTGGAGAGTTTGTGGTAGGAGTACTGGACAAACTCTCAGCTCCAGGAATACAATTTGTCCTTGCAAATGATATAGCTAATTCACCACTAGGCGTGCTGCCTACTCTAGTGGAAAAGCCAGTGATGACGCAGGCAACTGAAAACCTGGAGAATGCTTATCCAGGAATGTTTCCTGATTGTGTGACCACAAGATCACAGAGGCACAAGTTGAAGCAGGAGAGATCAAGAGGCACAGATAAGGAAGTTGACATAGCTTTATCCAAGACTATCTTTGATCAGATAACTAGAACAGAGGAGTAAATAGGTAAACTTGCCAGCATCTTTAGCTCTACTACGCTGATTAAATTACAGCAGAAAGTTGAGAAGTTAGAACAGTTATATCAAAAGGCATTTACAAAGAAAGAACATGAATGCATCCCTGTGTGTTATTACTTAACAAATGATGTCTTAATGAGGAAATGGAGACCATCACATATTCAAGCAGATGAGAAATGGGCTGAAATTCATCAAATTGTTTTGCCAGTAGGGTATAGAAAGGAGGTGCTGCGAGTGGCGCATGAACTACCACTTGGAGATTATCTAGGGGTGAGAAAAGCACAGGCTAAAATACAAAGACATTTTTACTGGCCTGGACTACACAAGGATCTAGTTGAATTTTGCCAGATGTGTCATACATGTCAGCTAATCAGAAAACCACCGGCAGTATTCAAATCTTCAACTTTAATACTTATTCTAGCATTTGAGGAACCTTTCACAAGATTCTTGATTGATTGCATTGGTTCCCGACCTCAAACAAAAAATGGGAATAAGTATTTATTAACATTAATGGATGTGTCGACTGGATTTCCCGAGGCAATCCCACTATGCAACATCATAGCTAAAAGGGTTGTAGAAGAATTACTTAAATGTTTTACTAGATATGGACTACCAGTAGAGATCCAGTCAGTTCAAGGATCAAACTTCAAATCCACACTATTCAAGGATGTTAGGGATAGCTTGGGAATAAAGCAATTCAAATCTGCTGCATACATCCGGAATCGCTAGAGAGATGGCATCAAACATTAAAGACCATGTTGAGGGATAATGGTCAGGATTATCCAGATTGGGATAAGGGAGTTCCATTTGTACTTCTTGCGATCAGAGATGCACTGAATGAATCGACTAAATTCAACCAAATTCAGTCCCATTTGAATTAATTTTGGGGCATGAAGTAAGAGGGCCGTTAAAACTGATTAAGGAGAAATTAATATTCAGAATTCAGAGACCACCCATTGGACAATGTGTCAAATTTTAGAGAACGATTAAATAGAGCTGGAGAGTTGACTAGACAGCATTTAAAAGTATCACAGCGTACAATGAAACAGGAAGTGGATAAGAAATCACAAATTCACAATTTTGCATTTGGTGTTAATTCCAGTAACAGGCGAGCCTTTAAAAGCAAGGTTTAGTGAACCTTATCACATCGAGAGGAAATTGAGTGAGGTGAACTACTTAACAAGGACTCTCAGAGTGTGTCATGTGAATATGCTCAAAAGGTATTTTGATCGGGAAGGAAAGCAAGAGGAGAAGGTGTTACTGATTACAGCACAGAAGGAAGAACCAGGTTCAGAGGGTTCTGAACTGGACATTCCTCAAATCAAATTGGACAATGAGGAAGTTGTCAAAAATGGGGATAAACTATTGAGTTACCTTGCACAAGAAAATCGAAATGACCTGAAAGAGTTATTACTATCACATGGGGAGATATGTGGAAATAAACTGGGAAGTACGAACCTAATTGTACATGACGTAGATATAGAAAATCCTGTTCCAATTAAGCAACATCCTTATCGGCATAACCCTCTAAAGTTGGCACAGGTTCAGAAGGAGATTGAGGTGCATGCTCCAAGATGGCATAATCAAACTGAGTTACAGTGACTGGAGCTCACCCATAGTCATGGTGCCCAACGGTTATGTGTGGACTATTGCAAAGTCAACATCATTACAAAGACTGATGCATATCCAATTCCACGGTTGGAGAACTTTGTCAACAAAGTGGGACAAGCAATTTACATTTCTAAGTTGGACTAACTCAGACGGTACTGGCAAGTACCTTTGTCAGAGAGAGCAAAGGCAATTTTAGCTTTTGTAACACCAAATGGACTATATCAGCTCAAAGTCATGCTTTTTGGTATGAAAAATGCTCCAGCCACATATCAAAGACTGACTAATAAGGTCATTGCTGTGTTACCCAATTGTGTTGTTTACATAGATGAGCTGGTGTATTTTAGTCACTCATGGAAGGAACATTTACAGTATTTATCAGACTTGTTCGATCGGCTTCGGAAGGCAGGCTTGATGGTGAACCTAGCTAAAAGTGAATTTGCTAAAGCCCAACTCACCTTCCTGGGCCATGTTATTGTACATGGACAAATGGTCCCACAAGATGCAAAAACAAAAGTAATTGGGGAATCTCTCACACTGTTGACGAGAAAAGCAATATTACGGTTCCTGGGGTTGAGTGAATTTTACCAAAAGTTTGTGCCGAACTTTAGCAGTGTGGCTGCTCCACTCACCGAATTGTTAAAAAAGGGCAAGAAGTTTCAGTGAACAGCGGACTGTCAAAAGGCATTTGACAACCGAAAAAAAACTGTTCACCACTGCCCCAGCATTAGCCACCCTGGATTACACAAAGTCTTTCAAAGTGGCTACTGATGCCAGTGATGTGGGTGTCAGTGCAGTTCTCCTGCAGGAAGATGATGAGGGGATACAAAGACCCATCAGGTATTTTTCCAGGAAGTTGGAGGTTTATCAACAGAAATATTTAACAGTGGGGAAAGAAACGTTAAACTTGGTATTGGCATTACAACATTTCAGTATTTATATTACCAGCAATGCACCTGAGACAATCGTATGCACTGATCATAACCCATTGACATTTGTGAAAAAAATTTAAGGACAAAAATGCCAGACTGTTTAAATGGAGCTTGTTGCTGCAGCCATTCAGTTTGACAATTGTACACGTAGCAGGTCGTGACAACATGGTTGCTGATGCGTTATCGAGACTCGAATGAGATACGGTGGTGGGTGTACCGTGGTCTGTATTTGCATGTAGTTGTGCACGTTTGCATGTTTAAGTTAGTATAGTGTAAATGCGTGTTTAGACTATTAACCGGGTATTGAAGGGTTAACAATGAAGCCATGTTTTGGTATTGATGGTTCATTTTTTTAAGAGGGAGGTGTCACAAAGATAGTCGCTTTTTTTCTAAAACCTGTTCCTTGGCTCAAGGAGACTCTATCTTTGATTTTTTTTCTCAGAGGGGTAATAAACCAGGCCGGGCCCAGATCAGTCTGGTTTGGGACAGAGTTGAAAAGGATTTTGAGAGGTCTTTTGTTTATATGTAAACAGATGAGACTTCAGGCCAAAATGGTCATGCTTTAGAAGTGACCTGTATAATGAAAGAGGAGTGATCAGCTCTCTAGCTGAGCTGAGCTGAGCAGTTTTAGTTCAGTCTCGAGCTGGTTGGAAGTTCAGCAAGGAGCTGTGTGGAAATTCTCTCTCTCTCTTTCTGCTCTTCAACTTCAACCTGTAAACATGTGTTCCATTTATACTGGGTTTGAAAGGGAGTTTGCTTATTGGGACTGTTGTGTATATTTGGAATAGCTGGATAGGCTGAGATCTGTAGTGGTCCCTTATTCTGTTCTTTGTGTTTCATTGTGTAATTTTGTGAATAAATTTCTGTCTGTTTTAAAATCTGGTAGTCAACTTCGCTAGCTTATTCCGGATAATTTTCACTGTACATTTACCAAAAAAAATTACAAAGTTATGGCCTGGGGCTGCCTGCTTAAGAATGTTTGAATGGTCTGGCCTAGTCTATAATATACTGAAACATCTAAATCTTGGAACCTGCAATAGCCATTCCTGTCCCTGCTCTACCCATGTCTCTGAAATGGTCACAACATCAAAATCCCAGGTACAAACCCGTGCTAGACGTTCACCCACCCTATTCCGGATGCTCCTGGCATTGAAACACACACCTCAAACTATCTTTCTGCCTGTCAGTGCACTCTTGCAACCCTGAAACCTTATTTCAGACCTCACTACTCTCAACCTCCTCTATAACCGAACTCCAATTTCGGTTCCCATCCCCCTGCTGAATTAGTTTAAACCCTCCCGAATTTAGCAAATTTCTCCCCCTCAGGATATTGGTACCCTTCTGGATCAGGTGAAGATCGTCCTGTTTGTAGAGGTCCTACCTACTCCAGAATGAGCCTCAATTATCCAGGAGTCCAAAACTCTCCCTCTTGCACCATCCCTGTAGTCACGTATTCAACTCCTTTCTCCCTATTCCTTGCCTCACTAAAACGTGGCACGGGTAACAAACCAGAGACAACAACTCTGTTTGTTCTAGCTCTAAGCTTCCACCCTAGCTCCCTGAATTTCTGCTTTAAATTGCCACCCCTTTTCCTACCTATGTCGTTGGTGCCTGTGTGGACCATGACTTGGGGCTGCTCCTCCTCCCACTCAAGGATCCCGAGATTACAATCAAAGACATCATGAACCATGGCACCTGGGAGGCAACACACCAATCGTGAGTCTCACAGAGCCTCGTATCTGTCCCCCGAACTATGGAGTCCACAATGACTAAAGCTCTGCTCCTCTTCCCCCTTCCCCTCTGAGCAACAAAGACAGACTCTGTGCCAGAGACCTCTGCCTCATTGTTTACACCTGATAAGATCCCGCCCACCTCCCCCTCCCTCCCAACTCCCATTCCACACGGTATCCAAAATGGTATACTTGTTGTTGAGGGGAACACCTCAGAGTATCCCTGCACTGCCTGCCGGTTGCCTTTCTGTACCCTGGCTATAACCAATCTACTTTCTTCTTGTCCCAGTGTGACAACCTCCCTGTAACCCCTCTCAATAACCCTCTCTGCCTCCCAAATGATCTGAAGTTCATCCAGCTCCAGCTCCAGTTCCCTAATGCGGTTTTCCAGGAGCTGGAGTTCCCACAGATGTAGTCAGCAGGGACACTCCTTGTGAGCCTTACCTCCCACATTCTGCAGGAGGATCATTCAACTGCCCTAACCTCCATTCCCACTGTTCTAAATTCCTCATGAGACTACTGAAAACTAAAAGAGAGACTAAAATTAAATTTTCAGCTTCTTAATTTTCAAAACCAGACAGTGGTTGTCATCTCTGGTGTTGACCTTCCTGTTTGAAGATCTCCCTGGGCCATCTTCGGTCTTCTGCTGCAAAGCTGTTCCAAATGAAAAAGGTCCCTTTGACAGAGAGTGTGGTGAATCGGTCTTTCAGTAGCAGTTGGTGCTCTTTCTGGCTAACTGCCCAAAATGCCTGTTTTTTCTTTAATACCCCAAACATCGGATCGTCTCATTGGTTCGATGTTGTCAAAACTGTAAAATTCAAATTCAATTGGGTTTTAGGATATTGGGGTATAATCTAAACTGATTGGTTGAATTTGAACTGTTGTGAAAACAACGAGGTGTCTGGGTTACAGTTAAATGTTACATCTTTCAATTTCCCAGCATACTCTGTGACATGACAGGTACTTGCCAGCTTACAGCTTTCACTCTCTCTTAAAGGTACAGTCCACACCTTCAACTTCATATCACCTCCCCCTTAAGAAAAAAAAGAGTCTTCATAATAAAAAGATGGTTTCATTTTTTTCTCATTCTTAACCCTATTACCATGAAATACATAGTATATTGATCTAAGTCATATTAACTGCTGCATTGTAAAACATTGGTATCTGTTCAATCTTATCTGTACTTTCTCTGTTAATTCTGCGATAACGTATCAGCTTTCACATAATTATGATGCACAACGTGTACAATTTGTAAATTAAATATTCACCAATGAAATAGTCCTACATTCTTGTGTTTAAAGCATTCCAAAAATGTTCCACGAGGATTATGATCCGTGTACACAACCGTCTCTGACACATTATTCATGACATAAACATTAAAAGGTTGTGAAGCCAGTACCAAAATCAATCATTCCTTTTTGATTGTAGAGTATTTTCTCTGGTGGGTGTTGAATTTCTTTGAAAAGTGACCAACTGACAGTTCAATTCCATCATCACCTTCCTGTAGCAGTACAGCTCTAACTCCTATGTCTCTAGCATTGATTGCAATTTTGACGGGTTTCAAAAGTTGGATGCAGCTAAAACTGCTGCAGTTGTTAATATTTCTTTTAAATTGTCAATTGTCTCCTGGCATTGTTTGGTCCACTGAAATTTTGTGGTCTTCTTCAGCAAATCTGTTAATAGTGCTACTGCGATGCTAATGTTTGGAACAAACTTCCAGGAGAATTTGCTTCTTCCCAAAAATCGGAGCACATCTTTCTTCGAGGTTGGTTTTTGAAATTCTTCAATGGCCGTTGTTTTTGTGAGGCTTGCGGTCAACTTTCAATGTCTGATGTGATGTCCCAAGCATGTCACCTCTGTTTTCTTTAAGTTTATTGCTAGTTTTGCTTCTCTTAACTGTTCAAAGAACTCTGCCAACTGTACCATGTGATCCTTCCATGACTCACGAAGGATCGCTTTATCATCCAGAGAAACTTCATAGTTTGTTAACCCAACCACAACTCTGTTCATGACCATTTCTTTGGAATGTGGACTGGTTCTTTCTTCATTCCACAGGGCATCACCTTGAATTGATATAGCCCATTTGAGGTAACAAATGCAGAAATGTCTTTGGCTGTCTCTGATAAAGGTACTTGCCAGTAACCATGCAGTAAGTCCACAATTAGAGTCATAGAGTCATGGAGATGTACAGCACAGAATCAGACCCTCTGGTCCAACCTGTCCATGCCGACCAGATATCCCAACCCAATCTAGTCCCTCCTGCCAGCACCCGACCCATATCCCTCCAAACCCTTCCTATTCATATACCCATCCAAATGCCTCTTAAATGTTGCGATTGTACCAGCCTCCATCATTTCCTCTGGCAGCTCGTTCCATACATACCACCCTCTGTGTGAAAAAGTTGCCCTTCAGGTCTCATTCCCCTCTCACCCTAAACCTATGCCCTCTACTTCTGGACTCCCCGACCTCAGGGAAAAGACTTTGCCTATTTACCCTATCCATGCCCCTCATAATTTTGTAAACCTCTATAAGGTCATCCCTCAGCCTCCGACGCTCCAGGGAAAACAGCCCCAGCCTGTTCAGATCCTCCAACCCTGGCAACATCCTTGTAAATCTTTTCTGAACCCTTTCAAGTTTCACAACATCTTTCCGATAGGAAGGAGACCAGAATTGCACGCAGCATTCCAACAGTGGCCTAACCAATGTACTGTACAGCCGCAACATGATCTCTCAACTCCTGTACTCAATACTCTGACCAATAAAGGAAAGCATACCAAACGCCTTCTTCACTATCCTATCTACCTGCGACTCCACTTTCAAGAAGCTATGAACCTGCACTCCAAGGTTTCTTTGTTCAGCAACTCTCACCAGGTCCTAACCATTAAGTATATAAGTCCTGCTAAGATTTGCTTTCCCAAAATGCAGCCCCTCGCATTTATCTAAATTAAATTCCATGTGCCACTTCCCAGCTCAATGGCCCATCTGATTAAGATCCCACTGTAATCTAAAGTAACCTTCTTCACTGTCCACTATAACTCCAATTGGTGTCATCTGCAAACTTACTAACTGTACCTGTTATGCTCACATCCAAATCATTTATGTAAATGACAAAAAATAGAGGGCCCAGCATCGATCCTTGTGGCACTCCACTGGTCACAGGGCACCCGTCTGTAAAACAACCCTCCACCACCACCTTTGAGCCTTCTACCTTTGAGCCAGTTCTGTATCCAAATGGCTAGTTCTCCCTGTATTCCATGAGATCTAACCTTGCTAACCAGTCTGCCATGGGGACCTTGTCGAATGCCTTACTGAAGTCCATATAGATCACATCTACTACTCTGCTCTCATCAATCTTCTTTGTTACTTCTTCAAAAAACTCAATCAAGTTTCTGAGACATGATTTCCCACGCACAAAGCCATGTTGACTATCCAGAATCAGTCCTTGCCTACCCAAATACATGTACATCCTGTCCCTCAGGATTCCCTCCAACAACTTGCCCACCGCCGAGGTCAGTCTCACTGGCTTGTCCTTACCACCCTTCTTAAACAGAGCCACCACGTTTGCCAACTTCCAGTCTTCCGGCACCTCACCTGTGACTATTGATGATATAAATATAGAGTCATATAGTCTTAGCAATGTACAGCGTGGAAATAGACCCTTCGGTCCTACCTGTCCATGCCAACCAGATATCCCAACCCAATCGAGTCCCACCTGCCAGCACCCAGCCCATATCCCTCCAAACCCTTCCTATTCATATACCCATCCAAATGCCTCTTAAATGTTGCAATTGTACCAGCCTCCACCACTTCCCCTGGCAGCTCATTCCATACACGTACCACCTTCTGTGTGAAAAAGCTGCCCCTTAGGTCTCTTTTATATCTTTCCCCTCTCACCCTAAACCTATGCCCTCTAGTTCTGGACTCCCTGACCCCAGGGAAAAGACTTTGTCTATTTATCCTATCCATGCCCCTCAGCCACCGACATTCCAGGGAAAACTGTCCCAGCCTGTTCAGCCTCTCCCTGTAGCTCAGATCCTCCAACCCTGGCAACATCCTTGTAAATCTCTTCTGAACCCTTTCAAGTTTCACAACATCTTTCCAATAGGAATGGGATGAGAATTGCACGCAGCATTCCAACAGTGGCCTAACCAATGTCCCGTACAGCCACAACATGACCTCCCAACTCCTATACTCAGGAAGAGGCCCAGCAACCACTTCTCTAGCTTCCCACAGAGTTTTAGGGTACACCGGATCCTGGGATTTATCCACCTTTATGCGTATCAAGATATTCAGCACTTCCTCCTCTGTAATATGGACAATTTTCAACATATCACAATCTATTTCCCGACATTCTATATCTTCCATATCCCTTTCCACAGTAAATACTGATGCAAAATACTCTTTTAATATCTCCCCCATCTCCTGTGGCTCCACAGAAAGGCTGCCTTGCTGATCGTTGAGGTTCCCTATTCTCTCCCTAGTTACCATTTTATCCTTAACGTATTTGTAAAACCCTTTGGATTCTCCTTAATTCTATTTGCCAAAGCTATCTCATGTCCCCGTTTTGCCCTCCTGATTTCCCTCTTAAGTATACTCCTACTGCCGTTATACTCTTGTAAGGATTTACTTGATCTATATTGTCTATACCTGACATAGGTTTCCTTCTTTTTCTTAACCAAACCCTCAATTTCTGTAGTGATCTAGTATTCCCTATACCTACCAGCCTTCCCTTTCACCCTGACAGGAATATACTGCCTCTGGATTCTCGTATCTCATTTCTGAAGGCTTCCCATTTTCCAGCCGTCCCTTTACCTGCGAACATCTGCCTCCAATCAGCTTTCGAAAGTTCTTGCCTAACACAGTCAAAGTTAGCCTTTCTCCAATTTAGAATTTCAACTTTTAGATCTGGTCTATCCTTTTCCATCACTATTTTAAACGAATTGAATTATGGTCGCTGGCCCCAAAGTGCTCACCCACTGACACCTCAGTCACCTGCCCTGTCTAATTCCCCAAATGTAGGTCAAGTTTTGCACCAGTCTGAAAAACAACCCTCCACCACCACCCTCTGTCTTCTACCTTTGAGCCAGTTCTGTATCCAAATGGCTAGTTCTCCCTGTATTCCATGAGATCTCACCTTGTTAACCAGTCTCCCATGGGGAACCTTATCAAACGCCTTATTGAAGTCCACATAGATCATATCTACCATTCTGCCCTCATCAGTCCTGTTTGTTACTTCTTCAAAAAACTCAATGAAGTTTGTGAGACATGATTTCCCACGCACAAAGCCATGATGATCATCCCTAATCAGTCCTTGCCTTTCCAAATGCATGTATATCCTGTCTCTCAGGATTCCCTCCAACAACTTGCCCACCACCGATGTCAGGCTCACTGGTCTATCGTTCCTTGGCTTGTTCTTACCATCCTTCTTAAACAGTGGCACCACGTTAGCCAACCTCCAGTCTTATGGCACCTCACCTGTGACTATCGATGATACAAATATCTCAACAAGGGACCCAGCAATCACTTCTCTAGCTTCTCACAGAGTTTTAGGGTACACCTGATCAGGTTCTGAGGATGTATCCACTTTTATGCATTTCAAGACATCCAGCACTTCCTCCTCTGTAATATGGACATTTTTCAAGATGTTCCCATGTATTTCCCGACATTCTATATCTTCCATATCCCTTTCCATAGTGAACACTGATGCAAAATACTCATTTAGTATTTCCCCCATCTCCTGTGGCTCCACACAAAGGCTGCCTTGCTGATCTTTGAGGGGCCCTATTCTCTCTGAGTTACCCTTTTGTCCTTAATGTATTTATAAAATTCCTTTGGATTCTCCTTAATTCTATTTGCCAAAACTACCTCATATTCCTGTTTTGCCCTCCTGATTTCCCTCTTAAGGATACTCCTATTGCCTTTATACTCTTCTAAGGATTCACTCGATATCTTCTTTCTGTACCTGACATCTCCTTCCTTCTTTTTCAGAGTCAACTTCTCTAGTCATCCAGCATTCCCTATACCTACCAGCCTTTCCTTTCACCCTGACAGGAATATACTTTCTCTGGGTTCTTGTTATCTCTTTTCTGAAGGCTTTCCATTTTCCAGCCGTCCCTTTACCAGCGAACATCTGCCCCTAATCAGCTTTTGAAAGCTCTTGCCTAATACCATCAAAATTAGCTTTCCTCCAATTTAGAACTTTAACTTTTAGATCTGGTCTACCCTTTTCTATCACTATTTTAAAAGTAATAAAATTATGATCACTCCAAAGTCCTCAACCACTGACACCTCAGTCATCTGCCCTACCTTATTTCCCAAGAGTAGGTCAAGTTTTGCACCTTCTATAGTAGGTACATCCACATACTGAATCAGAAAATTTTCTTGTCCTCATATTACTGCAACAAACCTTTTCAAATGGGTTCCTTGTTCCTGAGACAGATAGTTACTGACCTATCCTACTCCTCAAGGACTTCCTCATTGTTTAATGCACTTTGAGGCTGATCAAACTCCATGACATCTGGATTTGATTCCTCACTCTGCGGGCAGTAACTAACACCTGTTTCTCCAGTCCCTTCTCTCTATTATAAGAGGGTTTCAATATGTTCACATGACATAAACGATACAGATACTTTCCGATCCGACACCTTTACCAGATAATCTATCTGACTCAACTTTTTCTCAGTTTGATGGGGACCACGAAACCTGGATTTGAAGGGATCTATACCACTGGTAACAATACTAATACATCATTCCCACAGGAAAATGTCAGAATATCATGATTTTTTTTATCTACCACCTGCTTCATTCTAAGCTGTGCCCTGTTCTGGTGCTGTTTAGCTAACTCACCTACCCGATTTAATCTCTCCCTCACCTCAGGTACATAATCCAAGTGTGAGATCTCTGACTTTGTTCCTTAATTTCTCTTAAATTAATTTCAAATGGCTTCTCACTTCTTGCCCGAATATTAATTCAAAGAGAGTAAAAGGAATAGATTTGTTTAGGACAACTCTAATGGCAAACAACCCAAATGGGATATCTTTATTTTCAGGGTCTGATGTCACCATTCTAAAGCTCCCTGGGATTCAGGCTGATACGCGCTGGATTTAAAGGGCTCTTTGCCTCAGCTATTCATGACTTCCTTAAACAGTCTAGCAGTAAAATTAGACACTTGGTCTGACTGAATCTCTCTGTAGCCCATACCGTGTGAAGAAAGTACTAATTCGTCTACTATCGTTTTTGCCTTGATACTCCATAATGGAGTTGCCTCCGGAAATCTGGAAGACACACCCATTATGGTTAACATGTACTGGTTCCCACGTTTAGTTCTCGGGAGGGGACCTACACAGTCATTCATAACCCATGTGAAGTGTTCTTCAAATGGGGGAATTGGCAACAAAGGGGCTGGTTTAATTATTGCCTGTAGTTTACCTACCATTTGGCATGTATGACACGGACAGCAAAAGTTAACCACATCCTTGTGCATTCCAGGCCAATATAAATGTTTTTGTACCTTAGCCTGAGTCTTTCATACCCCTCAGTGACCTCCTACAGGTAGTTCATGTGCTACCCCTAACACTTCCTGTCTCTACGTTATCGGCAACACAATCTGATGTACTTCTGCCCATTTCTCCTCTGCACTAACCTGCCATGGTCTCCATTTCTGTCTTAGGATTCTATCTTGAAGATAATAACCTTCTGGAATATTCTCGGACTTCTTTTCTGAGTACGCATTAACATATGTGTCTTTTATTGTCTTGTCTTTCTGTTGTAAGTCCATTAACCTTTCAGGATTAAACACCTCTGTCTGACCCTCTTCCTGTTCAGGTATCTCCTGCACCATTACATTAAACAGGGTGAGCACTAACTGAACCTCAACTCCTTCATCATTCTCTTTCATTTTTGCTTCATGCCGTGACATATGATCGTGGGATTCTGTTACCACACAGCCTGGGAAACGTTCAGGGTATTTTTCTTTTAACTCTTCAGTTTCTTGGTCTTCCTTGGGCTTCTCCACAACAACGGATGTCACTCCCACCTTGGATCCTGCCAAAGCATTCTCAAGAACAAACTGAATTCCTGGAACTAACACTCTGTCAATCACTCCCACTGTTACTTCCCCAATGTTAAGTTGGCACTGCGACCTGATCTGACATAGGGGTGTGCTAAATTTCTGTCCATCTATCCCACAAAATATCATGCTCTTGGGTAACAGATCAGAAAGAGTGCAAATATGTTCATCTCTTAGAGACTGATTAGATCCTATATCTCTCAAAATTATAACTTCTTGTCCTTCTCCCCCTGTTCTTTCAGAGTACACTTTACCCACAGAGGTGAATTCTTTTTAGGGATCAGGTACTAACCCCATACCCAGCCCCTGCCTGAGCTCTGCACTCTCCTGCAGCTCCTCGACTCTTCCTGGGGTCTCCTTTATGACCTTCACTAACCCCACTGGCTTAGCTTCATTTACCACACCTTTTCCCACAGTGCCTTTCTTAAAGGGACCAGCACGGTGACTTTACCTGTCCCACTTTACCACAGTGGAAACACCTGAGGCCTTTCATCTCCTTTTTACTTTCTTGGACTTTTAACTTGTGGTAAGTCATTATCAGTGTTCTCTACTCTTTGCTTTGGTGTGGCACTGTGACATAATGAAAAGCTTGTTGGACTTCTACATCATTGCTGTGGTTCTGTTCGCCGAGCTGGAAGTTTTTGTTGCAAACGTTTCGTCCCCTGGCTAGGCGACATCTTTAGTGCTTGGGAGCCTCCTGCGAAGCGCTTCTTTGATGTTTCCTCCGGTGTTTATAGTGGTCTGTCCCTGCCGCTTCCGGTTGTCAGTTTCAGCTGTCCGCTGTAGTGGTTGGTATATTGGGTCCAGGTCGATGTGTTTGTTGATGGAGTTTGTGGATGAATGCCATGCCTCTAGGAATTCCCTGGCTGTTCTCTGTCTGGCTTGCCCTATGATAGTAGTGTTGTCCCAGTCGAATTCATGTTGCTTGTTGTCTGCGTGTGTGGCTACTAAGGATAGCTGGTCGTGTCGTTTCGTGGCTAGTTGATGTTCATGTATGCGGATTGTTAGCTGTCTTCCTGTTTGTCCTATATAGTGTTTAGTGCAGTCCTTGCATGGGATTTTGTACACTACATTAGTTTTGCTCATGTTGGGTATCGGGTCCTTTGTTCTGGTGAGTTGTTGTCTGAGCGTGGCTGTTGGTTTGTGTGCCGTTACGAGTCCTAGGGGTCGCAGTAGTCTGGCTGTCAGTTCTGAGATGCTCCTGATGTATGGTAGTGTGGCTAGTCCTTTTGGTTGTGGTATGTCCTCGTTCCATGGTCTTTCTCTTAGGCATCTGTTGATGAAGTTGCGCGGGTATCCGTTTTTGCGAATACCTTGTATAGGTGTTCCTCTTCTTCTTTTTGCAGTTTTGGTGTACTGCAGTGTGTTGTGGCCCTTTTGAATAGTGTCCTGATGCAGCTTTGTTTGTGTGTGTTGGGGTGGTTACTTTCATAGTTCAGGACTTGGTCTGTGTGTGTGGCTTTCCTGTATACCTCTGTGGTGAATTCTCCATTTGGTGTTCTCTGTACCATCACGTCTAGGAATGGGAGTTGGCTATCCTTTTCTTGTTCTCTTGTGAATCGGATTCCTGTGAATGTGGCGTTGATGATCTGGTGTGTTTTTTCTATTTCCGTGTTTTTAATGATTACAAACGTGTCATCGACATATCTGACCCAGAATTTGGGTTGAATTTGTGGTAGGACTGTTTGTTCTAACCTTTGCATAACTGCATCTGCTATGAGTCCCGAGATTGGTGATCCCATGGGTGTTCCGTTGATTTGTTCATATATCTGGTTGTTGAATGTGAAGTGTGTTGTGAGACACAAGTCCAGTAGTTTAAGTATGCCGTCTTTGTTGATAGATTCAGCGTCCTGTTTTCTGTTCTGTGTGTCCAGTAGGTTGGCTATTGTTTCTCTGGCTAGGGTTTTGTCAATCGAAGTGAACAGTGCCGTCACGTCGAATGATATCATGGTTTCTTCTTTGTCTATGTGTATATTTCTGATGATGTCCAAGAATTCCTGTGTTGATTATAGAACATAGAACAATACAGCACAGAACAGGCCCTTCGGCCCACGATGTTGTGCCGAACATTTGTCCTAGCTTAAGCACCCATCCATGTACCTATCCAATTGCCACTTAAAGGTCGCCAAAGATTCTGACTCTACCACTCCCACAGGCAGCGCATTCCATGCCCCCACCACTCTCTGGGTAAAGAACCCACCCCTGACATCTCCCCTATACCTTCCACCCTTCACCTTAAATTTATGTCCCCTTGTAACACTCTGTTGTACCCGGGGAAAAAGTTTCTGACTGTCTACTCTATCTATTCCTCTGATCATCTTATAAACCTCTATCAAGTCACCCCTCATCCTTTGCCGTTCCAATGAGAAAAGGCCTAGCACTCTCAACCTATCCTCGTACGACCTATTCTCCATTCCAGGCAATATCCTGGTAAATCTTCTCTGCACCCTCTCCAAAGCTTCCACATCTTTCCTAAAGTGAGGCGACCAGAACTGCACACAGTACTCCAAATGTGGCCTAACCAAAGTCCTGTACAGTTGCAACATCACTTCACGACTCTTGAATTCAATCCCTCTGCGAATGAACGCTAATACACCATAGGCCTTCTTACAAGCTCTATCCACCTGAGTGGCAACTTTCAAAGACCTATGAACATAGACCCCAAGATCCCTCTGTTCCTCCACCTCACTAAGAACCCTACCATTAACCCTGTATTCCGCATTCTTATTTGTCTTTCCAAAATGGACAACCTCACACTTGGCAGGGTTGAAGTCCATCTGCCACTCCTCAGCCCAGCTCTGCATCATAACCAAGTCCCTTTGCAGCCGACAAGAGCCCTCCTCACTATCCACAACTCCACCAATCTTCGTATCATCTGCAAATTTACTGACCCATCCTTCGACTCCCTCAACCAAGTCATTAATAAAAATTACGAACAGCAGAGGACCCAGAACTGATCCCTGCGGAACTCCACTTGTAACTGGGCTTCAGGCTGAATATTTACCATCTACCACCACTCTCTGACTTCGACCGGTTAGTCAGTTTTCTATCCAATTGGCCAAATTTCCCTCCATCCTATGCCTCCTGACTGTCCGCATAAGCCTACCATGGGGAACCTTATCAAATGCCTTACTAAAATCCATGTATACAACGTCCACTGCTCTACCCTCATCCACATGCTTGGTCACCTCCTCAAAGAATTCAATAAGACTTGTAAGGCAAGACTTACCTTTCACAAATCCGTGCTGGCTGTCCCTAATAAAGCAGTGCCTTTCCAGATACTCATAAATCCTATCCCTCAGTACCCTTTCCATTACTTTACCTACCACCGAAGTAAGACTAACTGGCCTGTAATTCCCGGGGTTCTCCCTATTCCCTATTCGTTGGTCAAACTACAGAGGATTACGGCACTGTGGTCTGCACTAAATTCCGTGCTCATGCAGACAGCAAAGAAGGAGCTGGCTTTTGCAAAGCAAAGGTTATGCGAACATGGTATAGAGTGTTTGGATCCGCTGACCAGGTGTTTCAGTTTCTGTTGTAGTTCTTTGGCCAGTTTGTGTGATGGTGTCCCTGGTAGTGATACTATGGGTCTGAGTGGGATGTCTGGTTTGTGTACTTTAGGTAATCCAAAGAATCTGGGGGTGTTGTTGCTTTCCGGTTTCATTCTTTGTAGATCAGCTCTAGTTATCTGTCCGTTTTTTTGTAGATTCCTTAGTGTGTTATTTATCCTATTGGTGAGTTGTGGTGTGGGGTCAAATTCCTTCATTTGGTAGGTGTTGATATCTGCAAGTAGTTGTGCTTTTTGGATGTAATCAGATTTATCTCGGATGACCGTCATTCTGCCTTTATCTGCTGGTAGTATGATTATGTTCTTATCGTTTCTTAGTGATTTCAGTGCTTCCCTCTCCTTGGTGTTGAGGTTATGTGTTTGTCTTTTCCTTATTATCAGAGGTACGACAGTTTGTCTCACTGTTTGTTGTGTCTCTTCTGTCAGTCCATTGTTCCTGAGTGTGCATTCTAGTGCTGCTAGGAAGTCTGCTGTCTTGGCGTCCCTGTGGTTGTAGTTGAGTCCCTTGGCCAGTATTGTTCTTTCCGTGTCTGTGAGCTGTCTGTGGGAGATGTTTTTAACCCAGGTGTTTGTTATAGTGTCCTCTTTGTTGTGTGTTAGTTTGGCCATTTTTTATTTTAGTGCCGTTTTTTTGCGGTGTGTTGTCCTGTTCTGTCCTATGGTGACAGCCTGTTCTATGGTCCGGGTCCATTCGCGATTAGTGGTTTTTGAAATTAACGACTTTTGGCGCGCAATTTCTTTCATCACAGGAATTCTTGGACATCATCAGAAATATACACATAGACAAAGAAGAAACCATGATATCATTCGACGTGATGGCACTGTTCACTTCGATTGACAAAACCCTAGCCAGAGAAACAATAGCCAACCTACTGGACATACAGAACAGAAAACAGGACGCTGAACCTATCAACAAAGACGGCATACTAAAACTACTGGACTTGTGCCTCACAATACACTTCACATTCAACAACCAGATATATGAACAAATCAACGGAACACCCATGGGATCACCAATCTCGGGACTCATAGCAGAGGCAGTTATGCAAAGGTTAGAACAAACAGTCCTACCACAAATTCAACCCAAACTCTGGGTCAGATATGTCGATGACACGTTTGTAATCATTAAAAACACGGAAATAGAAAAAACACACCGGATCATCAACGCCACACTCACAGGAATCCGATTCACGAGAGAAGAAGAAAAGGATAGCCAACTCCCATTCCTAGACGTGATGGTACAGAGAACACCAGATGGAGAATTCACTACAAGGGTACACAGGAAAGCCACACACACAGACCAAGTCCTGAACTATGAAAGTAACCACCCCAACACACACAAACAAAGCTGCATCAGGACACTATTCAAAAGGGCCACAACACACTGCAGTACACCAAAACTGCAAAAAGAAGAAGAGGAACACCTATACAAGGTATTCGCAAAAACGGATACCCGCGCAACTTCATCAACAGATGCCTAAGAGAAAGACCATGGAACGAGGACATACCACAACCAAAAGGACTAGCCACACTACCATACATCAGGAGCATCTCGGAACTGACAGCCAGACTACTGCGACCCCTAGGACTCATAACGGCACACAAACCAACAGCCACGCTCAGGCAACAACTCACCAGAACAAAGGACCCGATACCCAACATGAGCAAAACTAATGTAGTGTACAAAATCCCATGCAAGGACTGCACTAAACACTATATAGGACAAACAGGAAGACAGCTAACAATCCGCATACATGAACATCAACTAGCCACGAAATGACACGACCAGCTATCCTTAGTAGCCACACACGCAGACAACAAGCAACATGAATTCGACTGGGACAACACTACTATCATAGGGCAAGCCAGACAGAGAACAGCCAGGGAATTTCTAGAGGCATGGCATTCATCCACAAACTCCATCAACAAACACATCGACCTGGACCCAGTATACCAACCACTACAGCGGACAGCTGAAACTGACAACCGGAAGCAGCAGGGACAGACCACTATAAACACCGGAGGAAACATCAAAGAAGCACTTCGCAGGAGGCTCCCAAGCACTGATGATGTCGCCTAGCCAGGGGACGAAACGTTTGCAACAAAAACTTCCAGCTCGGCGAACAGAACCACAACAACGAGCACCCGAGCTACAAATCTTCGCACAAACTTTCTACATCATTGTTAAGATCGCTATTCAAAAGTCATGGGTTCGATTCCCACCAGACTCAGGCCCTATTTCAGATTTGGAATGAGCCAATGCTGTTCCAGCTAACTCAGCCGCATTAGTGAGATTTAAACAGTCCTTGGAGAAGCACATGGGTCATATTGGGATAGTGCAGTGGTATGGGCTCAGATTAGTTCACAGGTCGGCGCAACATCGAGGGCTTAAGGCCCTTTTCTCTGCTGTACTGTTCTATGTTCTATGAGTGTAGGATCTCCCACTTCTCCCAATTTCTAACCTTCACAGGATGAAATTCTTGCCGGAAGCTAAATTTTTGCCTTATGCACCGATTTATATTCATCTGCCATCTCTGCTGCTCTTCTCACTTCTTAAACTTTCTGTTCATCCACCGTGGGTGGCACGGTGGCACAGTGGTTAGCACTGCTGCCTCACAGCGCCAGAGACCCGGGTTCAATTCCCGCCTCAGGTGACTGACTCTGTGGAGTTTGCACGTTCTCCCTGTGTCTGCGTGGGTTTCCTCCGGGTGCTCCGGTTTCCTCCCACAGTCCAAAGATGTGCAGGTTAGGTGAAGTGGCCATGCTAAATTGCCCGTAGTGTTAGGTAAGGGGTAAATGTAGGGGTATGGGTGGGTTGCGCTTCGGCGGGGCGGTGTGGACTTGTTGGGCCGAAGGGCCTGTTTCCACACTGTAAGTAATCTAATCTAATCTAATTAATACTTAGCATCTCTGGAAGTGGTTTTTTTTTAAACTCCTCTAGCAGAATAATCTCTCTAAGAGTCTCGTCGGTCTTATCTATTTTTACGGTCCTTAGCCAACTATCAAAATGACTATGTTTAATTGGAGTCATAGAGTCATAGAGATGTACAGCATGGAAACAGACCCTTCATTCCAACCCGTCCATGCCGACCAGATATCCCAACCCAATCGAGTCCCACCTGCCAGCACCCGACCCATATCCCTCCAAACCCTTCCTATTCATAAACCCATCCAAATGCCTCTTAAATGTTGCAATTGTACCAGCCTCCACCACATCCTCTGGCAGCTCATTCCATACACGTACTACCCTCTGTGTGAAAAAGTTGCCCCTTAGGTCTCTTTTATATCTTTCCCCTCTCACCCTAAACCTATGCCCTCTAGTTCTGGACTCCCCGACCCCAGGGAAAAGACTTTGCCTATTTACCCTATCCATGCCCCTCATAATTTTGTAAACCTCTATAAGGTCACCCCTCAGCCTCCGACGCTCCAGGGAAAACAGCCCCAGCCTGTTCAGCCTTTCCCTGTAGCTCAGATCCTCCAACACTGGCAACATCCTTGTAAATCTTTTCTGAATCCTTTCAAGTTTCACAACATCTTTCCGATAGGAAGGAGACCAGAATTGCACGCAGCATTCCAACAGTGGCCTAACCAATGTACTGTACAGCCCAACATGACCTCCCAACTCCTGTACTCAATACTCTGACCAATAAAGGAAAGCAGACCAAATGCCTTCTTCACTATCCTATCTACCTGCGACTCCACTTTCAAGGAGCTATGAACCTGCACTCCAAGGTCTCTTTGTTCAGCAACACTTCCTAGGACCTTACCATTAAGTGTATCAGTCCTGCTAAGATTTGCTTTCCCAAAATGCAGCACCTCGCATTTATCTGAATTAAACTCCATCTGCCACTTCTCAGCCCATTGGCCCATCTGGTCCAGATCCTGTTGTAATCTGAGGTACCCCTCTTCGCTGTCCACCACACCTCCAATTTTGGAGTCATCTGCAAACTTACTAACTGTACCTCTTATTCTCGCATCCAAATCATTTATGTAAATGACAAAAAGTAGGGGACCCAGCACCGATCCTTGTGGCACTCCACTGGTCACAGGCATCCAGTCTGAAAAACAACTCTCCACCACCACCCTCTGTCTTCTACCTTTGAGCCAGTTCTGTATCCACGTGGCTAGTTCTCTCTGTATTCCATGAGATTTAACCTTGCTAATCAGTTACCCATGGGGAACCTTGTCAAACACCTTACTGAAGTCCATATAGATCACATCTACCACTCTGCCCTCATCAATCCTCTTTATTACTTCTTCAAAAAACTCAATCAAATTTGTGAGACAAGACTTCCCACGCACAAAGCCATGTTGACTATCCCGAATCAGTCCTTGCCTTTCCAAATACATGTATAGCCTGTCCCTCAGGATTCCCTCCAACAACTTGTCCATCACCGAGGACAGGCTCACTGGTCTATAGTTCCCTGGCTTGTCCTTACCACCCTTCTTACACAGTGGCACCACGTTTGCCAACCTCCAGTCTTCTGGCACCTCACTTGTGACTATCGATGATACAAATATCTCAGCAAGAGGCCCAGCAATCACTTCTCTAGATTCCCACAGAGTTCTAGGGTATACCTGATCAGGTCCTGGGGAGTTATCCACTTTTAACCATTTCAAGACATCCAGCACTTCCTCATCTGTAACCTGGACATTTTGCAAGATGTCACTATCTATTTCCCTATATCTTCCATATCCTTTTCCACACTAAATACTGATGCAAAATATTCATTTAGTATCTCCCCCATTTTCTGTGGCTCCACACAAAGACCACCTTGCTGATCTTTTAGGGGCCCTATTCTCTCCCTAGTTACCCTTTTGTCCTTAATATATTTGTAAAAGCCCTTTGGATTCTCCTTAATTCTATTTGCCAAAGCTATCTCATGTCCCCGCTTTGCCCTCCTGATTTCTCTCTTAAGTATACTCCTACTTCCTTTATACTCTTCTAAGGATTCACTCGATCTCTCCTGTCTGTATCTGACATATGCTACCTTCTTTTTCTTAACCAAACCCTCAATTTCTTTAGTCATCCAGCATTCCCTATACCTACCAGCCTTTCCTTTCACCCTCGGAACTCGGATTTCACCAGTTTCCTCATTTCCCCTCCCCCCAGCCTGTCTCAGTCAAATCCATCAAATTCAGCACCGCCTTCCTAACCTGCAATCTTCTTCCCGACCTCTCCGCCCCCCACCCCAGTCTGACCTATCACCCTCACCTTGACCTCTTTCCACCTATTACATTTCCGACGCCCCTCCCCCAAGTCCCTTCTCCCTATCTTTTATCTTAGCCTGCTGGACCAACTTTCCTCATTCCTGAAGAAGGGCTAATGCCCGAAACGTCGATTCTCCTGTTCCCTAGATGCTGCCTGACCTGCTGCGCTTTTCCAGCAACACATTTCCATTTCCTTTCACCCTGACAGGAATATACTTTTTCTGGATTCTTGTTGTCTCATTTCTGAAGGCTTCCCATTTTCCAGCCGTCCCTTTACCTGCGAACATCTGCCTCCAATCAACTTTCAAAAGTTCGTGCCTAATACCGTCAAAATTGGCCTTTCTCCAATTTAGAATTTCAACTTTTAGATCTGGTCTATCCTTTTCCATCACTATTTTAAATCTAATAGAACAATGGTCACTGGCCCCAAAGTGCTTCCTCAGTCACTTGCCCTGCCTTATTTCCCAAGAGTAGGTCCAGTTTTGCATCTTCTCTAGTAGGTACATCCACATACTGAATCAGAAAATCTGAGGTAACCTTCTTTGCTGTTCACTACACCTCCAATTTGTCTTGTACACACTTAACAAATTCCTCTCCATCTCAACCTTTAATACTATGGCAGTCCCAGTCTGTTTGGAAAGTTAAAATCCCCTACCATAACCACCCTATTTTTCTTACAGATAGCTGAGAACTCCTTACAAGTTTGTTTCTCAATTTCCGTCTTATTATTAGGGGGTCTATAATACAATCCCATTAAGGTGATCATTCTTTTCTTATTTCTCAGTTCCACCCAACTAACTTCCCTGGATGTATTTCTGGAGTTATCTTCCCTCAGCACAGCTACAATGCGAATTCTTTTGGACTCGATGTAAGTCTGATTGGTTCCTTCTTTATGTTTCTGAACTGCTTTCTACATGCTGCAAGTACCAATTCATAAGCAGTCAAAATAGCCTGTTTGACCTCTGTAAAGTATTCTGCCTGGAGGACAGTGTTGAGTGGGGTCCTGCAGGGCTCTGTTCTTGGGACTCTACTCTTTGCAGTTTTTATAAATGACTTGGATGAAGAGGTTGAGGGGTAGGTCAGTAAATTTGCCGATGACACAAAGGTTGGAGGTGTCTTGATAGTATCGAGGGCTATTGCAGGCTGCAGTGCGACATAAACAGGATGCAGAGCTGGGCTGAGAAATGGCAGATGGAGTTCAATCTGGATAAATGCGAAGTGACGCATTTTGGAAGGTCAAACTTGAATGCTGAATATAGGATTAAAGACAGGATTCTTGGCAGTGTGGAAGAACAGAGGGATCTGGGTGTAAAAGTATCTCGATCCCTCAAAGTTGCCACCCGAGTGGATAGGGTTGTTAAGAAAGCATATGGTGTTTTGGCTTTCATCAATAGGGGGATCGAGTTTCTGAGCCACAAGGTTTTGCTACAGCTCTACAAGTCCCTGGTGAGACCACACTTGGAATATTGTGTCCAGTTCTGGTCGCCTTACTATAGGGAAGATAAAGAGGCTTTGGAGAGGGTGCACAGAAGGTTTACCAGGATGCTGCCTGGACTGGAGGGCTTGTCTTATGAAGAAAGGTTAAATAAGCTCGGACCTTTCTCTCTGGAGAGAAGGAGGAAAAGAGGTGACCTGTTCGAGGTACATAAGATAATGGGAGGAATGGATAGAGTCAATAGCCAGAGACTTTTCCTCAGGGCAGGATTGACTGGTACGAGAAGTCATAGTTTGAAGATAATAGGAGGAAGGTATAAAGGAGACATCAGAGGTAGGTTCTTTACGCAGAGAGTTATGAATGCATGGAATGCGTTGCCAGCAGTGGTGGTGGAAGCAGAGTCATTAGGGACATTTAAGCGACTGCTGGATATGCGCATGGATAGCAGTGAGTTGAGGGGTGTGTAGGTTAAGTTATTTATTTTACATTAGGATTAAATCTTGGCACAAGATCATGGGCCAAAGGGCCTGTTCTGTGCTGTACATTTCTATGTTCTATGTTCTATGCTATGTAGCCTGGTTCCACACTGTAGCGATTCTATCTATCTCCAAAGAGTATAGATAAGAAAGTTGTCATGAAATTAGCACACACCCTACATAATGATCAAATGACTGAGACAAAACAGGAGGAAATAGATGACAAAGCAGACATCTTTACTTCAGAGAATTTAAATGAGTTACAGGAGAAAGATGAGAAACTAAGCTAACTGTATCAAAAAGCATACGCAGAAGTAGAAGCTAGATGTATCCCTGCTTGCTACTATCTTGAAAAAATATGTCTTAGTGAGGAATTGGAGACCATCACATATTCAGGGAGATCAGAAATTGGCAGAAGCTCATCAAGTCGTATTGCCAGTGGGTTATAGAAAGGAGATGTTGCAGGTAGCTCATTAATTACCAGTGGGATGTCATTTAGGGATAAGAAAACCTCAATCTAAAATACAAAAACATTTTTACTGGCCTAGACTGCACAAGGATGTAGTTGAATTTTGCCAGATCTGCTGTTAGATACAAAGGACAAAGAACAAAGAAAATTTACAGCCCAGGAACAGGCCCTTCGGCCCTCCAAGCCTGAGCTGATCTAAATCCACTGTCTAAACCTGTCGTCCAATTTGTGGTATCATTTATGTATATTACAAACAACAGTGGCCCCAATACTGACGCCTGCGGAGCACCACTGGTCACCTTTCTCCATTTCGAGAAACTCCCTTCAACTACTACTTTCTGTCTCCTGTTGCTCAACTAGTTCTTTATCCTCCTAGCTAGAACACCCTGCACATCATGTGACTTCACTTTCTCTATTAGTCTACAATGGGGAATGTTATCAAACGTCTTATTAAAGTCCATATATATGACATCAACAGCCCTTCCTTCATCTATCAACTTGGTCACTTCCTCAAAGAACTCTATTAAGTTGGTAAGGCACAATCTTCACCGCACAAAACCATGCTGCCCATCACCGATAAGCTCATTTCTTTCCAAATATAAATGGATTTTAACCCTCAGTACCTTCTCCAGCAACTTTCCCACCACTGACGTCAGGCTCACTGGTCTGTCGTTACCCGGAATATCCCTACTACCCTTCTTGTACAGGGGGACAACATGAGCAACCTTCCAGTCCTCCAGCACCTCACCAGTATTTAAGGATGTCAGGGCCCCAGCTATTTCCTCTCTCACCTTCCTCAGCAACCTGGGATAGATCCCATCCGGTCCTGGGGATTTGTCGACCTTAATAACCTATACTGAAAATGTGTTGCTGGAACAGCGCAGCAGGTCAGGCAGCATCCAGGGAACAGGAGAATCGATGTTTCGGGCATAAGCCCTTCTTCAGGAGAAGGCTTATGCCTGAAGAAGGGCTTATGCCCGAAACGTCGATTCTCCTGTTCCCTGGATGCTGCCTGACCTGCTGCGCTGTTCCAGCAACACATTTTCAGCTCTGATCTCCAGCATCTGCAGACCTCACTTTCTCCTCCTTAATAACCTATAGCCTACCCAACACATCTTCCCTACTTATGCCAATGTGATCCAGACTAATCAAACTTCTATCTCTAATCTCAAGATTCATCATGTTCCTTTCCTCAGTGAACACTGATGCAAAGTAATCATTCAGAATCTCACCCATTCTCTCAGGTTTGACACACAGCCTTCCTTCATTATTGCAAGGTTTGTGAAGGTTCCTTCATTATCTTTTAGTGGACCAATCCTTTCTCTCGTGACCACTTGCTTCTTATATAAGAATAAAATGCTTTGGGATTTTCCTTAATTCTGCTCGCTAAAGCTATTTCATGACCCCTTTTAGCCCGCTTGATTCCTTGTTTAAGACTTGTCCTACTTTTCCGATATTCCTCCAGGGCCGTTCTGTTCTTAGCTGCCTAGACCCTTCCCTTTTCCCCTTGGCTAGTCGTACAATTTCTCCTATCATCCACGGTTCACGAATCTTGCCCTTCCTATCCTTTACCTTCAATGGGACATGCCTATCCTGCACTGCCGTTAACCTATCTTTGAAAGCTTCCCACATCTGAAATGTTGACTCTCCTTCAAATAGCTGAGTATAATCCATATTTCTGAGCTCCTGTGTAATTTTGATATAATTGGCCTCGGCCCAGTTTAGTACTCTTCCCTGAGGATCACTCTCTTCTTTATCTACGAATATTCTAAAACTTACAGAATTGTGGTCGCTGTTCCCAAAGAAATCCTCCACCGCAACTTCTACCATCTGTCCTGCTTGTTCCCCAGTACCAGGTCCAATGTGGCCCCTTCCCTTGTTGGACTATTGACATACTGCTCTAGAGGGCGGCATGGTGGCTCAGTGGTTAGCACTGCTGCCTCACAGCACCAGAGACCCGGCTTCAACTCCTGCCTCAGGCAACTCTCTGTGTGGAGTTTGCACATTCTCCCCGTGTCTGCGTGGGTTTCCTCTGGGTGTTCCGGTTTCCTCCCATAGTCCAAAGATGTGCAGGTTAGGTGAATTGGCCATGCGAAATTGCCTGTAGTGTTAGATGAAGGGGTAAATGTAGGGGAATGGGTCTGGGTGGGTTGTGCTTCGGAGGGTCGGTGTGGACTTGTTGGGCTACAGGGCCTGTTTCCACACTATAAGTAATCTAATCCAATCTAAAAACCTGGACGCTTCATACAAATTCTACTCCATCCAGACCTCTGACGCTATGTGTATCCCAGTCAATGTTGGGAAAATTAAAATCTCCCATCACCACCACCCTATTGCCTCTACATCTATTCATAATCTGTTTACTCATTTGTTCTTCTACCTCACCCTCACTGTTGGGAGGCCTGTAATACAGCCCCAATAATGTAACTGCACCCTTCTTATTTCTCAGCTCCACCCATAATGCCTCACTACCCCAGACCACCATAGTGTCCTCCTTTAGCACAGCCGTGATATCGTCCCTGACCAGCAATGCAACTCCACCCTCTCTTTTACTTCCCTCCCTGTCCTGTCTGAAATGTCTATATCCTGGAACATTTAGTTGCCAATCATCATGCCCTTCCTTCAACCAAGTCTCTGTGATGGCAATAATGTCATACTCCCAGGCACCAATCCATGCCCTAAGTTCATCTGCCTTGGACACTATACTCCTTGCATTAAAGTAGATGCATTCCAATCCTCTTGAGATAAATGAAAAATTACATAGAACATAGAACATAGAACATTACAGCGCAGTACAGGCCCTTCAGCCCTCGATGTTGCGCCAACCTGTCATACCAATCTGAAGCCAATCTAACCTACACTATTCCATGTACGCCCATATGCTTGTCCAATCACGACTTAAATGTACATTCGCTTTCTTAACCACAGAATCAACCTGCAAGTCAACCTTTAGAGAATCCTGGACTAGCACTCCCAGAGCCCTTTGTACTTTGGCTTTATGTATTTTCTCACCGTTTAGAAAGTAGTCCATGCCTGCATTATTTTTTCCAAAGTGCTAGACCTTGCATTTGCTCACATTGAGTTTCATCAGCCATTTCCTGGACCACTCTCCTAAACTGTCTAAATCTTTCTACAGCCTCCCCACCTCCTCAGTGCTAGCTGCCTGTCCACCTAACTTTGTATTATCAGCAAACTTCACCAGACTGCCCCCAGTCTCTTCGTCCAGATCATTAATGTATAAAGTGAACAGCTGGGTCCCCAACACTGAACCCTGCGGGATGCCACTTGTCACCAGCTGCCATTCAGAAAAAGAACCTTTTATCCCAACTCTTTGCCTTCTGTCAGACAGCCAATCCTCAATCCATACCAGTAGCTCACCTCGAACACCATGGGCCCGCACCTTACTCAGCAGCATCCTGTGAGGCACTTTATCAAAGGCCTTTTGAAAGTATTGATAGATAACATCCACTGGGTTTCCCTGGTCTAACATACTTGTTGCCTCTTCAATGAATTCGACCATGTTTGTCAGGCACGATCTACCCTTATTAAATTCATGTTGACTTGTTCTAATCCGACCCTGCGCTTCCAAGAATTTAGAAATCTCATCCTTAACAATGGATTCTAGAATTTTAGATTCTAGAATACAATGCATAGCCCTCCAATCCCTCTGCTCCAATCCCAACCACACCATCAAACCAGCAGTTAAAGGGGGCGCAGTGGTAGTCTGGCGCACTGACCTCTACACCGCTGAAGCCAAACGCCAACTCGAGGACACCTCTTCCTACCGCCCCCTCGACCATGACCCCACCCCCCATTACCAAACCATCATCTCCCAGACCAGACAGAACCTCAACACCTCAGGAGATCTCCCACCTACAGCTTCCAACCTCATAGTCCGGAAACCCCGCACTGCCCGGTTCTACCTCCTTCCCAAGATCCACAAGCCTGACCACCCTGACTGACCCATTGTCTCAGCATGCTCCTGCCCCACTGAACTCATCTCTACCTACCTCGACACTGTCCTATCCCCCCTAGTCCAGGAACTCCCCACCTATGTTTGAAAACCACCCACGCCCTCCACCTCCTCCAAAGCTTGCGTTTCCCCGGCCCCCATCGTCTCATCTTCACCATGGATATCCAATCCCTCTACACCTCCATCTGCCATGACCAGGGCCTCCAAGCCCTTCGTTTTTTCCTCTCCAGACGTCCCCAACAGTACCCCTCCACCGACACTCTCATTCGTTTGGCCGAACTGGTCCTCACCCTTAACAATTTCTCCTTTGAATCCTCCCACTTCCTCCAGACCAAAGGGGTAGCCATGGGCACACATATGGGCCCCAGCTATGCCTGTCTCTTTCTTGGCTACGTAGAGCAGTCAATCTTCCAAAATTACACCGGCACCACTCCCCACCTCTTCCTCCGCTACATTGATGACTGCATTGGCGCCACCTCGTGCTCCCGCGAGGAGGTTGAACAATTCATCAACTTCACCAACACATTCCACCCTGACCTTAAATTTACCTGGACCATCTCTGACACCTCCCTCCCCTTCCTGGATCTCTCCATCTCCATTAAAGACGACTGACTTGACACTGACATTTTTAAAAAACCCACCGACTCCCACAGCTACCTGGATTACACCTCTTCCCACCCTACCTCTTGCAAAAATGCCATCCCGTATTCCCAATTCCTCCGCCTCCGCCGTATCTGCTCCCAGGAGGAGCGGTTCCACCATAGAACACACCAGATGGCCTCCTTCTTTAGAGACCGCAATTTCCCTTCCCACGTGGTTAAAGATGCCCTCCAACGCATCTCGTCCACATCCCACACCTCTGCCCTCAGACCCCATCCCTCCAACCGTAACAAGACAGAACACCCCTGGTGCTCACCTTCCACCCTACCAACCTTCGCATAAACCAAATCATCTGCCGGCATTTCCGCCACCTCCAAACAGATCCCACCACCAGGGATATATTTCCCTCCCCACCCCTTTCCGCCTTCCACAAAGACCGTTCCCTCCGTGACTGCCTGGTCAGGTCCACGCCCCCCACAACCCACCCTCCCATCCTGACACCTTCCCCTGCCACCGCAGGAACTGTAAAACCTGCGCCCACACCTCCTCCCTCACCTCTATCCAAGGCCCTAAAGGAGCCTTCCACATCCATCAAAGTTTTACTTGCACATCCACTAATATCATTTATTGCATCCGTTGCTCCCGATGCGGTCCCCTCTACATTGGGGAGACTGGACGCTTCCTAGCAGAGTGTTTTAGGGAACATCTCTGGGACACCCGCACCAATCAACCACCCCGCCCCGTGGCCCAACATTTCAACTCCCCCTCCCACTCTGCCGAGGACATGGAGGTCCTGGGCCTCCTTCACCGCCACTCCCTCACCACCAGACGCCTGGAGGAAGAACGCCTCATCTTCCGCCTCGGAACACTTCAACCCCAGGGCATCAATGTGGACTTCAACAGTTTCTTCCTTTCCCCTTCCCCCTCCTCACCCCAGTTCCAAACTTCCAGCTCAGCCCTGTCCCCATGACTTGTCCGGACTTGTCCTACCTGCCTATCTCCTTTTCCACCTATCCACTCTACCCTCTCCTCCCTGACCTATCACCGTCATCCCCTCCCCCACTCACCCATTGTACTCTATGCTACTTTCTCCCCACCCCCACCCTCCTCTAGCTTATCTCTCCACGTTTCTGGCTCTCTGCCTTTATTCCTGATGAAGGGCTTTTGACCGAAACGTTGATTTTGCTGCTCCTTGGATGCTGCCTGAACTGCTGTGCTCTTCCAGCACCACTAATCCAAAATCTAGAATTTTACCTCCAACCGAGATTAGGCTAATCAGCCTATTATTTTCCATCTTTTGTCTTGATCCTTTCATGACATAGCACTAAGTCCAGAATAGCCTGACCCTTTGTGAGCTCCATCACAAGCTCTTCCAAAAATCCATCCTGTAAGTATTCCATGAATTCCCTTTCTTTGGATTGACCCGCAACATTATTCACCAAGTCTATTTGCATGTTGAAGTCCCCCATGATCACCATGACCTTATCTTTCAGAGACATGCCCTATCTATTTTTGGTATATCTTGCACCCCTGGTCCTGACCACTGCTGGGAGGTCTGTACATAACTCCCATTATGTTTTTTTTTGCCTTTGTGGTTCCTCAGCTCCACCCACACTGACTCCACATCATTTGACCCTATCTCATTCAGTGCCATAAATTTAATCTCATTCTTAACGAACAAGGCAACCCCTGCCCCCTCGGCCCACCTCCCTGTCTTTTTGATAAGTTGTAAATCCTTGGATGTTTAACTGCGAGCTCTGAATCCCCTCCAACCATGTCTCTGTGATGCCGACCACATCATAATCATTCACGATGATTTGTGCCGTTAATTCATCTACTTTGTTACGAATACTATGAGCATTCAAGCAAAGTATCTTAATGCTAATTTTCTTATCCTCATGATTTCCATTACCTCTAGTAGTATATCCTAAGTTATCCTTCCTTTTTGCTTCATTCCTAGCTCGCCTCGAACCTAAACCCTGTACACACGCTAACCTGCTGCTTATCATTCTGTTTGGCTCCATACTCCCTGTCACTTTCTCTTTCCCTTCCCCCTGACTCACGAGTTTAAAGTCCTAGTGACCACCCTATTTATCCTTTTTGCCAGAACACTGCTTCCAGATCGGTTCAGGTGGAGACCGTCCCCCGATTCCAAAACAGATGCAAATGTCCCATGAAATAGAATCCCTCTTTCCCACTCCAATCTCTTAGCCACGTGTTTACTTCCCTAATTTTCTTATCCCAATGCTAATTAGCATTTGGCTCGGGCAGTAATCCCGAGATTATGACCCTCGAGGACCTGTTCTTCGATTTTGTTCCTAGTGCTTGATAATCCCCAAACAGGTCCTCTGTCTTCCTTCCTAGCCTTGCCAATGTTGTTAGTCCCAACGTGGACCACAACAACTGGATCCTCCCCCTTTCGCTCCAATATCCTTTCAAGCCGGTCGGAGATGTCCTATACCCTAGCATTGGGCAGGCAACACATCATGTGGGACTCCCGATCCGGCTTGCATAGGATACTATCTGTCCCCCTAATTATAGAATCCCCTATAACAACTACTTGTCTTTTTGCTCCCCCCGCTTGAATGGCCTTCTGCACCATGGTGCCATGGTCAGCTGGCTCATCCTGTCCAGAGCCCTTTTCCTCATCCGTACAGGGAGCAAGAATTTCATACCTGTTGGACAAGGTCAAGGGCTGAGGCTCCTGCACTCCTGAACTCAGGTTCCCCCTACCTGCCTCACTTACAGTCACACTCTGATATCCCTGATCACTAACTGAATGTGAATTACTTAATCTCCCAGGTGTGACTGCCTCCTGAAACAAAGTGTCCCGGTAACTCTCCCCCTCCCGGACGCGCCACAGTGTTTGAAGCTCAGATTCCAGATCATCAACTCTGATCCGGAGTTCTTCCAGCAACCAACACTTGCTGCAGATGTGGTCACTGCCGTTTGCAATGGGATCAGCCAGCTCGTACATCACCTGACCAGCCATCTCTGCTTAGTTAATTACTTTATACAAATTCATGAGTTAAATAATTTCTCGTACTTCTCTATGGTATTATTCAGCTAACCAACTAACAGTAAACTTTTAATCAATCCCCGGGTACAACAGAGTGTTACAAGGGGACATAAGTTTAAGGTGAAGGGTGGAAGGTATAGGGGAGATGTCAGGGATGGGTTCTTTGCCCAGAGAGTGGTGGGGGCATGGAACGCGCTGCCAATGGGAGTGGTAGAGTCAGAATCATTGTTGATCTTTAAGCGGCAATTGGATAGGTACATGGATGGGTGCTTAAGCTAGGACCAATGTTTAGCACAACATCGTGGGCCGAAGGGCCTGTTCTGTGCTGTATTGTTCTATGTTCTATGTTCTAAGATACACAAGAAATATCAATTGAAACACCTTACCTTAGCAACACACAAAAGTCTTTTTTTCTGGTTAGAGGAGGAGGGCGGGTGGGATACACTACACGCATCATGCCTTGGGATTCAGCCGCTGCCCAAATACATACCCGGTAGCCCTCTGAACTTCCTCTGTTGCTCTTTTAAAAGCCTGACGTACCCAGCAGTCCCGTGTCCATTCCTGCTCAGTGCTGGCTCTGTCAAGGTAAGTCTTTATATTTTAAAGTAACCTTCCCATCCGGCCTCTGGTCCTCGCTGTCATTCCTCCCACTCCACCTGCTGCTGAGTCACTTGGGTTTTTAGATAAGTTACGTTATTCCATTTTCGGTTCTATTTTGCTCGTGTGTAAACAAATACGTCTTCGTTTAAAACTGAGTGTTTAGGACAGTTGTAACTTTCCTGGAATATCCACTTTTCACCTGCTTACAACAACTGGAAAAGTTAGATTCCGGCTACCTTTTGAAAATATTTAGAGGGGATCTGTCCTGATCCATAACATCGCTATGTGCCCTTCACAGAACACACTTGTCTCCATAGTATCTGAAAGTGTTTAGTACATATCACAGGGGCTGCACAGTGGATCAGTGGGGTCAGGGCAGCACCATGGTAGCTCAGTAATTATTACTGCTATCTCACAACACCTAGAACACGGGTTTGATTCCACTCTCAGGTGACTGTCTGTGTGGAGTTCGCATACTTCCAGTGTCCATGTGGTCCTTCCCAGTGCTCCATAGCCCAAAGCTGCTAAATTGCTCATAGTGCCAAGGGATGTGAGGGTTAGTTTGGTTAGCCATGGGAAATACTGTGATAAGGTGGTAAGTGGGTCTATTGGGATGCTGTTTGGAGTGTTGGTGTGGACTGACTGGGCCAAATAGTCTGAGGGATTAGTAATAACGATTACAACAAAAGTTATGGTCACTGAGTCCATCACCTCTGCACCAGCTCAGACAGAGCTGTGTTTCTACATTTGTTATCCTGTATCTCCATGCTGACCTGCACATTTTGTAACCATGTCTCTGTTTTTAGTTCTGAATATCCTCTGCAGATATGCACAATTTTATCAGCCTGTACACCAAATGATTAAACAGCATATATGTAAAGTATTATCCCTTCCAATTAAAATTATCCTGTCCAAACTGTCGATCGACATTCGATCTCCCGAAAGTAATCTCTTCCCTTGTTCTGCATTATATTTCATTCTGACTGACAGAAAGATTGATGATCGAATGCTAGTGACTGGGAAAATAATTGTACTCCCCTCAGTCTCCACAGGCATTGTCCCCTTTCTGCCTCCAAGCCATTCTGTCCCTGACATGTTGATTCTTGGGTTTTAATGAATAAGGTCATTGTTCATGTTGTGTTTGGTTTTGTCCTGAAGTCAATAAGTGTAAACATTACTGCTTCAAAGCAAATCAACTGCAATGAGATTTTTGTCAAATTATTAAAGAGAAACTGAAGTGCATTGTGTGTCAAAGTTACAAAGTCTCCTTATTGGACCAGTGAGAGGACCATCCGACCAAATCCACGCTTACTCTATATGGTCATGACAACTATACCCAATATTTCGGTTGGCAGTTGTTCTAGTGGAGGAGAGGTCAGAACAGTTACAACATCTTGACTAGGTTTTCTTCAGGTCAGATGGTGACTGCATTATACCCGGGCAACACAGCAGAATCATCTCGCCTGTGAAAAGAAAATATCCAACACTCCCCCTCACCACCGACCTCTCTAGAGCAATTGGTGATGGGAGATAAAGCCAATAGCCAGGGATGTCAGCATCCAATCCAGTCCAATGATTTTTGTGAATTGAAAATGCTGTATTCAAAGGGGTTAACTGGAGCTGTTTGTTCACTGACTGTGATTGATGTCAACAAATGGATTCTAATTATGTCACTTGAGGCTTTCTCTGCTCTATTAGTGAGGAGCTTGTTTCAGTGTGGAGCAGCAGATGCATCACCTCCAACGCTAACAGGAATCAGCAGCTGCAAATTCAGGGAGATGAGAGATCAGAGTCTGAGAACAATAGACTGGAATGTTACAGCAATGGACTGGGGTGTTACAGCGATGGACTGGGATGTTACAGCGATGGACAGGGGTGTTACAGTGATGGACAGGAGTTTATTCTGGGGTCTTTACTTGCTTTACTCGCATTACTCAACATTACCAGAACGGATAAGAGGTGTATTGATGATTATTCAAGAAGGTTACTATCCCATCCTCGTGATTGTTGGTGTTCCTGGTAAGCCTCTCTATCTCTGTCCATTTAATAATTCCATAAACCATGTTGAACTTAGTTGCCATTTCTGTTACCCATATTTGGCAAAGGCAATACGCTATTGTCTAGTTTCAGTTACAAACTCAGTGCATCATCCACAAATTTCAGACCTCCAGCTCACAAACATCTGAGAGCAAGACTGTTCAAAACTTCGGGCCCCTTTTTTTGGCCTGAACTGATTTATGTCTCTGTGTTCTCCCCATCACCAAACCTATCCAATGCTAGCTCCATAATATCTCCAGTCTCTTCCTCTGCATCAGTGCTGTTGCTGAATAAGCCGTTACCTACACCTTGGTAAAATTCAGACTTTATGGTTCCACCTCTCCTCTGGTCATGCTTCCAATTACAAATATTTCAATCACAAATTTGTTCTTGTCTCTAAGGTTAGTTCATGATAGGGACACTGCATCATTGTAATAATGCTGCTGGACTGGCAATTCAGAGGCACAGGTTATTACACTGAAGACACTGTTTCAAATTCTACCACAGCTGATGGCAGAACTTAAATTTAAATAATACAAATTGGAATAAAAACAAATTTCACTAATAACTACCAGGGAAAGTGCTGGGGAAACTGAGGCAGAGTTGTGTCGAGAGAAAAACATTTTGCAGTTGATTGACCATACATCAGAACTGAAAACAACTGGGAAATTGTGTGATTTATGCTAGCTGCAGAGATGTTTGCTTTGAAGGGGAGAAGGCATGAGTTGAATAGATGGAGAAAGAGAGAGACGGGGAAAAGAAAGAAGCAATCAAAGAGATTGCTAATGATCAGTCGGAATGGAAATAAAATGTGAGGTGAATCTCATTTATTTTTCACCTTTTCCATCTTCTTGAAGATCATGATCATTTAGGTATATATCCAAGTCCCTGTGTAAAGTGAATCACCCTCTCTTCCCTGAGTATGGTCTTCTTTAATTTATTCAAGGGCCAGCATTTATTTTCTTTTCCTAGTTGCTGTTGAGAAAGTGTTGGTGAGCTGCCTTCTTTAACCGCTGCAGTCCACATGTTGTGCATTGCCAGTGCCTAGATCCACACTGTTTCATTTCTTAAAGCCTTCATAGTGATTGGCATAACTCAGTGGCTGGCTTGGCCATTTCCAAGTGCAGTTCAGAGTCAACCACATGGCTGCAGGTTTGGAGTCACATATTGGCCAAGGCTAGGTGAAGATGATCAATTACTTTCTCTGAAGGAATTTAGTGAGCCAGATGGGCTTTCTGACAATCGATTATGGTTTCATTAGATTCTTAATTCCAGGTATTTGATTGAATTCAATTTCCACAATCTACTTTGGGAGGATTTGAATCCATGGTCTGGGTCATTATCTGAGTTCATTGATTAATCGTCTCGAGATAATACCACGAGGCCATCACCAAAACAGCATCTCCAATCAACTTCACAGGCAGTCGTGGTGTTGCTGTTATCGTGACTGAGGTACAGCACATTGTCAGCTGCTCGGATAGATACAAAAAGGTAAATGGGTTACAGTCAGGGGGCGGAAAGGGAACAGGCAGACAGTGCGGGGATCCCCTGGAGCTGACAATGTAACTGTACCTCAGTCACAATAACAGCAACATGCATCTCCTGTAGAATGTGGGAGGTGATGGTCATCATGAATGCCCTCAATGACTTCATCTGCAGGAAGTGCACTCAACTTGAGCTCCTCTGAAACTGCGTTAGGGAACTGGAGATGGAGCTGGATGAACTTTGGATCATTAGGGAGGCTGAAGGGGTAATTGAGAGGAGTTATAGGGAAGTAGTTATACCTCAGGTACAGGAAAAAGGTAGAGGGGTTACAGTCAGAGGACGGAAACGGATCAGTTAGACAGTGCAGGGATGCCCTGTGGCTATTCCTCTCAATAATAAGTACACTGAATTGGGTGGGTGGAGGTGGGGGTGGGGGGTGTGCTACCTTCCAGGGAAAGCCAGAGTGGCCGGGTCTCTGGCACTGAGCCTGGTCTTGCCGTTCAGAAGGGAAGGGGGTTGAATAGAAAGTGGTAGGAGACTCAACAGTTTGAAGAAATGACATGAGATTCTGCGGTTACGAATGGGACTCCCGGAAGGTACATTGCCTCCCAGGTGCTTGGATCTGGGATGTCTCTGATTGAGTTGACAAGATTCTGAAAGGGGGAGGATGAGCAGTCAGAGGTCATAGTGCAAATTGGCACCAATGACATACCCAGGGAAAGGGATGAGGATCTAAAATGTGATTTCAGGAAGTTAGGGTGGAAGCTAAAAAGCAGGATGACAGAGTCGTAATTTCAGAATTACTACCGGTGCCACGTGCTAGTGAGGTGAGGAACAGGGAGCGAGTGCAGCTGAACATGCGGCTACAGGGCTGGCACAGGATGGAGGGAGGGAGGGAGGGCTTCAGATACATTGTTCATTGGGGTACCTTCCGGGGAAGGTGGGATCTGCAGGTCTAACAGAATTGTTGTTATGGGTGATTTTATTTTCCCAAATACTGATTGGAATGTTCTTAGTGCCGATGGTCTGGATGGAGCCTATTTTGTCAGGTGTGTCCGGGAAGGATTCCTGATGCAATATGTAGATTGGCCGACAAGGGGACAGGCCATAGATGGATTTGGTGTTAGGCAGTGAGTCAGGCAAGGGGTCAGATCTCTCAGTGGGAGAGCATTTCAGTGACAGTGACCACAACTGCCTCACCTTTATCACAGCCATAGAGAGGGATAGGAACAGACAGGAGGGAAGGGTTTTAACTGGGGGAGGGGAATTTACACTGCTATTAGGCAGGAGCTGTGGACTACAAATTGGGAACAATTGCTCTGCGGGAAATGCCCAACAGAAATGTGGAAGCTGTTTAAGGAGCATTTCTTGCGAGTGTTGAATAACGGTGTCCCACTGATTCAGGGAAGGAATGGTAAGGTGAACGAGTCTTGGATGACAAGATCAGAGGCACTTCTCATCATAAGGTAGAAGGAAGCTTACTTAAGGTTGAGGAAACAAAGGTCTGGCACAGCTTTAGAGGATTTCAGGGTCGTGAGGGAAGAACTCAAAAATGGACTGAGGAGAGATAGGAGGGAGGGGCCTTGGTGAGAAGGATTATGGAAAACCCAAAGGCAAGCTCCGCTTATGTGAGGAATAAGAGAATGATCAGAGAGAGGATAGAGCTGTTCAGGGATATTAGAGCGAACTTGTGCCCTGAGTCTGAAGAGGTAGGGGAGGCATAAATACGTTTTTTACTTCAGTATTCACAAGAGACAGGGACCTTGTTGATTGTGAGAACACCATGGATCAGGTTAAAATTTCTTGAACAAATTGATATTAAGGAAGTGGATGTGCTGGAAATTCTGGAAAGCATCAAGATAGGTCAGTCCCCAGGACCAGATCAGATGTATCGAAGGTTATTACAGGAAGCGAGGAATGAGATTGCTGTGCTTCTGGCGATGATCTTTGCATCCTCTCTCTCCACGGGAATAGTACCAACTGATTGGAGGGAGGCGAATGTCATTCCTCTGTTCAAGAAAGAGAATAGGGAAATCCCTGGGAATTACAGAGCAGTCAGTCTTTTGTTTGTGGTAAGCAAGGTATTGGCAATGATTTTGAGAGAGAGGATTTATGACTATTTGGAAAAACATGGTTTGATTAAAGATAGTCAGCATGGCTTTGTGAGGGGCATGGTCATGTCTCTCAAGCCTTACTGAGTTCTTTGAGGATGTGACAAGACAGGATTATGAAGGCCGAGCAGTGGATCGGGTCTATATGGATTTCAATACAGCATTTGATAAGCTCATTCAGAAAGTTATGAGTTGTGGGATACAGGGAAATTTGGCGATCTGCATAGAGAATTGGTTGGCTGAAAGAAGACAGCTAATAGTAGTGGATAGAAAGTATTCTGCCTGGAGGTCAGTGATCAGTGGTGTCCTGCAGGGATCTGTTCTCGGGCCTCTGCTGTTTATAGTTTTGATAATTGACTTGGATGAAGATGTGGAAGGGTGAGTTAGCAAGTTTGCCAAAGACATAAAGGTGTTGTAGATAGTGTTGAGGGTTGTTGCAGGCTACAACGTGACATTGTCAGGATGCAGAACTGGGCTGAGAACTGGTAGATGGAACTCAATGCTGAATTTGAATGCTGAAATACACAATTCTTGGCAGCATGGGGCCCATGTACATAAATCCCTCAAAGTTACCAACCAAGTTGATGGGATCGTGAAGAACGCATATGGTGTTTTGGCTTTCATTAACAGGGGGATTGAGTTGAAGAGCTGTGAAGTTTTGCTGCAGCTCTATAAAACTCTGGTTTGACCACACTTGGAATAGAAGGACAGTATTACGGTTGCAGAAAGGACATTCGAGGAATCGTCTGCTGAGGCAGAATGGGCTGGGGTTGGGGGTTTTCTATAAGGCTCGGAGTAGTTCCAGAATGTAGACTATAAGATAGCAAAGATGATCCTCGATAGGAGTGAGAGTGACAGGGGAGTTGTTATAGGGGACTTTAACTTTCCAAATATTGACGAGGAATACTGTAGTTCAAGTAGTTTAGATGGGTCAGTTTTTGTCCAATGTGTACAGGAGAGTTTCCTGACACAGTATGTAGACAGACCAACAAGGGGCAAGGCCACATTAGATTTGGTACTGGGGAATGAACCAAGCCAGGTGTTAGATTTGGAGGTAGATGAGCACTTTGGTGATAGTGACCACAATTTGGTTATGTTTACTTTAGTGATGGAAAGGAATAGGTATATACTGCAGGGAAAGAGTTATAGATAGGCGAAAGGCAATTATGATGCAATTCAACTAGTTTTAGGATACATAGGATGGGGAAGGAAACTGCAGGAGATAAGCAGCATTGAAATGTGGAGCTTATTCAAGGGAAAGCTACTGCTTGTACTGGTCAGGCAGGTAGGAGGTTGTCGACTGTGGGAGCCATGGTTGACTAAGGAAGTTGAATCTCTTGTCAAGAGGAAGAAGAAGGCTTAAGTCACGATGCGACATGATGGCTCAGTCAGTGCATTGAGAGTTATAAGTTAATGAGGAACGACCTAAAGCAAGTGCCTAAGAAGAGCCAGAAGGGGATATGAGAAGTTGTGGGTGGATAGGATCAAGGAAATCCCTCAGGTTTTCTATAGGTATATCAGGAATAAAAGAATGACGCGAGTAAGATTAGGGCCAATCAAGGATAGTAGTAGGAAGTTGTGTGTGGAGTCTGAAGAGATAGGGGAAGTGCTAAATGAATATTTTTCATCAGTATTCACACCAGGAAACACAATGTTGTTGAGGAGAATACTGAGATACATGCTACTAGACCAGATGATGGGTTTTTGCCCAAAACGTCGACGCTCCTGCTCCTCGGATGCTGCCTGACCTGCTGTGCTTTTCCAGCACCACACTCTTGACTCTGGATGGGATTGAGGTTCACAAGGAGAAGGTGTTAGCAATTCTGGAAAGTGTAAAATCGGTAAGTCCCCTGGACAGGATGGGATTTATCCGAGGATTCTCTAGGAACATAGAACATAGAACGTTACAGCGCAGTACAGGCCCTTTGGCCCTTGATGTTGCACCAAACTGTGAAAGTAATCTGATGGCCATCGAACCAACACCATTCCATTATTATCCACATGAATGAAAAATGCCCATTTAAATGCCCTTAACATCGGCAAGTCTACTACTGTTGCAGGCAGGCCGTTTCACACCCCTACTACTCTCTGATTAAAGAAACTACCCCAATATCTGTCCGAAATCTATCACTCCTCAACTTAAAGATATGTCCCCTCATGTTAGAGTTCACCATCCAAGGAAAAAGGCTCTCACTGTCCACCTGATCTAACCCCTGATTATCTTGTATGTCTCAATTAAGTCATCTCTCAACCTTCCTCTCTCTAACGAAAACAGCCTCAGTTCCCTCAGCTTTCCCTTGTAAAACCTTCCTCCCATACCAGGCAACATCCTAATAAATCTCCTCTGAATCCTTTCCGAAGCTTCCAAATCCTTCCTATAATGTGGTGACCAGAACTGCAGGCAGTACTCCAGGTGCGGCCACACCAGTGTCTTGTATAGCTGAAGCATGACCTCATGGCTCTGGAACTCAATCCCCCTACCAATAAACACCAACACACCATATGCCTCCTTAACAATCCTGTCAACCTGGGTGGCAACTTTCAGGGAGTTATGCACCTGGACACCGAGACCTCTCTGTTCATCTGCACTGCCAAGAATTTGACCATTAGCCCAGTACTCTGTATTCCAATTACTTCTTCCAAAGTGAACCACCTCACACTGACTCCATTTGCCACTTCTCAGCCCAACTCTGCAGCTTATCTATGTCCTTCTGTAATCCACAACATCCACCAGCACTACCCACAACTCTGCTGGCCTTAGTGTAATCCGCAAATTTACAAACCCATCCTTCTACACACTCATTCAGGTCATTTATATAAATGACAAACAGCAGTGGCTCCAAAACAGATCCTTGCAGCACACCACTGGTAACTGAGCTCCAGGATGAACATTTCCCATCAGCCACCACCCTCTGTCTTCTTTCAGCTCACCAAACTGCTAAATCACCTTCAATCCCGAAACTCCATATTTTGTGCAATAGCCTACTGTTGGAACCTTACCAAACACCTTACTGAAGTTCATATAAACCACATCAACCACTTTACCTTCATCCAACTGTTTGGTCACCATCTCAAAGAACTCAATAAGGTTTGTGAGGGACGATTGACCCTTCACAAAACCTGTTGACTATCCTTAATCAAATTATTCCTTTCCAGGTGATTACAAAATTCTATCTCTTATAACCTTTTCCAACACTTTACCCACAACAAAAGTGAGGCACACCGGCCTATAATTACCAGGGCTGTCACGACTCCCCTTTTTAAACAAGGAAACAGCATTTGCTATCCTCCAGTCTTTTGGCACTACACCTGTCGATAATGATGACATAAAGATCAACGCCATAGGCTCTGCAATCTCCTCCCTGAAATCTCAGAGAATCAGAGGATAAATTTATAGTCATCTGGCAAACAACAATTTGATTGGAAATCGTCAACATGGATTCATCAAGGGAAGATTGTGTCTGACAAACCGCATTGAGTTTTTTGAGAATGTGACCAAGCATGTGGATGAGGGTAGAGAAGTTGATGTCATGTACATGGACTTCAGTAAAGCCTTTGATAAAGTTCCACACGGTAGGCTACTGGAGAAACTAGGCAAAAGTGAGGACTGCAGATGCTGGTGATCAGAGTCAAGATTCGAGTGGTGCTGGAAAAGCGCAGCAGGTCAGGCAGCATCCGAGTAGTAGGAAAATTGATGTTTCGGGCAAAAACCTTTCATCAGGAAATGCGGAGGCATGGGATTGAAGGTGATTTAGCAGTTTGGATTAGAAATTGGCTTTCTGTAAGAATACAATGAGTGATGGTTGGTGGAAAATATTCAGCCTGGAGTCCGGTTACTAGTGGTACGCCACATAGGATCTATTTTGGGACCACTGCTGTTTGTCATCTTTATAAATGACTTGGACGCAGGCATAGGTGGATGGGTTCATAAGTTTCCAGATGACACTAAAGTCGGTGGAGTAGTGGACAGTGTGGAAGAATGTTACAGGTTGCAGGGGGACTTGGATAAACTGCAGAATTGGGCTGAGAGGTGGCAAATGGAGTTCAATGCAGCTAAATGTGAAGGGATGCACTTTGGGAAGAATAACAGGAAGGCAGAGTACTGGGTCAATGGAAAGTTTCTTGGTCATGTGGATGTGCAGAGGGATCTTGGAGTCCATGTGCATAGATCCCTGAAAGTTGCCACCCAGGTGGATAGTGCTGTTAAGAAGGCATACGGTGTGTTAGGTTTCATTTGTAGAAGGATTGAGTTTCGGAACTGCAATATCATGCTGCAACTATACAAAACGCTGGTGCGGCCGCACTTGGAATATTGTGTACAGGTCGCAGCATTACAGAAAGAATGTGGAAGCATTGGAAAAGGTGCAGAGGA